>NW_028317933.1:7738500-8367500 GCF_062004578.1 Staurois parvus
TCTTCTTAGTAATGGTGGTGGTACTCTCTCCTCCTTCTACTGGTTTTGCCTCCAGCCACTAGTGACACTGCTGCATATAGTGCTCTCCATAAACGGCCCCAGTAGTAAGACAGAGAATGGCCAACATAGTGTGAAACTGTTTTATTGACCACTTCTAGATAAATACAAAATGCCCACTCACGTTTTGACAGTCACAGTCAGGCCTTCACACCACATTATGGGTGTACTGCATGGGTATGAACCAACTGGTGCAACAAAATGGCGCTCGTGCTGGAAGTGACGTCACCGCGCACCGGAAGCTCCTCCTACTTGCGTAGTACGCGTTACGTCACGGTCAGTCACGTGACTTCTTCAGGATATCAAGGGCTGAGGAATGCTTTATGCACGGAATACAGGGCTCAGGAGTGCATAATGCACAGAGTACAAAACTTAGTGTTTAAATAACAGAAAGCAGGGCTCAGGAGACTGTATCACACAGCACAGGACTCAGGGGTGAGTAGCACAGAGAGTGTCGAGGTCAAGAATGCACAATGCAGAGAGTGCAGGGCTCAGGAGTACAGGGTTCAAGAGTGAATAACACATGGTGTGCAGCGATCAGGACTTGTAACTTACAGAATGCAGGGGTTGGACATGTATACTGCTCAGGTTGCAGGGGTCAAGAGTGTATAGCGCAGGGGTAAGGAGAGTATAATACACAGATCAGTAGAAAGAGTAAAATCAAAAACTATCCCCCCTCCCCAGGTCCAAATTACCCCTAGTACAGTCCCCCCCCCCCCCCGCAGTACTGATCTCTCCCCAAGTAAATACATACTTCCCACCTAGCTCAAATCTTCCCCCAAGTACAGCTCTCTCCACTTCACAAAACCTACTCACCAGGCCTTAGACCTTAAACCTCAGAAGCAGTAGCAGTTCAGAGTCAAGGGATGTCCTCCCCTTTACTGAGTCCTGGGAACAGAGCCAAGGAAGAGCTAAGGAGAGCGTCCCTCAGCTCTGAACTGAAACTGAATTATTTGAGGTCTGACAGGTGGCAGAAGCAGGGGCTGTAGTGCAAGTGGTATTGGCACTGTGGCACTGCCAAGATTTTTTTTTTAAATTGTCAGAAAGTCACAACCTCTGGATCCTGGGATGTCCCAGGTGCCCAGTTCTAAGACATCCAGTGTCAGCACTAGTGCCGAACTGCACCACAGATGTTCTGGGGTGGGTTTGGATCCCCTTATATCCCCCACCTGTATCTATGCCTAAGTTTGGGGGGAAATTTCCCTTCACTGCCTATCTAGTGACACAACAGGAAAGGAGCGGAGATATCACAAATTACTCTCTAAGGCAGTTGCAGCTGGTGTGATGGATTTGGTAAAATGCCTATTTCGTTTCCTATTGAATATATATATATATATATACGCTATTTCTATAAGTTTTATAAATATTTACTTTTATACTTTAATACATATGTTGTGTGAATATTTTCTGCCTGCTGGGCTTTGTGGTACTATAAGAAATGCTTGCTTAAGAAATGTCTGCTCACACACACAGACCCCCTCCCACCATGTGATTTGGAAGACAAAAGAATGTTGTTTTCCTATGACATAAGGCCTGGAAGAAGATCACACCTATACCATGACAGAGATTGTTTTTGTGTGGAAATGACCAATCAAAGACTAATATAATGCTTATGCTGTTTTCACATGACTCTTGCATCATTTTGCATATATAAGCTCACTTTCTCATTATAATAAACTAGAAGTATTCATAGACTGAACTTGTGTGTCAGCATGAGTCTCTTCCAGTGTGCGCACATTCCAAAGCTAGTGTCATAAATTAGGACAGGAACAGATAAGCACTGGACGATTCAGTCCTTGACTAAATCACTGGTACAATTGATGAGTAAGGTAAAACAATTTTGAGTACAGTTGGATTGCCAATAACCTTCGCATTATGTATGACCTGACTAAAAGTGGATACACCCAACTGCAAGTCAAACCAGCTACTAGGAAATGAATACTCACAAACAAGGAAGTATAACAAGCATAAACAGGTTATCAAAGGAAATTGAAGTGTTGAGCCAGTGTGAGTCACATCATGAGGGTAGACTTTCAAAGTGAGGCTGACGCGTTTCGAAGGGGGACCCTTCTTCATCAGAGCTCTGATGTGACTCACACTGGCTCAACACTTCAATTTCCTTTGAGGATCTGTTTATGCTTGTTATACTTCCTTGTTTGTGAGTATATATATTTTTTATTTAATAAATTCATAGTTTACTGAGGTAATGTGCAAGGTTGGTGCGCTCTTTTTGCTTCACTCCCTTCATGCATTTGTGGAACTGTTTCAAGAAATCATTTCACCTTTCCACCCTTGTTTTGAGTCGTAGAGCGCAGGAGGTTTTGTTTCTGTTTCAACTAGGAAATGAATGCCAGCATCAGTACAGGTGTATGAACTTCTGGCAAGCTAATCTTCTGATCCATGCACCCATGTGCTACTGATCAGACCATTTAGGGGAAAAAAAATCCTCAAAAGAAAACTAACGCACCCACTACATCCCACCCACTACATCTAAGGTCTGGTTAGCTGAAATATATTACATTTTTGGTCTTGAGTTAAATATAATACTGATTTGATTTGCATCCTTCAGACACGGACATTTTTTCTTAACAGCTAATAAATCAGTTTTGTTGTATCTTAAATGTAATTACAAAACTCCAAAAACAAAATTCAACAGATAGTAAGTAAAAATATATGTGTGTGTGTGTGTATAGTATTTATGTTTGTGTTTATATATATATACTGTATATATATATATATATATATATATATATATAGTGACAGTATGAAAGGTGAGGTGATCGATGGACGCAGTGTGTCACTTCACATGCGATCATAACTGGGAGATTAAGGTGGAGTCCACTCCGGGTTTTCTGGGCCACTATGGCAGAGGTGGTTCGGGACTGGATTTTGTGGTCCACTAATGACCACCAGCAGCCCTGCCTTATAAATAAGGCAGGGCTGGAGCAAGGAGCTGCTCCTGGCCTGGAACTCCGGGATCCATTCCTGAGATGAGTAGACAGGTGCTACTAAGTTAGATTAATGAGTGGAGTAGAGGTGGACTTTTTAAAGGCACAGTAACAGGTCTTTGAGAGCCAGAATTCTTGCTGTTTCTTAGGTGTTCAAATACTTATGTTCAGCAGTGCAAGACAAATAAATTCTTTACAAATCATACAATGTGATTTCCTGAATTGTTTTTTTAATTCTGTCTCCCAGAGTGTGAATGCACCTACAATGTGAATTTCAGACCCCTCCATGATTTCTAAGTGGGAGAACTTGCAAAATCGCAGGGTGTTCAAATACTTCTGTTCCTCACTGTATATATTTGTGGGGATTGTTGCCTATACCTTGTGTGCTAGCTGCTTTATAGTTATTACCAGCACTCGCCTATATACAATATATTTGCATACACTGTAGGATAACTTACATAGTTACATAGTTAGTCTGGCTGAAAAAAAGACAAAAGTTCCTGCAGTTAAACCATAGAAAAAAAAAAGTTATAATCCTACACACACAGTTGATCCAGAGGAAGGCAAAAAAACCCAGCAAAGCATGATCCAATTTTCTCCTGCTGTGAACAAAATTCCTTCCTGATCCCACAAGAGGCAATCAGATATTCCCTGGATCAACTTTACCTATAAATGTTAATATCCAGTTATATTCTGTGTATCTAAGAAATAATCCAGGACTTTTTAGAAGCAATCCACTGAGCTGGCCAGAACCAACTCTTGCGGAACTCTTACAGGGAAATAACCAAACTCCCCCAAGTTTATGGCAAAGACAAGACAGTTTACAACATGCAAGCCGTGTTGTACTTTGTTTTTGTTAGGCCTCATGCCCACAGGACATTTTTTTCCCTCCTCTGGATGCCTTTGGTCTAGGGAGGGAAAAATCATGTAAAAAGACATGGCTAAAGCTGCATTCTGCAAACACATTTAGGTGCATTTATGTGCACCAAGAATTTGAGTATTCATTCCAATGGCCAGAATAGTAGATTATTACGGCCATTGAAGTGAATGGGAGCTCAAGCACTGAATTCACCTAACGTTTTAGGAGTGTTTAGATGCATTCAGGTGCATTTAGGCACGTCAGGTGTTTTTGCTGCCTGAAACACTGCTCTCCTGAACATGCAAGTGTACATGAGGTCTAAAAGCCCAAGTCCAAGCAAAATGTTTTTCCCAACCCTCTAACCCACCCCACTCCAGCCAACTTTGCAGGGAATTGTTTTTCCTTACTTAGTAAAGTAAGTTATACTCACCACCCGCATTCAGGTCCCCGACAGATATTGTTTTCGCGTGTGGGGACCACTAGCGCAGCGCCGCACGTTAATCTTCCCCAGCCAGTCCCTTTCACTCCTCTCAGTCTGACATTGGTCTTCTTCTGGATTCCGAGTGTACCCTTCCACTGGTTTTTGTTTTTTTTTTACCCAGCCATCAGAGGTATGTAGGAGGAAAGATTAGGATTCATGTTACTTTGATCCTGGAGTCGGATTTTAAATAACTGTTCATTGTCATATAAATATTTTATAAGAATAGTGAAAAAAATGAAAAAACTCAGCTTTGAAACTTGTAAAGGTCCTGGAAAAAAATTAAATAACATTTAAATAAATGACATTTGCTTTATACAAGAATTTTCCAAAATATACTGCTTTCTCCTTTTTCATAATTTTTTTATCTGCAGCTGATTTCCTCCAGCCCAGGGACGGAATGACAACTCATGGGGCCCCCGGGCAATAGGGGATCATGGGGCCCCTGTGTCCTCACCCACACTCAAACCACACCCAAAAAAGCCTATGAAAGGTACCAGGGGCATCTCATGGGGCCCCCTACTGACCCCGGGCCCTCGAGTTCCCAAATGGTCAGTCCGCCCCTGCTCCAGCCTTTTTTAGCTACTGTCCATCTACATGCACTCTCTCCAGGAATGGCTGCACATCATCGCTGTGGACCAGAATCTTTATGGTCTTTACAATCTTTACAGTGGACTGTGCATGTGCAATGCATGTCTGCACAAGCGCTTGTAATCTCCATCTCCAGGAAGTTACATAGTAAGTCTGGCTGAAAAAAGACAAAAGTCCTTCCAGTTCAACCATAAAAAAAAAAGTTATAATTCTATAGCACAGTTGATCCAGAGGAAGGCAAAACCCCAGCAAAGCATGATCCAATTTGCTCCTGCAGGGGAAAAAATTCCTTCCTGATCCCCCGAGAAGCAATCGGATATTCCCTGGATCAACATGTGGCAGAGTGACAGCACAGGAGGATGATTGGGAGGACGTTGTCATCCCATCACCAGAAATACCTGATCTAGGACCTTCATGGTAGGAAAAATGTATATTATTTTAATGAAAGCTGCAGATTTAAAAAGATTGAAACATTTTTGAAATTACATTAACACGCTAAAGCTTGTCTGACATTTTCGAGATTGTATTTAGATCTACTTTAGAGGTGAAAAAACAAAACAAAAAATAAGAACCAAATCTTTCGTTAAGAAGTGAATGAATAGATTTTATTCTAGAAATCCACATGGGAACCACGGCAGCCCAGCAATATTTTCATAACTGCGCTCTATTAAAGGGGAGATGTGGTAAAGTAACCCAAATGAATGGATTTTAAAGGATTTATGGGTTGACGTCTTAAACAATATTTACTTGCTTTTTAGGATGAATGGATACAGCTGGCGGTGGTTTCTAGAAACAGGTACCAGCCCAAAAGGTATTGTCAGAGGGAATGCCAGCTGCCCCCGCACCCATGCAGGACTCAGCCTCTTGGTTTAGGAGCTGTCTGTGTTCCAGACCTGGGCTGCGGCCTAGCTGTGTGTGGGCCCCAGTGGTTTGGAATAATTCAAAGAGACCTCAGAAGGAAGCAAGAGCGCAGAAGGTCGGTGGGAAGACACATTTCTCCTGATCCCTGGCCATGCCATGTATTATTGTACTGGGGTTTAGATATTATTTTTAAGACGCATTTTTTTTCTCACTCTGTGCTGTAAATTCAACAAATGCAATGCGGTGAGAAGAGGTCATGGGATAGAAAAGTCCTTGTCTCACAGATCAGTTATAAGTGAGAAGGACACATTTTTTTTGCAGATTTTTCTCTTTCTGGAAAACATAAACATTGTCACAGAAATAATACAAATAGTAAGGTTTATATATTTTTTATATAATTTTATTAAATTAAAATAAAGTTTATAATTACTTTGTCATTTAAAAACATAATAAAAATATTCCACGTACACAAAAAATATGTTTTTGAAAAAGGTTTGTCATCATGGAACTGATTATTGTGTAGGCGCACCCTGAAAACCCACCTCTTCAGGGAAGCCTACTCCGCCCCCTGCTAATTGCCGATCTCCTCCACTCCTCCTACCACTCCATCCCCCACAGCTTTTCCTCCCGTACCACTATCCCCTCCCTCCTAGATTGTAAGCTCCAAGGAGCAGGGCCCTCGAACCCCTCGAGTATCGCATTGTATTGTTATTGTACTGTCTCCCATTGTAATGTACAGCTCTGAGCGAACTATTGGCGCTATATAAATACTGTATAATAATAATAATAATGTATAGCCAAAACTTTTATTTTTCATTTTGGATAGAGGAGGAATGACTAGAACTTTTTTAGAAGTTACTTTTTCTTGTCTGTGCCTCTGCTGAAGAAATTTACATTCTCTATTTTTCCTTGCGGCCAGTTTAATCGAGATCAAAAGTGATGGGAAATCCAAACATTTGCAGTTATCACCACAATAGGGGAGGAGAAATTTTTCATGAAAGTGGAACTTCACTCAATCAACATTGAATTTAATTATTTTACATCCTTATGCTGATAGCATTAGTAAATAAAAAAAGAAGGTTTTTTTGAATTTTTTAATTTCATTTTTTTAAATATTTTTTCAGTTGCTTCCTGGTCTCTGGTCTAAGCAAATTATGTTATACATCCCAGGAGTCTTCAAGAGAGGAGGAGGGTTTTTCTCAGCTAAGCACACCCTCCTGTATGCATGACTGAGCTAAGGACAGATGGATTCCAGGAAGTAAATGCTACATGAATCATCTGCCCTTACTCAAGATGGCCACGGCCAGAAATGCTAAGGGGTGTTTTTCAAAGTGATTTCTCAACAAAATAAAGTATGGGGACATGGAAGGCTGGGTGAGTTTGCTTTGAATATTAAAATTGAATTAAATAGAGTTTTTGGTTTGTGGTGATCTGATGCAGTGCAGTTCCACTTTACACTGTTCCTGTGACAAATGTCTAATAGACGTATTCCTCTTACATTGTAGAGTTTTCCTCTCACCTTCTGTAGTATCACAGGAGGTAAAGGGAAATTTCCCCGACAGACAGCAAAAAACAGAAATAATCTGACAGGGGTTTTAACCCTTACTGATCCAACACTGGAAAGTAATAGTTTTGCTTAAAAATACAATTTATTATGAAAATACCTGAAGTGAGAATTTTCACTCACCATTTATAGCCAATGGAGTTCTATCTATTAAAAAAAAAGAACTATGAAAGATTTTTGTTTGGTTTGCATGCATTTCAGCTCAGTAACAGCTACTTTACACCAGAATTAGCCCTCTGAAGAGTGACCTGCCTTTGCAGAGGGCATTTCACAGGCAGTGAGGAGGTATTATGTCATCTCCTTAATGCCTGTTTTACTGCTTAAAAGCCTGTGTCAACGCAGCGCAACTGTGTGCATTGCATGTGATTGTGGCGCGGTGCCATTCACTTGAATGGGTCATGTCTGATGCATGGTATTGCTCAATAAAGGTTGCAGGGGGGTTAATTCATGCATTGTGGCAACACCTTGTTTACACTCCTGTCCGTTGCCTTTGCAGACTAAGGTTGGAGTGGTTTGGGGGATGGAAAAACACAGCTCAACTGTGTGTTTTTACTGCATCCTCCCCAATTGCAAGTGTAAACGAGCCCTAAGTGTGTGACTAGGCATGTAAATAGCGGTGGTGCTACCGTCTGTAAAGCAAACCTGTGCAGATTCTATTTGAGATCTGCATGAATTTTTTGCATCGTAATGGTAAATGCATACAAACCCAATCTGTTTCTTTTTAGCATGACTTTTTTATAATACGTGATGTAAGTATGACTGGTGGTGTGTCAGCTGTTATGAAAGTGGCCTATGTCGTGCTGGGTTTTGGCCTAACCAAAGATGGAAGGAGTAACTGAAGCGCTAACAAGTCTTCTCCAAAACCCCCCTTAATACACTTGACTACGTTAATGTTATCTATCTGGTAAAAGTAATAAAGTTAGTAATATTTACCTGCCTCTTCCTTGCACTGTTTCCCAAGTTTATGCATTTTGTCCCCACCACTGATTGGAATCCAATGCCCCTATTTTATTTTTAAAAAGTCAAGCACATGTTGTGTACCACATTACACTGATCTGTTGAAAAAAAAAAAGACTTTCCCGAGATCTCAAAAAATTTTGCAAAATCTTGCAAGATCTTGGGAAAAAGGCTTTTCTTTTCAACAGATCAGTGGACTGTCATGCAGTGCATGTTCCAGAAGAGGTGCATGACCAGGGGCGGACTGACCATTTGGAAACTCAGGCACTGCCCGAGGGCCCGGAGTCAGTAGGGGGCCCCATGAGATGCCCCTGGTACCTTTTCCATAGGTTTTTTTGAGTTTGGGCAAGGACACAGGGGCCCCATGATCCCCTATTGCCCGGGGGCCCCATGATTTGTCAGTCCGCCCCTGTGCATGACGTTATGTGCCTCCTTCAGTGCATGCTCTATATTTCTTGCTTTTATTTCCGAGACCTCAGGGGAAAAAAACAAGATCTCTGTAGAAGGTACCAGTAATTTGTATTTCCCATAAGGCATCTGCGAGGCTAAGCTACATCACCAGTTCCTCACTATACCAAGATTTTTTTTTTTAATGTGACTTAGCTTTGGGGGGGTCCACTTTAAACAGATTCCTTTATATCTTTCTCCTGTCTGCTAACTTCTGATTGGCCAGGAATAATCTGCAGCATGCAGCAGTTTGCTCACATCTACATCAACCAATCAGTAACAGGTAGACAGACCTCCAGATACAATCTACCTATGCAGTGCAAGATGTTAACTCCATCCTTATGTCAGTTGCTTCAAAATGTTAAACTTTCTTTTTTATCCGATAAAGGTGTCCGTTTATAACACAGAGAATAGCTGCGATTCTGAGGATTGCAGCTATTCTCTGGTCATTCACAGTTCATGACACTCAGGAGATCAGCGGAGAACATGTTCAGCCCTTCACTGGAGATCTGTGTTCTCCCTCCAGATTCTCCAGCCCAGAGCTGGAGAATCGGAGGGACCGCAAACTAAGCAGTGACAATTTACCTCTGCTTAGTAAACTGATCTTTTACTCTAATCTCGTGGGATTATAGTAAATTCAGCCGTTTTCCAGCATTTGTGGACCGTTTTCCAGCGTTTATAGATCATTCTCCCTTCGTTCGGAGAACTGATCTACACCGCTTCATAAAAGGCATTCACAGGAGAACTGTGTTCTCCAAGAATGCCGGAGAACTGAGCAGCGCTCTATTACCGCTGGTTCATAAACGGACACCATAACTGGGCATGACACAGTGACCACCTACTCTAGGTTCTGTCATTTCTCAAGCAGTGACCACTGAAAGAATCACATACACTTTCTAGGAAAACTGGTACAAGTGAACTGAAGATGGTCTGAAGATTGGTCACCATACAGGTCATAAGAGACTGTAACAAGTGATGCCGCATCTGACTACAGTTTGGCGTGAGTTAGCTTAAATTCCGAGCAAGAGGAAAAACAGTTCTAGACTGCAGACAGCCCTGTTGATACAGTTATGTAACGTTATTCTCGGTGTTGGTTTTAGGATTGCGTGGGCAGGTATAACGATTCCTGGAAAAATGTGGGGGGCTTCTTTTCTCCCCTAATAGGTTTTTTTTTTTTCTTAATAGGCTGCTTTCTGAGCTGCAGCCTGGCAGAGATGTGCTTATGTGGCAGCCACATAACAGCCCTCCCATGCTGGCAGCTGCAGCGGGTTGGTTAAGTGTGGTTATCCCCTGGCAGAAAAGGAGAAAATTCCGGAATACAGGCCTTTTTTTTTATAGTCACTCCTGTTTCCCCCGTGTCCAACACAGACATTCAGCTTTCTTCTAACTGTAACAAGTCGTAGCACACTGTACTCTGCACAAGCAGCAATGGTGGAAGTTATTTTCTCTTGTCAGCCATGGCACTACTTTAACATAAAATAAAAGTACAAAGGTGCCGTAAATCTTCCTGCCAAGATGGTAGCCGCTGCCAACAGAAAATATTCCATTTTCCATCTCATTTCAGGACTGAAAAAAAGAATATTAAAAGGTAACATGGAAAATTATATTTAATAGTAGCCTTTCCAGCAAATCTGGCAGAACAAAAAAAAAAACTCGCCCACATGTACCACGAACTGTGCTAAGCACTCTCCAGTGCAAGTGCTTACCTTTTCCTTTGCTCCCCCCACACACTCTGTAAAAATCACAATGAGCAACCCTATGATGATCGGCCAATCACCAGGACATGGGAAGAGGTTGTACCATTGAGTGTGAAATTGTCTACGATACAGGAGATTGTTGACCGAAGTGATCTGAGTGATAGATAAATTCATTTTAGCACTGTGCGTTGTTTTTCTTTTTACATGATCCCAGTTCCTGCTGCCATTGAGTCATCAGCAATGGAAACCCAACAGTTTGGTACCTTTTGGTGTCTCAAGATGAACATTTCAAATGAAAGCAAAGCTTACCTGAAAATGGTAGCCACCCCCCCCCCCAAGAAAAAACAATTAAAGTTAAAAAAATATCTGAAGCAACTGTTGCCTCTGTGCTGCCTCTTGGTTAGTTTGTGTACCTGAAATCCCAGAAGAATGTGTAGATTATTATTGGATTTTAAGTACCCAGTGGTCATATCCAGTGATGTCAGGGGTGCCTTCAGAAAGAATCAGGAAGTGATTTGGCTTCGCTTACTGTCCACGATGGGCATTCATGCTCATTTGAAGTAGATTTAAACCATAAGTGAATTATCTAAATACGTTTTATCATAAGCACCTACATTGTTTAAAAGGAACTTTGTCACCAAGAAAATAACAATTGAACATGCAGTAGATCACTAACTGGATAAAGCAACAGGTTTCCAATGAGGCTCTCAGTTCCATTAACCACTTCCTGTCCGGACACTTTTACCCCCTTCCTGTCCAGGGCAATTTTCAGCTTTCAGCGCTATCACACTTTGAATGACAATTGCGCAGTCATGCAACACTATACCCATATGAATTTTTTACCATTTTTTTGAGACAGATAAAGCTTTATTTTGGTGGTATTTATTCACCACTGGGATTTTTATTTTTTTTGCTATGTAAATGAAAAACTCCAAAAATTTTCAAAAAAAGTGTTTTTCTTATAAAATTTTGCAAATAAATAATCTTTCATCATAAATCTTGACCAAAATGTATTCCGTTATATTTTTAGTAAAAAAAAAATAAGCCAAATTAGTTTATAACCAAAAATTATAATTTTTAAACATTTTTTTTCCTTTCTTATTTTATTTTTTTATATTATTATTTATGGGGTTTTTTTTTTGTTTTTTTATTACAGACTGTCACCCTAGCAGTACAGTGTCACCATGGTGACACTGTACTACTTGTGGGGGGTGATGAAGATTTTTTTTTTTTTTTTTTACAGTGATTGCTTTTACACCCATATAGGATGTAAAAGCAATCATTTCTCTTTCTCTCTGTCTGCATTCTTGCAGCCATTGAGAAATACTGAGTGAGCTGTGATTGGTCACACCTTGTCACATGGTACAAGGCTGTTGTGAATAGCCTTGTACCATGTGACCTCTGTGATCATTCACAGATTTCACATGTAGTAAGCAATGATGTCACAAGTGACATCTTGCTTACTATTTTGCATGTGATCACTGATTGGCCAATCAGTGATCACATGATCGGGACCTCGACCAGAGGTCCCGTCCAACGATCGTAGTTTCACTGTGTCCGGAGGACACAGCGGCACCGGATGGCGGTGCTGCGCGCTCCCAGGGAGCGCACACACAGCTAGAAAAGGCGGGTGCCGTTTATGAATGGCAACCCGCCCCTGAAGTGACACCGCCCTGCCGTTTATAAACAGCAGGCGGACAGCAAGTGGTTAAAGTTACAAAATAATAATAGTTCATTCTCTACGAGGCTATTTTGAATAATAAAAGTGTACAGTAGTATATGGGCAGCCATATTCATACCAAAAGCAGCATTTTCTCCATGCTGATCTTCTTATTTGGTTGATAAGTTCTATCTGGTCTAATTCTCTTATCTTACTGTTAAGGTTTGTTTGGTTTAAAACAATATTATTATTATTATACAGTATTTATAAAGCGCCAACAGTTCACTCAGCGCTGTACATTACAAAGGGGGACAGAACATGCGACAGTACAGTTACAATACAATGCGATACACAAGGGGTTCGAGGGCCCTGCTCTTTCGAGCTTACAATCTAGGAGGGAGGGGATGATGGTACAGGAGGAGATAGCTGTGGGGGATGGAGTGGTAGGAAGAGTGGAGGAGGTCGGCAATTAGCAGGGGGTGGGGTAGGCTTCCCTGAAGAGGTGGGTTTTCGGGGTACACCGAAAGGAGAGGAGAGTAGGTGATAGTCTGATGGGTTGGGTCAAGGAGTTCCAGAGGATGGGTGACACCCTGGAGAAATCCTGGAGGCGGGCATGGGAGGAGGAGACCAGGGAACTAGAGAGAAGGAGGTCTTTTGAGGAGCGGAGTGTGCGTGTTGGGTGGTATGTGATGTCAGAAACCCAGAACACATTTAATGGGGTGTGAATCCTCTTTCTTGAGTTTCTCTGTACCCATATGAATTTTTTAGCATTTTTTTGAGACAGATAAAACTTTTTGGTGGTATTTATTCATCACTTGGATTTTAATTTTTTTTGCTATATAAATGAAAAAGTCTAAAAATTTTGAAAAATAGTGTTTTTCTTATAAAATTTTGTAAATAAATAATTTTTCTTCATAAATATTGGCCAAAATTTGTTCAATTATCATTTTAGTAAAAAAAAAATACGGTAAGCCAAATTAGTTTATAACCAAAAATTATAATTTTTCAAAATTTTGTTTTACATTTTTATTTTATTTTTTATATTATTATTTGTGTCTTTTTTTTTTTACATACTGTCACCCTAGCAGTAAAAATATCATCTGTTTTATTGTTTTATGCTAGGTTTTCAGCTTTTTTTTAGCTTTTACATGAGCTTTTATTTCATTTTTTTTGTTAATATTCTTATTTTTGCTTGTTAGCATAAGGGGTTAGAGTTATGGTTAGAGTTAGGGTTATGTGTTAGTTTTGGTTGTTAAGGTTAGGGTTAGGTGTTAAGTTTAGGGGTAAATGTTAGGGTTGGGGGTTAGACTTAGGGGTTAGGGTTTGGGTCAATATTTTATTTATTGTCTTCTTATTATTTATTTATTTGTTAGGGGATTTAATTATTTTTATTAATATTTTATTTTTGGGTGGTTATTGGGTTTAGGTTAGGTGTTAACTATTATTTATTTATTTATTATTACATACTCTTTTTTTATTTATTCATTATTATCTGTATTTATTTATGTATTTATTTTATTTATTTAACATTGGATTTATTCATTTATTACTTTTTTTTTTAATTTGAGCAGAAAACGCTCCAAACACATGACAAAACTCGTGAAAATGTTCTAAAACACGGGAATCATGTGCTTCAATGCATTGCTATAGAGAAAAAATGCTTTAAAAAATGCACCAATCTGCCCAAATCAAGCAACAAAGGTAGCTACAAAACTTTTTTGAGCTTCAGGCGTTTCGCTTTAGGTGACTTGGAGTACAGATGTGAAACATCTCTATAGAGAATAATTAACTTTTTCTCCATGAGCATTTTGGAGCTTTGTGCTACAAAACGCCCAGGTGTGAATGGGGCTGGATCTATAGCAATTATACTAATTATTCCTCAGGATCCCTCCAATTTTTTTTCCATGATATTTTTATTTGCAAATAAATATATACAAAAAAAAAAATGAAACAAAACCAAAGCAGGTCTCCTACAGGGTACTAGCGCTAGTATGGAAACCCTCTTGACAGTCCATAGGCTAGTTTCTGCCCAATAGAACCAGCTAGGTTTATAGGGTCTTACTCACAGTGCACATAAGTGGTTGCAAGTTAAGATCATAACAAAAGTACAAGTCAATGCAAAGACAAAAAAGTACAGCGGTAGCACATAGGGTCCAAATGCGTAAGGGTGAGATCCTAAAGTATTTGTTGAGAAGCAGTAGCAACTCAGTCTTAAGATAAAACTGAGAAGGCCCCGATGGCAGCAAAAGCAGCGTTCAGACTTGGAGTCCAGAGGAGACTTCTTCAGACCCATGACAGGCAAAAAACAACCAAACAAACAAAATTAAAAAAAAAAGGATCCCTACACTTTTATCAGTCCAGTATACACTTTGTTCATCATTATTAAGCACTTATTAAGGAATCTCTTTGAATTCCCAAGACACATTGAACTTTTATTGCATAACATTCTAAATTATACTGAATCTGGATGTAACGCATTCTGGATTTGGGGCTTTACTGTACACACCCAGACCGTGGTGGAGTTCAATGATAGGTCCAGAAGAAGAAATAAGCTTTCCATCAGCACATATGCCTTTTTCCCTTCAAGAAGTTGCCATTTATGAAGAAGGATTCCAAAGGACAGGCTAAACGTGAAGTGTGAGAGGATCTTTTTGCAGCATGGAAAATGTCTTGGAAGTTTTTTGCAAACTCGTCATCAGTAATTGTACCTCTATCAAGAGCCCTATTGTGCAGCTGAACGATGCCTCGTGTTTTCTCTGCCTCCCCAGGCGTAATCACCAACTACACCTCATCCAAGCCCTGACAAGTGCCTATTGACATATTGTGATGGTGATAATGGAGGTGGGAGAGAAGTAATGGTAGCGTGGGTTGAGGGGTTGGAGAGATGTCAGAGTATGACAGTGCCGGAGTCCCCTCGGTGTCACCTCCTTGTGTGACAGGGCCCTCTCCTGTGTTTGTAGTAGTTGTCACTTTTGCATGGCATTTTCCGAAACACGGGGTGATGCTCCTTTGTGATGCTAATCCTTCGTAATGACAGCTTTACTAGACTTGCAGCAGGCTACCCCTGCTAGAGGTAATGGTGTATGACAGTCACAGTACGTAGAGGCTTTATTTTAGAAGCCAAAAACTGAAACAAGATTAACCCCTGCATTTCTGTGTAGTTGTGATCCTCTGTAATCTAGCACTTTTCTAATGGAAGCCTTACTTGAGAAAAACATCTGGTTACTGTTGCTCACCTATTCTAAAAAAATGCTAGTTTCCTGGTTGTTATGCTCATCGGTCCACTGCGTTCTCAGTCACTGAACTGGAACAAGAATGATCCAGAAAGTCAGAATAAAGTCAAAGCTCCTTATTTTAAGTAATAATAATTCTGGGTTTAGAAATCCAGAGGGTTAGCATGATAGCCACTGATAGGTCACCAGGATTTTCAGAATGGGAAGTCAGCAGTGACAGCCTCCATGTTTGGCTAGGAAAAAGGTTACTTTCAATGTAATTACTGCAGTAGAAGTGTGCTCCTGAGTTTCTTAAGGCTCCGCTCACACTAGTGCGATTTCAGATGTGACTTGAGTCGAACAAAATGGCATGACAGTGGAAATCATATTGTTTTCAGTGGTGCCTGTTCACATCAGTGCAACTCAGCACAGCATGAGTTTGGTTTCTGTATTACTATGGGGTGATTCCAGAGAGATTTTGGCCCCATAGAATATACAAACCACACCCAAGTTGCACTACACAGTCTCACTGAAAATCAGATCAAAATTGGACTGCAGCAGTCAGGGGCATCCCTAGGGTTGGTGCCAACCGGTGCGGTAACACTTGGTGTCACCCCTCCGATGATCCCCACAGGATGGATCGGATCTGCGGATTGAGCATAATGGATTGTATGCTCCCCAATCGGCAGATCCGATACATCCTGCGGGGATCGTTGGCTTGCAACCTATACGGGGTTAATTGATCTGTGGATTGGGGAACATAATGGATCGGGCTTGTGGAGAGAGTCCGGTGTCACCCCGTGCAATAGGTGTCACCCAGTGCGGTGCGCACCCCCTGAACCTGCCTAGGGACGCCACTGGCAGCAGTGTAAACCTAACCTAAATGAGTGCATGAGTTTTAGTAGGTGATTCTGCAACTGGCAACAGAATGGTACATGTACTGCTGATAACTTCATATATTGCTTTAGGCAACTATGAAAAAAATGTTAGTTTGTAGTTCAGCCTACCAGCTCCCTACTTTGTGTTTTTCAACCAGGCTTTTCTATGAAATAGTCAACTCCATTCCCTTTTGCCTGTAAACTGGTGGTCTGAGAACTCCTTCTGGTGATGCAAGATAACTATTCCCAAATACATCTAGTGCATATTTTAAATAGAGTTTTTTTTATACCTGTGTCCCAAGGAGGGGAGGGGGGATTTCCCTTCATTTCCTGTTCTATAGCCACAACAGGAAGTGAAAGAAATCCCTCTAAAGTAAGGAAAATCCCTGGTAGTTACCAGGGTCACCAAAACTAGAGTTTCCCTGTTCTGGTGACCGCTCAAAATTTGGGATTTTGTTTCACTTTTGGTGATAACAGTCACCAGGACAAATAGAGAGAGTGAATCTCCTTAAGGTTCTAATGACTCTCCACTATATTTGAAACTGAAAAAACAAAAGTTTTACCTTCAGATATGCTTTAAAAGTGAAGTTCAGGTTTCAGGTCATTCTCACCTAGGTGGATGCTGCACCTGTCCTTTGCCAGCTCTAAGACCCGAGAACTGAGCGATCAAACACTGCTGATTGCACAGTTCTTGGTCTTCAGTCTGCAGAGAGCCAGTGATTGTCAGTCACCAGCACTCCTGTGATCTATAGGACTATAGAAGTGCAGACAAAAAAGCTTTGGCTATACTTCTCTTTTGACTGTTTCCCACCAACAGCGTTGACTGGAAAAAAAGACTGGAAAGAAAGTCAGTGCAAAAGTTTCGCACAGCCACCAATCAGATTCCAACCTGCCTTGGAAGTTTGAATATCATTGGTAAATACAATTGGTAATACAGGAGGTGGAAAGAGAGTGAGGAAGTTACACAGCACAAACTTCTGGAAGCTCACTGCCAGTGACTCTGTGAGGTGCTCTCTGGACTCTAACTTCAGGAAATTAGTGGGTGCTCAGAGTAGGCTGAGTGGACTATCGGACTTTAGCACTGTTCAGGGGCGGACTGACCATTTGGAAACTCGGGCACTGCCCGAGGGCCCGGGGTCAGAAAGGGACCCCATGAGATGCCCCTGGTACCTTTTTCATAGGCTTTTTTGAGTTTGGGCACAGACACAGGGGCCCCATGATCCCCTATTGCCCGGGGGCCCCATGAGTTGTCAGTCCGCCCCTGGCGCTGTCACCGTGTTTGCTGAATATTGTTAGTAGTGCACTGATGCTTTTACTTATTACCTGCAATTTTGTTTACAAATCAGGTAGGTCATATATCAAAGTGGACCTCAATCCTAAGCTTTACTTGTTTTGAACACAGTAAGTAAGATAACAAAACATTGTCATTTCTTTTTATTGCAGTCACCATTGTATATAATATTTACCTCCATTAGAAAGATGTATGCACTTCCTGTCCCAGTGACCACACAGGAACTGAGGGGAAAATGGGGACGCAGGCAGCAGTGGCAACCTAACAGACGTTCCAAAGCTGTATAAAAAAAAAACAATATTTCCCTTTCTTGCATTTTTGGTGAGTTACCCTCTAATGGCAATCAGATTTTCTAATTACAGCACTAGGAATACTCAGTTGCGTAAAAGTAAAGCAATGTTTTTTAAATTCTTTGCATTGTGTAGAGTAGTTGAGCTTAAAGGCAATGCTTTCTTTGATACCAAACCTGCAGTTATTTTTAATAAAGCGTGTATACCCGTTGAGCTGATCTGCACATGAAATCAGCACACTGTTTCTTGGCGTGTTCACAGCTTCCAGCTCCCAGGTTATCTATTACAATAATATATAATCCAAAAGAGATAGGGCACTACCTCAATAATCTATCTTTTTTTGGATCCCATATACCTATATAGTTTCTACACTTTTAAATCTTTTACCTCTGTTAATGAAATCCCTGGTTAATATAGTATGTCTTTTCTCCCCAATGTTTGGGGTCTCATGGGAAGGCTAATAAAGGTGGGTTATTATTGTTAACCGCTTGTTCTCTTGATTGAAGGAGAAAGGATCAATAGGCCATTGTGAGGTCAAAAGGGGCTGGATTGATTAGTGAACTCAAATCCTATTTTCTTTCCTATTTGTTAACGTCTTTATTTTCTCCTACGTGTCCATTTAGATCATCTCCCGTCACATCTTCAGTCTGTCTTCTCCACAATTACCCTTTGCATAATTATTGCCATGAATTAGGTCTATACTTGTCTTTCTTCTACTTCAAGCTTCTTTTAACTTATTTTTAGGCAGGCTTATATTTCTCTGCTTGCTTTATGTATTTTATTGTCATCTGTGCATGTATTACTATTTTATTTATTTTGCCTTCACTCTCCTCCTAATCTTTTAAAATTGTGCCCCCTTCCTACCTGTGAATTATCTATTGTGAAATTATTTCTCTCATGACTAAGGAATTAAAGATTAAGTTTTTGCCATCCACACTGCATGGCCACCCCTTACATGCCACCTAAATAAACCACACCAACACCAACTGGAGATTTAATGGCCACAGCAGCCACTTTATTTATTTATTTATTCCAAAATAAAGTTTTATTGAATATATAAGATACGAGGAATACAGAGAATGGGGGGTAGTGAATATAACAATCGGGAGAACAAAAAGAAAGACAACCCCTATAACAATCAAATGTAGTCATTTCTACAGTTAACATCAAGTAAATACAATAATAGCACCATGTGTTAAATGGCAGCCACTTTACTAACACAAAAATTAAATAACCAATATAAATAACAAATATACATAGCAAATAACCAACAGCATGACCTTCAATAATGAATGTATCCTGGAGTCTCAAGGTCCTTGTAAGCAACTAAACTTAGTACTTGTGACTTATAAAATAGGCCTCCAGCCACACTAGACTGACTCAGAAACAGTGTCAGGTGCTCAAATTAGGGGGAGTTATACCGAGGACGGGTCCCAATCTATTCCCATTCATTACTGCCTACGTTCTAGAACCCAGCTGCCATGACTAATGTCTCCATCCCCAAGACCACCCACAAGACCGCACCACCTGCAACAAAGTCTGCTGTCCTCCACAACTAAGGTCTGCAGGGGGTTGTAGGCACTAAGGTCCTGGGACCTTTCTGCCTACAACCCCCTGCAGACCCCACCCATTCCTTTCCGGCCTCACCAATCAGGCCAGTATCCCCACCTCCTTGCATCCTTTAAGCAAATTAAAAATCCTTCCATACCCACAATCCCCTTTTAACACAGTCATGCCATCCCACCCTCCATGTCTTCTGTCTTCTGGTCTTTCCCTCCAGGCTTGACTTTAACAAGGCACTTATCTCCCAGTCTGTCCTATTCTTTGTTCTTCTTGTTCATCTCTTTATATTTTAGGGCTTATTCACATCAGTTACATATGGGGTTGTGTACAAAAGCTGACATGAGAAGACTGTCAGTGTCCTATGTCAAGATGCTTTCTTTGTGTTTGGTTCTCTCTTTATTGGACAGGTCACAGAGCATCCTGTAAAACACAGAGTTGCCCCATTAAAGGAAAAGTATAATTGTTTTTTATTTCAATTTTATTTGAATTTTGAGAAAGCTTTCAAATTTATAAACTTCTTTTTTTCATTATTTGTGTAAATACTTAATTTGACAAATAAACACTTATCACAGGGTGCCTCCATGATGCTCAGTTGGCAGAGCACCCTGGGCTTTCTATCAAACCAGTAGTAAACTGCATAAAAAAAAAACAAAAAAATACAACAAAAAATACTCCCTGCAAGACAATGGCATAATGTGCTAGTATGCATATTTAGTGAAACTTACCACCAGGGGCACGCTGTCACCGATGGTAACCTGTCTTCCTTCCACGTTTGCTAGCTCCGGACAGTCACAGGCCATGGTACACTGCTCTGAAGGAACAGAATGAGTATGCCATTCCTTCAGAGCACATGCGCCAACGAAAAAAACCTGAATCTCTCCTAAACGGAGATGTTCATTTTACCTACAGGTAAACTTTATTATAAGCTTACCTGTAGGTAAAAATTGCCACATGGCTGTTGGCTGCCTCTACTGGCTGATCAACCAGAAGGCTTCCACTTCTTTAAGACAGTCCTGCATTGCCCACATGGCTGTTGGCTGCCTCTACTGGCTGACCAACCAGAAGGCTTCCACTTCTTTAAGACAGCCCTGCATTGCCCACGTGGCTGTTGGCTGCCTCTACTGACTGACCAACCAGAAGGCTTCCACTTCTTTAAGACAGCCCTGCATTGCCCACATGGCTGTTGGCTGCCTCTACTGACTGACCAACCAGAAGGCTTCCACTTCTTTAAGACAGCCCTGCATTGCCCACCTGGCTGTTGGCTGCCTCTACTGACTGACCAACCAGAAGGCTTCCACTTCTTTAAGACAGTCCTGCATTGCCCACATGGCTGTTGGCTGCCTCTACTGGCTGACCAACCAGAAGGCTTCCACTTCTTTAAGACAGCCCTGCATTGCCCACATGGCTGTTGGCTGCCTCTACTGACTGACCAACCAGAAGGCTTCCACTTCTTTAAGACAGCCCTGCATTGCCCACCTGGCTGTTGGCTGCCTCTACTGACTGACCAACCAGAAGGCTTCCACTTCTTTAAGACAGCCCTGCATTGCCCACATGGCTGTCGGCTGCCTCTACTGACTGACCAACCAGAAGGCTTCCACTTCTGCTAGGAGAGAGGACAGAGAAGGCATCTTTCCTTTGAATCTTTAGGCTGTGTGCTTATTGATGTCCAGATATTCAGATCCTTTTATAACAGTCTTTTTCAGGCCATTCACAAACTAGAAATATATCAGCCAACAGAAAAGACTTTGTGTGATATAAAATGAAATATTCAAATACAATACCACATGTTTACTAGACTTGAAAAAAACAGAATTGTGTATTTTATTTTAGACCTGATTTTAAAGTGGTTGTAAAGCCTTTTCTATATCTAGTGAAGTGACTGGCCTCAGGTGATAAACAAATCCTCCTACATAAGTTTTACATGTTTATCTACAGTCTTCTCTTCTCTGTATCTGTTCAAAGTGATGAATTTTTAAAGCTTGTAGAGCTGTCAAAAAAGGGGGTGGAGAGCTGAAGTTACAGCCTGCAGAGCTCAGTGAGGAGAGCTCTGAGAGCTGATTGGAGGGAAGGGACACACCCCCCTTCACACAGCACACAGGAACAGAGCTGAGGCTGTCAATCTGCTGGAGTTCACCAATTTTCTCTTGGTGTCAGGAAAACTTGTCAGAAGTGAATTATGCTGATAGCAGAGGAATTAACCAGCAGACAGAAATGACACTTAGTGCTCTTAATTGAGACAAGTACACACTATAGAGAGGGGTTTGTTCATATTTCATGTCTGAGGCTTACAACCACTTTAATAAAAATATATGTAGAACATTATACATTTCCTTCAAATTTTAAATCTGTACAGCAAAGCCTGACTCCTGCAAAGCCTGCTTATTCCTCTGTATCAATGACAGTAGTCACAGGGATAGAAGATTTGAGGAAATCCCATTGATGACAGCTGTCAACAGTAGAGCAGAAGATGAAGAGAAATCTACTCCAACAGGGACAGAGCACTACAAACATGACAGAGGCTCTCACCTATCCCCACTATATCCCAAACAAGTAAATGGTGACTTCTAATTCATTTGTTATAATAATCAAACCCCTAAAACCACATTCACCCTTTAGGATTTAGAATTTGTCAACAATAATGATCTACTAATCAGTGCAATTTATGTGCTCCCATTTCGCCTGTTTAGTTTTGTTTAAACGGGTGTCGTCACTCAAGTGTGCCTAGAACAGCACAAATCCTGAAAAACAGCCCTGGCTGGATGTATAAAACTTGATAACTAAAATTATACATTGATCAGCCTTAACATTATGACCACTAGGAGGTAAAATGAACAACATTGATTATCTTGTTATAATGGTATCTGAAAGTTGGTGGCATATGTTAGTCACCAAGTGAACATGTATCTAACGTTGAAGTGCTGAAAGCAGAAAAAAATGGGCAAATGTAAGGGTGACTTTGACAAGGGCCACATTGCAATGGCTAGATGACTGAGTCCGAGCATCTCCAAAACTGAAGCTCTTGTGGGACGTTCTCAGTTTGCAGTGGTTAGGACCTATCAAACGTAGTCCAAGGAAGGAAAAGTGATGAACCGGGTCATGGGCGGCTAAAGCTCATTGATGCATATGACACAGCTTCCAGGGCAGTTGCCCAACCTGCCTTCCATATTCCAGCCTTGGGACAGTGGCAACTGTAAAAAATGGGATTTCCCCTAATTTTGGTGAGATTCTATCTTACTTATTACCATTGGCTTGCTTTCATTCAGGACCCAGACAGCAATAAATAATGTGAGAAGTTTGTAACTTAACTTTGCCACCCGACAAACAGCAGAATGACGGCTAAGCGGGACTCTCGTTGATCTGGGTGGCCATCATATGACATCCTTCCTGGATTGCATCTCGCGCATGCCCGCGGGGCTGTGCTGTAGCAAAAACTGTCACAGCTGTGTACCCCGGACACAGCCGATGACAGCTCTGTATACCAGCCCATTGTCAGTACCATGTGACCTGCTGTTACCAATCACAGCAAGTCACATGACAATTGTAAACAAGGGATGGCTTCCTTTCATGCCATCCACTGTATACAATTGTGTCACCAGCTGTGACTGGTCACAGTGATTACACGTACAGACTGGGCCAATCACAGCCCATCTGTGTCATGTGATTAGCTGTGGCCAATCACAACAAAAAAACCTGAATGAATCGATTTCATTTAGGTAAATACTTGCTTTAAATTCTTTGCTATAAGCAATCATAATGTGAAAAAAAATACTGATCACTTCCCCAGAGTAGTAAAATGTTACTATAGTAACATTATATTTATTTACTATAAATAAATCTATATTTTATTTTCTGTACTGTTACCAGTCACTGTCCCTGATCACCATCACACCAGTTATATGATGATGCTATACTGCACTGGTGACAGTATGTAAAAAAAAAAACTGTGAAAAGTGTATTTCATTTATGAAAGTTGAAAATTGGCCTGGGCAGAAAGGGGGTAAAAGTGCCCAGTATTAAAGTGGTTAAAGAGTAACTCCACTTTTTTTGAGGAAAAAACATTCCCCTCTGGGCAATCTATGTACATTGCAAGGTTTTCAACAAACTTTGTTGCAGATTCCTACCTGTTGTTCTGAAGAAATATCTGTTTGTCTGTGTCCATGTGCCAAATGAATGTGCATGGAAATGATTTTATAATTGCCAATCAGCAGTTGCAGTTTTCTAATCAGGAAAATGGCAGGGTCTGCATCCCTTTATACTTGATTTTTTTTTTCTTGGGAGCATCTCACCAAAACTGACATTTTTTGATGCAGGGGATGCCCAAACTCTGATTTGTATCTTAGTGCAGACTTCTGGAAAAATCAGTAAGCCAATCACACAAGCATGAAATTACATTTCGGGAGGGGGGGGGTTGGGTTCTGTATACCATCTGTGTACAGCATGCCTCCAGGTTGGAATATTGCATTGCATTTTACAGAAAATAACAGCAGTGCAAATTGAAAAGAAAATGTAATTTTTAATAACATTCATTTGCAATAGTACTAGTGTCGCAATTGTATATGCTATATTACTTTTTCTTTGCAATTTTTTTCCATGAATGTGGAGTTACCCTTTAACTGCAGCAGAGATAAATCAGGTCTACTGCCCTGCCACAAAGGACTATGCTGTGCGCACAGCTGTATAAATTTCAGGACTGGATGGGCAAAAAAGCTAATTCTTTGAAAGGTAACAGTTCCTATATACTGCAAATACTTCATCAGTGTATTTACCTGTTTTTCTGGAGTTCAGCCTAAAAAAAAAA
Source organism: Staurois parvus (assembly GCF_062004578.1). Lineage (NCBI taxonomy): Eukaryota > Metazoa > Chordata > Amphibia > Anura > Ranidae > Staurois > Staurois parvus. The sequence continues at coordinate 7,762,652 of NW_028317933.1, forward strand.
TTGGACCACAATGTACAGCTCTCACCTGCATATCTCGCGAAGTATGGAAATTGCAAAAAATCTGAATCTTTCTGTATATCACATGAAACAATCCTCAGAATATTAGGTGAGTGATGTAACACAAATGACATATTGTAGCAGAAAGGAGAAGGGCAGACTAGGTGGGGATGTTGTCTACTGTGTCGGAGCTTTGGATAAAGGCAGGATTTCTGCTGCCAGAATGTACACCAAGTGGCACTGAGCTATCCTGACAGTTGGCTCTGATTTGGATTGCACACAATTGCTGTGTTGAATAACACATTTTCATTTCATATGGACTGCAAGAGCTCTGGGAATGGAGCCCATCTTGATATAAGGGCAGTAGAGGATGCAGCAAATCCATGCATTATGAGGCAATAATAGGAGTAGTGTCAATAGCATTTAAGGGAGTTACCAGCGATACCAGGACACCCGGTAGTGTACAGAGCTGGAAGAGAGACGCTGTCATTCCTCTTGTCAAAATGTATTCCCATATATTTCAATAGGCATTTCTGATTATCAAAAACAATGACTGGGCTACAATTTCTACCATCTTCAGCACTGCAGCAACAAGTGGTAGGGTCATTTACTGGAGCTCTGATGTGAAGCCCTGATCAGGCAAAAAGTACAAATAAGACAGGCAGATGAACCATGCACACCATTAGAGAGACATTGATAGGGGGAAATGGCTATTGGCTGGGACAGCATGTAACTTCCACTATACTAAATACGCCAACTGTGGTGTATTCACGTACATAGAAGCAGAGGCATCCCTAGGGTTGGTGTCACCCGGTGCGGTAACAAGTGGTGTCAACCCTTCAGAGGGGAAGGAGCGGTGCCAGTGTAGCGGTAAAATGAGTATCTCGTGAAGATATGTATCCTCTGAAGCAATTGCGCATATGCCGATTTCAGGCCAAAGAAGCCGATCTCTGACTTTGGCACAGAGCTGCCACAGTCAACCCCTTACAGGCTCCAAACTGCTGAAGCTGATCCCACGGATCACTATGGGTTGCAAGATCAGTTAACCCATTATAGGGTTGAACGTATACGGGGTTAACTGATTTTGCAACCCATAGTGATCCGTGGGCTCAGCTTCAGTGGTTTGCAGCCTGTAAGGGGTTAACTGTGGCAGCTCCGTGCTAAAGTTGGAGATCGGCAATCGGCTTCTTCGGCCTGAAACTGGCACATGCGCAGTTGCTTCAGGGGATACATATCTTCACGGGATACTCATTTTACCACTACACTGTGGGCAGCTGTCAGTGCCGGGAATCCGGGATCACCCCAATAACTGGTCAGGACCTTCACAGAGCCCAGAAGCTCTGTTGGCATCCTGCTCTGGCACCCCTTGTGATGGTGTCACCCGGTGCGGCCCGCAACCCCCTGTGGACACCACTGCATAGAAGGTAGACTTGAACATTTCACAAGGGAAGTGGAAATATAATCACAAAGAAGGTGAACTCTCCAACTCTATAACTCGTGGCAGGGGCCTGTGCTGCCATTCCAATCTGACTGTTGATGGCCACCACACGCAATCAACCAGCAAGTTGGTTCACGATAAATAGAAGGCCATTTATAGTGCTCCCAGTGCTGTGATGGTGACTGATGAAGGACGGTCATGTTCATGGCAGCTAAAAAATTTTCTCTGTCTGGCAGAAATTAGGTTCCCAGAAACACTGGCTGTATTGCTCAATGATGTGAGGAATATGTACTGACCAAGCTGTAAATAGCAAACATTAAAGCGGAGTTCCACTCACTCTGTAAAAAAATAAAAGTCAGCAGCTACAAAAACTGTAGCTGCTGACTTTTAAAAAAACAGCCACTCACCTGTCCCACGAGCCCGCGTTGCCCCTGCCGCAGCCCGTTTCACTGGCCGTCCTGTATTCCAGGCGCCGGCATCTTCAGTGTGGGCACCCGGCTGTGATAGCTTGCGGCTTCACAGTCGGGTGACCACTGCGCATGCGTGAGTAGTGCTGCGCTTCCTGAATGGTCCCGTCGTCTTCAGGAACCTGACACGTGTCCCACAAGACTTTGGGGAGGGAGGGTAGGAGGACAATTTCCGCTTCCGATCGCCTAGGAGGAAGCGGAAGTGGGATCGGGTACCTGTCAATTTCAGGTACCCGTTCCCCCCCCCCCCCGCTCCCCAAAGGTGCCAATCCTTAATGGGGAGCAGGGGACCAATCTTTAAAGCAGAACTTCCCCTTTTGGGTAGAACTCCGCTTTAACATGTAACATGAGCAGTGAGTGTATATGTTCTGATTCTTGTGTAATATGATGTGATGAGCACTAAATGTACAATATGGGGGGATTTACTAAAACTGGCGCACAAAGAATCTGGTGCAGCTGTGCATAATAACCAATCAGCTTCTAACTTCAGCTCATTCAATTAAGCTTTGACAATAAAACCTTTAAGCTGATTGGTTACTATGCACAGCTACAGTACTGTGAAAAAGTAATTGCCCTCCTTTTTTTTTTTGCATATTTGTCACACTTAAATGATTCAGATCAACAAATTGTAATATTACACAAAGATAACCCGAGGAAATACGAACAAAATGCAGTTTTTAAATGATGATTTCAGGTATTAACCACTTGCCCTCCTGACCTCCTGAGGATTTACCCCCCCTTCCTGACCAGGCCATTTTTTGCGTTACAGTGCTGCGTTACTTTAACTGACTATCGCGCAGTCTTGCAACACTGCTCCCAAATGAAATTTATGTCCTCTTTTTGCACAAATTGAGCTTGGACATTTTGCTATTAAACATGTCCAGTAAAAAAATTTTAAAAAATCTAATTTCATCATAAATCTATAACCAAAATGTATTCTGCCATATGTCTTTGCTACAAAAAAAATCCCAATACGTGTAAATTAATTGGTTTACGTGAAAGTTTACAAATGGTGATATAGATACTGGAATTTTTTTTTGTACTAGTAATGGAAGCGATCAGCGACTTATAACGGGACTGCAGGGCTGCGGCGGGCATTCTGACACTGGGGGAACTGAGTTGGTGTTACTGACATCCCCAGTGCCACCAATACAGTGATCAGTGATAAAAAAAAAAGCACTGACACTGTACTAATGGCACCGGGCAGGAAGGGGTTAACATGAGGGGCGATTGAATGGTTAACTGTGTGCAGGGAGTGTTTTACTGGGGGGCGGTGTGTTGGTGCTTCAATGTAAGCACACTACTCTGGATGGCTGTGCTGTGCACTACCATTCAGAGCAGTGTGCCGAGCCGACAGGGAGGAGGACTAACAAGCAAAATAAACATCTAATGGTTAAAATCCAACTGTTGAACTGTTTTTCTTTTTTCTAACCCTGCACTGAAACCTATTGAACATACAAGCTATAATACAGTTGTAACTATGCAAGCACATAACTAGTTTCAGTAATATAATCTTTCTTGCCTTTTTTACAAAGTTAAAAGTTCTGTCATATGACCACGCACCTCTGCTTCCTGATAGTAGGGGAGGGGTTACAGGACACTGCACAGATACACAATGTGCCTGTATTCCATAGTTTGTTCAGCCTGAGGCAAGATGCAGGTTGTGCTTGAGCAAGAGGTATGTTGAAGGGGCAGGCTGTGATTGGGAGGGGCTGTGTGCCAGGGACAAGCTGTAATTGGTTGGGGGCATGGTGGATGAAGAAACTACTCAACAAAGGCATGCTGTATGTCTGCACAGTGTCCTGTACTTTTAGATGGCCACCCAAAGGATGCAAACTGACCATGAAAGCACAGATCAACTTCTGTGCTTTGTGTAGTCAGTTTAGAACAAAGAAGAACAGTAGCTGGTAGGATCAACCAGGTACGTCAGATGGAAGAAGTACATGAAAACAACAGAGACTATGATTTATAAAATACACATATGCGAACACACACAGAAAAAAAAAATACTTATTGTAACATACACTTTAACTCTTAACCTGAAATGTAATCTTTAAATACAACTTAAACTAATTGTTAAAATTATTACCTAAAGTGTACTGTACTATACAAGAATACTACACTATAGAATACTATTATATCACAAGAGTGCTGGTGGCTCAGGTTTGGGGAGGTGTGCATGTTTAGAACATTGGTGCTCAAAGAGAGACCTCAATTGCAACCTTCAGCCTGTCCAGTGCATGCAGTATATCTGGAGAACTTTGGGTACCTTCACAGATGTTCCTGACTCTATGGACATGTACATGCCATTGAACACTTATGAGTTCTTGTGAACTGCAAGGTAAACACCTTATATAGTATTTAAGCATTAGAAAGGGAGTGTTCTTGTATCTATTAACCAATGAACAGGATGTTTAGGTATTTTATGTCTCAGAAAGATTTAACTGTTTACTTTTGTTCATGAGCAGATGACCACATCAACTGCCCTGGGGAAAAAAGAAGGAAGTGGCTGGTTAGAGACATAGCATAAGCAAGAACGGGGATTTCTTTCAAGCAAAGGGCGTTTTGTAACCAGGAAATATCTTTTGGGAATCATAAGGAAAAAGTCGGTAATGTACCGCCACAAGGTGCTCTATTGCACCACATGGGAAAAAGTATCTTAAAATTAAACTACATTGACATGTTGCTGAAAAGGGTACAAAGAATGTCTTGTTTGAAAACACTTTTATGGTGGATTTGTTTCCTTTGAAAGTATATTGAAGACAAGCTATGATATTTCGGGCTGAACTATTTAAAATCGCTGTGGCATTTACTTCTTCACAGGGACATGTTACTACTTCAGTTTTTGGTACCTTTTTTTTTATAGTTAAACCACCCAATGGTTTTGTACTGATGACTCTATTGGTGAGATTTCTACACTTGTGTTCCCATGCTTGCACACCTACTGTGGTCATTATGATGGGTTCCCACTCCCTCTGCAGGATTTTTTGTTTTTTTTTTATATTATGGAGAATGCAAAAGGATATGCTGAAGCACACAAAGGTGGGTAGAAACACCCAGAACACCCAGACAGACAGGAACAGAGTCAGGAATTAGGGGATGAAGATCTCACTGTTGCGGCGTACAAGACATTAAAGAGAAAGAGGGACTGCCTCAGTCTGTCAACTTCCAACAAATAATTAAATTTGCGCATTTGATGGACTTAAAAAAAATCATAATTAAGGCTCATAATAAGTTTGGCTACTAATTAAATTGCATGATTAATCCATCCAACAAAAAGCTAACTGTCAACTTTTCAACTTGCCTTACTGACTTGCAAACCGATGGAGGAAACGTGTGTAGCACTACCCCCTTGAGGGCCGCTGGATTTTCCTGGGTCCCCCTAAGCTCTGCACAGCCAGGCACCACACATTTTCCACACTTTCTCCCAGAGTGAATAAAACAGTCCTTGAGCTTGTTTTTGTTTTTATTAGGGGTTACCAACTTGGATGGGGTCTAGGGGTATATGGGATACCCAATGAACTGTAGAACTTTGAGGTAAACTCCTTAGTAACAAAATGTACAAAAAATGTGGATAAAAATCAGCAACAGCCTTAGTAAGGAGCACTGAGTCCCCTTTGGTGAAACTCCCCAGAACCCAGATGAAGCTCTCTCATCCACCCAGCATTCCTGAGGATATCCCTAGGCAAGGGATTCCAAGACCTACCCTGGAGTAGTTCCAGATGAGATATAGTTGGGTATTGCACTTGACCGCCCTCTCCCTTCTGTTGTTCAGGGGGTGTAGAAGCACTTACACTGTCCTGTCCTGTTGTTTAATGGGTTGCAGCTGCTGAGGCAGGCCTTATGCTGAGCTGGCAACTTCCCTGCTGATAGGTTGTCTCCCAAGTACACTGTAGGGCAGTGGAGATCATTCTGCCCTGCTCCAGCCTGTAGGGGACCCCCTCCCAGGTTCCACAACAGCACCTTTCTTCAACCCATCTTCCACCCAACTCCAGCAACTCCCTGCTGATCAGGTTCTCCCACATTTAAGGGTTGTCCTAGCCACCATGCCAGGCCTCCTGCTGGGTTTGGCAAAGTTCCCTCAAACATATAATTTCAGGTCTCCTCCCTTCCTTTGCCCCTCTTCTAGAAAGGTCCAGCAGTTTCTAGATGGATGGGAGAGCTTCAGAAGCCCTGACCATTAGAGCCTCCCAGCCTTATCTGATATAGCCTCACTGCCTCACTCCCAGGCTGACTCATCCCAGGCTACTAACAAGCCACTGACTAACAAAAGAAACCCTATCTACCTAGAGGGCACTACTCATGGATGCATTCACACACTTCATCTTCCTGGGCTGCAAGATGTTTGCAGATGGTGACTGTGGTGATGATATTGGAAGACACTTTATTAAGAGAAAAGCTATGGCAGATCTGGAAAAGCTAGTGGTAAAGATCAGAAAGCTCATCAGAAAATGTCAGTGTCATTCTACATTATTAAACTGTTGAGAATCTCTTAAATACACATATGGAATATTTAAATTAAATATGTTTTATTTGCTGAAGAATCTGTATTTCTGTCCCTCCAATCCTGAGATATACACAACCCTTCCAGGCAGAACAGCCAGCAAGGAAAGCTGACTTTTCATATCTTTAGCACTTACAGGTCATGTCCCTCCTCCAGGCTGCTACTGGGCAGTGAAAGGAGAAGCAGCAAATGGATGAGCTCATCTCTCTGTCACTCTACTTGGTCATCCTGTCAAGGAGAACATGGATCAGTGAGTATGCCTTGCTGGGTGTGGGGGGGGGGGGGGTTGATCAGAAGACACTGTCACTTTGCCCTTAAAGGGCAGGTGATAGTGTGCCTAAATTTTTCCAGTACTCATAGAAGGAAACCAAAATTCTCTGATGGACTTATAATAAGACTAAAGCTCAAACACATTTGCTACATTAGACAAAAGCTGGACACATTAGAGAAAACATTGATGCCTGGACATTACGGCAAGGCAATGGGACAAGGAGATGACGATGATGAGGCTGCACAAAATAGACACCATTAATAAAGTAATAAACAGGAGCACACCTCAAAACATACATTTTTGAGCCAATAAAAGGCTTCTTTATAACAAACAATGTGTTTCAGTTTTATTTGGTTTCTTAGGCATGCCTTGCAACTGTGCTCCTCCATGATGACTAATATTTTAGGATCATTATACTGGGGTGACATTTTTCAGTGTCCATTTATATTCCTTAAATATATGTCCAATTATTCAATATAATATTAAAAATACATTGGGAGATGATGCTCTCCGCTTAATGCTACCTTCATATTTTGACCATGATAATGGTCCAAAGGCTCAAACAGCTGGCTATTGTTTAATTTGGCCTTTTATATGTGTGGCCAGATGTAGTATTAATCCTGTAATTTAATACTTGAGCTGACCTGTGATTTTAAAACTGGATCATCAGCGCAGAATCAGATATACAATGTTTCTTTTAAAACCCTATGATTTTTTTTTAAATCTGGTAACTATTTGTTGAAGGTTGTTGGGGTATTCAGGCAGTGTCAGATGTGTGGCTGCTGGAAGTGCAAGTGTTAATGCACGTTATGTTGCAGAGCTGTGGGCGCTTTAGCTGACATGGTAGAAAAGTTGCACAGTTGCTCTGAAATCCCAGTCTACAAGAAGCAGCCCCCTTCTCCCTCCCTTTACAAATAACCCTGTGAACTGAGGAAATGATGCGTTCCTTGTGATTAAATTAGCGTAAGTAATAAGATATCGTAGAATTGATTGATTCCCCCAGCAATGGTTATTAACTAGCTCAACACAGAGAAAAACACAGACATTACGTTGAAAATTGATTTCTGGCAGGCAGAGAAGCCGGCCGTGTACGTCCAAGGCTATGAGGAAAGCTTACTGCTATTCCTGAGTGGCAACCGTAAGTCAGTTTCTCGTATTCACCTGCATGGATATTCTTGAAAAACACCCTTAAAGTGTACCTGTAGCAATTATACAAGTTATGGACTGAGAGTAGAAGTAAACTGCAAATACCTAGATATTGCATATACTTTGACCTGTCTCCTGGAGTACTCTGGGTGCTTCAATACACCAGGCACACCTTTATGCAAATTGTTCAGCTCCAAAATATGAGCTCAAGCCACCTCCTTAGTACCTCACTAGTGGTCAGTTAGGCCACCCTTTATGGTTGGGACTTTATGGCAAGGCTTTAGTGGTTGGAAGAAGCAGGACCCTGCTCCGACTTTGTACCTATATACTAGAGAACCCCTGGAGCAGGGGTGGACTGACAACTCATGGAGCCCCCCGGCCAATAGGGATCATGGGGCCCCTGTGTCCTTGCCCAAACTCAAAAAAGCCTATGAAAAAGGTACCAGGGGCATCTCATGGGGCCCCCTACTGACCCCGGGGCCCTCGGGCAGTGCTCGAGTTTCCAAATGGTCAGTCCGCCCCTGGTAGGAACTCATAAATAAATTCACATTTACCCCTGAAATGCATCAAAATAATATCAGTTCACAAATTGAAATCTAATCTAAATCCAGTACAGACAGGCAGTTACTGAACGGCAAGAGGAATCAATGGACTACAAGAGTGCTTGCCATCACTTTCTCAGATCATTGAGAACTACAAGCCGTCAGGAACAATGGCTGATGGTACTTGTAGTCTAATTCATTCACAAGAAACTGTCTGCCCACGCGGCCATGCTGTTTTCAGATTGTGACAGCGGGTGCGGGTGGGAGGTGACTGCATAGGAGCATGTTACATGTTACAGCCTAATTATAGATGTAACATGTAAAATGCTCCTAAAGGAGCATAGAATGCATTCAGGTAGAAATCTTTAAGGCTTTACAATCATTGTAACCCCTCTGAAATATTTTTGCTATGGGGCAACCAAAACTAGGAACCAGGGGCGGACTGACAACTCATGGGGCCCCCGGGCAATAGGGGATCACGGGGCCCCTGTGTCCTTGCCCAAACTCAAAAAAGCCTATGAAAAAGGTACCAGGGGCATCTCATGGGGCCCCCTACTGACCCCGGGCCTTCGAGCAGTGCCCGAGTTTCCAAATGGTCAGTCCGCCCCTGCCCTAGAGCATTAAAAAGCAGAATGCTCTGTCATGCAAATTTTGACTTTAATATAGAAAGTCAACCACATCCTCCTGCCTTCCACTGCTCAATATGGGCCAGTAAGGTCACCTGAAACTTTAAGGGGCTAATAGTTTGTGAAGAAATGCACTCAAGCTCAACTCTCTGTCAAGCTTTGCATGACAGAGCACCAGGGACACTCCTGCAGATAAAGTATCTACAGTGCCTTCAAAAAGTATTTATACCCCTTGAAATTTTCCACATTTTGTCATGTAGCAATCAAAAATGTAAATGTATTTTCTTGGGATTTCATGTGATAGACCAACACAAAGTGGCAAATAATTGTGAAGTGGAAAGAAAATGATAAATGGTTTTAAAATTTTTTTTACAAATAAATATCTGAAAAGTTTGGCATGCATTTGTATTCAGCCCCCTTTACTCTGATACCCCTAACTAAAATCTAGTGGAATCATCTACCTTCAGAAGTCACCTAATTAGTAAATAGAGTCCATCTGTGTGTAATTTAATCTCAGTATAAATACAGCTGTTCTGTGAAGCCCTCAGAGGTTTGATAGAGAATATTAGAGAACAAACAGCATCATGAAGGCCAAGGAACACACCAGACAGGTCAGGAATAAAGTTGTGGAGAAGTTTAAAGCAGGGTTGGGTTATAAACAAATATCCCAAGCTTTGAATATCTCACTGTTCAATCCATCATCTGAAAATGGAAAGAGTATGGCACAACTGCAAACCTCTTCTTCTACTGTCCTCAATCCATCTGCTGATAGAACAGAGACTTTGGGGAAAGCTGCACGTGCACAGTTTGGTGTGTATTGCTAGAGAGTTTTTTTTTCCTGGGAGAGTGCATGTGATCAGCACAGGGCCAATCGGGACTGTCCAGATAGAGGGTCAGGGGTCTTGCAGCCTCATAGGACACTCCGGGGAGAATGAAAACTCCTCCTGAAAGCTTTAGCCAGTGCTCTGCTGGACACTGATAGAAGTCACAAGACTGCTCTAACTGCTGATGAGAAAATGTATTTAGCAGTTTATATTTATTAAAAATAATTTCATTTCAAAGTTCTGTGTACTGTGGGAGACCAGATATAGTGAATGCAGGGTCCTGGGTTTAATAAGACTTTAAGATAAAACAAGCAATGAGAGGAATTCTCTTAAAAATTTGAGGAAATACCCTTTCAGATAGTGGTCACCAGAACAGATGTCCCCTTTAGAAGATTTCCTTTCCTCCCATTTCCATTTCCTTCTGGTCAAAGCACTATGACCACCAGGTCTAAGAGAGAGTTTGAATTTCCCCAGCAAGGACAAAGACAACAATGCATTTCTGAAAGGGCCCCTAAACCCCCTCTACTACAAAATTAAAAATAATAATATATAAAAAAGCATATGTTGGCTTAAAACATACATTAAGTACAGCAACTTGTCTGCAAGTACCTGCGTTAGTCTTCAAATTGATCCCTGTGTCAATGTGAAACCTCCTTGGATTCTTAGAACAGGCTGTACATGAGGTCTTGACTGATCAAGTTTACATTCCACGCCTCCCTTTCATCAAGCTCAACACTTTCCCATTAGACTGACAGATGCCAACATCTTTACTACATACTGAAGTTTAGCTATTGGCAGTCAAATGACAAAAAGAGGGGCCTAAAACAGAAGAGACGGGATTAAGTTTTCAGCTGTGAAGCATTTGAAGCCCATTAATAGCCTGGGTGTAGGATCCAAGGAAAAAACAACTGATTTTGAGACTAACACAAGTATTTGGTTCCTACACTTCAGCACTCCTGACAGTCCTAAAATACACTAATTCCCTCACCAAATACAGCTTATATACAGGATATTTGTATATATAGCAATTTAAGTGTGTTGCTATAAGTTCACAGATCCTATTGAGACATTATTTGATGTTCGTTCATGGGTAGGGATACAATCAACTTGAACATACTGTATATATACAACAGTAAGGAGATTTTTAATGAACTATTCATTGTAGAAGAGTGGTGATCTCACAGTATTAGGATTTTTATATTTTCAATCATCATACTTAAGGGTTCTCAGTAATACTTTTTTATATTTACAATTGTTATTGATATAATAAAGGTGAAGTTATGTCTTTATTTTATTATGCATTTTTATTTGCCTGGATATCTATTACACTCATTCATTATATAGATCAGTGGCGATCAACTTTCTTGATATAGGGGGCCTCAAGTATGACCCTTGACATCACCAAAGGGCAGCAAATAAAATTCAGTGAATATTCAGTGTCAGAAACAGCAGACACAATGACACAATAGATGGTCAAAAATTGCAGGCACTCTACAGGACATGGTCAGAGACTATGGGCATGCTATAGTAGATGGACAGAGACTGCGGAAATGTTGTGGAACATTGTAAGAGACCACAGGCACACTACAGATGAAGGTCAGAGACCACTTGACACAGCCAGACACTACAGACATTTTACACGAGATGATCACAGACTACAAACCAGGGGCGGACTGACCATTTGGAAACTCGGGCACTGCCCGAGGGCCCGGGGTCAGTAGGGGGCCCCATGAGATGCCCCTGGTACCTTTTTCATAGGCTTTTTTGAGTTTGGGCAAGGACACGGGGCCCCATGATCCCCTATTGCCCGGGGGCCCCATGAGTTGCCAGTCCGCCCCTGCTACAAACATTGTATAGGAGTTGTTGGAGACTAGGAACATACGGCAGGAGTTATAGCCTACAGACAAAGAGTAGAGCTGCAGGAGACCCTGAAGACCACACAAAAAGCACCCAGGCCACAGGTTGGGCACCAGGGATATAACTTTACCATATACAGTTCACATGTGTTGTTGACTCTAGTACCAACCCCTATGCAGTCTTACTTCTGTTAAGGATTCAATGTGACTCTGTAATTAGCAGGGGCGGACTGACAACTCATGGGGCCCCTGGGCAATAAGGGATCATGGGGCCCCTGTGTCCTTGCCCAAACTCAAAAAAGCCTATGAAAAAGGTACCAGGGGCATCTCATGGGGCCCCCTACTGACCCCAGGCCCTCGGCAGTGCCCAAGTTTCCAAATGGTCAGTCCACCCTTGGTAATTAGTACAATTTTTTTGCTCAGCAAATCTGGTAACACAGTAATGACCTACTGGCCACTTCACTGCATCTGTTATACCAAACGTGGACTGGGAGTGTAGGAGAGGTTCCCTTCAAAATCTTGGACTTCCTCATGTATGTGACAATCCTAAGTATCCAAAAGCAAAAATGAACAATAACAAAAAAACATTAGGAGCCTGCCAACAGGATCTTTTAGAGACCTTCTGTTGACAACTGTAAAAAGTCATCAATGGAAGGACCTTAAAATTGAGGCACAATGGCTACCTGGCTGTTGTGATTCTCCCAACACTGCTTTATTGACTGACAAAATGTGCTTGGTAAGACAAACTGAATTAAACATCTCAATTTATGCTCTGAACATCAAAGTTATCCGTATTTTGCTCTGAAAGACTAAATATCTAGATTGCCTTTTTCTTTGACTAGCTTGCTGGCTCACAGCACTATTGAGTTAATTTATTCATCCTAGGCTGAATGTTTAATCATCCATAGCTCATACAACAATGCCAGGTCACTTTCCTGATGGCTGGGTCACCGTGCTACTCTATGCCTAACAAAATACCACTTAGAAATTCTACACATCAGCTGGCTACATCCTGACATTATATATACATTTTTTTGTTCTTCAGACAGAATTTCACGGCCTTCTTTATTGCTTCATCATCTACCCAATAAGTTTCTCTGCCAGGAACAAATAAAAAAAAAATACCCAGTTAATTTTGCCTGTTTTCCAAGCTCTGTTCTGGTCTCCGGTACTCCCCCCTCACAGGAATTCTAAATGAGTTGTATTACATTTTAAAAAATAAATGTGCCTCTGGGATTACCTGGAGTCACTTATATGTCTGAATGTCATTGATTTTTGTCCTAATTGTTATTCAGTATGCTAATTCCCCCTACAAATCTACCGCGCTTATTGATCCCAAAAAGCAATAAACTCTCCCACAAACAAAGCAAGCGTTATTGCAATGTTGGGAAAACATCATTTAATATCAATAGGCCATTTACAATTCACTTTACCCAAATTTCACCCCTGAGCAAAGGCATGATACGTTACAGATGCCCTGAGAACCGAAAGATAAGCCTTGTGCTTAACCTTCACCGAACCAAATAAGCCGCAGTTAGGGAATCCATGTCCATTAAAGGGAAACCCAGCATTCTTTTTTGATATATTGCAATTGGGAGATCACTATATATTAGGCTGTGAATAGATGGATAAATCCATAATTAAGTTTGTTGGAGGATGATAGATCTGCCTATTTTAATTATTGCAATAGCTGTACCGTGATCCCACTCATAATGACCTTTAATCTGATTCATGAGAGGTTCAAATTTTTTATATTTGCGCTGAAAGGATCCTTGGAAATAGAACACACACTGAACTTGGCCACACACATTAGAGATTGACTGTACGATCTCTGTACAATTTACTACAGCTATGTAATGCAAGGACCTACCTATACAATCCATTTAAAGCGCAAATACAGGATGGAAAAAACTTGCAGTTATCCCACCCCCCCCCATACTAACAGGGTTAAATGTTCATTAAAGTGACACTAAACAATATTCTTATTTTCCACAAAAAAATCTATGCACATTCACTATTTATTTTTTTCTGTAATCTATTTTTAATGAAATTGTTACTGTGATTTTCTGCATCCTTGTAATATTCTCTGTAAGCTCCTAAACCTCTCCTTTTCCTCTTACTTTGTTTGGCACAAGCTGTAGCAGTCATGTGCACTGATCTATGCACACTACAAATTCATAGCCAGTGAGGAGGGAGTGGGGGGCGGGGCTGAGCCATGCTCTTTGTGTCCCATAGACACACACAGGCAGATCAGGAGTGAACACATATGAGTGCCCCCAGAGCAAGCCACTTGCTCTGGGGGCACTCGTGTGTGCTGGCACTTGGCAAGGGGGTGGGACCAGAAGCGCCGGTGGGGACCGGTGGGGAGAAGTGGAGGATCTGTTCAAAACCATTGCTCAAAACAGGTAAGTATGACCTAAGGAAAGAAGGTACTTTTGTAAGTTAAGAATACATACTTGAATAGATTTATTTTATTTTTAAACTAGAGTTTAGTTTTCACCTTAACTGTAGGGGGTAGAGGAAAAGGCTGCATTATTTACTGTATTTCTAGCTCCAGTGCTCTCCTCTTCCTCTTGACTCCTTGGGAAGTGGACGGTCCCTCGGCATCTTCCTGTGGGGAGACAAGTGTGAGACCAGAGGATGGAGCACCTTAGAAAGAAGGTTTCGGGAGACCGGTTGCACAGATGGAGGGAGCCTACTGGAGTGGGGAATAAGGTAAGTACCTTATATCCCTACCCCCAGACTTCATGAGCATTTACCCCTTGCTGTGTCAAGAGGTATTTTTTCTTGTGCCTTGGGCTGTAAGTTATATCCAGGCAGGCAGAAGCTTGCACTACAAAGCTGCTGGGAAATCTAAAGGAGATTGTACAATGAGATTGTAATGTATGTGGCCACATTTGGAAATGGTTAGATTCTTTTTCAGGTTTGTATTGCTGTCTCTGCCCATATTGGGAAGATTTCTGATAATGTCCCGTACAAGTGAAATGAGCGGAATGCTTTTCAAAATTAGAGGAAATTCCAAACTAAGAGGTGTCCTAGTTGGGAGATTTCCCCCTCTTCTTCCAGTGATAGATGACAGTGTCAGCAGATGTATAATATGTGTCCCAGCAATCTTATATTTGTCATGCATTGTGTTTGGTATGTGTCACTGTATCCCCTGTTTTGCTCTTTAGTAGCACAGCCCCTAGTTGCCATTTCCAGCCCCACCTCACTACTGGTTCAGTGTTATTCTTTTCCATGTAAGTGAGCTTCAAAAATAACATTCTATGTATGTTCAAGCTGGGATAAAAGCTGGAATTAAACACATTGGACTCAACTTCTGAGTTTTCTTGGTGAGTTAAATTGCCTGTGAATCTTGTCAAGTCAGCAAGTTGACATACTCTCTGTACACAGTTGGACTCAGAATGTATATATTTTGCACAAAGCAGCTTTTAAGATAGAAGATTATTATAAGTAGCAAAGCAAAGGGACCCAGTCAGGTAAAGTGAAGATCATTTTATGTCTGTAAACACTGTAATCCTCCAACAATGAACAGTTAGCTCTCGACATGTGATTGAATTCTAACACTGTTTTATCTGGTGTTCATCCACACCCAACTATATAGAATACATACTCGGAGAATGACTAAGACTTCCATTTCTAATCACTTCCTAAAAATGCTATTTGCCTGCTGTGTCATGGTGATCCAATGGATTCACCAAGACAATGAATATGATAGGGATTAGAGTCCTGTTTCAGGTGCTTTAACATGATCAACAGAAGGCGGAACCACTGCATTTTAGTATAGCCAACCTCCCAAAGTGAAATTCACTGACAGGACACCAATTTTTAACTGACAAAACTCATAAAATTTTATGAAAGGGACAAATCTTTTTGTTGACACTTCAAAAAAGTACATAAAATGACTGTTTTCAGTGCAAATATTAATATTTAAGCTACCAATGTGTAGCTAGTGTGATTAGCAATGTGTTTAAGGTATAACAAAAGGAAAAAAACATATTTCTCCTTTTATGTGAAGGTCAGGTTAACGGCTTAAGGAGCACCCTATAGCAGATATACTGCTACAGAGCGGCACCTGAGCGCAAAATCACGTATATATATGTGATATAGCATTTCCGGGTAGGGGGCGCACACCCTACCAGCGCCACCATTCAAGGCCACCGATGATTACCAAGCATATCTGATGGCGAGTAAGATTGTTTTGTTTACAAACAATCTTCCTCCTTGTCAGCTCGAGCACACTGCTCGCGATGGCTGTGCACAGTACAGCCATCCCGTTTAGTGTGCTTACAGTGAAGAATACACCCCCCACCCCCTAGTAAAATATTCCCAGCACACAGTTAACCCTTTGATCGCCCCTCACATTAATCCCTTCCTGCCCAGTTCCATTAGTAGTGTCAGTGCTTTTTTTTCAGCACTGATCACGGTATTGGTGTCACTGGAGATGTCTGTGACACCAAGTTAGCTCCCCCCAGTGTCAGAATGTCCGCCGCAGTCCCGTTAAAAGTCGCTGATCACTGCCATTACCTATATCGCCATTTGTAAACGCTATAACTTTCACGTAAACCAATTAATTTACACGTATAGGGATTTTCTTTAGCAAAGACATGTAGCAGAATACATTTTGGCCTACATTTATGACTAAATTTGACTTTTAAATTTTTTTTACTGGACATGTTTAATAGCAAAATGTCCAAAAAGAAAGCTTGATTTGTGGGAAAAAAAGGACGTAAATTTAATTTGGTTGCAGCATTGCATGACCGCGCAATTGTCAGTTAAAGTAACGCAGCACTGTAACAAAAAAAATGGCCTGGTCAGGAAGGGGGGTAAATCCTCAGGAGAGCAAGTGATTAATATAACTCCGCACAGAGTTCCCCCTTACATCAGAGTCTGCAGGATTCCCCCTTACAATGCAAGGAGGAACTCTGCAGACCCCGAAGTAAAGTGGAACTCTGATGTAAAAGAATGCTGCAGATCATGATGTAAGGGGGAAAGCTGCAGACTTTGGTGTACAGGGGTAACCCCTCCCCGTCACAACCATATTTATAACAGGCACTCTTCTCCTGTCATAGACATTTACGGACAGGAGAAAAGTGTCTGGTTTTTACAAACAGTCCGGAAACTAATGGCCAAAAAGCAGGAGACTTGAAACAGTCCTGTAGATCAGGAAAGTCAAATGTCAGTGCTCCTGAAATGCATACTTTTTCTTAGTCAGTGAATCAGTATTGAAGCCACTGGATCAGCATAACAGCTGGGCAACTCTCATCATCAATGGCAACCTCCTCACAAGTTTCCTTTAACCCAAACCTAGAAGGTTTCAGCATGGTTATTGCATGGCTTTGCAATAGTTAATTATAATGATATTCAAATACTCACATAGATAAGTCAATATCAAATGGAATTTTCCCTTTCTTCCTGTTAAATATTTGTTTCTGTCTCATTAGCAGAATTAAAAGAAGTGAAGATGATCCTGTAAGCAAGGCCAAGGGGTCTACCTGCAGCAATAACCTAGTTTAAAAGCCGTTCGCATCTTTGGGTATATTTTACCCTGGTTTCATGGATTTTAGAAATGAGATCTTCAAGGATGCCCTGTGGGATGATATCCTGGGGAGCACCCCGCAGTCTCCAGAGCACGCTACCCTTCAGGGATGCAGATATTGAAGTTAAATAAACACTGTGTACTGGAACGAAATAGACTGCGAGCAAGGGAAGAAACACCGGAGATTAGTGCCGCGACTTTGAAGTAAGACTGATGTGCCTAAAAAAGGTTCCTAACTTTCAGCTCTAAGGTGCCCAATGAAATTAAGTGAAAGTCAACAGAAACAATTTTACTTTTAAAGGAAAACTCAATTTTTCTTAAAAAATTGACATGGCATATATTGTATAATCGATAAACAAACCATTCTATAATTTGTTCCCTATAATTAACTTTCCCTTTAAATAAGCAGGTGCTAGAAACATCCAAATATTTTTTTTTTTTTAAATTAAGACCTCAATCACATGGGCAAACTACAGTGTACCCCTGTGCAAGGGCTGTGTTTGCCTTCACGGAGGTGCACAAGTGATCCGCAGGGGTTTGCTTTTCAGAGAGCATTTCACAGGCGGTGATGAGGCATTATATTTGAACCCCTAAAAGCTAGCACCACCACGTTGCAACCAAGTGCATAGCACACTTGTGCTGTGGCCCTATTCACTTGAATGGATTGTCTTTAGTGGATGGTACTGCCTGCTGAACGCAACAGTGGGTTTAAAATGGTTGTAAACCTCAGACATAAAATATGAACAATACATATCTCTCTATAGTGTGTACTTGTTTCAATCAAGAACACTAATTGCCACTACTATCTGCTGCTTTGTTCCTCTGCTATCAGCATGAATCACTTCTGAGACATTTTGGTGACTCCAAGAGAAAACAAGTGACAGGGGAGGAGGCTCCAGAACACAGCCTGTGACTGACAGCTCTGTTCCAGTGTGCTGTGATAAGGGGGAGGGGTGTCCCTTCCCTCCAATCAGCTCTCAGAGCTCTCCTCAATGCACTCTGTAGTGTGTAATTTCAGTTCCCCACCCTCTGCTTTTTGAAAGCTCAGACAAGTTTTATAAATTTTGGACTTTGAATGAATGTAGAGAGGAGAAGTTGCAGATAAACAGGTGCAACCTATGTAGGAGAATTTAATCTGTGCGTATCACCTGAGGCCAGTCACTTTACTGGGTATATATAAGGGTTTACACGCACTTTTTTTCTTTTCATGGACACAAAGCAAAGCATCACGGCCGCAATATGTATACACCCCTGTCCACTGCCTTTGCAGTTTAAGTGTGGCGGGGGCAGAAACAAAACACTGCATGTTTTGTATACCCCCTCCCTGATCCGCAAGTTAAATGTGTAAACTTGAACCTTTCTATTTAGTATTTATTAATATTAAGTAC
Source organism: Staurois parvus (assembly GCF_062004578.1). Lineage (NCBI taxonomy): Eukaryota > Metazoa > Chordata > Amphibia > Anura > Ranidae > Staurois > Staurois parvus. The sequence goes on from NW_028317933.1 coordinate 7,781,250, forward strand.
ATTCATTTAGTATTTATCATATACCTACTAGAGTATGTACCTTTTTTTTTTTTTTACAGAATGCCCAACAGTGCCACCTTTTTTTTTACAGTCTTGATGTTCCCATTGCTGACTGTTAATAACCAGATACTGGAAAAGGTGAGCAGGAAGTTCATGTTTCTTTCCTTTTCTCACATTAATTAACATCGCACTGGTTACACATGTCAATGTCACACATAAAGGGGAGGAAGACTTTGTTAGCACCTGTAAAAATATAGCAGCATCTCACTAATAGCAGCAGACAGCCTTATGGGGGGGAAAGGGGGGGAGGAATTAGTATCTAATCAAGTATACATGCGTGTATGTGTATTTGCAAATGTATCAACTTAGCCACTAAAAACATATAAATATATATATTTTTTATGGCAATAACAAGCCTGACATAAATAATTTATTTTTCTCTTCCAATGGATGTATAGTTAAAGTTCACACTTTGTACGGATCAGTGGAAATAGTACATGTTAGTGTTACCTAATCTCATTATTATTGTTAAAATGTACCTCTCACTTGCCATAAACAAGACACGTCTGTTTTCAAGCACCATCATTTTATCTAAAGCCTAGATATCCCAGGCCACATGGTATTTGGCTAACAGGAGCATTGTGGATGTTTCATGTCAAAAGAGACTGCTGAATGACAAATGTTTTCAATCAGTCTATTAAAGGTGGCAGAGGCACAAATTGGCTGCCTCTGCCCCACACAAAACCAAATGACTGCTTGTGTCCCTGCAAGGAAAGTAAGATTCTCATCGGTAGAAGGGGACCAGTACAAGCATATGCACGAGTGCATTATGCTGCCCATACCTCTGAGCCTGGGGTGGACTGACCATTTGGAAACTCGGACACTGCCCGAGGGCCCGGGGTCAGTAAGGGGCCCCATGAGATGCCCCTGGTACCTTTTTCATAGGCTTTTTTCAGTTTTGGCAATGACACAGGGGCCCCATGATCCCCTATTGCCCGGGGGCCCCATGAGTTGTCAGCCTGCCCCTGCTCTGAGCACAAGGTATACACTGGACATGTACCAGCGAGTAGGCTCATGCACATTAGAGAGCACAGAAAAATAAGCATGCATGTTCAGCATTGGTATTGGTGCCCAGTGGCCTATATAAACTGAAGCACTGCAGAAGGAAGTTGCCGAGTGGTCTTCTGCTTGTCCTTGTTTACCCTGAGACCTGATCTACAGCTTCTGCCTCACTGTGTATGACCTCAGCTTGCCTCCTGGACTCTTCTACGACTATCTGCCTTGTACCCTGTTTGCCACACTGGTTGGCTATTGCCAACCTCAACTTATTTCCCAGACTCTGTCTTTCTCTCCTTATCCACTCCCATGGTGTTTCTGTGTCTAATTCCTGCTCTGTGATCCTCAGCTCCCAGTTCTACACATATGGCTGCTACACAGATCTGGTTCAGCTTGCACACTCTGACACTCATGCCACTCTGTGTCTTCACACTGTCCGTCATTACTTTCAGGAGTGTTGGGCAGGAGGTGCAAGAGGAGCCCCCTCATCTACTCAGTCTCTGTCAGGTGCATGATAGCTCCACACAGAAATAATTGGCTGCCTCTGCTCCACATAGAACCAATTGGCTGCTTTTGTTCCACATAGAACCAATTGTCTGCCTCTGCTCCTCATAGAACCGATTGTCTGCCTCTGCTCAACATAGAACCAGTTGGCTGCTTCTGCTCCACATAGAACTGATTGTCTGCCTCTGCTTCACATAGAACCAATTGGCTGCTTCTGCTCCACACAGAACCAATTGGCTGCTTCTGCTCCACATAGAACCAGTTGTCTGCCTCTGCTCCACATAGAACCAATTGGCTGCCTCTGCTCCACATCGAACCAATCAGATGCTTCTGCTCCACATAGAACCGATTGTATGCCTCTGCTCCACATAGAACCAATTGGCTGCATCTGCTCTACATAGAACCGATTGTCTGCCTCTGCTCCACATAAAACCAGTTGGCTGCCTCTGCTCCATATAGAACCAGTTGGCTGCTTCTGCTCCACATAGAACCAATTGTCTGCCTCTGCTCCACATAGAACCGATTGTCTACCGCTGCTCCACATAGAACCTATTGGCTGCTTCTGCTCCAAATAGAACCAAGTAGCTACCTTTGCCCTACCCAGTCACAGTTGAAAATAGACACAAATGCGTCGCCTGGACATGGAGGTAACTGACAAATAAGCATTTATTGCTCTCGGTTTTTAGGTACTAGGATAAATCGATTCACTCGGTAGCCAGACTTAAAATCACTTTTGGACTTTAGGGGGTTGATTTACTATAGGCAAATAGACTGTTCACTTTGCAGGGAAAGTTGCACCTTATAATGGCATTATCCCCAGAGCTTAGTGATTGAGATGAAGCTCCACTCACTTCCATCATCCAATATGTGCAAGCAAAAAATGCATTTTTTGTTATTTCCTTGCAGAGTATTTGGGCAAAGTGAAATTTCACCGCATTCACTAAGCTCTGGGGAAAATTCCCTTACAAAATTCAACTTCGTTTGCAAAGTGAACAGCCTATTTGTTTTTAATAAATCAACCCCTATGTCTGCTTTGAGTGTTCATAAATCAGTCTGTCTGTATAAAAAGAACAAATATTCAGACTTGCGCAGCTGGTTAAATATGTCAGTCATGGTTTGTGTTGCCTGTATGTTGTATGCATTCTGCACAGCTAGCATCCTTATCTATTGCATACAAATAGCACATTTTAAGCTACACAATTGCAGTGCTACTTTCAATTATGCATAAACAATTATTTTTGTTAAACGTTAATTTTGATAATATATCACAGTGATCTCTTTTCACATTAAGCAGATGACAAATCAACAACAACATTAACCACTGTCTTTATCTGGCCATACACTGATAGGATTTAATTTTAAAAAGATTAGTTTTTAGAATGTTTGTTCAATTTTCTAATAGTGGTGTCAAATTGACGATTGTTTTTAACCTTCAGTAACATGGAAAAAATCAAAGGAGAAAATTTTATTTATTCCTCGAACAAATTCTAACTGTGAATGTGTTTTTGGTTCAGGAAACATTGTACCTATTTTAGTGTACATGAGCACTGTGAAATCAAAACATTTGCATGGCAATAGAGCAAAACCTTTCAGGGTTTTTATTCAGGATTTGTTGAGCCCTTAATGGTACTATTGAATGCTCTGAGAAACTATTTTTCTTAATTTCTGCATGGACATTAAAAAACAATACTGGTATGTGGCCAGCTTTGGTCTTTCCTGCAGAACATGTAGCAGATTGATAATGCATAGCTGAGATAACAGGCATGTAGGTTTATTTGTATTAACTATAAGTGAAAAATGATTGATACATTTGCTGGCTTTGAGGGACCACAATAGTTCTTAGTGCTGTTTTTTTTTTTTTTTGGTTTTTTGTTTGTGAGGTTCTACCTGTATGCGGGGGAAACTGTTTTCTCCACTGTAGGTGGCTCTCGACCTGAGTAGAACCACAGCTGGAGAGGAAGTCATGGGAAACACGGTTTCTCTGTGGTTCCCTGGGTCTTGGAAGCAGTGTTTTGATTGGCTATGCTGCTTCCAAGTGACCCCTGGTGGCCATCTTGGATCAGCAGTGAACTTTATAAATCCCTGCCCCCAGGTTTTGGCATGCTTTTGCAAAGGGGATAGAGTAGGGGGAGAGACCCCACCTGTCAGTGAAAGTGATCAGAGGCAGGAAAAGGTTCCTGACAAGAAGCGACAGGTTAGGGACTCACCATCTTGCAAGGAAGCCTCTCCTTTGGGACTGGACGGACCAGGCCGCATTCCACCCCTTGAACAGACACTGTTGGCACATCTCCTCTTGCTGTATCTCTGCATTTGAACTGAACTGTGAGTGTTTCCCTAGTGGTGCTCTCCCACCTAGGGTGTTTGTAGTTTGGCATTTTCTTCCATTCAAGTTCCACGTTTTATTGCAGCTGCACTCTGTGTCTTCATTGCTGCCACATCACGCTACACCTCCCCACATACCGGATGTACAGACTCTTCTAGCCTGGGCGTCAAAGCACAATATATACAGTCATATATACAAACAAGTATAGAAATGTTTACTTCAGCTAGATGACTATGGAAATAATACCAAGGGCTTAGCAGCAACACTGGCTCAGTTGGTGGTTAGGGGCCCAAGGGTGGGAGAGGGACCAGCAGGCTCAAGTGAATGTGGAAAGAAGGGGACTGGCACTACGTCATTAGTGGGACATTGGATATTGCTGGCCTGCAGGGTTGTATGCTGCTTCTTTCTCAGCCTGGACTAACTGTTAATATATGATGTCCTAAAGTATAGACCACAAACCAGCTTATTTTCTCCAGTGCAGTTCTCCTTTATTCCCAATGCAGGGTTCTTCTTTCCAGGACTGTCTTTAAAGTTTCCAGTGCAGTTTCTTATCTCTTTTTGTCACTCCATGTCAACATCTTTCCCCTCCATCTCTCTAAGTTTTTCTCTACATGGAAGTCTTTGTTGTGTATTTTACCAAATGGAATGTTCCTAATTTTCGCCCGTAATGCATTTTACACTCATTACTCATCACCCTGAGCACAGCAACCCAAGCCTTCTAAAAATGTTGCTGTAGGACCCTGAAGCAGGCCATAGACGGGTCGAAAATCGGCAGATTTTGAAAAAAAAAAATTAAAAATCGGTCGTTCGATCGGCTGACGTTACCACCACGTTAAAAAAATCGGCCGATTTTCGTCCCGTCTATGGCCGGCATTAACCCCATAACTTCTGTCCCTTGCAGAGACAGGGGAGCACACCATACAATGTGACAGCAATACATAAGAAGAAGAAGAATAAAAAGAAGAAGAATTCCATTCCGCTATTATATTTTATATGAAAAAGTCTTGCGGTTGCAACAAATGTATCCATTTGTATCCAAATAAAAACATCTGTATCCAAATAAAAACATTGTAAAACATTATTTGGATTACAATGTTTTTATTTGGATACAGATATTTTTATTTGGATACAAATGGATACATTCTTCTTCTTTTTCTTCTTTTTCTTGCAGGTCACGGCTCATGCGCAGATTTTTTATCGGTAAACCGATTGGCCGATTTGCCCATCATTGCCTGGAAAATCGTCCGATTGTCAAAATCGGCCGCAAATTTTCCAACATGCCCCATAAAAAAAATGTGCAAAAACCCAGAAAAACGGCCGACCAATTAACCCACTAACGGTGTGAAAATCGGCCGAAAAATCAGCCGATTTTCAACCCATCTATGGCTAGCATGAGATTTGCCTCTAACTCCCATATAATAGCTCTTGTCTATTCTACATGCTCTGTGCTCAGTATAAAAATTTACTGTATGTAGTGTTGTCTCTAGCTCAGTTCCACACAGTGCTCTCCTAATAAAGGCTGATAAACCTAATATGTATGGCTTTTTAGATACATTGCATTGAACATGTTATACTATGAACGCAGTGTTCTGTGCTTGATACAGAAGGACTTCCTACTCTGTGTATAATTCACATACACTCCTCAATGGTTAGCTCTCCCACGATCAATAAATCACATCATTCACAGATTATGCTGCGGTTAGGTTCATTTTGCAGAGGAATCTCGGTGGGTTCATCAGTGGGTTAATTGCTTTGCAATAAGGAGTGGAAAAATAGACCTGGATTGCCCCAGCCTCTCATAGACAGGGAAAATAAAACAGGAAAGCAAAACCAGAGAGCAGGAAAATGTAAACTGTCTTATTCATTATACTATACTTTTTAGGTTGTTACACTGATGCCTTTTTCAACAATATGAAAAAGTTATCTTTCATACTTCGGTTTCATTTTTAAGTTTGAGTATGCTTAAAGTGGAACTTCATTCTCTCAATCAACATTGACTATTTTTAATCATTAGCATAAGCATTAGTAAATAGATAGGAAAGTATATCATATTTACGTGTTTTAAACTTTTTAAATTTACATTTATTCTTTCTGGTTTCCTGCCTAGGCAAATGATGTCATACATCCCAGCAGCCTTCAGGAGTGGATGGAGGGTTCTCAGCTCAGCCAGTGCCTTAGCTAAGGGCATATGGATTCCAGAAAGTTAATTCTACATGAATCATTTGCCCTTACTCATGATGGCCACTACCAGAAATGCCAGGTGGTGATTTTCAAAATTATTTCCCAGCAAAGAAAAAAACATGGAGACATGGATGGATGGGTGAATTTTCTTTGAATATTAACAATTAATTAAATAGCATTTTTAAACATCAGAAAAATGTTAAAAAATGAATGGTCCCCAGGTAGCAGAGTCAGAGAATTTAAATGGTTAAATAGATCTATATACATGGTTAGACTAATAGGAGGGGAAAGAGGTGATAAGAGGAAACTGGACCGGGATTTTTGTACTGGTAGGGGGGAGGAGGTGTTGGGAGGGAATGGGGATAATGTGTATGTTTATGATGTAATAAGAATAGATGGTTGTTTTGCAGTGTATTGTATAAAGAAAATCTATAATAGTTAAATAAATAAATAGCATTTTTGGTTTGTGGTGCTCAGATGCAGTGCAGCTCCACTTTAAAACTGCTACATAAATCAACTAATGGAAGTATGTGTTCATGAAAAAGGATTTATTGCCTGGTAACACCGGTGCGATTTCAGGTGTGATCTGCGAATTGAAATCTCACCTGAAATTGCATCTAATACATGTGAATGCCAGTGTCTTAACATGTGCGATTTCTAAAGTAGTCCTTGCATTACTTTTTCTGCAGTTTTTTGTGATTTCACATACGTATAATATAATGAAAATAGCACTGCAAATTGCAAGAAATCGTTGAAAATCTTCACAAGCTGCAATAAAATCTTCAGAAATCATGCTGAAATTGCACACAAATTGCGCGATTTTGAATCGCAGCGGTGTGACCGGTGACTAAAGGTAGTACTCACTAGAGCATTTTAAGAATTTTATGTTTTTTGTAATGCTGGATACTGCTTTGTACCATGACAGTTTTGTACCACCTGCTTTGGAACTTGACTTTTGCGATGTGAGATGTACTTGATCTATTGAGAATTTCAATAAACTGTTTACTGTTTAAAAAAGAATAAGAAAAGATAAAAGGCTACACAGTATCAATGCCAGGTTGGGGAGCTCAGCTTTCTCTACTGAAGCTAAGCCAATCAGCTCGGGCATCTTTCCCGTAGCTTGTGAATGAACAATGAAGGATCAGGAGCAGACAACTAATGAATTCATGCCTCTGCTCACTTTACCCTCTCCACGTGTTAGCATATATTCATGAAGCACATCTGATGAGCTCATAGTCCTGATACCCCCTTCTTCCAGTCTGAGTTCTAGTGTCCAACGAAATACAAGAGGACATTGGGTCAAATTCAGATACTAGTTTCATTCACAAATATCCACTTGTGCACACTGCCCACAGACTTTTTACTGTGGCAGGGTCCAGCATTTGAAGGTAGGGGGCGAGCACTCCCGCCACCCCATCTCTGCTGTCATTCGCTACAGCACAAGTCGGTCAGCAGGTCCCAGCCAATGATTTATAATGATCATCTTAGAGAATCAAAGTACAGAGCCCTGTATTTACTAGCAACATAGGGCTCTGTACATGTAGCAGCGATGCTGCTGTGTTTCCTCATTGCAAAGCAAAGTTTTCTCCCTGCTAAAACACAGCCACCTCTATTAGTAAAAGCAACACACATTACACATGGTTAGGCACACAGTTAACCCTTTGATTGCCCTAGATGTTAACCCCCTCCCATCCAGTGTCATTAATACAGTGATTGTGTATAGTATTATCACTGATCACTGTATTAGTGTCACTGGAGATGTCAGTGTCAGTTACTCAGTTCCCACCCAGTCAGTTAGTGTAAAATTGCCCCTCGCACAGTCCCACTATACTTTTCTTATCACTGCCATTAGTAGTATTAAAAAAAAAAAATCCAGAATATATACCACAGTTTGTAGACACTATAACTTTCACTCAAACCAATCAATATACACGTATTGCAATTTTTTTTTTTACCAGAGACATGTAGCAAAATTAATTTTGGCCTACAATTTATGAAGAAATTTGATTTTTTTTTTATTGGATATGTTTTATAGCAGAAAGTAAATAATATTGTTTTTTTTTCAAAATTTTAACTCTTTTTTTGTTGATATAATAAAAAATAGAAAAACTCCAGTGGTGATCAAATACCACCAAAATGAAAACTCACCAAAATGAAAAATTTGTGTGAAAAAAAATTATATCTATTTCATTTAGGTACAATGTTGCATGACTGTGCAATTGCCAGTTAAGATAGCACAATGCTGAATAGCAAAACAAATGGCTTGGTCATGAAGGGGCTAAAACCTTCCAGGGCTTAAGTGGTTAAACTGGTAATATAGTTACCTGGAACCTCTATTGGTATATACATCTTACCATCCCCTACATAGCAGGAATCGTGGGGAGTGCCAGCTATTGGACAAAGTAGGGTCTTTTTTGCTGACTGTGCCCCATTTGAAAGATTTCCCTTCATTCCTGTTCTGGAACCACACAGGATGCGGGTATATATATTTTTCCCTTCCTTTAACCCTTTGAGGACCATAAGATTATGGAACGCCAAAAGAATCAATTTTGTGTTTTTAAAGTTCGTACACTTCAGTTGCTGTAACTAAGCCATTTCATGAAATAATTGGCAAAAAGCTAGATCCTTTTGTTGATAAGAACTAATATTTTGACTCAAACCAAAAAAAAAAAAGTATTTTAAGTTCTTAATCAGATGATACAGGCAATTAAAAACATGAGACAAATACGTCCCTTGGTCCTCAAAGGGTTAAGGGATAGTTCACCTGAACCAAAAATCTACCTATGCAGATAGGGGATGTCTGTAGACAAAAACAAACTGTGCAGCTCTGACTAAAGTTGAATAATGCACTTGTTATAGATGTAGGCCATTAATGTACCTCATGAAGCCTGACTGGAAAACTCCCAAGCAGGGGTGGACTGACAAATTATGGGGCCCCCGGGCAATAGGGGATCATGGGGCCCCTGTGTCCTTGCCCAAACTGAAAAAAGCCTATGAAAAAGGTACCAGGGGCATCTCATGGGGCCCCCTACTGACCCCGGGCCCTTGGGCAGTGCCCGAGTTTCCAAATGGTCAGTCCGCCCCTGCTCCCAAAGCGTTGCTAGGTGAGGCCTAGTCATTACTGCTCACCTCCACCATCACAGGAGTGAGCTCTCAGATGCTGAGCTCAGAGTTACTGCATCAGGAGAGAGAAAGAGCATGTAAGGGGGTTGGATTCAGAGAAAAGGCTTGATCCTGTGATGGTGGAGGTGAGCAGCAATGACTAGGCCTCACTTAGCAACGTCCTGGGAGTATTCCAGTCAGGCTTCATGAGTAAATGGCCTACACCTATAGTAAGGGCATTATTCAACTTTAGTCAGAGACACACAGTTTGTTATTATCCACAGACGCCCCTTATCTGCATAGTCAGGTTTCTGTTAAACTTTGAACTAACACTTTAAAATTGTATGTATAACTACACATTTTGAAGAGAATCGGAAATGGATGGAAATTCTGAAGGACCCTCTGCACACTGGTATATACCCTTTCAAGCAAACTATGCAATAAATAGGGATATTTGGTTCACACATATTGCAATACATGCTTAAGCTGGCCAACTGCGTCAAAGTAATCCCTCTATGGCCAGTCCTACTCTGCCCTGCCTACGCAAGTGCTACTGTGGACACAATGCTAGCATAGGGGAAAAGACACAATGGGGAGAGCTACAAGGTTCAGGTCTGGCTACTGACCCAACAATACAACAAACAAGAGATATATACCAGTGCAGAGGGTCCTTCAGAATTTCTAGAGTTATTGTGGTTACACCCCTTTAGCACCTGATGGATAAATGCATGCACTAGCTGTATGGATTTGAGCACAGGGATCTCTTGTTTGTCGGAAATGGATGGGGTGCAAAAGGTGTAATAGTTCCCAATGGTTGATATATTAGGTATTGTAAAACCAGCAATCTAACCATTTGTAAAAATGCTGCAAAGATGCATTTGTAAAAATGCTGCAAAGACAAGAAAATGGAAATAAATGTTGGATGTGTGATTGAACATGGACATTTATTTGCTCCTGTCATAACATTAACCAAAACTGCTTAATCCCTTTTGTTTTTATAATACAGTTTAAGCCCCTTGAGCACTCATGGGGTTAATGGACCAGAAACCTATGGTGAATTTGAATTTAAATTGGCCAAAATCATAAAAAAGGGGGAGAAGCAAAGGTAAATTTTCCATCCCTGACAAAGAAGCCATTTCTGGCAATTAATGGTTTGTAGTTCACATTATATATGCAGGAGAAAGTAATTAGCTCAGCAGGGGACAGACACACAGGCCTTGGTCGCAGCTCTAACCAATAAATTACCACAAGATCCCACTGCTTGTTTAGATACGTGGAAGAAAATACCTTGGCATGGAAGATTTAAGATGCAGATGTACTTTTAGAGCAGCAGAGTTGAAGGGGGTAGAATGAGCCTATATTTTACATATTATTCTGCTGTACATTTACTCCTTGTCTAGCTGCAACATGGTACAGGGCAACTAGGTACTTCTAAATTTATAATGTAGAGAAGTAGTGTGCAGTCTTCATTCCGGAAATCCATTTAACCACTTGTCCTCCACAGGATTTACGCCCCCTTCCTGACCAGGCCATTTTTTTGCGTTAAGCGTGCTGCATTACTTTAACTGACAATTGCGCGGTCATGCAATGCAGCACTCAAATTAAATTTACGTCCTTTTTTTCCCACAAATAGAGCTTTCTTTCGGTGGTATTTGATCCCCTATGTGGTTTTTATTTTTTTGTGCTATAAAAAAAAACAGAATGAACATTTTGAGAAAAAAACTGTATTTTTGACTTTTTGCTATTAAACATGTCCAGTATAGAAATGTTAAAACTCAAATTTCATCATAAATTTAGGCCCAAATGTATTCTGCTACATGTTTTTGCTGCAAAAAAATCCCAATATGTGTAAATTAATTGGTTTACGTGAAAGTTATAGCGTTTACAAATGACAGTATATATAGTGGAATTTTTTCTTTCTACTAGTAATCAGCGACTTATAGTGGGACTGTGGTGGGCATTCTGACACTGGGGGGAACTGACTTGGTGTCACTGACGTCCCCAGTGACACCAATATAGTGGTCAGTGCTAATAAAAAGCACTGACACTGTACTAATTGCACTGGGCAGGAAGGGGTTAACATGTGGGGTGATCAAAGGGTTAACTGTGTGCTGTTTTACTGTGTGCTGTGTTAGTGCTTTCAGAACAATACAAAGCAGTGTGCAGGAGCTGACAGGGGAGAGATCTGTGTTGTGTATGCACAGGTCTCTCCCCCGTCGGTAATAGTCGTCGATGACCGGGTGATTTTGCGCACCCCTTCCACCCTGTAGCAGTATTATAGCAGGGCGGAGGGGGACTGACGAAACAGCAGTGCAAATCCTTAGACAGGTAATCTCATATATTTAAACTGTGCATGTAACAGTTTGCTTTGCGTTCAGTTTTACAGAAAGATGTTTACAAAAAACCTTTACGCAAGATATATTAAAAAAAAAAAAACAGAACAATATTCTGTGCTTCTTAATATATTAAGCATATGAAGGAACACTAATACACCTGAACGTACTACAAAAAAATAAACAATAAAGCAAACACGTTGGTGTTTCTCCATTATTCCCAACCTTCCCAATTGATATTAAAAGAGTATATGTTACAGAAAGTCAACAGACAGGTCATAAGATTGCATAGGTCCCTGAAATATGGCACAGTGATTTTACAATAGATTTCAGCATAAAACGTTTAAATAAATGCACATTAGGCTTTTTTCATCCTTGATACATATGTACCAAACCATACAAACTGTCTGTTTTACCTATAGCAGGGCTGGGGAGATCCCGCCCCCCAAAAAAACAGGTAGCCAATGTCTAAAAGGTTCACATGCACCTAACCTTTCAGAGATTTTCTATTATCAGTGGAAATATGTATGTCCTTGAACCGTAAGGCTCATTTACACTTGCTTTAACTTTAACACACATTAAAGCGCCTACCACGTCAATATGATTTTTTGTGTTTTTAATGTTTTGATGATGCTTCAGTGATGTTTTTTTAAGCTTTCATGAAGCTGGTAAATGCCCTGTGTGAGTGTTGATTTTCTAATTGTTTTAAAGGGGCGCAGTGGAACCCCAGCTCAGTAGTATCCTCAGCTCCCCAGCTCGTTGGTACCCCCCGTTCAGTAGATTCCCAACTTATTAGTACCCTCGTTCAGCAGATCCTCTGCTCAGTAGTACCCCTAGCTCTGCTGATGCTATACTCAGTGGTAACCCCCAGCTTTGCTGATCCACCGCTCAGTAGTAACCCCCCCTCTACTGATCCCCCACTGAGTAGACTTTGCTGATCTCCCACTCAGTAGTAACTCCCAGCTCTGCTGATCCTCTGGTTTGCTGATCCTCCTCTCTCTCTGGTCCCTGCTCACCTCCCACTATTTTGCTCCAATGCTGCGCGCAATGTATGACATTGCTAGTTTTTCCTGCTCCAGTCTCCCAGCTCTGCTGATCCTCTGCTGCTCAGTCCTCTTCCTCCGGTTTCTGCTCACCTTCTGCTATAGTGTTCCCATGTTGCACACCAAGTGTGCTGTCTGCTAGTTGCACCACTCCAGCCCAGAATCCACTCGTCTGCCTGCTGCTCCAAAGTTACTGCTGATGATGTCTTTCCGGTTCACTTGTTGGTTATATCTCATACCTTCAATACCTTCAAATCAAAGCGAAGCTAAAGCCGAATAACAGCCTCTCAAAATCTGCAGCTGCTGTAAGCCAGCATTCTCATAGACTTCTATGGAGGCTTTGGAGACGATTTGAAGCACCAAGAAAGTAACATGGGGTATAATTTTTGAAGCAAAGCAAACACAACATACAAACAGGACTGTAAGCTTACAGTTCTTTAAAAAAGTGTGTCCAATGCCACATTTTGAAGCATGTGTAAACGAGCCCTAAAAGTGCCTACTGGCTTCATAATTGGATTGTCTGCTTGCCAAATTCTACATTAGGTTTACTACCCAACACACATACACACAAAACTGGATTATTTCTGTAAGATTTTATCCTGTCTTGGTAATTGATAAAAAATTATACGTTGCTTATTTACTAAGGCCAGTATAGACTGATAATTCCATGCATGAACAGAATATGAGAAAGACCCACCATGGTATACTGTTACATGGTGTATTGTACCAATTTATGTGCCAAGGCCATGGTCTGTCCATAGCCCAAGTCAAACTTTCAGAAAAAGAAGAAATTCTCTCACTCTAGTCTAAAGGGCTGCAATCACTTAGCATTTGGTAAAACTGGCAGTCTAAGGCCCTAATTACCTAGTAATGGGCCCTCGGAGGGAGGCAGATATCCTGGGGCAGGACGATAGTTGATCTGTCCCTCTAGTGACAGCCCTGGAAAGTTCAGACTTGTAAACATGTCAGCAGGAGTGTAAAATAGAGCTCTCTGCTCTAGTGAGGCTGATAAGCCATCAGTCACAGTGTCACACATTAAACTAGTGTAGTGACAGCCCTGTATCCTCTGGGTTCTGTCCTTTCTTCACTGTACTGCTTGCAAGCTACATCTATAACTGTATTACTATACCCTGCAGCACCCTTATCTCCTTTAAAGAGGGCCTGTCCTCTAAAGTAAAAAAAATGTACAGTCCAAAGCAAGCTGACATACAATATGTATCCATTTCACATATAGGTTTCATGCAAAATGTCAGCCGAAAGAATTTTCTCCTCCTACTATAGATAGATAATATATTGGTTATGTGTTCAGTCAGGAGTCTATTTAGAGGCCAAATGATTGGAAATAGGGTAGAAATTAATTTAAAAAACTCCATGAGGGCCATGCTACCCATGAGGTCAAATAAAGCGGCTACCTCAGGCAGCACTCATGAAGGTATATTGGGGGGTGACACTGGGGGGTTTATTTACTAAAGCTGGAGAGTCCAAAATCAGACTCCCTTCTGCACAGAAACCAATCAGCTTCTATCCTCAGCTTGTTCAATGAAGCTTTGGCAATGAAACCTGGAAGCTGATTGGTTTCTATGCAGAAGGGAGTCTGATTTTGGACTCTCCAGCTTTAGTAAATAAACCCCTGAGTGTCCATGTTCACCTCTGTGTAAATTCAGCTCCAGGGCAACACAGTGCCACTTTTTGTTTTGGTGCAGATGGGAGCCTGCACCATAACAACCAAAGACACTGTGAAGCCCATCCACCAGCATCCTAGCAACCAGTGATGCTGTGCACCCCGGCCATATGCATCCTGGCAACCAATATTGCTCACCATCCACCACTAAACATCCATGATCTCAAAGCAATTCAGAAAAGCATTTTTGATCAATTTCCATCCCATTTGTATAGTTTAGTCAATTGAAACCACAAATGTTTGTGACTCATATGGCCAGCATTATGTCCCTACTGTGTAGCATCACCCTTTCTATTTGACACAAAAAGTGATTTGAGATCAAAAAAGTTACAGTTACCACAGGAATGGGATGAGAGGTAATATCTTCCCATGGGAACACCTGTGCCAGTGACAACTATTTCAGAAGGGATATTCCTTTAATTTGTAAAGATTTCCTTTCATTTCCTGTTGTGCTTCCAAGACAGAAGACAAAAAAAGAAAAAAAAGCATGAGAGGGTTTAACTATTTCCTATTCAAAATGTTTGGCTTTATTTAGATGTAATTTAAGGTCACTTGGCATTGTCAATAGAAACTGATAGTGGTAGGGTAAATTAGTCTGTCTATTTTTACAGTTGAAATTAGGATCTGATCTCTTTCCTCTTTTTCCTCTACCTCCTTTGAACCCTCTTTCAACTCCCCCCCCCCACTCTTCCCAACCCATACTCCCACCCCATCCAGCCCCTACCCCTCTGTCCTGAGCCAATATGCTCCACCCCATGTAATTTTTTTCTTGGTGAGCATTGACCTCTAAGACCGCAGTAACCCTACTTAGGCTTTCAGCCTCTAACCCAAGTTTTCCCCATTGAATTTTGTCAAATGGTTGCTATCTATGAATACATGTACACCTTGTTTTTGCTTACAAGAGGACGCATGTGGAACCCTCAACTAATTTTTAGTGCACATGATTTTGTTATTTACAGAAATAGCACACCCGACCAATAACTTACACCAATGCAGCAGAGAGTCAGCAGTAGTAGGCCCGAACTGAAGACAGTGATTGCCAAGAGAGATGGACTTGGCCGGTCCAACCAAAGAGGGAGCTTGCACAAGTGCAGTCGTAGGTCCTGAACTTTCCCTACTCCTCTGGAACCTCTCCCTGCTGCTAGTACTCTCCCTGACAGACCAATATCTTTTCCCTACACTAGCCACTCACCAAGCCAAAACTCAGGGCAGGGTCTTAGAAAAGACTCTGTGTGACCCAAGATGGCCTTCTTCTAAAATCAGCGTAGCGACCAAGGGAATCATAAAGAAACCCAGTTTCTCTTGACTTCCTCACTCCAGCTGCATTGCCATTCTAGACGAAAGCCACCTGAATGTAGACTGCACCTGCCTACATATCTGTAGCACACAATTTTGCTTTGTACTTGTACTTTCCTAGAAACTTCAATAAAATATATCGAAAGTGAAAGTAGGAACTCACTGAAATTACTTGCAGATTTTCACGTGTCACCAACATTAGTAGTAGAATAGCTGAATAAGGGAGAGGTACAATAATCAAGCCCTATAACAATAAGTCAGCTGTTCACATTTTCATGAATGTGTATGAATACGTACACATACTGTAAGTCTTGAAATGAGAACTGTTAGTGCTCGTCAAAGAGGTTTTCTAGAGAAAAGATGTGTCCTGATCAATGCACCAGTTGTGCACAGCAACCAAGCACCGTTGAAGCTACCATAGTTTATATGTGTTGTTCTTACTTAGGCTGCCCATGAAAACCATTTGCTTTTCAATGGATTTTTAAGACCAGACTGTGCCTGAAGAAAGTCTTCAAGAGAGGTGCCTTCAAGAGAGTCTTCATGATGTCTTTAGAAGAGCTGATCAGTATTGCTGTTCACTGTAGCCACTGAGACTTATGGTAGTGCAGCTAAAATAGGCTAAGATCACAATCTCAGTAGGAGCAGCTCTTGTGGAAGGAAGGGTATTAACTGAAGTATATGAAGTTCATCTGCCAGAAAGCTTGCAATCCCTAGTTTGCTCCGTATACAAGGAAATAACTAGAAAAAGAGGAAAAAGGAAATTAAATTGTGTACTTTGTTAAATTTGTCTTTGGGCTGTTTCTTATACATTTTATCATACATATTAGCCTAGGGTTCTTCTTTAATACATGCTCTCCCGTCTCTCCTTCTGGTTGCTGCACTTCTCTTACCTCCTCCCGACGGGACTGAAATGTGCTGAGGGAATTTTCTATACATAATTTAGTCCCATCCATTTATCTGACGGACTAGTGGAAGTAACATAGAATAATTGATAAACGCTGAACATTAATACTTGGCTTGTCTGATACATCAAATCATTCGGACACTGTAAATACGCTGGCAATAATATTTTACCCTGGTAGAGAGGAGCTTTAACAAATGTGGCTTATGTGATTATGATTCATTGGAGTCTGGGAGTCATTCATCATGGTTGTACGTCTGAAAATGTGAGTGAAAAATTCACTCATTTCAAGTTAGCGAATGGAGGATTATTAGTATTGTAAAGAAAAAAAAGAAGTATGTGTTTCAGAACTGTCAATAGTACACCATTTCTCTAGGGGAGTCAATAAAAAACAAAGGATGTGTCTGTGTTACACACGTCAAAGTGGATCATCATTGCAGGACACCAGTTAACTGGAATCCATACATAATGTGATCTACATAACTCCATTGTTAAAGGTTAATAGTGTTGGAAAGGCCGATCTGTTGCAAGATAGTATGGGAATTGCATCTGTATTGTAAGTGGCAATATCAGAGAAGCCAGCTTATAATAATCTATGGTACCTTGCAATGAAGCAGATGAGCCAAAAATATTCAAAAAAATCAGATCTCTGCCCCCACCCTCTGATGTGTCAGGTGCTCAATGAAGACGGGAAGTCAAGATTTCAGGAAATTTCCCATCACCAGCATCCTTGTCACACAAAACAAATCTGCTAATATATGATTGAGTTAAAATAGATCTTCACCACCTAACAGAAATAAAACAGTCCTGTCCTGTTGCACATTGAGAAGAGCCCCATGGCGCATAAGGGGACCAAACATCTGATACTCCCAGTGTTACATAGGGCACTCTACATGCAAATGTAATACGCGTCACTACAAAGAAAAGGGGGCCGCACTCCAATGACATTAATAAAATTCAACAGCTTTAATGCTACACAGTACACACCTTCCACCCAAGGTCTACCTGACTAATGCGTTTCACCCATCTGGGGTTATCTTTATGACTAAGCCTGGATGGGTGAAGTGTGTTAGAAGGAGAACTTGGAGTAGATGTATGCAGTGTGTTCTATCAGTATAGCTGTCAAGCTTTATTGATGTTACTGGAGTGTGTCCCTTTTCTGCATAGTGGTTTGTATTGCATGGAGCCTGGATAGGCATCTTGGGCTCTGGCACCTGGCTGGCTGCAGTCCGGGAGGACAGTCTTCTAACTGCATGCAGATGTAGTCTGCTTGGGAATGCCCACTACTCCAGACTGTTGAATGGGATGGGGGGGACTGCTGAACTGAATTTTGATCTAGGACCAGCTTAAAGTGGTTTTAAAAGCTCAAGGTTTTTCACCTTCCTGCATTCTATGCAGGAAGGTAAAAAAAACCTGTGTGCAGCAGCCCCCCTAATATTTATTTCAGCTGCATCCCAACCCAGAGATATGCATTAGAGCAGCGGATCTCCAGTGACTCTTCCTCCTCATTGGCTGAGACAGCAGAAGGAGCCATTGGCTCCTGCTACTGTCAATCACAGCCAGTTAGCCAATGAGGGGAGAGCAGGGGGCGGGGCCAAGCCACGCTACGCTAGTGTGTGAATAGACACACAGAGCATTGGCACGGGAGTGACCCTGCTTGGATCCCTCATAGCAAGCTGTTTGCGATGGAGGCATTCTGCACGAGGGAGGGGCCAGGAGCACTGTGTGCAAAACCACAGTACACAGCAGATCCGTATAACATGTTTGTTGTTTAAAAAAAAAAATCTGCCTTTATTATCACTTTAAGTGTCTCTCGGACAGGTTTGCTTTAAAACAAAACTCCAGGAAATATCCAGTGTAGCACTACCCTCGTAAGGGCCGCTGGATTTTTTCGGGTTCCCCTTTACTCTGCACAGCCAGGCAACACGCATTTTCCACACTTGTACCTTCAAAGTCAGTAAACAGTCCATAGGCTTGGTTTTTTTTAAAATTTTATTAAGGAGTTAAACTTAGATTGGGTCTAGGGGTATATGGGATGCCCAAGAAACTGTGAAACTTGAGGACATATGTCTCAACAACTTTGTACAAAAATGCGGTCTAGAAAAAATAGCAACAGTCTCTTCTTTAAGAGCATTATCAGCTCTTTGGTGTACCTCCTCAGACCCCAGATGAATCCTCCTCTCCAACCAGCTGTACTGAGGGCATCCCTGAGCAAGGGGTCCCAAGAGCTTACAGTTAAGCAGTCCCAGATGAAGACTAGTTGAGTATTGTACCTGCCCGCCCTCTCCCCTTTTCTGGCCAAGGGGGTGTAGGAGTACTCACTCTATCCTTCCCTGTGTGCTTGGTGGCTGCCTTCAGGCTTTGTGCTGGGATGGCTCCTTCCCTGCTACACAGGCTGTCCTCCCAAGGAGACGGTGGGACAGAGGAGATGCTCCCTTCCAGAATCCTGCCTGTAGGTAGGTTCCCCTCCCTGGGGCCCCCTGCCAGGCTCCTCACTCCAGCCTTCCTCTCAGTCCATCTTCCACCCAACACTGCGCACCTCCCCCCAGGCTCTGTCATGTTTGAGGGTTGCCCTGGTTACCATGCCTATCCTCATGCCAGGTTATTGGCCAGAGTCCCACGAACATGATCTGGGCCTCCTTCCCTCCTCCACCTCTCTTCCAGGCAGCTCTCAGGTTTCTGGAAAGGTGGGAGGGCTCCAGAAGCTCTGACCTGATAGAGCCTCCCAGCCTGTCCTGATGTATCTTCACTACCTTACTCCCCAGGCTGACTCATGCCCAGGCTGCTACTCAGCCTCTATCTAACATTAAACTACCTAACTAACCCCGAGGGCATTACACCAGTCCGAACGTTTACTTTTTTGATTGTAGTTTAAGTGTAGTACTCTATATAGTGTTTTGGGCCTGTTTAGAACATTAAGCTTGTCTCTAACAATATTCTGCTTCTCTTGGTAGTTCCCATCAGTGTAGCCATTATACACAATGCAGTTTAATCCATCAGCATCTGCTGTTACCCCCCAAGAATGTAAAATGTCTGCACATTTGTTGTAAAATTGATTTTTATATTGTAAAGCACTCAGCAAACTGTTGGTGCTATATAAATCCTGTATAATAATATTTTGAATCCTTCAGCACAGGCACTCAGTTGGCTTCTAATTAAACAAAGACATTCTAAGCACATATAACACAATACTGGGTAGGCCTACTGGTAATTACTATACATAGTACCAATACCCCTTCATAATCACATGTGTATTGGGCAAAGGACATCAGGGCAGACAAAAGCAAGACTAGGCAGTAAATCTACCTATTAACCCCCTAGGAGGGCTAATTTACACAGCACTGCAGGAGACTGCATCTCACTAGCTCATCAATGAGATAGGGCTCAGTGTGGAGCCAGTGTGGAAATTGGAGAGAAATTTACCCCCTACCAGGAAACATTATACAGCAATCAGATGGAAGTAAGCAAAGTTTAGTATCCATTACACCAAACTCTGCATAGTAACAATGACACAATGTTATACTAGTATCAGGTAAAACCAGGAAAGGAAGCTCTGAGGGTTGTCAGTGCACCCATGGGTGGGCCTGCTATGAAACTGCTATATCATGCTGCTGTAAACGTTGACACTAATTAACACATTTGAATGTGCTTGCTTTAAAAATCCAGTTAGTAGTCAACATTGCTGGTAGAGCTAATGAAATTGTGAGCATAACATTTTTATTTTGTTTTGTAGCTTATGGTGTGCTAATTAAACATGTATGAAGAGTATGCTAACAAGAAAATTTCTGGTTGCCTCTAGCAAGCAATCACAATCCTTGTTGTAGATTTAATTCTGTATGGCAGTTTTCACAGTTAGAAGCTGGTTGGTTGCTACAGGCAGCAGGAAATGTTCTTTGTAGCACACTTTTTCAAACATTTTATGTTGTATTGTACAATGTAGAAGGATAGTCTTTTCAGTTAGAACACCTAGAAGGAAAATGGTTTGGGCAGAGTATTGTATACACATTATTTTAGCTTGAGTCTAATGTTTGTGCTCTATTGTTTCAGTGATCCCTCATCAGCTTGAGGTGCATGAGGTGCTGGAATCAGATCTAATTTCCATCAAAGAAGATAGTAGAACTTCCTGACTTGACTTCAGCTGCTCAAACATACAAAATCGGAGGTCTCTCTCAGAGTTGGGGGCCACCTGAATCAAGAAGTCCACAAAAAACAGGCGATTGATCATCTCAAGTATCTGCATTCCTATATTTCCTAATTATGAACTAAAGGCAAAACTTTTTAATTTTTTTTTGAAAGAGTAAGAGAGGGTTATAACCCGTCAGTTTTATTTTTTCCATCTATGTCCCATTGGGGAGATTTCCCTTCACTTCCTGTCTCTTAGCCAATATAGGAAATAAGAGGATATCCCTCCAAAGTAAGGGAATCCCTGTTGTCACCAGGGTCTTCCCCTTTGGAAGGTTTCCTCTCTATTATTGTTCTAGGGACAGCACAAAATGTGAGATTTTCTTTCACTGTCACTTTCACTTCTGGTGATAATATTAAACAGGACAAACAGGGAGTAAATCTTCCAAACAGGGGCACAGACAGCAATAAAAACCTGACCGGGGTTCTAAACCCTCTCCACGCTATCCAAAATTTAAAACGTTTCTTTAGGTATAGTTGAATAATTATACTATTAATAAGCTAATAATTGCCCATACATGTTATTCTGTAAATGTAATGCTTATTACATAATTAGTTTTTATTATAGCTTTGATGAAGGGGGGATGTCTTGGCCCCCAAAGTGCGTTTTCCTTCTTTTTACCACATTTTGCCACTATAAACAAAAAAGTATTTGAGATGATAGTTTGGCAGTCTGCTTTTTAATTTCGCTCTCATCAGCTATGACAGATTAGAGATCTGCACATCTTAACAGGAAATGCCAAGTACCAAACCTGCCATCATTTATTAAAATCTGACTTAATCAAGCTATGACCTTGGTGACCATTTTAATTAGCCATGCACATTAGCAGGTCAAGCGTAATAGGCACAATGATTTTAGTTTTGGTAAGAAATAGGGTATCCTAATTTGATCTGATGGTTTTGGTTCGTGAAGTAAGTACTGGAGGTAAGGTAAATGCAGTTTTACATATCGTATGGCTCGCTCCCACAGGCTCCTCCTCTCTATGTGACCAGTCTTCTGAAGACGCTTCTCTTCTGCTCTCCATCTGTCAGTCGCACTCTGATGTCATTATGTATAATGCAGGAGTCCTACATTGTAAATGAGGACAGCCATGGCCCTTTCACAACCTGGAGCGTCAGGGGGAAGAGGAAAGCATTAGGTGCCAGGGGATTGAGGGATAAAGTTAGTAAAAGTGCTTTTTCGTTTTCAGTAAATTTTTATTAAACAGTTTTAAAGAACATTAATAGTTGTAGGCAGGACTGAGACAAGGGGTGGGCAAGAGGGATAGCTGCCCTGGGCGCAGTGGTATCATGTGAGATGAAGGGGGGGGGGCATGTGATAGTTCCTACATACAAGTTGGTATGAGTAGTGACAGCAGCTTCAGAGTAACAAACATTTGTGCTGGGGATGAGAGTATATGTGCTAGGAGGGGGGTTTGAAGGGGGTGGGATTGGGAGGGAGAGGATTTGTACTGGAAAGAGGAAATTCAGAGGCGGCAGTGCCATACAATTTATTTTAGGAGGCAAAATTAGAGGTGGGGTGATTTGTACTAGGAGGGGGGATTTATGTTAGGAAGGGGGATTTGGGGGGTAGTTTTGTTTTGTGTTAGTAGGGATGATTGGAAGGGGGGATTTGTGCTAGGAGGTGAAATTTGGGGAATGTTTTTATGCTCTGAAGGGGAACTCAAAGGGTAGAGGATTTGTGTTAGGAGGGGAATTTGGGGAGGGAGAGGTTTTGACCTGGGTGGGTTGGGGGGGCAAATATATGTGCTGGGTTGGAGATTTCAACAGGAGGGGGTAGGGATTTCTACTGGAACAGGGGGATTTTTTGTTTGGAGAGAATTTTGGCTTGCAAAGGGAATTTATGCTTTGGGATAAGAGTGCAGATCAGTGCTCATATTTTTTTTGGGGGGATGGGGGGGATTTTTGCTGACACATAATGCCCTGGGCAATAGATGACCTTGTTGAGCACTGGTTGTAGGAAATTGTTTAGTTACACAGTAAACAGTTGTGCAATGAAGGATCAACAGTGAACCATATAATGTTGGGTAAAAGAGATAGCTGGTGGAGGTAAGAGTTCCTGTCCATTACACCCTAGAGAAGCCATTCTCAACTAGGGTACCTCCAGATGTTGCTGGAGTTGTGCATGGTTTGATGGTGCCTGCATAATTCAAGGGCCAAAACCACTTGGTAGAGCCAGCTGAATGACACCAATAATCTTTTTAGCTATTCGTAAGTTTAGTTTTCTAACCACTGCACCAATGCCCCATGCACACAATCAATGTTTTCTCGTTCAACCCAGAGGGCTGAACGAAAAAAAACTGACAGGTTGCTGTACTAACACAAGCGGTGTTAGTACAGTGATCTCCCCCTCTGTGCTATTGTATTCTGACAGGGAGACTGCCACCCCCCCACCCCCACCACCACAACACAGTGCCATTGGCTGAGAGCGCTAATCAGAAGCCAATAGGCAGACCTTTTTTGGTCATGCCCCTTTGACAGAAGCCGGCTTCTGTTGGACCAGCTGCCGTACACAGGGGCCGAATATCAGCCAGTTTCTGTTGAACCAGCCAAAACACCTCAATTTGTGGCCAGTGTGGGGCTTACAGGTGGCATTCTTCCCATAGAGTGCCAATAATTTGGTTTTAGCAGGGGCTCCTCAAGACCTAAAAGTATTTCAAAGGCTCCTCTGCTGTAAAAAGATTGAAAAAGGTTGCCCTGGATAGTAAAGCCAAGATCCAGAACACAGCCTGGAAACATGTCTCTTTATCCAGAACAGCAATGGTAATTCCAATTTTCTATCCACGTGGGTCCCTTTAAGAAGAATGTGAAGAGATCAGGGAAATATAGTAAAAGCCAAAGAAGCAGAAATAAGCATTTGGTAAAAATCAATGCAATCATTATATTTTTGTAGTTTGACAAAATTCTACTCTATTCTATATCAGAAAATGTGATTTCTTATTGACACAAGCGCTTTAAACCTGTCAAAATAGAGACCATGTTTATGCATTTTGCAGAGCTTAGTTTACAGCTTTAAAATGTGGCATGCCAGAAACAAAGCTTTCAAAATGCTATAAATCTGCTTTATAATTGTCCTTGTGTTGTTTTACTATGATTTTATGTCTTCGGCATCGTTCTCTGTAGTCTGTCAATGCAGCATGTGCTAAGATTATCTTGGGTAATTCCCTGTAGGACCCGAGTGAAAAACGTTTCTGCTAAAGAGAATGCCATTATACAGTCCGTAGTATGGTGTACATACAAAGTCTTGCCTTCTTAAACTTCCTGAGATTGTGTTACACGTGCTCCAGCACTGCTTGTCTTTATCGTCTAGCAATTGTACGTTCATCCCCCTTTAAGAAGGGAGCAGCGACTGGAATTGTGCTCCTGAGAACCGGGGTCCCCTACATTTATAAGATAAACATAGCATTGGCTCCAGTCATCCCAAGCGCTATTAATCTGGCAGCAAGTGACGGGGACAGGATAATAGGTCCGCGAGGTTGCCAACCAGTCTTTTCCTTTACAGTGACCTGGAGCACAACGCTTTGTGTTATTCAGGAAAGCAACAATATTCTTTTCTGTACTGGCTCTCCATTTCAAAAGCAATATTACTGGAGATTACTGAATAGCCCTCCTTCACCTTAGGCGGCCATTGCCTCTAACTTCTCTTTGGCCATGATGCTGGTGTAGAAGATAATGTCTGGAATTGGACATAAAGGGCAATACTCTGGTAAACTACAGAAAAAGCCTTTGGATGTGTACATGTCCAGGTATTCTCTGTTCATAAAGACAGCAATATGACATCACGGGAGTTTAGGAGGCTCTCATGCAGTGTGATAGGTTTGCTTTATACTAGGTATATATATATATATATATATATATATATATATATATATATATAGTGGTCAGGGGAGCATAGGGAACTTTTGGCCTTGGGGACAATTACAACAAAGTGCCCTTCGATGCAGTGGTGTATTCATGGTATGGCACATGCCATGGGAACCGCTTGAAGGGGTGTGCTTTGCTAATCAGTAATAGGTGTGGTCAAACATTTGTGGGACCATTCACTGCTCGGTGGGTCCACAAAAGTTCATGGATAAAGACTACAGAGGCAGGGGAGAGTGATGGTGTGACACTTACAACAACTCATGAACTTTTTTAAAGAAACTGGCCAGAGCTTGTGGTGACTGGACTGTCACACTGTTAAGTGGTGGATTAGGCTACACTTGCTGTGCACTGGGTTAGTGAAGCAACCACTCTCTGTTATGGATATACAGTGCCTTGAAAAAGTATTCATACCCCTTGAAATTTTCCACATTTTGTCATGTTATAACCAAAAAAGTAAATGTATTTTATTGGGATTTTATGTTATAGACCAACACAAAGTGGCACATAAATGTGAAGTGGTAGGAAAATAATACATGGTTTTCAAATTTGTTTACAAATAAATATCTGAAAAGTGTGGCATGCATTTGTATTCAGCCCCCTTTACTCTGATACCCCTAACTAAAATCTAGTGGAACTAATTGTCTTCAGAAGTTACCTAATTAGTAAATAGAGTCCACCTGTGTATAATTTAATTTCAGTATAAATACAGCTGTTCTGTGAAGCCCTCAGAGGTTTGTTAGAGAACATTAGTGAATAAACCGCATCATGAAGGCCAAGGAACACACCAGACAGGTCAGGGATAAAGCTGTGGAGAGGTTTAAAGCAGGGTTAGGTTATAAAAAAATATCCCAAGCTTTGAACATCTCACGGAGTACTGTTCAATCCATCATCCAAAAATGGAAAGCGTATGGCACAATTGCAAACCTACCGAGATATGCATGTCCACTTAAACTGACAGGTCAGGAAGGAAAGCATTAATCAGAGAAGCAGCCAAGACTCCCAGTATAACTCTAGATGAGCTGCAGTGATCCACAGCTCAGGTGGGAGAATCTGTCCACAGGACAACTATTAGTCGTGTACTCCACAAATCTGACCTTTATGGAAGAGTGGAAAGAAGAAAGCCATTGTTGAAAGAAAGCCATAAGAAGTCCCATTTGTAGTTTGCAATAAGCTATGTGGGGGGCACAGCAAACATGTGGAAGAAGGTGCTCTGGTCAGATGAGACCAAAATTTATCTTTTTGGCCTAAAAGCAAAATGCTATGTGTGGCACAAAACTAACACTGCACATCACTGTGAACATACCATCCCCACCGTGAAACTTGGTGGTGGCAGCATCATGTTGTGGGGATGCTTTCTTCAGCAAGGACAGAGAAGCAGGTTAGAGTTGATGGGAAGATGGATGGAGCCAAATACAGGGCAATCTTAGAAGAAAACCTGTTAGAGTCTGCGAATGACTTGAGACTGGGCGGAGGTTCACCTTCCAGCAGGACAACGACCCTAAACATACAGCCAGAGCTACAATGGAATGGTTTTAGATCAGACATGTTCATGTGTCAGAATGGCCCAGTCAAAGTTCAGACCTAAATACAATTAAGAATCTGTGGCAAGACTTGAAAATTACTGTTCACATAATCTCTCTATCCAATCTGACAGAGCCTGAGCTATTTTGCAAAGAAGAATGGGCAAAAATTTCAATTTCTAGATGTGCAAAGCTGGCAGAGACATCCCCAAAAAGACTTGCAGCTGTAATTGCAGCAAAAGGTGGTTCTATAAAGTATTGACTCAATGGGGGCTGAATACAAATGCACGACACACTTTTCAGATATTTATTTGTAAAAAAATTTGAAAACCATTTATCATTTTCCTTCCACTTCACAATTATGTGCCACTTTGTGTTGGTCTATCACATAAAATCCCAATAAAATACATTTACGTTTTTTGTTGTAATATGACAAAATGTGGAGAATTTCAAAGGGTATGAATACTTTCTCAAGGCACTGTATATCAGTACAGGATGCTGTCTTGATTTTTTAGCATCGTGAACCTATTACAGTGTGCAATTTTAGTTATTTTACTTGCTATAGGTGCTATTTTCTGTAGATCCCTACAGGCCCTGCTTCTATGGTATGGACAGATTAGCCATGGGCTAAAGAAAATGTAACACATATTCAGGGATTTAGAGTGGTTCTAAAGGCTCAAGGTTTTTTACTTTCATGCATTCTATGCATGAAGGTAAAAAACCTTCAGCCCCCTTACTTACACTTACCTGAGCCCCTTCTTGATCCAGTGATGTCCACAAGAGCCTCGGTTCTCCAGGGACTCTTAGTTCTGATTGGTTGAGGCAGCAGCGGGAGCCATTTGCTGTCAATCATAGCCAGTGAGCCAATCAGGAGAAGGAGGGGGCAGGGCCGAGCCACGACTCTGTGTGTGAACAGAGACGCAGCTCAGGAGCGTGTCTGCTCGGGTGCCCCATAGCATGCTGCTTGCTGTGGGGGCACCCGATAGGAGGGAAGATCCAGTAGCACCGACGAGGGACCCGAGAAGAGGAGAAACCAGGCTGCTCCTGTGCAAAACCATTGCACAGAGAAGATATTCTGACAAGAAGCTTTAATGAACTACCACGGCGCTCCACAGCCCCGTGGAAGTTCATTGAAAACTACAAGCCAACAGCCGCTAAGGCTGCTGGAAGCTGCAGGCATGCGGCGGCAGCTATAGGAACATATCACATGTTTCACCCTAAAAACAGGTGGAACATGTAACGTGCTCCCAAAGGTGAATTTATCCTTCAAAGTGAAACTAAACTGCATCTGAGCACCCCAAACACTATTTAACTCATTTTTAATATTCAAAGCAAACACCCCCATCCATCCATGTCTCCATGCATTATTTTTGCTGGGAAATAATTTTCTAACCCCCCCCTAACATTTCTGGCCAAAGCCATCTTGAATGAGGGCAGATGATTCATATAGTATTTACTTCCTGGAATCCATCTGCCCTTAGCTCAGGTATGCAGGCAGGAGGTTGTGCTTAACTGAGGAAACCCCTTCCCCCTCCTAAAGGCTCCTGGGATGAATGACATAATTTGCTTAGGCATGGAAACCAGGAAGTAATTGTAGAAATGTAGAAAAAAAAGTTTAAAGTAAGTAAATACAATATTTCTGTCTATTTACTAATACTAGCAGCATAAGGATTACAACTAGTCAATGTAGATTGAGAGAGTGAAGTTCTTTTTTAAAGAGAATCTGAACCCCAGGACCACAATGTAGCAATGTAGTATATTGCAGTTTACCACTCCTTTGATGCGGTGGCTAAAATAGTTTTCTTTTTCAAGACTTTTCTTCTGGTATTTTCACCTGGTGATCCTGCTAGTATCAAACTTCCCATCTTAGGGTAATAACCCTTACTTAGCATAATGTATCTATCTAATAGCAGCATTGGACAGGAGTATAGAATTCCCCTCCCTCTACCCTTCTCCATAAAATAAGAGAAATGTGTTTAGTAGTCTACAAAGAGAATCGGGAATATCAGAGGCAGAGAGCACAGGAAGCTATTATCTCAAAAGATTTTTGACAGGATCATCGGGTAATTCTTTGGATTTTTTTGGACTTATCAAACATATTACAAAAAATCTATATATTTGTATATTTAACAAACCAATATGGAGAAAATAAGAGTTGATTGTTAGGGTTTACATACACTTTAAGATACCTGTATGTAAAAACACATTCATTGATCTTTCAGTGAATACATGTAGCACACACCCTGGACTGGTCTGTATATAGCCCTACAGAACAGACAGTGCATAGTCCACGTGTTTATCTGCTGCTTCTCTGCAAACAGGAAACAGGAACTTTTTTATTCAGGAAGACAGCATAGCGTATAATCTTAGATGCAGCTAAAAATTTATAAACACTGCCATCTACTGGTTGAGAAATATATCTCTACTGAATACTGATGCTCATGTAGCAGTAAAACAAATCTCCTAAAATAGGCCAAAGAAAGTTTCTAAGTCCAGAAGGCTGGCAGTCCCTGTGTCCTAAATACTGTGTAGCCGCAAGCAGTATCAGTTGGCTTCTGTAATCCAACTGTCTGTGTCCTGGATCCTTAGGAAGCTTTCTGCAAATGTTTCAGGAAACTAGAACAGAGGCACCCCAACCGAACAGTAGCTGGATGCCATAAACGTTCCTGCAGGTGGATCTCCTAGGGATGCTACAGCCCTCAGGCTGGGTCTTACCCTCCCAGGGACAAGTCTCCTCTGCTCTGGGTTCCAGTCTATTTATGCCCTTTTCAGTCCCCTGCTGGTCACTCTCCATATTGACCAGGGATTGGCTGGAGAGGCATTAATATTCAGGGTGGAGACTGTGCTCTTCCACCCACTATGTCCAAAGGTCCCTTGAGAGATAGGGACAAGTTGCCAACCCCACACCAACAACCAGAGAAGACCATACCTTACAATTGCTGCTCTCCCTGACTACATGGAGGCCAAAAACTAAATTTAAATAAACAGTAGCCTAATAGGGTGCTATATACAATTTGGATATAATTGTGTTTTTTTAAATTTGCCTGAAACTGAGCTTTAAACGTTTTTGTTTAGGTTTGAGTGAGGAAAGGTTAGAAGCTCTCAGAATGTTATTGGTGACCCCAGTAAGAACATCTATGCTCATTATTTTTAATGATGACCACTGTCATTGGGATATGTACTGAGGGGACATCCAAAATGTTATGATTGTCACTGGAATACAGTAGTAGAGGGGAAATCATGTAAATCTTGTTCTGATAACAGCTGTCAAAGGTAGGATTTCCCCTTGGTTTGGCTAAATTTACCATACTTCCTGCTATGGCTCTCTAGGATACCAAGCAAGGGCAAATGTTCCTGATGGGGGCATAGATTGCAGTAAATAACCACAAATATTTTAATCCTATCCAAAAGAAGAAAAATGTTTTGGCTGAGGATCTTAAATATGTATCTACAATACATCTTTTATACCCAGACCTCCTTTGTACCCATCAATGTCACATGGATGCAAAACAGTAACTAGATTCATAACTGATGGCAGGCTGTGTAATTACTATGGGGCCTAGCAGCAGCATAGCCCAGTGCAATAGCAGTGTTTGTTATAGGAATTAGACAAAATCTACAATTTCAGTGCCCCAGTGCTACAGTGCAGGACTATTAATCCTGCATTGTACATGGAGGTGGTGAGCATGTGACCATGGCTGAGAGCACCTTAGAAAGGCAGCAGCGCTGAACCGGTCACCTGGATAGAGGGAGCCTGCTTGAGCCAGAAATAAGGTAAGTAGTACCTTTTATCCCTGCATCCCTAGACTATACAAGCATTTAAACCTTGCAGTGTGGAGGATGGGGAGCCCACTGCAGAAAATCTCCTTTGGTTTTACCAAAATTATAATGTGAGTGCCTAAACAAATAATTCATTTACACTGGGTCCAATCAGCTTGTTCTTCTATGGCATAATTGTTGGCATATCTAAAGCAGATTGTACAATTAGACTGTAATATGTATGATCAGCTATAGGTGGCAAAAGGCTTAGTATAAGAATGGATTGTAAGATTCATCATGCAGCACCCTCCTAGATAGGTGCTAGGATTACAGTTAGGATAAGCATAGCTGTGTTTCTCTGCTTAACAGAGAGGCTTTTGGGTAAATTCTGTTTGGTATTCTGCTCAATAGAGCGCTGCAATCTATTAGTCAAGACTGCCCATGATGCTCTGGTGCTGTTTGAGATTGTCTTGAGCTCCGCCTTCCTTCTGGAAGCCACTAGAGCAGGGTTCTCCAAAATTTCTAAAGAAAGGGCCAGTTTACTGTCCTTCAGACTTTAGGGGGGTGGACTGTGCCCAGCGGGAGTAAACAATTCCCGATTTTTGATATTGAGGGAAAAATAGTTGGCGTCAGTGGAAGGAATAGTTCCCCATTTTTGTTGTCAGAGGAAGGAATTATGCATCATCGTTGGTGTCAGTGGGAGGAATAGCGCCTGACTCTCTGGGGTTTATTTACTAAAGCTAGAGAGTCCAAAATCAGACTCCCTTCTGCATAGAAACCAATCAGCTTCTAACCTCAGCTTGTTCAATGAAGCTTTGGCAATGAAACCTGGAAGCTGATTGGTTTCTATGCAGAAGGGAGTCTGATTTTGGACTCTCCAGCTTTAGTAAATAAACCCCTCTGTGTCAGTGGCAGGAATGATGCTTCATTATTGGTGTCAGTGGCAGGAATAATTCCTCAAGGGCTAGATAAAGGCAAGCAAAGGGCCAAAGTTTGGAGACCACTGCACTAGAGCTTTCAAAAACATAGGTGAGAACTAGGCAAATGAGCAGCATTATATATGTATACAGCCCTGGCTAATTACAGAGGGTTGCGCCATTGCATGCTGGCAGCTGATATTTATGTTTTGTAAGCACATGGGCTCAGGGTCTTTCCTGGATTGCACAAAGCCAGGCTGGAGGCAGTCTTTCCTCCCCTGGTACCTGCTGCCATGTGGCCCCAGTTGGGCTACCTGAGGGCCTAAAGTAAGAGAGAGAGTGACCCTGGTTCTTCAGTACACTGACTGAGGGGAGCTGTCTGCCTAAGATCTGTCTGGTATCACTGGAGGGTGTCGCTTGGAAGAATGGAAGGAGGTTACCATTCTGTCTTTGGGCCTTTTGAGTACAGACACTAAGAGATCTTGGGGACTGTGTGCTTTTGCTACCCCTCCAATGCTTTATAGTCAATGTTGATCTGAGAAAAGGGAACACTGACTAGTGTTCTGAAGAGCTTGTTCAACTGTTGCTAATGCATAGGACTTTGCTCGGTTTCTGTTACTTTTGGACTGCCACAGTCTGCCCTAACTAGCTTGTACCTGAGGAGCTCCTGCCCTGCTACTACTACTACTTCTAAAGGGACTTTGCACACTCCTAAACTACTTGTTGTTGGAGTGAAGTCTGCTATCTGATTCTAGCCAGGACTTCAACAGTGCTCAACTAAGAGATCAGTCAGATGTCCTCAACTGTAATTAGTTCTAATTCAGGAGTATCCTACTAAATTCCCCATTCCTATTCCAAGCGCTACAATAAAAATACAAAAACAACATCCTCTAGACTGGTCATTGGCAACAAGCAAAAGTGTGTGTGCAGCTGGCTATAGAAAATACTCTGTGTCTGGCTGCGGGGCGAGGATAGGGGAGACCCGGGAAAAAATACAAGCAGCTCCTATGGGGGTAGAGCTACAGTTATTTAGTGTTATATGGGTACATGAAAAAACCTGTGGATCCTGATAGGAATATTGTGTCCTAGTAAATTGTGAACTGAACTGAAATGTGAAACATTGTTATCGGATTTCTTAGCTATCTTCTGTGACATACAAGCAATGTTCCTCTATATAAAAAAAGACAAGGAGAGGGGAAGGTGTTTGTAGATAAAATCAGGAGGGCAGTTTAGGGTGACAAAGCTGGTCCTCCATAGATACAGTACCATGAGTGATTGATGCCACCCAGGGACAGGAAGTGTGCTATTGGCAGAATCCCCAGGTTAAAATAAAGGGAAAAAAGTCTTAAAAAGGAAACTAATGCAGCCTTGTACACTTGTACAGGCTTTCTGGCTGCAGTGGTGTATTTAGGTTTTGTACTGCCCTAGGCAACACAAGAATTGCCTGCCCCCCCCAAAGAAAGAGCCTGACATTGACCAAGAACACCCCTGTCCACCCTAGCCTTCCACTACTACTGCCCCCCATACACCAGCCACCATTCCCCATGGTGAGAGAGAGAAAGACATTCACCTTCACAACTTCGGACATCCCCAGTAACGAGAGTTGGGCTGTGCATACACCGTCATGAAACCCACAGCATCTCTCGGAACCCACCAGGTCCCCACACAGCGTGTGTCCCTTCTTCTGTCCCTTCTTCAAGGGGCAGTGCTGCCCCCCCTGAAAAATGCTGCCCTAGGCAAATGCCTTGTTAGCCTTGTGGTAAATACACCCCTGCCTGGCTGTGGCTGTCCGCAAACACCTGGGCTCCTGGCTGCAGGTATCTGCAGTATACTGACACACCATGGCCAATCTGGCAGTGTGAATGAATCCTTAGATACAGCAATAGTAACCCAAAAAACGTCTGCTAACTATTTAAGTTCAAATATTAACAGGGACCAAAAGCAGAATGTGTAGGGAGCAGAAACAGTGAATTGATGGTACCACTGTGTTTTCATCAGAGTTTACTTACCACATGGAGGTAAAGCTTAGTTTACATTTGCAGTTGGGGGTGGTAAAAAGACACAGTTGAGCCCAGGGGCGGACTGACAACTCACGGGGCCCCTGGGCAATAGGGGATCATGGGGCCCCTGTGCCCTTGCGCAAACTCAAAAAAGCCTATGAAAAAGGGACCAGGGGCATCTCATGGGGCCCCCTACTCACCCCGGGCCCTCGGGCAGTGCCCGAGTTTCCAAATGGTCAGTCCGCCCCTGGTTGAGCCATGTGTTTTCCACCCCTCTTCTCCTCCCTCTAAGGTGTAAAGGCAGCTGTATAGGGGTATACACATACCACAGGAACAATGAAAATATTATCCCACTGTCATGTTTGGTGCAAATGGGGCCACACCGCATCTAAGAGCAGTACACATGGTTGTGGCGTGGTGCTGCAGGCTTTAAGGGGTTAAACAGGTGGTGAGGAGGTGACATAATGACTCCTCATCACCTGTCAAACACCCTCTGAAAAGTGATCCACAACAGATTACTTTTCAGAGGGTGATAAAACGAGCCTTAAATGTATTGAACACATTACACTTACCTCCTGCAGTCCTTTCAGAAGGAAATTCCGGGAGCGTTCTTATAACTCACCAAATGTCCATTAGACAGATTTACACAAATGTGAGCACGCACATAGACGCACCCACACAGCGGATGGCTCTCCTCACTCCACTACTTCTGATGCATCAGCAGCTCTCCAATTTAGTCAATAACGCTTGAATCAAGTAATTATTTTCTCTTAAGACCATGACTTGATAAAAGCACTTCAGCTTCTTTATTAGGAACACTACATCAAAACCTAATTGCACAATTAGTTATAAATTAGAAGCAATTCCAAAGGTGACAGTCCCTCAGAGACAGAGCAACTTGGGGCGTCCTGTGTCTGCATGGAGGAAATTCATAAAAAGCCAAATAATGACGGGTGACACAAGTAAGTGCTAAACCGTGTAGCAACGCATCCTGCCTATAAATTCACTTTGCACATTTTATAGATATGACATTGAAGTGTGATAGGATAGGAAATAACAACTTTATGACTATTCTCAATACAAATCACACATTTATTTACATTAATGGTATGAACAGAATCTTAAAATCTTCTACAGAATCTATCCTGGTTATTTATATTGCATATAGGGATGCTTCTGAGCTAGAAGCATGCACATGTAAAGGGATGTCAGCTTTTTTTCTTTTTATACGTCTGTATGTGCAGAAACCCTGTGTCTACAAAACACGCAGATGGCTTTATCAGGCTCCAGCCGAGAAAAGTGAGCTGGAATAGCCATTGAGAATTCCAAAAGAGAGCTCTAGGGATGTCAGGAGCAACAAAAGATGAAAATCTTTTATACAAACATACTTTATTTGCCCAGTCATATTTAAACATCTAGGGTGTGTACGTTTATAAATATATAAATGAAAAAAATACTGAAATGAAAGTGATATTAATTAATTCACTTGATTTTAGTAAATTCCCCATATATTTTTGTAGTGCTACCGTCTTGGGAGCTGCTGGTTTTGGGTCCCCCAACACGCATTTAACACTTGTATCCAGAAACAAGAAACAGTCCATAGGCTTGGTTTTTAGTTTTATTAGGGAATTTAACTTGGATAGGGTAAAGGGGTTATGGGATGCCCAACTTGATTGCAGAATAACAATTTGAGGACAACTTCCTTCTCTAGAAAATGCTGCAACAATGGCAGATGAATGACTGTGGTCCAGCTAGAACCCTGACAGTCTCTTTAGCAAAGTACAGCAACTTGCAGGAGCTCTGAGTACCCTTGAATGGTCCCAACTTGTAAGAGATCTAAGTCCCCTATGTATACAAAATACCAGTCCACCTGGCTACAGTATCTGATCCTAGGACAAGGGTAAGAACTGTCCCTTGAAGACTTGCCAGAACTTGCATCCAGCAGACTTCTCCCTTCTAGGCCCTGGGGTGTAGAAGTACTCACACTGTCCTAGTCCTGAAGCTGTGGAAAGTACTGCTTTCAGGCCTCTGTAGCTGGGCTGGTTCCTCTCCAAGCATTGCAGGTTGTCCTTCCCCGGTGGACTGAATGAAAGTGGATCTCCCTCTTTCAGCCTCCAGCCTGGAAGCAGAAACCCTCCCCCTTCTCCAGGGCTCCCTCCCAGGCTACACAGCAACACCTCTCAGCAATCCATCTTCCACCCAGCTTCCCTGCTGGTCAGGCTCTGCCATTTTTATGGGCTGATCTGCCATACTGCCAGGCCTCCTGCCTGAGATTAGCCAAACTCCCATAAATATACACAACAGCACCTCCTCACCTCCGCCTACTGACTTCTAGAAGCTTCTCCAAGCTTCGAACAGGGGGAGGTACCAGAAGACTGACCTGTAGAGCCTTCCTGACCTGAAGTAAATCCTCTAACTAAGCTCAGGCTTCTAGCAAGCCTCTAGCTACTTTAAACAACTACATACACCAGAGGGCACTACATATTCTTTTACAAATAAAAAAGAGGAAATACTTATCTGCTTTGTGCAATGACATTGCACAGAAAGGTAGCTTAACTCCTCTTCTGGCAGTCCTCTGCCAGGGCTATCAGTTCTCACTCCTCCAGGTGCCTCCTGTAGCAAACAGGGTGATAAGGAGGCACCCATGCATTCATGCTCTTGAGCCTATCTGTGTACATCCATAGACATGCACAGCGCTGGTATGCCACGCCCCCACTCCCTCCTCACAAGAGTATGACTGCCAACAGCAGGAGTCTGTGGCTTTGCTGCCCTCAGTTTCTCTTGTGAGACTAGGAAGTGAGGGGAGCATTGCTGGAGCTGGAGACAGTTCTGGAGTGGTGACATAGAGCCAGATAAATGTTTAGGGACGGGGAGGGGGAAGGTTGGACAGGTATTGGGGTGTTTTACCTTAATGCAGAGAATGCATTAAGGAGGAGCTTCAGCCTCCCCCCAAAAAAGTAAAAAATAAAATAGCTGCTGACATTTCATAAAAGGACACCTACATGTGCAGGGATCCAATACCGTCCTCACCTGGGCCGGTTCTCTGCTGATCTTCGGGTCCCCAATGCTGGCATGTTTACTAAGGGAAGTCAGCTGTGATTCCTTGCGGCTTCACAGATGTCTTTCTACTACACATGCATGAGCCACGCTGTGCTTTGTGAATGGTTCCGCAGATTTCTGGGACCTGTGACATGTCCCAGAAGACTGCGAGCAAAGGGGGGGGGGCACCAACTTCTGCTCAGATTGCCTAGGTGATCCGGACGGAAGGGGAACATGTACCTGCTCCCCAAAAAAGAAACAAAAGTGTTCAAAAGTGGTAGAGGAGAGAGGGAGGAGGCGGGAAAGAAGAACTTCTCCTTTTGAGTGATGTTCCGCTTTAAAGTACAAAAAAAAGTTAGACTTGAGAACCACAATATTACAGAATAAAGCTGGACTCCGGGCAGGTAAAAAAGACACACATTAATGCAGTTCTGTATTTATTAACACATTATTAAGTGTATTTCTTAATGCAAGCAGTACCTGAATAGGACTTGGTTTCAGCCTCTTGCAGTCCCAGTATGGCAGTGCTCAGACTGGGAGAGGAAGAAACAGCACAAGCTCCCAAACAGCTGAGCTGAAGTGCTCATATGCTAACAAGAAAATGCTGACAGGAGGACAGAGCAGA
Organism: Staurois parvus; assembly: GCF_062004578.1. Classification (NCBI taxonomy): domain Eukaryota; kingdom Metazoa; phylum Chordata; class Amphibia; order Anura; family Ranidae; genus Staurois; species Staurois parvus. The sequence continues at coordinate 7,817,576 of NW_028317933.1, forward strand.
GTAACGTTGAGATGAGCACATCAGTTTGCTGCCTCTAACATGACAATTCTATGACTGTCATTTACAGACAGGGGTGGACTGACAACTCATGGGGCCCCCAGGCAATAGGGGATCATGGGGCCCCTGTGTCCTTGCCCAAACTCAAAAAAGCCTATGAAAAAGGCACCATGGGCATCTCATGGGGCCCCTTACTGACCCCGGGCCCAAATGGTCAGTCCGCCCCTGTTTACAGATAAAGCTGAACTCTAGCCTTACATTCAGTCTTGCACAGTTTTACAGACATTTCTCCTGTACTGAAATGCTTGTCCTGGTTTTACTGCAAGCTGGGATTCTGGTTTCATGGGCACAAGCAAACTCCACTTTTGATGAAGGAAAAAAAATTACCTTTGGTCAGGGGTGGACTGACAACTCAAGGGGCCCCCAGGCAATAGGGGATCATGGGGCCCCTGTGTCCTTGCCCAAACTCAAAAAATCCTATGAAAAAGGTACCAGGGGCATCTCATGGGGCCCCCTACTGACCCCGGGCCCAAATGGTCAGTCCACCCCTGCCTTTGGTATACATACACATTGCAAGGATACTAGAAAACTTTTTTTTTTATTGAAATCTAAATGAAAAATCCCTCTGGCCCTTGTTCACACAAGCACAATTCATGAGGCAACCTATTCAAAATAAATGGGCTGTCAATGTACCTTAACATGCAAAAAAAAAAAATTCAGAACCATTTTTTAAAAGTGATGCAATGTAATGCACAGAGCATATGTATCTGTTTGTGCATTTCAAAGCAGGTGCAACTAACTTTGAATCCCAACACACCATTACTCGCATGTACAATGATTTATCATGCCATGTGGTAATGCGTTTTATAATGCATGTTCTGGTGTAAATGAGCCCTTTGATTTAGTAACAACCGTAAAGATCCAAAGACTAACTGAGCTAAACCTTCACGATACCTAATTGTATGTAAATGAAAAAAGATCATGGATACCTTAGGGTTGATTTACTAAAAGTAAATAGACTGTGCACTTTGCAAGTACTGTTGCTCCAGTGCTTAATAAATAAGGGGAAGTCCTGCTGGCTTTCATCCTCCAATCATGTGCAAGCAAAAATGCTGTTTTTTTAAAATTCTCCTTGCATGTGATTGGGTATTCCTTGTAAAGTGAAGCTTCATCTCATTTACTAAGTTCTGGATCACCTGCAATTAAAAAGTACAACTGCACTTGCAGAGTGCACAGTCTATTTCCCTTTAGTAATTCTACCACTTCGTGTCATCTGATTGTATAGTATGTGTAGAGCTTCAATATGGCCACACATTGACATTGATTTACTAAAGGCAAATAGACTGTGCGCTTTGCAAGTGCAATTGCACTCTGTAAGGGAATTTACTGCAGGACATAGTAAATTAGGTGAAATTTCACTTTGCAAAGAAAACACAATCACATGCAAGAAAAATTTAAAAAAAAACAGCATTTTTGCTTGCACATGATTGGCTGATGGAAGTCTTCTCATTTAATGTGAGTTAGGGACCTTAGATTGTACGCCCCTTGAGGGTCAGGGACTGATGTGAATGTTTCAATATATATGTACGGTAAAGTGCTGCGTAAATTGACGGCGCTATATAAGTACCTGAAATAAATAAATATATAATACTAAACTCTGGAGCAAATGCCCTTGCAGAGTGTAGAGTCTATGGGAGTTATTTACTAAAACTGGAGCGTTCAAAATCTGGTCCAGCTCTGCATAGCATCAGCTTCCAGGTTGTATTGTCAAAGCTTAATAGAACAAGTTGAAGTTATTATTATTATTATTATACAGGATTTATATAGCCAACAGTTTGCTCAGTGCTTTACAATATAACGGGAGACAATACAGTTCAATACAAGAGGGTTAGGAGGGCCCTGCTACTTGGAGCTTACAATCTAAGTTAGAAGCTCATTGGCTACCATGCACAGCTGCACCAGATTTTGCACTCTCAAGTTATAGTAAATAACCCCCCCCCCCCCCCCATTGTCTTTAGTAAATTAACCCCAGTGTTACATTCTGATTGTATGTAAAACACAACACAAAACCCTGACGGTGCATGGACTTACATTAAATCCAATGGGATTGATTTAGTAAGGGCCCATTCACATCTACATTATTATTATTATACAGGATTTATACAGCACCAACAGTTTGCGCAGTGCTTTACAATATAAAGGAAGACAGTATGTTTACAATACATTTCAGTACAGAAGGAATAGGAGGGCCCTGCTCTTACAATCTAAAGGAAGGGAGAGGTGATACAAAAGGTGATAGCTGCGGGGAATGATCTGATGGAGGTGACTCAAGTACAGTTCTTAGGTGGAGGTGGGGTAGGCTTCCCTGAATAAGTGAGTTTTCAAAGATCGCCTAAAGGCAGACAGAGTGGGGGCTGACCAGACATACTGGGGTAGGGAGTTCCAGAGGATGGGAGAGGCTCTGGAGAAGTCCTGGAGGCGAGCATGGGAGGAGGTGACGAGGGAGCTAGAGCGCAAGATGTCTTAGGAGGAGTGGAGTGTGTGATTTGGACGATATCTGCGAATGAGGTTAGTGATGTAGCTAGGGGCAGTGTTGTGGATGGCTTTGTAAGCTGTGGTTAGTATTTTGAATTTTATACGTTGGGCTAGTGGAAGCCAGTGGAGGGATTGGCAGAGAGGGGCAGCAGTCGCTGATCGGTAGGTAAGGTGTATGAGTCTAGCAGCAGCATTCATAATAGACTGAAGGGGGGATAGCCTGTGTAACGGTAGACCAGCGAGGAGGGAGTTGCAGTAATAAAGGCGGGATATAACCAAGGCATGGATAGGTTGTTTTGTGGTGTCATTGGTCAGAAAGGGGCGGATTTTGGAAATGTTCCAGAGGTTGAGGCAACAGGATTTAGCCAATGAGTGGATGTGGGGCCCGAAGGAGGGATCAGAGTCTAGGATTACACCTAGCACCCTGGCATGAGGGAAGGACCAATGGTTGTGCTGTTGATCTCAATGGTAAAGTCATGAATGGGGGATCGGGGAGGAGGAAATATTACAAGCTCGGTTTTGGGGTGTGGTGTGACATCCATACTGATATGTTGCTTAGTAGATGTGTGATACGTAGGAGATTGAGGGGTGAGCTGGGGAGTGGAGAGATAGATCTGGGTATCATCAGCATAGAGGTGGTATTTAAAGCCATGGGAGGTTATCAACTGGCCCAGGGAAGAGGTGTAGAGAGAGAAAAGGAGGGGCCCATCGTGGTGCGTTTACTGCGCACGTGTTAATGTGAATTAAATCAAGCATGCACTATTGTTTGTAACGTAGAGCACTGCAGCGTATTACATGGTTGTGCTTTACCATGCGTTGCGGCGTGCTGTAATGCAGGTCTGTTGGTTTAAGTGCATTGACGTGCCATTAGAAACTAATGGCACCACATTATACTACAGCACACTAGCTCACATTACCCCAACGCATATCATTAGTGGTCACTAAAGATGTAAAGACTGTTCTTTTAGGACATGAGCTAACTATATAGAATGAAGCAGCAATCACTCTGAATGTGCAATCAGAAAAATTAAGACAAAAACTTTCATGCACATGACTGAATAAATAAAGTGAGCATAGGTTCCCTGTATTTCTCTAATTCAGGTGAACATTCACTTTACAAAGTAAACAGTCTCCATTCCTTCAAGAAATAAAACCCATATATTCACTACATTCAGATAGGATTAATGACTAAGAGGGAATGTTTTTATTAGACCTGAACCAGTTGTATTCCTGGCCACACACCCACCAATCTCTTCTTTCAGTTGATTCATCTTGGTTTTTAATTGATGATATTTTCATTTTTGTGCCATTTAGTCTAAATGTTGAAGATTGTCCAATCAGACTTGCAAGATGTAGATGTTTGGATCAGGGGCGGACTGACAACTCATGGGGCCCTCGGGCAATAGGGGATCACAGGGCCCCTGTGTCCTTGCCCAAACTCAAAAAAGCCTGTGAAAAAGGTACCAGGGGCATCTCATGGGGCCCCCTACTGACCCCGGGCCCTCGGGCAGTGCCCAAGTTTCCAAATGGTCAGTCCGCCCCTGGTTTGGATAGATTTGGAGATTCTTTAGGCTTGTGAGCAGCTTCTAGAGGAGGCTACAGGGACCTGATTGCACAGATAGAGGGAGCCTGAGAGCCAGGAATAAGGAAAGCATTACTTCTTATACATTCACCCAGGGGCGGACTGACCACTTGGAAACTCAGGCACTGCCCGAGGGCCCGGGGTCAGTAGGGGGCCTCATGAGATGCCCCTGGTACCTTTTTCATAGGTTTTTTTGAGTTTGGGCAGGGACACAGGGGCCCCATGATCCCCTATTGCCCGGGTGCCCCATGAGTTGTCAGTCCGCCCCTGCATTCACCCCTAAACTTAATAAACATTGAACTCTTGCAATGTGGGGAGTCCCACTGCAGGGACTTTTTTTTTTATTCCAGCCTGGAGTTCAGATTTAAGGGTTGTTGTTCAGACACTTCCTGCTGTATGGTGACAACACACTGCCCATGTGCACAATCGTGCTCCTGTGTTGTCACCCTGTCACATGGGCTCTAGTTGGGGACTACAAATGGCTGTTTAAACATACATTAAATGGCAATGGCCCACTGTTGTCACCAACAGGAAACAGAACCTGGAAAATTCCATGCAGCCGTTGGTGATGAGAGTGTGTGTTGGACAGAAAACAGATGCAAAGAGATCAGTGGCACTGAAATGCAACAAAATGGTGAAAATCAGCACTTTATTAAAACAAGGGCAATTCCTTATGATACACGTTGCTTTAGCTAACAAAATGTTATTCAGTTAGGCTTAAGATCTACTTTAAAGTGTTACTAAACCCACAACAGTAAAATCAGTCTGTATATGCAGTAAAGCATGCTTGTTATACTCACTGTGGAACCTAAGGAGTTAATCCTCTGCACTGTGTAAAAAGGCTATTTGATCCTGACTTCTCTGATCCTCCCCTTCTTCCAGTGTCCGCTCTCTTATCGCCTGATAAGACATATGGTGTGGAGACACTCTGCACATGCTCAATTTGGTGTGTATTGCTAGATAGGTTTTTTTTTTTCTTGGAAGAGTGCATGTGATCAGCACAGGGCCAATCAGCGCTGTCCAGACAGAGATCAGGGGTTCTGCATCCTCCTAGAGCAGAAAGAAAACCTACAAGCTTTATCCAGTGCTCTACTGGACAATGATAGAAGTCACAAGACTGCTGTAACTGCTGATGACTAAATTTCACTTCCATGTTCTCTGTACAGTGGGAGACCAGATATAGTGAGTGTAGGATCCGGGGTTTAGTAACACTTTAACTACATTTTCCAGAGATAAGCATTTTGTTACTTGCACTACAATATTTATACTTTAATAGTAGGACAAAGATTTTACTGAATATTTTACTTTACTATATTTTATTTCAATATATAAAATTTCAGCTCTGGGAGACTGGAGCCGTTAGCTTTCATCCTCTGAGTTCCTGGTGTTGAGAGTGATGCGTTATACTAGGGTCCCCGGCATACTAACCCTCCTTGTAACCCTAAGGTATGTTCACACTGGCATTGAAAACGGGGCGTTTATAGGCTCCTCAAACACTTATGCAAATGATACTATGGACATTCACACTAGTGGCTGAGAGGTGGTAAAACCCAGCGGTTCAGCCACATTTTTACTGCCCCACAACTACTCCCCATTTAGCTGTAGGAGAGCGGCCAAGGGTGTACATATGCTGTGGCCACAATTCTTTGCTTCGCAGTCTCAGCAGGAAGCACAACCAGTGAATAGCGCTGCTCTGCAAGTGCCCCGCAGCCATGTGCAATGCATGTGGTTGCAGTACACTAGTACGTGGTTCAAAGGGTTAAAGCAGGCGATGAAGTGGCTATAAAATACCTCCTCAGAGCCCGTCAAATGCTCTCTGAAGATCAATCCAAACACAGATCACTTTTCAGAGACCACAGCAAGTGTGAACAAGCCCTAACACTAACCCTATATATAACCTTAAAGTGATTAAAGGCAGATTTAAAAAAAAATAAACAAATATGTTATACTTACCTGCTCTGTGCTGTGGTATTACACAGAGAAGCCCTGATTCTCCTCTTCTGGGGGCCCCTCCCACCTGCCATAGCAAGCAGCTATGGGGGCACCCGACCAGGCTCACTCCCGAGCCGCTACTCTTTGTGTCTATTCACACACTAGTGTGACTCAGCTCCACCCCTCGCTCTCTCCGTATTGGCCAAAGGCCCATGCAGCCAATGAGGAGGAAGAGTCCTCTGTGCTGTGCTTTTACACAGAGAAGTCCTGATCCTCCTCTTCTGGGGGCCCCTCCCACCTACCATAGCAAGCAGCTTGCTATGGGGGCACCTGACCAGGCTCACTCCCGAGCCGCTACTCTTTGTGTCTATTCACACACTAGTGTGGCTCAGCTCCACCCCTCGCTCTCTCCTTATTGGCCAATGGCCCATGCAGCCAATGAGGAGGAAGAGTCATCTGTGCTGTGCTTTTACACAGAGAAGTTCTGATCCGCCTCTTCTGGGGGCCCCTCCCACCTGCCATAACAAGCAGCTTGCTATGGGGGCACCGGACCAGGCTCGCTCCCGAGCCGCTACTCTTTTTGTCTATTCACACACTAGTGTGGCTCAGCTCCACCCCTCGCTCTCTCCTTATTGGCCAAAGGCCCATGCAGCCAATGAGGACGAAGAGGCCCCCAGAGAGCTGCTGCTTTCATGTACAGCGCTGGAGCGAGATGGGGTTCAGGTAAGTATTAAGGGAGCTGCTGCACACAGAAGATTTTTTACCATCATGTATGAAGGTAAAAAAAACCTTGAGCCTTTACAAGCACTTTAAGCCTGACTGATCATACAAAATACAATCTGATTGTACAGTTCAGGGGCGGACTGACAACTCATGGGGCCCCCGGGCAAAAGGGGATCATGGGGCCCCTGTGTCCTTGCCCAAACTCAAAAAAGCCTATGAAAAAGGTACCAGGGGCATCTCATGGGGCCCCCTATTGACCCCGGGCCATCGGGCAGAGTCCGAGTTTCCAAATAGTCAGTCCGCCCCTGGTACAGTTTAAAAACTATATAATGTAAGGGCTGGTACAGCTGAACAGAAATGAATTGGATTGTATAGGTTTGTTACCTAGTTTCGGTAAACTTAAATGAGATTGTACAGGAATTGTACAATCAGATTGTGGTGTGTATGGCCCCCCTATGACTAATCTTCCCATATGTAACATATCCTTTGCATACTCTTCTGTCTTGCCCCAGCATCCTCTGTGTTGAAGACCAACCTTCCTCTTCTTCATTATGTTTATGTAGGGTGCCCATACATTTTTAATGTAGAGAAGCCAGCAGCTAACAGACCAAAGTGGTCACTTGAGAAGCACAGGTCTGTATCCCTACTATAATATTACAGACCCAAAGATTGATAACGTTGGGAAGCCACGAGGTGATCAGCATTATACTGAACCCATCAATGTGCACAACAGAAAAACTCAGCTACCCATAGCGGTCCTGGATGGCCCCTTCTTAGAAAAAGAAACTCTAATATAAGTGCGTCCAATTCTTGGAATATGGAACTGCAGCGCCCTCTACTGAGAAAAATGATCAATTTGGAACGTAGAAGCATAATATTCTACATTTTATCTGCTGAGTTTAAATGTTTAGTAAAGACAAGACACACAAAACCCAACAATTAAAAATAATACATTGTTTTGTATCTGGAAGATAATACATCATGTACAGGGGCGGACTGACCATCTGGAATCTCGGGCACTGCCCGAGGGCCCGGGGGCAGTAGGGGGCCCCATGAGATGCCCCTGGTACCTTTTTCATAGGCTTTGTTTTAGTTTGGGCAAGGACACAGGGGCCCCATGATCCTCTATTGCCCGGGGGCCCCATGATTATCAGTCCGCCCCTGATCATGTATGTATGCACAAATTCATTTAATGTGTATTTATAAAGGACGAACAAATAAAGACTCGTGCACATGGGCATCAGTCTGCATTTGGATCCTTTATTTATATTGATCAAAAGGCAGATGTACTGTATGCTATGGACCCATTCACACAGCTTTGTTTTGTTCTGTAGCATTTAGCTGTGTAAACCAAGACAAGAAAACTCTGTGTCTGTGGTTTAATTTTGATTGTATTTTACGTGGAACGCATGTAAACGTTTATGCAAATCTTTGCATGAAGATGGAATAAATGGACTGTTTGCACCCCCCACTGCTGCCTAGTGAATTCAGGGCCAAGATGTAAACATAACTAATGTATAGACAGTGGCGGTGCGGAGGCAGACTGACCTGAGCCTTCTGAATGACTGAAGGAGGTAGGGGTTGAGGGCGGTAAAACCACGACTCAACCACAGGGTTTTAACACCCCCCCCCCCCACACTTCAAGTTTATGTGTGAATGAGCCATAAGGGTGCTGCTGCTGAATGCAAATAATGACTCATTCACAAGTGCAGCAGGCACTGCTGCTTCATGGAAAAGGGCTCCAAGCAGGGGCGGACTGACAACTCATGGGGCCCCTGGGCAATAGGGGATCATGGGGCCCCTGTGTCCTTGCCCAAACTCAAAAAAGCCTATGAAAAAGGTACCAGGGGCATCTCATTGGGGCCCCCTACTGACCCCGGGCCCTTGGGCAGTGCCCGAGTTACCAAATGGTCAGTCCGCCCCTGGCTCCAAGTGTGTTTGACAGGTGGTGAGGAGGCAATATGTTGACTCCTCCCCACCTGATTGAAACTGATGATTGCCATGCAGTGCACATGATTGTGACGTGGTAGTACGGCAATTAGAGGTTTAAATCCGGTGTGAGGAGGCGACACCATGCTCGGTGATCTTTGACTTCTCCCATGTTGTTCAGGTAGATCTCCACCTCTTTAAGATTGCCTACCTCTGGTGTAGATGGTGGTGGTGCAGAATGACTATGCATAGAATGTTACATTGTTACTTAGTATTCAATATTCCGAATATGTCTGAACTCATACAGGCATAAGCATGTGTATGTCCGTATGAATTGTAATGCACTATGGACCACATTTTTTAATACGACCTTGTGCACAGGCCATAAGTGGTGCTGTTTGTTATCTTTTTAATAGCAGAGTCCATTGCTTACAGTGTGCTTATACCTCCATTGGTTAATGTGTAACTCTGAAATGTGCTATCTGAAAAACTTGATACTTTTGGGATTATGTCCCAATAGTGATTCTTATGCTAGCGACAATTCACAGGCAACAGAACCATTATATTCGACCCATCAACTCTTATGACATTGTTCCCAGTAGTGTTGCTGCTCCCTTGATATTGGAGTCTGCAGCCTTTTGGCTAGCAATGGAGTGACTTCCATTAACCTCCCTGGCGGTATTCCCGAGTGTAGCTCGGGGTAAAGTTTCAGTACTAAAAGCGGTAACCCCGAGCTACACTCGGGCTTACCATGCGGCGTTGCTCAGGGATTCCCTGCAGCACCTTGCCCTTCATTCCTGCGATGTGCCTCCTGCAGCGTCCCCGGCCATCTCCACCGGCCGATGCCGGCATCTGGCTTCCGTGTTCCGGTCCCTGTGATGTCGGGTAGTACGGGGGCCGGAACCGGCGGCAAATTTAAAAATTTTAAAAACTGTCACTTTTTTGTAAACAAATATTACATAGCAAAACATTGCTGTTTCAAAGCATTTCACATACATTTTGTCCCTAGTGCTTTGGCCTCTGCCCTGCCTGCCTTTTCACTGTTCTTTCTGCCTGGAAACTTAGAAAAGTCCATGGCATCCAAAAAGCGTCTTTTTAGGTCAACAGCGGTTTTAGACCGGCTAGAGAACAGCGATAGTAAATCTGAACCACTTGCAGAATTGAGTGATAATGATTTGTGTGGAAATTAGTCATCAGACACTGAAAACGATTTTGCGACTTTGCTCAGCGATGTGCGAACTTGGCGCTCTATTTCAAATTTCAGTGTTTTTGGTTTGATTATATTATTGAATTAAATGTATTATTATATTATGTTTTATGATTATTTATTAAATTATAATTTATGATTTCGTGTTTCAAGTTTTATCATATCCAGAATTTTTACTAGACTCTTGTTCGGACAGATTTCAGTGAGTTATTCCTAAAAATTACAGACCTACAATAAAAAAACTACATATTTCCATGCAAAATAATGGTACCGCTTTCAGCACCAAAAATCTGAAATAATCATACCGCCAGGGAGGTTAAAGTAAGTGGCAGTTGAATTTTGTTGTTTCTGCAATTGTTGACACCTCCCTAAAGGCAATACTGCCAGTGTGATCTCTAATCCCAGGGCAGTGTCAATTTCTACTTTGTAAATAGTATTCATCACCTTTTTTTGTTTAGTCTATATAGTAATTTGGAGCATCCATTAAGCACTGGAAACCTTCAATTCTAGCTTGATGAGAGGCAGACTCCAAGAGGTAGATTTACTAAAGGAAAATAGACTTTGCAAGTGCAGTTGCGTAGTAAATGGGGGGAAGCTCTGCTGACTTTCATCATCCAATCATGTGCAAGCAAAAATACTGTTTTTTATTTACCTTGGAGGTGATTGGGTATTCTTTGCAAAGTTAAAGTATAACTAAAGGGAAAACTTTTCTTTTAGTTTTGGATGGAGTGGAGAGGAATTAAACACCTGTCAGTATTTATTGCTGTCTGTGTCCCAGTTAGGGAGATTCACCCTCTCTATTTGTCCTGTTTACCATTATCATTGAAAGTGACAGTAAAGGAAAATCCCAAATTTTGGGTTGTCCCCAGAAAAGTAATAGAGGGGAAATCTTCTAATGGGGACACTAGTTCTGGTGACCTGGGGGTCCCCAAGAGAGTTCCTTAATTTGTAGAGATTTAATTTCACTTCTTGTATAGCTATGGGACGGGAAGTGAAGGGAAGTCTTTGCAAAAATGGCGACAAAAAAATCTCTCAGGGGTTATAACCCTCCCATGTTCTATCCAGAATAATGAAAAAAAAAAACTTTGCCTACTGTAGTTCTACTTTATACTTTGCCTCATTTACTAAGCTCTGGAGCAAATGAAGTTGCAAAGTGCACAAGTTTATTTGCCTTTAATAAATCAACCCCTGAGGCTAGGTGCACACTTGCCTGCATTCTGTGGGTGCTGGAATCACACATGTTCCCTTTCCTGTATCTGCAACCACTCTCAGAATGGCACCCCCATGCACCTCAGCATGCAGTGCATTTGTGGGTGCAGGAACTGCAGGGAAACCTCATGATCAAACATCCCTGTAGACCTGTTTTCAAAAAGCTGCAAGCACCCTTTTCTGTGGTATACTTGGGCACAGCAGCTTATTCAAATGAATGGGCTTCTGTGCCTGAGCAAATGCGGGCCACACGGAAAAATGTCTAAATTGTCTTATCAGTATGGCATGGTTCATACAGTTTCCACAAATCTGATATCACACATGAATACATTGACCAAACATAATGGTACAAAATAATTTGTGACTTTTTTAAAGAGTTAATTATTTTACTTTTACTTACTATATCATAAAGGTGGAGCCACCTTTTAACTATATGTTAACTATTTTTTGTTTTTTAAACAAACACATATAGGTAACCAGCAGTATAATGTTCTTTATCTTTATAAACAGTGACAAAACCACCACTATACTTTATTAGACTATAAACGCTTTAGTATATTTCAGTTTCAACCAGACACTTGTAATCATTATCCAGCTGAACATCATTTATTATCCTGCAGTGGTTTTGCCATCTTTCATTTCTAGAACGCCTAGGAATAATAGTAGGAATAGTAGAACATAATATTTGCTTTAGAATTCGAATTTTACATTTCAGTTAAATAATTTAATTATTCAAACATGTGGTTTCTTATATTGCATACATATTCACATTTATCCCTGGTATAAAGTAATGGTAAATCACACTTTTCAAAAATTGGAGCAGATTTATTTTAATTGAAAATGACAAAAGTAAATAAATATATATATATATTGTGTATAGATAGATAGATAGATAGATAGATAGATATAGATATATAGATATAGAGTGTGTGTATATATATATATATATATATATATTGTGGATAGATAGATAGATAGATAGATAGATAGATAGATAGATAGATAGATAGATATAGTGTGTGTATATATATATATATATATATATATATATATATATATCTACTGTGTGTGTGCGTATATATTAATGAAGTGTTTCTGTGCAGCTGGAGGGGAATTTAAGATCTACTATTCCCAAATCCCTCCCCTCTTCTTGTCAGGAACGCTCAGCCCCCACAATGAAGATGGATGGATGATAAAGGAGGAGGGTGAGAGGGTAAATATTAATCATACACACAGACCCTCTGACGTGTGGGGTGATGGAGCTGGGTCCCTCTGGAAGTTGTTATGAGATGATACAGACGCCTGGGGGGCTATGGGTTTAGATTTGGTGTTTGATTTATGATGAGGGAATAGGGAGGACCGCAATGCGCTGTATATATATATATATATATATATATATATACATTTTTTTTTTTTCATATCTACTTATGGATCCTGAAAATAACTTAAGTACAGTACACTTAGTACACATTACTTATGATAAAATATTGATGTAATTTATACAGTCTAGGTAGACACAAGGCAAAGTCAGTCCTGACGTCAGACATGCGTATATTTAGACTGATGATGAAAAAAAATGATGAAAAAAATGATCTTGTGCCTCAAACCCAGACTGGCTGACTTAACACTAAAATGTATTGCAGTGTTAAAAATGCCTAATGGTATAATAAACAGTGCAAAAACGTTTTGATTATTTTCATTTCATACCTTTCTGCTCTTAAAAAAATCTGATTTTTCATATGATAGGCAACAAGTGACATGACGAGGCGTCCTCAGATAAATGCCTCCACACAACCTAACACTGTTTTATTTGACTTTGTGGATCAAAACACTGACTAAGGCTGTCAAAAATTTGTTTCAACATTCTATGCAAAGATGCTACCATAATACAGAATCTTAGCAGCACTTAACATTATATTTGGTTTGTTGATAACGTATAGATAAAGCTGAAAATAATAGGACAGTGTAGTAGTGGATGTCCCTCTGGCCAGCAAGGACACTCAAGTTGTCTCTATCATATACGCTCTATTGTCTACGTCTATTGAGAGTCTATGTGCAGACTATGTAATGTACACTCCTGTTCTACTGTTTATCATGCCACTGCTACACAAACCTTTGCAAAATCATGACATGTGCTTTCCATATGTGTAAGATACGTCAAATGACAGACTAGACTGGTGTTCTTCTAGTCCCCAAGCTCTCTTGTCGTTGCTTTATTCAGGAGTTTACATGTTTGTATTCCTGAACATATAAAGCTATGACAGGCAAGTGAGCTTCCCAGGGAGGAGAGCCAAGTGGTTCTTTGGCTTTTGACACACAAGTGCAAATATGGGTTCATATAGCGAGAGACGTCATGCTCCTGTCTGCAAGGATATCTCATTCCAAATTGACTTAACAGCCTTTTAAATACACAAGGGGCTAAAGACTAATGCAGAATTCCACTTTGCAGGAGACTTTATTATAGATTGCAATAGTTTACTTTGTATGGTGGTAATATATATATATATATATATATATATATATATACACACACACACAGTATAAATAAATAAATATATATATATATATATATATATATATATATATTACTAGAGAGAGAGATAGAGTATGAAAGTCCTTATTTTGTATTTATTCTTTTATTCTTATAAAATTGTAAATTGTGTATGCTGTATGTGTAATGATTGATGAAGCTCCATTTTTTAACCTGTCCTAGAAGCCCTGTATATATGTTTTCAATGTGTTTAAAGTGTACATTATAAAAAATTACTTGTTAACTTTGGATTAAGAAGTGTTAAATCCCTTGCCAGCTTATTATTTGATGTCTCTGTTCCATTGGGGAAATTTTCCTTCACTTCCTGTCCCAGACTGATAACAGGACGTTAGAAGAAATGTCTCAATGTATCAAGAGATTCAAATATCTCCACAAACAATATCCCACAAACAAAAGAAAGTTGCCTAAAGATACACTTTAGGCTTTTATTTATTGTGTTATCCAATACAGGAATGTTTTCATAATCATTATATGTGTATCTGGACAGGTGTGCAGTATTATTTTTTTTGGAAGAAGGTGATTGGTGAACAGTAATTCTCACCTATAGGACATTTATAAACACTGTTCTATAAGAAAGTGATTTTCACGTAATGGGATATTAGTGACAATGTCATATTTTTCTGGAACCTCATCTCTCAGAATGAACTTAAAGCAATATTAAACCCTAAAGCGAACATTTATTACATTGCATCTTACCAATTCTTTGATTTGATGGCTGCATTAGTATTCTTTTTTAGGCTTTCCTTTATTTTCACCTTGTGATCTAACCAGTATGTCTGTTGTTTTTCAACAGAACAAGCTGTTCTGTAGATGTAGCAGTTAGAGGGTTGAGACAAACCTTTTAACGTCTCATGCATGCTGCTGCTCCTAAACTCATGTTTAACCTCCCTGGCGGTATGATTATTTCAGATTTTTGGTGCTGAAAGCGTTTTTTTTATTGTAGGCTGTAATTTTTAGGAATAACTCACTGAAATCTGTCTGAACAAGAGTCTAGTAAACATCCCGGGTATGATAAAATTTGAAACACGAAATCATAAATTATAATTTAATAAATAATCATAAAAAATAATAATATAATAATAATACATTTAATTCAATAATATAATCAAACCAAAAACACTGAAATTTGAAATATAGCGCCAAGTTCGCACATCGCTGAGCAAAGTCACAAAATCGTTTTCAGTGTCTGATGACGAATTTCTCCACAAATCATTATCACTCAATTCTGCAAGTGGTTCTGATTTACTATCGCTGTTCTCTAGCCGGTCTAAAACCGCTTATGACCTAACAGCAATGTTTTACTATGTAAAATTTGTTTGGAAAAAAATTTAATTTTTGTAAATTTTCAAATTTCCCGCCGCCGGCGGCACCCGTACGTCCCGACGTCACAGGGACCGGAACACAGAAGCCGGATGCCGGCATCGGCCGGAGGAGATGGCCGGGGACGCTGCAGGGGATGCATCGCAGGAGCGAAGGACATGGTAAGCGCTGCAGGGAATCCCTATGCAGCGCCGCATGTTAAGCCCGAGTGTAGCTCGGGGTTACCGCTTTTTGTACTGACATTTTACCCCGAGCTACACTCGGGAATACCGCTAGGGAGGTTAAGGGATTTTTATGTTTTTTTGCCATAAGCCCTTGAACTCAACTCAATAAAAGCCTATGAGGTTGATTTACTAAAGGCAAATATGCTGTGCACTGCAAGTGCACCGCAAGTGCACCTGCAAGTGCAGTTGCTTTAGATCCGAGTGGAAGCCCTAAAATGAGGTAAAGCTCTGCTGATTTCTTTCATCCAGTCATGTGCAAGCAAAAATGCTGTTTTTTTATTTTCCTTGCATGTTCCCCTCAGATCTAGAACAACTGCACTTTCATTGCATTCCAAGTGCACAGCCTATTTGCCTTTAGTAAATCAACTCCTATGTGTCCATGCACACATAGGGGTTGATTTACTAAAGGCAAATAGGCTGTGCATTGAAAGTGCAGTTGCTCTAGATCTGAGGGGAACATGCAAGGAAAATAAAAAAAAAAACCACATTTTTGCTTGCACGTGATTGGATGAAAGAAATCAGCAGAGCTTCACCTCATTTCAGAGCTTCCCCTCGGATATAAAGCAACTGCACTTCCAAAAAGCTGTATGTTTTTTTCTTTTATTGTGTTTCCTTTTATTTGTATAAGCGCACTTTAAATGTGTACACCCAAAGAAGAATGTAGATAATGATGTTAGGTAATCTGAAATAATTACAAAGATTGTGAAAATGGTAAAAGGTGCACAGCACATAATTGTACATTATTTTCCCTTTATTTTTAACCCGTGTCTCCTCGATATGTTCATTTAATTATACTATACCAGGGGCGGACCGACAACTCATGGGGCCCCCGGGCAATAGGGGATCATGGGGCCCCTGTGTCCTCGCCCACACTCAAAAAAGCCTATGAAAAAGGTACCAGGGGCATCTCATGGGGCCCCCTACTAACCTCGGGCATTGCCAGAGTTTCCAAATGGTCAGTCCGCCTCTGTACTATACAGTCTACTCTGATACTCTGAAACTATTGTTCATAAATGTCAGAATGTTCTGCTGCAACTGACCTAGCTAGAACTTTACATGGCTAAATTATAAGGAAAATTGTTCCAAGGATTTAAAGCATTATATCCGAATTTTCTACCGTCTTTGGAGCTCTGTATTTAGATGTCTCTGGCACAGAGTGTGTTACAGTCTTGTTCTCTCCTGTTGGGTGCGGTGGGAACAAGCAGGTGCTTCTGGATAACAATTAGCTGCCCAGAATGTGCATTTGGCAGGAAAAAAATGCTGTTGCGGCCTGTCTTTAAAAGTAGTAATTAGGCTTCTGTAACCGTCTTGCTGGGAAGTGCTGCTTGGTGCACAGAGACGGCCTCTTCCTCTGCACTGGGATCCTGCCTTGGTCTCTGCTGTGTCTTTGCAGGAATCACTCATTTAAACAAAAAACAGGTGTACGTGCTGTGCGCTACATGCAATTGTTCATACCAGAACACTTTGCAGTGTATGTACAAAAAAATGTGGCATACATCACTTGGGTTTTACCAAACATAAATGTAATAGTGACATATTGTCATATGACAGTTTGCAGAACAATACAGGTAGTATTAGCACAGTGATGATGTCATTGGCTTTTTTATGATGTTTTGGTGTACAGTGAGAGTTTGCTGATACAGATTACCTGTAAGTAGCAATTCGTTATTTTTTGTGAGTTTGCAAGTCAAACTGATGTTAGATGGTTTGTGATCGTTTGCTATGGGTTATTGTTCTTTACATTGATTTGTATTTTTATGGCCTTTTTGGCATATTTTTAAAGTGTGTACCATTTCCCTGTGTCCTGATTACTGGTGATCAAATGACATTTCACTTTAGATACCATTGCCCTGCCACCTGGAATATTAGTGATCTAATGACATCCTATGGAGGGTACCATTGCCCTGCTACCTGGAATACTAGTGATCTAAAAGACATCACATAGAAGGTACCATTGCCCTGCCACCTGGAAATCTAGAGGTTTAATGACATCATATGGAAGGTACCATTGCCCTGCCACCTGGAATATTAGTGATCTAATAACATCACATAGAGCGTACCATTACCCTGCCACCTATAATGCTAGTGATCTAATGACATCACATGGAGGGCACCAATGCCCTGCCATCTATAATGATAGTGATCTAATGACATCACACAAAGTGTACCAAAGACTCTCTGGACTACTAGAGAGCTAACAAAATTACATGGAGTATACTTAATGACTTCACATAAAATGTACTATCAACCTTGCCTCCTGTGCTATTTGTGATCTAAAGAAACCACATGGGGTGACATATAGACGTGAGTCCTCAAAGTAGTGATACCTTTCTGTCTTAGTGTCAAGGAGCAAATTCATGGAAGTTCTTCAGGTCACCAGTAAAGTAAAAGGCCCCAGTGAGTGTTTTCCCTGATTCATCAGAAATACCATTGCAGTTCACAAAGTTATATCGCTGGAATGGAGCACTGGCCTGGGGGTGATACCAAAGGACAGGACATGAGTAATCACAGAAATGAACACAGGGTATAGTATTAAAAAAGTGCAATTCCACCAAAGCTTGGTATATACAGTATCTAATCAGTTTAGGTTATGGTTGACCATCTGGATCTGAAAAAGTAAAAACACTTTAGCTGTATTGTAAGGTACCATCTTCCAATATAATAAACAACCTCTGCTTCATATTTATTGATTTCATAAACTGATTTATACATAGCCATCCTTACCTGTGACAGAAGGAGGGGGGGGGGACTGTTAGATGAATTACATGCAGTGCTGAGCTGTAATGACCATTTTGGGAAAGTCCATGAACAATACTCAGCTTTGGAGTGCAGCCATTTTGAGTGAGCCAATATGTATGCAGGACTGTATGCAGCCACAGAGAGACTTGGAGGAAAGCTCTGCCCATCACCTAGGATCACAGAGACACTGAGCTGTGGATTCTGGGAAGGACAGAACTTGCTGGGAGTAATCACGAGTATGGAGGACGAGGATCCCTGGGGAAAGTAGTCCCCTGAGATCCTGTATTAAAGATTGGCTCTGGGACTATACAGTATATCCCAGCATTACTATAACTCTGTGGGGAGAAAAAGGAAGGACTGTTTTGGAACTTGGGCAATCACAGATAGTACGTGGTAGAAGACACATTGTGTAAAAGGCTGCTGTTGGGTTGGTTTGCCGCAGTGTTGGGAATGCAGAGAGGCTAAATAGCAAACATCTTTTGGTTTGTGGGAAAGCCAGTGTTGACCATGGTGTCACCGCCTGATTGTGAGGACATCACTTCAGCTGATATTGCTGAGCCTCAGACAGAGAGCAGAAGGAGACAAGTCAACACCCTAGGACCTACTGAGAGCTTACTGGCCATACCCTACCACACCTTATTTAAAACGTATTGCCTTCTGGGACATAGCTCTGGCACCTATAGCCAGATTCGGAGAGACTTAGTTGTAAGCCCTCCAACACCAGATTTGGGCCCCTATGCACTGGCAAGTAGGGAAGGAATTAAAAAAGACTGCCGGACCATTTTCCTAGCATCACCCCTTAGATAGAACCTACCATAGTATAGGAGTAGGGGGGTCATACAATGATCTGCTTGTTTATTACCAAGTGTATATTTTTTTTGCAACTTTTTCATATACTTGTTGAAGTGTCCATTGCCATTTTCCATTCCCAGACTTTTGAATTATTGTACATTGTTGCAATGACTATCCACCCTTCAGCCCTGGTGTGTTGGAGAGCATGGTGCTGCTTGCAGAGCATGGGCATTGAGGAACAGGGGACCCAAGAAAACAGTGGCTCCTTCGGGGGTAGGCACTATATGTCTAAGATAGTATAAATTGATTCATAACCCTAAGAAAAACTATCTTAAGGAGGTACAGTGTAGTGGGACATGTTTTCCCCAAGCACAGTGGGCTTCCTGTGTGGTAATGTCATACAAGGAAATTAAATTTTTTTTAAATTTACTGTATGTCCACAGAGCAATCAGCAGCACACAAAATGGGTGGATGATCCCTCCCCCTTGTGACATCATCACCCTATTTAAGAATTGTCATTGCTGCGCAGCTGTCAGAGACGGGAGCCAGCGTCGAGGACGGAGCAGATTTTTTTTCCCCCTTTTTTCAGGTTGGCAGTTGCGGCTGGTATCGTGATTGATGGTGGATCTACTTTGGGGGACATCTTTTTAATTTTTAAAAAATGACTTGTCAAAGGCTATCTCCTGTCTTTTTTTACACTACACTTTTATTTTTGTGAATGGGTAGCGGTACCATGTATCGCATATTTATTCACATGGGGGGCAGGATCTGTTAAAGGGGGCTTCCAGATTCTGGGATAAGCCCCCCCCCCGCTCGCAGACCCCCACAACCACCAGCCAGGGTTTTTGGGAAGAGGCCCTTGTCCCCATCAACATGGGGGCAAGGTGCTTTGGGGTGGACCCCTGCCCCAAAGCATCCTCCATGTTGAGGGCATGTAGACTGGTATGGTTGGGGGGGTGCTCGCTTGTCCCCCCTTTCCTGACCTGCTGGGCTGCATACTCAGATCTGGTATGGATTTTGGGGGGGACCCCATGCCATTTTAAAAAAAAATTTGGCGTGGGGGGTTCCCCTCAAAAATCCATACCAGACCCGATGGGCTTGGTATGAATGGGAGGAGGGACCCTATGCATTTTTTTAAAATTAATTTTTAATTGTCAGGCAGTGTCGACAATTCTTTTTACATTCATGTAACACCAATGAATGTTTCACTAGAAAAATACAGTATGACTTAATAATATAACTCATGCGGTATTTTAGTAACTGAGCCGTATCTCACCGCATACTAAGATGCAGTAAGATACTGCTCAGTAAATTGTCCCTGTTCGAAGTTCACAGTCAAATTTTTGTTAGGTTCGAATGTTCAACCGCAAACCAGACAGGCGGGTGTTCAGCCCATCACTACGGAAGAACTGCAGGCCTCACTTGCCTCAGTTTAGGTCAATGTTCATGATTCAACAACTAGGCAAAAATGGCCTCCATAGGAGAGTTCCATGGCCAAAGACACAACATTATCTCCAAGGTTTTGGGCAAATATTCTGTAGACTGATGAGACAAAAGTTTTAATAAAAAGAACATCATACCAACAGTCAAACATGTTTGTGGTAGTGTGATGGTCTGGGGATGCTTTGCAGCTTCAGGACCTGGATGACTTGCCATAATTGATGGAACCATGATTTCTGCACTCTTACAGAAAATCCTGAAACAGAATATCTGGCCATCAGTTTATGACCTCAAGCTCAAGCGCATTTGGGTTATGCAACAGGGGGGTTTAGGGGGCAATTACTTTTGTACATAGGGCAAGGCAGGCTTGGACAGCTTTTTTCCTTTAATAAATGAAATCATCATTTAAAAACTGCATTTGTTTAGTTACTATGGTTGCTTTTGTGTAATAGTAATGTTTGTTTGATGATGTGAATCATTTAAGTGTGAGAAATATGCAAAGAAAAAATCAAGAAGGGGCAAATAGTTTTTCACATCAGTATAAGCATATCCCTCTGTAGTGCTTGATTGTCTCTATCCAGAGCACTAAGTGGCATTTCTGTCCACTGCCCCGTTCCTTTGCTATCTGCATGAATCACTTCTAATGAGTTTTCCTGACACCAAGAGAAGAATGGTGTCCTGCGTGCTGTGTGAAGAGGGTGTGTCCCTTCTCTCAAGTCAGCTCTCAGAGCTCTGCTCACTGATGTAACTTCATTCCCACCCCCAGAGCTCTCCTCTCCTCTCCTGTGTAAATTCTGCACTTGGATTGGATTGGAGGGGAAAGATGAGTGTAGATAAACAGGTAAAACTTAAGTAGGAGGATTTGTTTCTCTGTGTATCACCTGAGGCCAGTCACTTCACTGGGTATATGTGAGGGTTTACAACCACTTTTACTAGTTCGGCATTAGAACATTTTTTTTAATTTTTTGCAAATGTAATACATTTTGGCCATACAATTCTTTAACCCCCAGATCATTATATATTTTCTGAAAGAAGAGGCCCTGTAGAATAAAATTATGTCACCTGGTATTTGCACAATTGTTTATCAAATGCAAATTATTAGGAAAAATATAATAAAGCGAGTGCAAACACACACAATGTTAAATTTTTCGTAAAATATAAAAGATGAGATTACGTCAAGTAAAAAGATACAAAACATTTCAAGTGTTGTATTTGTGTGTATCCGTGATAGTGCAAAAAACTACACTACCCAAAAATCTCCATAGGTAAAAGCCTTTACAGCTCATCAGTTTAGAGTTAACCAGGAGCTCCTGTGCTAGAATTATTGCTCTCACTCTGACATTCACAGCGATATGTCACATTTGTGGTGAGACTGCGGTTTACGTACACATGCTAACCCTGGGCTGCATTTATATTTGTGGGTGCGTGCGCAGCAATGGGGGTTACAGCAATTTGGTTTTTTTTTTCATTCTCTTTATTAGCTTTGGCAATAAAAAAAAACAAAACCTCTTGGGCATACCCAGGTTGAGTTTGCATATAAACATAAAAAGATCCAATAAAGTGCAACCGCACAATTCAAGAACGTGGCAACCTAAACAGCAGAAAAAAAATGGTTCACCAACTTTTGTTATGGCAGAAACAGTATGTAGTGGGCTCATACCACCAAAGAAAAAAAAACAAATAGCACATTGAATACAAAAAGGAAAGAGAATAAAATATCCTAGACAGAGTGAGTTCACACAGTGCTGTCACTTGAGGGGGATGTTGCAGAGGAATCAACCCAAATATCCCAAATGTTAGAGAACTTATTAGGGCAGCCCCTAGACTTGTAGGTATATTTATACAATGGGATGCTGGAGTTGACCAGATTTTTTCAGAAGTCAAGTGTGAATGCTCTAGGAGCCTTCCACTTGAGCAAAATGACTTTGTGAGTGTAGAATAATAATAAGCCTATCAATGTTCTCATCGCTCTGGACATTTATAAAAAACAGACAAGACCCAAAATCCATACGTCAACAGTCAGTGGTACAGTTATCCATGTACATTTAAGAATACACTCAGCTACATCATTCCAAAAGGATTGGACCCTTGGAGAAGATTGCAAAGACCCTGAAAGTGAGCTGTAGCTTGGTGGCCAAGACCATACAGTGGTTTAACAGGACAGGTTCCACTCAGAACAGGCCTCGCCATGGTCAACCAAAGAGGTTGAGTGCACATGCTCAGCTTCATATCCAGAGGTTGAAGGGGTGGGGGGTCAGCCTGTCAGTGCTCAGACCATACGCCGCACACTGCATCAAATTAGTCTGCATGGCTGTTGCCCCAGAAGGAAGCCTCTTCTAAAGACGATGCACAAGAAAGCCTGCAAACAGTTTGCTGAAGACAAGCAGACTAAGGACATGGATTACTGGAACCATGTCCTGTGGTCTCATGAGACCAAGATAAGCTTATTTGGTTCAGATGGTGTCAAGCGTGTGTCGGGGCCTACAGTCAAACCAAGTGTGTCTTGCCTACAGTCAAGCGTGGTGGTGGGAGTGTCATGGTCTGGGGCTGCATAAGTGCTACCGACACTGTGGAGCTACAGTTCACTGAGGGAACCATGAATGCCAAAATGTACTGTGACATACTGAAGCAGAGCATGATCCCCTCCCTTTGGAGACTGGACAGTATTTCAACATGATAATGACCCCAAACACACCTCCAAGGCAACCACTGCCTTGCTAAAGAAGCTCAGGGTAAAGGTGAAGGTCTGGCCAAGCATGTCTCCAGACCTAAACCCTATTGAGCATCTGTGGGGCACCCTCAAATGGAAGGTGGAGGAGAACAAGGTCTCTAACATCCACCAGCTCTGTGATGTCATCATGGAGGAGTGGAAGAGGACTCCAGTGGCAACCTGTGAAGCTCTGGTGAACTCCATGCCCAAGAGGGTTAAGGCAGTGCTGGAAAATAATGGTGGCCACACAAAATATTGACACTTTGGGCCCAATTTGGACATTTTTACTTAGGGGTGTACTCACTTTTGTTGCCAGCGGTTTAGACATTAATGGCTGTGTGTTGAGTTATTTTGTGACAGCAAATTTACACTTTTATACAAGCTGTACACTCACTACTTTACATTGTTGCAAAGTGTCATTTCTTCAGTGCTGTCACATGAAAAGATATAATAAAATATTTACAAAAATGTGAGGGGTGTACTCAATTCTGTGAGATACTGTATGTGTTATGTATGCTTCACTACAGGCTTCACTTAATATTGAATATGGATGTCACCGAATCTGTACAAATGCCAGTAGTAAATGTGTATGTAGAAGATCATGATACTGAAATGAATGTTATTACTGCAGCCTCAAAGTATGATATATAGGTCGGGGTCTGCGCATCCCACACATTCTGGGCTAAGATATCAAATGAAGCCAAAATGAAAACACCTCAATTTGCAATGCGATTTTGATGCAGCTGTGATTTGAATTTATTCTCTCTGTCTTTTTTCCTCTCTCTTTCCCTGCCCCTCTCTCTCACACTTTTCCTCTCTCCCCCCCCCTTTCTCTCTCCTTCCCTCTATTCCCCCCCCCCCTTTTCCTTCTCTCTCTTTCTCTCTGCTACAAAACACATTGAAATCACATTGTATTTGATCACCTATGCGTTTTCCAATCAGTTTCCATTCAACTATATGTGGCTAAAAATCGCACCAAATACGCATAGGACCCTTTTTAAAATTGCATTGCATTCTGACTTCATATATGTGGACACTCTCCAAAAAAAAAACAAATTCACTTGTCATGTGAATCAATGCGTTCTGGAACGCAGGCCAAATTGCATCAGTGTGAACCAGGGCAGATCTTCCGATTGAAGGCTGTGCCTGGGTGGCGTGTCAAGACAAGTCTGATCATTGGAGGAAAGCAGACTAAGTTCCCAGCACAGCTAGAGAACTGACAACGCTGTGCTCTCCTGCTTAGTGTGGTCAGATTTTCATAGCAAAGGGACTGGCAGGAACACCAGGGATTTCACACACAGGAATCAATACAAAGAGAACAGGATACATTTTCATACTTGGACATAGTACAGCAGGGACATATCAGGAATATGACATTTTGAGTTTACATATTCTTTAAAAGCAACTCTGTCATCTCAAAAAATGCTAAAATCTAACCCTTGATTGGCAAGCACCAGCAGGTACTAATAAGTATTTTCTTTTAGATTACCCTTAGAACAAAAGTGTAGGAAGGACTCCCAACCCCCTCCCCCCCTTCATAATCCCAGGACCAAGTCACTGATGCATTGGCATTGCTGGTGTTCTGAGGGACATAAAAAAGACATTAAAGTGTATGCCTAGGAACAAACCTTCATGTTTAGTTTTTGAATGGAGAAGGGTTAGAACTTCTGTCAAATCTTTATTGGTGTCTGTGTCGTCATTGGGGAGATTCACACTTTCTATATGGACTGTGACCATTGTCACAGAGAAAGAAAGCGATGGAGAACCATTTGCTTACACACCTTTTGATATAAAGTGTCCCTCTTTCATATTTTAGAAAGTTGGGAGGTATGATAAAGAAGCAAAACCAAGACACTTGAAAAAGGTTAAAAAAAAGGATGTAGGCAGTTTACATTTTCACATTTTTTTAGGAATAGATGGTTTCAAGTGTCCCATTAATTCACCTAAAATTTCACATGAAAGCTCCCTGCAATAGAAGAGCTATTTTACTCACCTCTCCAGTAGCCTGTGTATCCTACCTCCCTCAAATACAATGGTGCATGCCCCAATCAGTCCCTTCAGTAGAGAGAAGCTTGACCTTTGAACTAATCTTTAGCCGATCTACAAACTCTCTTTTTATTCCAATGAGCTGCAAGCCAGGTCATTCCTGTCCTACAAACCCATGTGCAAAAAATCTCCAGCGCTCAGAAGACATAGACATCCAAATGTTTCCAACAACATGCCAAAACAGTATTCTTTACAAAAGCCTTCAACTGAAATGCTCCACTGATGCAGCCCTACTCAGACAGGGGTATCTTGACACGAAACTGTAAAAACAAACAGGAGGCTACAAATGCCCTTTTTTACCTCTGAGGAAAGGAGCACATCCCCTGAAATGCGTAAGCCTGCTAATACTATTGATGATTTGGGCCTGGTGACACATCCAACTACTGGTTCTGAATTTTATGTTGTATATTGCTTGCAATCTTGCACACTTGTGAATATGGTTTTTGGGGTATTTGGCTCAATAAAGGTCTTTCATTAGGCATTTGCGTCCCCCGGAGGGGCTAATCAGGATTATCAGGTAGGAAGATGGATTACTGTAACGAGAGGGAGTGGTAGGGGCTCACAGAAAAGGAAGGCTGACCCTGGGTTTGAGCACCCAAACAGATTTGCCAAGTTGGGTGAAGATGTGGGGGCGGCAAGCTCAGGGGTGGCAGCCCTGGTTGTCACTGTTATCCCTAACAGCCGGGAGGGCAGACCATCTGGGAGGGGTGGTAAGGGTACTGCAGGAAGGCCAAGACAGCTGGTAGTAGTAGGGGATTTTATAATCAGAAGTACTGATAGAATAATTTGTTGCCAGGATTGCCTCAACCGAATGGTTTGCCGTCTCCCTGGTACCAGGGTTCAGCATGTGGTGGACCGGGTTGATAAATTACTGGGAGGGACTGGGCATGACCCAGCTGTCTTGGTTCATGTTGGAACCAATGACAGAATACATGGAATGTGGAGGCTCCTTAAGAATCAATTTAAAGAACTAGGCTGCAAGTTGAAGGGAAGGACCTCCAAGGTGATATTCTCTGAAATATTACCTGTGCCATGTGCAACTCAGGAAAGACAGGGGGAGATTAGAGAACTCAATGTATGGCTGAAGACCTGGTGTAAGTGGGAAGGATTTGGGTTTCTAGAGCACTGGGCTGACTTTTCATTGGGGTGCAACCTATATGCTAGAGATGGTCTGCACTTAAATGGAATGGGGTCTGCTGTGCTAGGGGAGAGGTTTATATGAAGGCTGGAGGAGTATTTAAACTAGGATCGAGGGGGGAGGGAGAATTGGATTATAACGTGATAGACAGATCAGACAGGGGCAGTACTTATTGGTGGGTGGAATGGGGAAAGATGGGGGGAAGGCTATGGCAGATGATAAGAAGGTTCCCATGTTACAAACAACCAGTGGAATTGGTACCATTTGTATGAAAATAAAAAATAGGCAAAACACGTGTGAACAAGGTGTCAATGCATTAAAGTGTTTGTTCACCAATGCCAGAAGTCTGCCAAGCAAAATAGGTGAGTTGGAAGCTTTGGTGCATGAAGAGAACTATGATTTAATTGGTATTGCTGAATCTTGGCTTCATTCTTCACATGACTGGGCCATTAATATTCCTGGCTATGTTCACTTTCTGAGAGACTGGGTAAATAGAAAAGGTGGTGGTGTCTTTCTCTATGTGAGAAGTGATCTCAGAGCGAGTGTGAAAGAGGACCTAGTTGATGGAGAGTGTGATCAAGGCTGAAGTATTATGGATGGAACTGTGCATGGGGGTGCGTATTACAAAGGTAATCATGGGAGTTTGTTATAGGCCTCCCAGTGTTAACGAGGAGGTGAAAACTCAGCTCCTTGCACAGATCAAAAGTGCTGCAAGGGCTGGGACAGTGATAATAATGGGGGATTTTAACCACCCGGAAATTAATTGGAGAAATGGTACTGCAGAAACAGTTAAAGGGCAAACATTTTTAAACCTACTACAGGACAATTTTATGGTACAGTTCATAGAAGCCCCTACTAGGAATGATGCTCTGCTGGACCTGGTAATCTCAAGCCATGCAGAGCTTATTACGAATGTCCATATAAAAGAACATCTGGGTAGCAGTGACCATAACATGATTTCATTTATTGTTAGCTGTAAACAGCGAGCACATACGGGAAAAATAAAAACACTCAGTTTCAAGAGAGCTAATTTTCCAAGGCTGAGAGCTGCTCTCCAAGACTTAGACTGGGTGGGAATATTGGCATCGATGAACACAACACAGAAATGGGAGTTCTTCATAAAGACTGTATGTGAACACACTGTAAAATATATTCCCATGGACAACAAGTTTAAAAGGGTAAAAATCAAACTTATGTGGCTTACGGCCAAAGTTAAAAAAAGCTATAGATAATAAGAAAAGAGCTTTTATTAAGTATAAAAATGAAGAAACGCTATCATCGTTTAAACATTACAAAGAATAACAGAATATGCAAAAAGGAAATAAAGGCCGCAAAAATTGAAAATGAACGACAGATTGCAAAAGATAGCAGGACCAACCCTAAAAAATGTTTCAAATATATTAATAGTAAAAAAAGTCCAGTCCGAGCATGTAGGCCCTTTACAAAATAACCTGACTGGGGACAAAGAGAAGACAAATTTATTTAATACCTTCTTCAGCTCTGTGTATACAAAGGAGCATGAGGGAGCACTTGTCCTTAATGGGCCTGGTATTGACACAGCTCCAGATGATCCACATTGGCAAAAAATATTTAGACAGTATAAAGGTGACTAAAGCACCTGGACAGGATGGTATACACCCACGGGTCCTTAAAGAATTGAGCTCTGTCTAAGCAATTGTTTCTCATTTTTAGGGACACTTTAATGACTGGCATAGTACCACTGGATTGGCAGAAGGCCAATGTGGTGCCAATATTTAAAAAGGGGTCAAAATCTTTACTAAGTAATTATAGACCGGTTAGTTTAACTTCCATAGTTGGGAAGATACTGGAGAGTTTAATAAAAGACCACATAGATGAGTTCTTGCTGGAAAAAAATATTTTAAGCAACAGACAACATGGATTCATGAAAGACAGAAGTTGTCAAACAAATCTGATGAATTTTTATGAGGGGGTGAGCAAAACCTTGGACAGAGGAGTGGCGGTGGACATGGTATACTTGGATTTTGCAAAAGCGTTTGACACAGTTCCCCACACACGGTTAATGTGTAAGGTAAAGTCTACGGGCTTGGAAAAATCTGTATGTAAATGGATAGAAAACTGGCTAAAAGATTGTATTCAAAGAGTAGTGGTTAATGATTCATACTCTGAATGGTCTGGGGTCGTCAGTGGTGTACCCCAGGGTTCAGTGTTGGGACCCTTACTTTTTAATATATTTATAAACGATACAGGGTCTTGGATTAAAAATACCATTTCAGTTTTTGCAGATGATACCAAGCTGTGCAGTGGAATAACGTCCTTACAGGATGTCTTCAATTTACAAGCCGACCTCAATGCACTGTTTAATTGAGCAACTATGTGGCAAATGAGGTTTAATGTTGATAAATGTAAGGTTATGCACTTGGGGGCTAAGAATATGCATGCATCATACATACTAGGGGGGGTACAACTGGGGGAATCAATGGTGGATCTGGGAGTTCTGGTAGATCACAAGCTTAATAATGGTATGCTATGCCAAGCAGAACAAAATCATATTAAAAGAGGTATAATTTTACCCCTGTACAAATCATTAGTAAGACCTCATCTGGAATATGCAGTCCAGTTTTGGGCACCAATTCACAAAAATAACATTGGGGAACTTGAGAAAGTACAGGGAAGGGCAACCAAACTGATACTAGGCATGGAGGAGATCAGCTATGAGGAAAGATTAGAGGAACTGAATATATTCTCTTTAGAGAAGAGGTGATTAAGAGGGGATATGGTCAACATGTATAAATACATCAGTGGTTCATATAGTGAACTCGGTGCAGAGTTAATCACCCTGAGGTCATCACAGAGGACAAGGGGGCACTCTTTATGTCTGGAGGAAAAGAAATTTAATCTTCAAACACCTAAAAGTTTATTCACTGTGAGAGCTGTGAAAATGTGGAATAGACTCCCTCAAGAGTTGGTTCTGGCCAGCTCAGTGGATTGCTTTAAAAAAGGCCTGGATTCTTTCTAAGATACACAGAATATAACTGTATACTAACATTTATAGGTAAAGTTGATCCAGGGAATATCCAATTGCCTCTCGGGGGATCAGGAAGGAATTTTTTGCCCAGCAAGAGCAAATTGGATCATGCTTTGCTGGGTTTTTTTTTTGCCTTCCTCTGGATCAACTGTGGGTATAGGATTATAACTTTTTTTTTTTTATGGCTGAACTGGATGGACGTTTGTCGTTTTTCAGCCAGACTAACTATGTAACTATGTAACTGTTGGCGCTGCATAAATCCTGTATAATAATAGAGATGAGTTCGGAGCATTCCCAAGCTCATTTCTACTCCACAACATTCAGCACTTCAAGGAGTGTTGAATACCTGCAGCCTCCCCTTCTCAACCACCTGGCTGAGGTTCCATTCTTCGACCTCTACAAAGGACAACAGTGACATAGGTGTCAGAGGACTGCACTAGCCCAAGCAAGACCACTGTTTGGCAAGGATTATAGCGCATTTCATTAGAAGTTCTTATCTGTCTGTGTTTGGTAGAAACTCTCCTCATGTCTGCATTACATTCACTTAGCACTTTATATTGGTGAGATTGCATAATTCCATACCTCCCAGCTTTATGAGGTGAGAACGAGGGACGCCTGATAGCAAAATGATGTAGGCATAGGACACACCCCCTGCTACGCCCTCCTAGAGGAGAATTATACAAAAAAAGATTAGTTAAACCCACAAGTACTTTTTTTTTACCACTTCTATTCCTTTATTATATATACAGGTGAATATCATGCAAAAGTTCATTTATTTCAGTAATGCAACTTAAAAGGTGAAACTAATATATGCAATAGACTCATTACATGCAAAGCGAGATAGTTCAAGCCGTGATTTGTCATAATTGTGATGATTATGG
Source organism: Staurois parvus (assembly GCF_062004578.1). Taxonomy (NCBI): domain Eukaryota; kingdom Metazoa; phylum Chordata; class Amphibia; order Anura; family Ranidae; genus Staurois; species Staurois parvus. Next base: position 7,847,538 of record NW_028317933.1, read on the forward strand.
CTTACAGCTCATGAAAACCCCAAATCCACAATCTCAGAAAATTAGAATATTGTGAAAAGGTGCAATATTCTAGGCTCAAAATGTCCCACTCTAATCAGCTAATTAAGCCATAACACCTGCAAAGGGTTCCTGAGCCTTTAAATGGTCTCTCAGTCTGGTTCAGTAGGAATCACAATCATGGGAAAGACTGCTGACCTGACAGTTGTGCAGAAAACCATCATTGACACCCTCCATAAGGAGGGAAAGCCTCAAAAGGTAATTGCAAAAGAAGTTGGATGTTCCCAAAGTGCTGTATCAAAGCACATTAACCTCCCTGACGGTATTCCCGAGTGTAGCTCGGGGTAACATTTCAGTACCAAAAGCGGTAACCCCGAGCTACACTCGGGCTTACCCTGCGGCACTGCTCCGGCAAGTGTTCTTCACTTACCTTACCCTGCGCTCCCACGATGTGTCCCCTGCAGCGTCCCCAGCCATCTCCTCCGGCCGATGCCGGCATCCGGCTTCTGTGTCCTGTCCCTGTGACGTCGGGACGTACGGGCGCCGCCGCCGGCGGGAAATTTAAAAATTTTAAAAAATGTCATTTTTTTTTTTTTACATTTTACACAGTAAAACATTGCTGTTTCAACCTATTTCACATACATATTGTCCCTAGTGCTTTGTCCTGCGCCCTGCCTGCATTTTGTCTGTTCTTTCTGCCTGGAAACTGAGAAATGTCCATGGCGTCCAAAAAGTGTCCCTTTAGGTCAAAAGTGGTTTAAACCGGCTAGAGAACAGCGATAGTAAATTAGAACCACTTTCAGAATTGAGTGATAATGATTCGTGGGAGAAATTCGTCATCAGAAACTGAAAACGATTTTGCGACTGAGCTCAGCAATGTGCGAACTTGGCGCTCTATTTCACATTTCAGTGTTTTTGGTTTGATTATATTATTGAATTAAATTTTTTATTATTTTTATATTATTTTTATGATTATTTATTAAATTATAATTTATGATTTTGTGTTTCAAATTTTATCATACCCGGGATGTTTACTAGACTCTTGTTCGGACAGATTTTAGTGAGTTTTTCCTAAAAATTACAGCCTACAATAAAAGAAATACATATTTCCATGCAAAAAAATGGTACCGCTTTCAGCACCAAAAATCTGAAATAATCATACCGCCAGGGAGGTTAATAGAAAGTTATGTGGAAGGAAAAAGTGTGGAAGAAAAAGGTGCACAAGCAGCAGGGATGACCGCAGCCTGGAGAGGATTGTCAGGAATAGGCCATTCAAAAGTGTTGGGGACTTTCACAAGGAGTGGACTGAGGCTGGAGTCAGTGCATCAAGAGACACCACACACAGACGGATCCTGGACATGGGCTTCAAATGTCGTATTCCTCTTGTCAAGCTGCTCCTGAACAACAAACAAGGTCAGAAGCGTCTTACCTGGGCTAAAGAAAAACATACCTGGTCTCTTGCTCAGTGGTCCAAAGTCCTCTTTTCTGATGAGAGCAACTTTTGCATCTCATTTGGAAACCAAGGACCCAGAGTATGGAGGAAGAATGGAGAGGCTCACACTGCAAGATGCTTGAAGTCCAGTGAAGTTTCCACAGTCTGTGTTGATTTGGGGAGCCATGTCATCTGCTGGTGTTGGTCCACTGTGCTTCATTAAGTCCAGGGTCAACGCAGCCATCTACCAGGAGATTTTGGAGCACTTCATGCTTCCTTCCACAGATGAGCTTTATGGGGATGCTGACTTCATTTTCCAGCAGGACTTGGCACCTGCCCACACTGCCAAAAGCAGAAAAACCTGGTTCAGTGACCGTGGGAATACTGTGCTTGATTTGCCAGCAAACCTGAACCCCATAGAGAATCTATGGGGCATTGCCAAGAGAAAGATGAGAGACATGACACCGAACAATGCAGAAGAGCTGAAGTCAGAGAGAGGGTCACTCTCTCTGACTTCAGGCCCTCAGGTCAACCCACCTGAGGGTACATGGCAGCAAGTGCTAGGCGAGGCAGCCTGCCTCCAGCCTGGTTTGGTGCAATAAGAATATAAATACCACTCCCAGCATGCAGTTGAGCTGCTTTCCCCTGCAATTGGCCTGGGCTGTATCCATATTCATGCTGTTCGTTTGCCTAGTCCTACCCATGTACTGGATGGCTCTCATAGCTTCCTGAAGGTGGGCAAAACTCCAACAGCACCAGAGCATCATGAGCAGACCTCATTAAACAATCACAGCGCTCTGTTAAGCAGAATACCACACTGAATTTACCTGACAGCCTCTCTGCTATATTTATTTATTTCCACATGGGGCTGCTAGAACTGGTAATTTGAGACTCAAATCAAGACCCCCTATGTAGCTATAGTGATCTATTGCTGGCTGGAATCAGTAATGATCTATTGCTGTAGGTAGGGAGAGGGTGGACAGAGCATCATCACACTCCTGATATAAACAATATGCATAGTGCTTACATTTGCTTCTGCAGTGCACTCCTAAAGAGCAATTAGTAGAAGCATTGGAAGCCCAGAAGCTGATTGTTTATGCTTCTGGACTTTGTGCTGGATCCCAGCTTTTCCGGCATTAGTACCATTGGGGTAGGAGGGAATGCGCTGAGTCCAGCACCATTTTAAAGAAACACACCAGCGTCAGGATTGCTATGTGACCACCTACCTGTTTCTATGGAGTTGGTCTCTTGCCATTAGGCCCCCCTCACAGCTCCCTACTAACATGGGAGATTTGGGAGCATTCTTTGTCAGCAAGGGATTGATTCCATAGAGGTAAATGGAAGACTCTCCTTCATGGTGATGTGTTGCCAGCAGCAGAATTGTTCTTGTGACATCAACCATCGACCCAAACTCCCCCCCCCCCACCTTCTCTTCCATTTATTTGGAACAAGCAGTGTACGTTAGTTGCCATCATGGGCACTGATCTATGCACATGTAGCGCTACCCCCTTGAGAGACGCTGGTTTGGGGTTCCCCTATTTATTGCACGGTCAGGCAACACATATTTTTCCAAATTCCATTCAGAGTCAGTAACCAGTCCATGGGCTTGTTTTTGTTGTTTTATTTGGGGGAATGTTGGAGTTCCCTCTGTCAGCTTCCTTCTGCCATCCTTCTGACCTCCAGTCTGACCTCCTTCTCCAGGATCCCCTTCCTAGCTTCACAGCAGCACACCTCAGTACTCCATCTTCCACCCAACTCCCCTGCTGGGCAGGCTCTGTGATATTTTTGGGCTGATTACATCTCCCTGCCAGACCTCCTGCTTGGGGATTGGGCAGATTACCATAAATATGCAGATCAACACCTTCTAGCCTCCACCCACAAGCGTCTAGAAACCTTTCCAAGCTTCTACAACCAGGGGGAGGGACCAGAGGCACCCTCCAGCCTGACCTAAAATAAACCAACTGACTCTCACCCAGGCTCCCAACAAGCCTCTAACTACACTACAAACTATGTACACAAGAGGGCGCTACACACACTACAAATCCCATCGTCCATTGTCCATAGTCCATGTTAGGAACAGGGTGGCTACATTCCTTTATACAGTGGGATCATGGAGATTTGGAGTAGCCTAAGAGCATCAGAAGATACTTTTTTGAGTTCATAATATATGCTTGAAGATAGATTTTTTTTTAAACCAGAGTTTAGTGTCACATTTTTTAGGAGCTATTTGTGTTGCCTTTCTGGCATTTCAGTATAGAAAATATGTGTGAATCTCAAGGTTAGCTGTACAAAATGATAATCATTTGGCAGGTAACACAGTAAACATTCAATGGCGTACTTAGCGGTTTGCCTGGAGTTTGGCTTTAACATGACTGAAAGGGATATAATTGTTTGGGCTCCAATGTATATCTCATATTTTGACAGCTGTCACTGTGTTACAACCATGCGCTCACTTCTGTCAGATTTATACTTGGGCTTTATGTGCCAACATATACACAGCTGTTAATAATGGTTCTTCACTCCGTTTCTATACGCTGTGTTTACCACTTACATAAACAGTAGGTGCGAGTCATGTACCTGCGAATTTTCCTTGTATAATTTATCAACCCAAAAGTGAATGCATCTGGATGGCTTCCATCTACACTGCTAGAACTCTACCAGGCTGGAATATTAGTATTCAGAAAGGTTGTGGGGTGACTACGTCTCCTTTATTTGGAGTAATTGGGATTAATTAAGCACGCGATTTTGGCCGGTTGCAGCCTCAGACGTTTTCAGGAGGGGGTTTCATGGGCTCAGATCTGCCTGAACTTGGCTCCTTTCTGCAATATAGCATGTTGTGTGTCTCTGGTCGGGGGAAGTAGTCGGTCCTCGCTGTTACCACTCCAAAACCATTTATCAAAATGTCACTTTAATGACAGAAAATAATATATATCCTGCCACGGATTCTCATGCACCTGGCAGGACTGACTTCCGCTGCAACACTCTGCTAACCTAATTTACTAATTGCTGCTTTCCACATTAATTTTAAGACCGTCTCATTTGCTGTAGATGAGAGAAAGCGATTCCGAGATAAATATAAGGGTGTTTGGTGCCGGATTTGCACAAAAGGGTTAACTTTTGCTTTTGTATTAATAAACGGACGTGTATAAAAAAAACTGAACATTCTCCAAATGACGTCTTTTCTAGTTTGCATTGATTTCTAAAGATAATATGACCAAGGGATGTAGAGCTACAAACCGAAGATTATCTGATTATCTGTATGGTAATATGGAATACCTCCATCCAACTGAAGTGATTACATTTTTGGATACAGCCCAACCTTAGCTAAAACTTCTTTTTTCAGTTTTGGTTAGAGTGGGGGAAGGGTTAGAATTTCATTTAGTTATTACTACTATACCCTCATGGAAAAGATTTTATTTTATTTCTTGTTCGAGGGGAACAGGTATAGTGGAAGGGACAGACATATGAAACAACGAAAATCTCATAAAGCTTCAACACTTTCTCCACTCTAGAAAAAAAGGAGTGAAAAAGCATTTATTTTCCTTGCTATCCTTGTCCCTACCAGAGAGATCCTCCATTGCTTTCTTTGTAGGCATCAGTGATGTCTGTCTGTCTGTGTACCCAACATAGGTCCTAACACACTAAAGTATGGAGAAAAAAAAAGTTTTGACTTGAATTAAACTTTAACCCCTTCCTGCCTAGGGGCAAAACAAATGTTAATGCCTAAGCACAATTTTGCAATTATGATATGTGTTAGTAATACTGTACATATCATCACAACTACTTTGTGCATCCAGGTGGATTATACCTTGATTTTTTCAGGATAAATTGGGCTTTCATTTGGTGGTAAATGGTATTGGATATCTTCTGATTTTGTTTTTTAATATCAAAGGAAATCTGGCCCAAAATAGTAAAAAAATATATTTTTTTTAAATTTAGCTGTTTGTATTTCTTGTTAATACCAAAACCTACCACAAAAAAAACAACCCAAAATAAATTCTCCTGCTCTCAAAGATTGCAGCGATAACACATATGTGTATGTTAGTTGTTGTTTGTCCGTAGTACAGCCCAGAAACAATAGTGTGCATTTTGCTTTTTTTTTTCTCACCTAAAACAAACTGACACTGATATTAATTTAAGTTTTTTTTAATCTTGCCCAAAATATACTGACCCTGACCTTTGACCCAAACACTAACTCTGGCACTGACTACCTGTAGATCTAACATTGATCTAGGTAATTTTTTTATTATTTTATTTTTTTAATATAATTATTATTTTGTTTTTACATGCTGTTGTTTATTTTTCTCTCTGCAAGGAGAGAGCGAGAGATACAATGTATCTTTCCTGTCCAATCACAGAGAAAGAAACACAGGGGTGGGCTTCACAGTGACTGATCACTGTGATAGCCAGTCAGAGGCTATCACAGTGATCAGGTGACCAGGAACCGGGGGTTCTGAGTCCCGATCGTTATTACGGGACCCGGGGCTCTGTGGTGGGTGCGTGCCACGCGGCACACTTCCAGCACTAAGAGACATACACATATATGTGGACCTATGGAACAAAACCCAGTCTATTGGGGCTGCATATGCATATGCTCGGCACCAAGGAATTAAAATTAAAATTTTGAGGGTTATACTCTCCCTAGATTTGACTTAAGTCCAGATAGATGATCGTCCTCCAGGTCTTTTACCTTCTTATATTGATATCTAAAAGCACAGCTGAAAGTGACATAAAGTGTAGACTTTATTTCTAGGAGGCAACTTATCTATTGTTATTAACAGAGGATGAAGTGCCAAGGCTGACTTTGTGGAAATGTAATTGTGGTCACTGTCAGAGCAACCATAAGGATGGCTTAGGCAGAATGCGTTTTTAACACACTCCTGGCTGCTATTTTTGTAAAGCCAACTGTCAGTATTCAATGTGGAAGTGATACAAGCAGCCAGGGGCAGACTGACCATTTGGAAACTCGGGCACTGCCCGAGGGCACGGGGTCAGTAGGGGGCCCCATGAGATGCCCCTGGTACCTTTTTCATAGGCTTTTTTGAGTTTGGGCAAGGACACAGGGGCCCCATGATCCCCTATTGCCCGGGGGCCCCATGAGTTGTCAGTCCGCCCCTGCAAGCAGCTGATCACTTCCACACCTTCCCACCGCGATGTACTGCCAAACCTCCACCCACCTCGCACGGCTTCCACCCCCCATGTTTAGCAGGTTCCACTGTCCCACCTGCGGACCAGGTGTGGTCATGGAGGGTGTCACCAGGAAGGGCTGCGAACATCCAATCAGCTGATAGAACATGATTTGTGTTCTGTCAGCTGCAGCGGAGTACAGAGGAGACATCCAGGGTCTAATAGACCCTGGATGTCTCATAAACGGTACATGTTACCTATATGCCATCACATAGGGGCTATCGGTTCCCTATGTAATAGCAATAAGGTCATAAAAAAAAGGAAAAAAGTTTTAAATATTTAAAGAAACACATTAAAAAGTAAAAATAAAAATATTTAGAGCCCCCCCCCACACACACGCATACAAAAACACATGTGCTAAGTCACCTACGCAGGAAAACAGCAATTGCCCTACACATGTTATATATCACCGTGCACGCTGGAGTGAGAGCAATATGTTAAGCACCAGAGCTCCTGTGTAACTCTTAATTGATGACCTGTACGGGCGTTTAAAGCATTGCCTATGAAAAAATATAGGGAAAGTTTTTCACGTGCACACACAGTTTTTAAAGTTTGACATGTTTGGTATCTATTTACTAGGCACGACCTCATTTTCTATATGTTACTAAAAAATTGGGTAATAAATTACACATATGGCCCAAAAATTAACTTTAGTGTATTTTTTACTGAAATATTGTATTTCATAAACCACTAATATCTTGTAACATAAGAAAATGAAACTAACAACAATGTATTCTCCATGGTGTCTGCTTTTAGAAAATATATATTGTTTTGTGGGTTTTAAGTAATCTTCAGGCCTAGAATGATTTTTAAAACATGTAAACAAAAAATGTAAAAATGGCTTCAGGACTCAAGTGCTTTAAATACCTGTCTTCTGTTCGCCAGCACATGTTTTACTGTGCCTCACCTGCCAGCTGCCCTTAGCCAGTAAGGGTAAGTGGGGTATGTATAACCGGGAGGGCCGTTATAACACAATGCCATTGTTGAGGGAAGGGGGGTGGTGGGATGAAGGCGGTGGGGGGTGGCAAAATGCAACTTCGCCTGTGTGGACAATAATCCTTGCACCGGCCCTGATTGTGGCAGGTATTCCACAGTCTAAAATACATGTTCTTTAAATTCCTCATCTATCCATCATTTCCTGTCTGATAAAAACATTGTCATTAGGACAGGAGATGAGGGACAATCTCTGTAACTGAGCCCTAGATAACATTAAAAACTCAAATGTGGTTTTAACCCTTTCTATCTAAACATGCAAAAAAAGATTTGGCCAGTCATACGCTTTAATCTTAAGTTAACTATTCATTCTTAACCTAAACCTGATGTTAACCTAATGGAATACCTTTCAGGTTCAGCTATGGGGAGTTAGTTATTTTTTTTAGATAGAGGCTTGTTAGGAGCCTAGGTGTGAGTCAGCCAGGTTACTTTAGGTCAGGACTGAGGGCTCTGCAGGTCAGTTCTCTGATACCTCTCCCTGATCTGGAAGCTGGAGAAGTTTCTAGACGTTAGTGGATGAGGGTGAAGAGGAGCTGGCCTACTTACGATCCCTTGGCCAGCCCCAAGAAGGAGGCTTGGCATGGGGCTAGGACAGCCCTTAAATATGACTGAGCCTGATAAGCAGGAGTCAGTATCAGTGTAAGATGGAGTGAAGGTTGAAGTGTGGAGCCGTGGGGGGGGAGCACCACTACTGGTAGGAGGATCTCTCTGCCTCAATGTCTCCTGAGGAAGAACAGTCTGTGGAGCATGGAAGGAGCCAGCCCACCATCAGGCCTGAAGGCAGCCAGCCACCAACCGACCAAGCTCACTTGGCCAGTTAAGGGGAGAGCTTAGACAGGTGGAGAGCCCAACTAGCTCTTCATCTGGGACTGTTTCCAGTTGCCAGCTTCTGGGTCCCCATGCCCAGGGAATACCTTCAGGCAGCTGGGTGAAGAGGAGATTTCATCTAGGGTCTGAGGAGGTACACAAGTGAGCTTTGGAGGCTCTTTAAGCAGAGACTATTTTTAGTCCACATAGTTGTCCTCATGTTTGCAGTTTCCTCAGGCATCCCATACACTCCTCAAGATCAAGGACTGTTTACTGACTCTGAGTGCAAAGTGTGGGGGAAAATGCATGTTGCCTGGCTGTGCAGATCTTCAGGGGGACCCACATCTCAGCAACATCTAAGGAGGGTAGTGCTACACCAATTATCAATTTAACCTTTATGCTATACATAATCCCTAAAATTAAAGTATATCTAAAACCAAAACTTTTTAGGTTTGGATAAAGTAGTAGTGAATAAAATAGTTAAAATCCCTGTTGGTTTGTTTTTTTTGCCTTCTGTGTTCCATTGAAGAGCTTTCCCTTCACTTCCAGTCCCATAGATACATCAGAAAGTGAGAGATCATCTCTCTAAAGTGAGGGAAATTCTCCCAGACCGTTGTCACTGCAGCAAATGTCCCCATATAAGATTTTCCCATTTTTTTCTGTTCTGGTGACAACTTAAAATGTTTTTATTTCCCAAAACTAGGAAAAATAAAAAGAGTGACTGTATAATGTGGGACAAACAATTTAAAAAAAAAGCAAAGAAGTTCGGCACAACTATACAGTATGTAAGCATGTAAGCATGGAGAGTTTATAAAGGTCAATCAGCATACATCAACAGTTGCCATATTGAGGCTTGATGAGTTTCAAGCAAATTGGTTATTTATCGGTAACTGGCCTTATCAATAGGCACTTCGGTGTCACATCTAACCCTAAACTAACCATAAGCCCTCAAATACTGTACTTACCTCATTAGCGCTGAAAGTATCAGTAATGGAACCTGCAAGTTCAATACTGAATATTGTCATTTTCCAAACCCTTGTGCTGAGCTCAGTTTACTGATTATTAATGGAATCAACACAGAAAGAATCAATACCACTGTAAATGATCTTGACTTCTGATTTAATTTTGGTTTCAAGCAATCGCAAAAAAAACTTGTGATTGATGCTTTTATAGCTTTTTAAAATTTTGTTTTCCATTGTGGATATATTAAGTAATAAGTTAAGTTAGGTTATAAGGCCTGTCAAATTTTATTTTTAACATTTGTGTCCTGTTGGGGAGATTTCCCTTCACTTCCTGTCCCATAGCCAAAACAGGAAATAAAAGGAAATGCCCCCAGAGTGAGGGAATCCCTGGTTGTCACCACAGGCACTACAAATAGGGTCCTCATTGGAAGATTTCCCCTACATTTCTTTTCTAGAGACAACCCAAAATGTGGGATTTTCACTTTCGGTGAATACAGTAAACATGATCAATAGAGCAGGTGAATCTCCCTGATAGGGGTACAGACAACAATAGAATATGTCAGGCAGTCCGTATCATGATTTCTTTTATTTAGACACCCTTTTGGGTTACTCTCTGGATTTCCTGTATCCCGCTGGTTATTTCTCTTTCTCTTCTTCCCCTCTTTTCTTTGTTCTCTCCCATGGCTGGGTATTCTTTTCTCTCTTCTTGTTTTTCCTACTTATTGCTTTTCTTTATGCCAGGGGTCAAGCCCTGTATGTTTCCTTGTATAAGAACCCTGATAGTAGGTTCCTCTGGCCTTTCTGGTATGCTTTGCTGCGTAGTTTTGATTACTAGCCTTATTATGTGTAATGTTTGGTACAAATACTGTATACAGTAATCAATCTATGAGGCTCTGTGATGCCTATTTTATTTTCCATTTTCCTGCCTTTAATGTCACACTTTTGTTATTGTAATATGGCCAGGGGTCTGGCTTTTATACTCTTCAATGCCCTGCATTTTGAAACTTTACAATAAAAATATTGAAACCAAAAAGAAAAATATGTCAGCTATTCTCATCCTTTTCCACACTATCCAAAACAAAAAAAAAAGTTTTGCCTTTAGTTCTGCTTCTGCTTTACTTAGCTATATTTTTATGCTGAATGCTTACTATGCTATTTGCTGAAATGCTGTAGTTTAAATGCATAAATAGTATTTTATAAACTAATTGAGAAGACATCATAAAACGTGAGAATATTGTGGCCTCTGAGACATTGCTGTGCTGCTTCTACTGTTGTTTCTTGTGGATCCTTTTAGAAAAGTTCTCAGCCAGCGATATGTATACCCCAAGAGTGCTGCTGACAGGTACAAGGGGTACTTTTAACATAAATTCAGCTGTTTGAATTTGTAGAAAATAATAAATCATACACAGTATTTAACATGTCCCAGAGAGTAATTTAGCTATTTAGAACTACAAGTTATTGTTCAAAAGGTATACCAAATTAGGAGATTCATAAATGTACACATAGAAAGAGGTAATGCAGATAAGCACACTCACACAAGGGGTACTTAGTGAATAAAGGGGTACATCATTTATTGAAGTTAAAACAGAACTCTGGGTAGGCAGCTAAATATTTGCTTGAAACACATCTTAATGAACTGTTTTACCTGCTAAATTATATGTAACTGTGTGTGTCTAGTCCTGGTATTCAGCACCACAGCAGAGTCAAGTTGGTGACCTAAATTTTCAATACTGTCATTAAAGTTGTATTAAACCCCAAAACAATAAAATATCATATTGCAGCTTACCAGTTCTTAGATGTTCTTGGCTTTCTTTTTTACCCCTTTTTGATTTTTTTCAACCAGTTGATTCTGGCCAGTAAGTCTGTAAGTTGTCCAGCAAAAGTGGAAATTAGAGGGTTGAGACAAAACATTTAACACCGGCAGGAGTGCTTACAATGGCCAGCTTTTATTCCTTATTTTAAAACCTTTATCACAAAAAGAAAAACAAAGAAAAACTGTTGCTGTAACTGCTTAAAAGGTGTTGGCTGGAGTTCGGCTTTAATTTGTTTAGTCAAGTAAATGAAATCTGCTAGTCTAACGCTACCCTCTCCCCTGATTTACAATGTGCAAGGATGTTTTTATTGCTCCTCCATCCAAAGACAGGAAGATTGTCACTGGATGAAAAAAAATAGGCCTAAAAAAGAAAACAATACAGCTGCCACATTTAAGGACTGGTAAGTTACAATAAATAAAATTTAAGTTTTTTATGTTTAATACCCCTGCCATATCCTCCAGCAAGCATGGTTAAACATTCAGACATAAATGTGTAGTGCTATATAGTGAATATACGACACATACGTACTATAGTAAATGCAATGCAAAATACTAAAATAATCTCAATGTAAACTTAAGTCCACCACCCTGACTGTGAAATATTATGTAAAAGTCTGCTAAAATTATTTAATGTGTAATATGTAATATGTGTGACCACTTACGTTCTCCGACACCCAGAGAATCACCATTGGGGACACTCCGTCATTGCCACCACCACTAAAAATACACCGCTTCCCGAATCCAAAGACCCAATCTTATTATGGAGGTCACAAGCACTCTTTCATACTATTAAGCAGATAATAGCAAAGTAATCACTCCAACAACCCTAGGTTATTGCTCTTTACTTCCGGGAATGCTCTTGTTACATGTATTTTATCAAAGAAAAGGACATTAGCATAACCCTGTGAAATTATTCCAAATTTATTGTAAACGTAATATATTCACAAAAGCAGCAAAAGAAATAAAGCTCATCACATTCTGCCACATGGCACACGTGCATAGTGACGTCAGACCTGTGCCCCACCCTACTCACGTTTCGTCAGAAATGACGTCTTCAGGGGAAACAGGAACATAGGATATGCATGTGTGCCATGTGGTGGAATGTGATGAGCTTTATTTCTTTGGTAAGTGTAGGTGTTATGCCTACTTGGCTGAAATCTGCATCTGAGGTAAAGTGGAGTTTCACGTCCTCCCCCCTATACAGCCCCCACCCTCCACAAGTGTACATTTCTTTTTTTTTTACCTAATCCCCTCCCTTTTTTTCAGACTGGCACATCCATTTCTGGATTCTCTCCTAGGAAGGATTGATTCACCTCCAGCTTCCTGGGATACTGATTGCGCCCTAATGATGTGGTGAATGCATCTCATCAGGGGTCTGCAGGAGCCTGGAAGAAACAGCACCCCCTGACAAGACTGTTAAATACAATGGCAGATCCAGGAAACCAAATAGGAGAGAATTAAAAACAAATTACATGGGGTGAAGTTCCTCTTTAAGTAACACCTTGGTAAAACATAATAAACACTACACTTTTCAATGTAAAAATTGTGGCTCTATAGGCAGTCATCTGACATCACCCTTGGCAAGAATTATTAAATAATTTATGCTCTGAATTAATTGGTGCAGTGAATTAAATTACTGAAGCAGGGGAATAATAAAGTGATTAAGACATAGAATGATTTAATGCACAACCCCAGCCATTTTTATTTTGGGGAAGGGGGGGGGGTATTAGAACTTTTATTGTGCTGATTTTTTACTGTTGTCACTGTCACTGGAAATTCATTTCCTATCGCAGTGACACAAAAGGAAGCAAGAGAATCTAAACAAAGAAGACGCAGCAACAAAAACCTGATTGATCCCAATATTTGCCCACTCTGCTAAAAAGAGAGATATCAGTGCTGCCTATATCCTGTTCTAGAGATTCTCTCCACTTTCTGTTCTGGTGACTCAACAGAAAATGGGTATAAAGCTTCAAAGCAGTGATAAAGGCAGTGATGAAAACCTAACTTTTTTTTAAGTGATTAGTGTTTCTGCATAGCAGGACTAGGGTCGTTGGTTGGATTCCCAACCATGGCACTCTTTGCCTGGAGTTTGCATGTTCTCCCTGTGCCTGCATGGGTTTCCTCCAGGTACCCTGGTTTCCTCCCACACTCCAAAGACATGCTGGTAGGTTAATTTTTAATTAGCCCTAGTATGTGTTGTAGCACCCTCCTAGTTAGCTAGGGAGAGCTAGCTGATTATTTTTTTTTAGACAGAAAGGCTGAGTAGCAGCCTGGGCAATAGTCAGCTGGGTCAAATTAGGTCAGGGCTGAGAAGCTCTGCAAATCAGTTCCTTGATACCTTCCCCAGCTCTAGAATCTTAGAGAAGATTCTAGAAAGAGGGGGCGGGTGTGAGGAGGTGCTGGTCTGTACTCTTAAGGGATTATGACCAATCCCCAAGCAGGAGGCTTGGAATGGAGTCAGGACAGCCCTTAAGAGTGGCTGAGCCTGCTCAGCAGCAGGAGAGCTTGAGTGGAAGATGTGAGGAAGGCTGAGATGCAGGAGCCTGGGAGGGGGCCCAGTGGGAATGGGCCTACCTACAGGCAGGAAGCTGGAAAGGAGGATTGCTCAGCCTTACTGGCCCCCAGAGCGAGGACCACCTGTAGAGCCAGGAAAGGAGCCAGGCAAGCAGAAGGTCTGAAGGCAGCCACCTACCTACACCAGCTAACTGGAGAGAGACTGAGTGAGTAATCCTACACCCTCTGGGCCAGTTAAGGGGAAAAGAGCACTCTAGTGGGAAACCTGATTAGCACCTTACCCAGGACTGTTCAAATGTCTCATAGCAAAACAGGAAATGAGAGGAAATCCCTGCAAATTAAGGGAATTCCTTGAGGACCTCTAGGTCCCCAGAACTAGTGTCCCCATTGGAAGATTTCCCCTCTGTTACCTTTCTGGGGACAATTCAAAATCTGGGATTTTCTTTTACTTTCATCTTCAGCTCATCTCTCTGTCACTTCACCATGTTCCTTCTCAGTACATAAATGGATTGGCTGTTTGTGCTGATTCTTACTCTTATGAGCACTGTGTGACATTTCAGTAGTTTGTTAGAAAAAAAAAAAACTGCAAACGTTGCTGTAGCACATAACACCATACACCAGCCACAACGTTGTAACCAGGGGCGGACTGACAACTCATGGGGCCCCCGGGCAATAGGGGATCATGGGGCCCCTGTGTCCTTGCCCAAACCCAAAAAAGCCTATGAAAAAGGTACCAGGGGCATCTAATGGGGCCCCCTACTGACCCCCTGGGCCCTCGGGCAGTGCCCGAGTTTCCAAATGGTCAGTCCGCCCCTGGTTGTAACGGAGCGGCTAGTGTAAATGGGCCCTAAAGGGCACCTTTAGGCAAAATGCAACATTTACCTGGTCCTAGTGAGCAAGTTAGCCATTGCACATAATGCAGTTTCACCTAGTTCTAAGCTCTGCTTTATCAAGAAGTGTGTTACCCCTGCTGCTTACAATAAAAAATGATCTCCTGAACAAACCCTGGCATTCTGAACATACTGTACTTTGGGGTTTATATCTATTCACTTATTAAAGTGGTAGTAAACTCTATTTTTATACTTTTACCTACAGGTAAGCTTATAATACAGCTTACCTTTAAGTAAAATAAATATCACCTAAACGTGCACCATTTGGGAGATATTCTAGTGAGCGGCAGCTGGTGACATCACTGGCGCATGTGCTCTGAAGGAACGGCATACCCATTCAGAGCACATGTGTTCCTTCAGAGCTCTGTGTCATGGCCGTAGCTCCCACGCGCATGGGGGGGAGTGACGTCATCATGGCTTCGGCCATTCAAGTGGCTGCAGCCCAGGAACCTGGAAGGAAGTCCAGATGAGGATGGAAGCCTCTGCAGCAGTGACAGTGCACAACCGGAGGGCTTTGTTTTAAGGTAGTATTCCTAATAGCTCATTATTCCTTTACCTTGCATGGGAAAGTCATCATTTTTGTTTTTTTTTAAGGTTTACTACCGCTTAAAGGAGGGAATAAAGGAAGTAGTTTTGTAGCCAGAACTATTTCCCTGTAATTATTTTTCACTCCATAACAATAAAGCATAGGATATATTGTCTTGGCTCATGTCAGCAAAGCCCTGCTTGTTTATTAAACTCATTGTAGCTTTTTCAATACTCATGTGGAGCCACCAGGTACCAGGTAATTGCCTAAGACTACCAATCGGTCAGGTATTTCCCCGCATTTCTTAATCTGCAGTCACGCCATCTGCTGAGCCTGCTCTGCTCCCCTCTGCCCTGCCGTGCTGCTTGCCTTGCCAGCCGTGGCGGAGTTCAGACCCCTCAGATGCCCCTACACAAGGCTCCCTGCAAGCTCAGAGCTGTTAATTAAGGAGCAGTGATTAATGGACGAGCACCTCTCTTGTTCTACATGCTAAATCTCATCTAGCGTCCAGCCAGACAATACTTTTCTCAGTTAAGTATATGAACCCCTTCATTGCCAAGTAAACAAACACATTGAAACACTGCTCAGCCTTGTCTTTGAACAAAGTCACTGAATTGTCAAGACAAGCCCCTCAAAGTTCAGAAGAAAGTGCTCTCTCTCATATTTATTGCAAATGATATTTAAAGAGCAACTCCACTTTTGTTGGGAAAAAAATATTCCCCTCTGGGTGATCTATGTACTTTGCAAGGTGTTTAGCAAAATCATTGTAGATTCCTACCTCTTATTCTGTTCCCTTGTTATGGCAAAATTAATGTGAATGAGAGTGTTTAGATAATTATCACTCAGTTGCTGCACTTAGAGGGTTCTAATGATGATATTGGCAGGGTCTGCATCCCTTTAGATGTGATTTCCCTTTGGGAGTATCACACCAAAAATGACATTTTGCACAAAATCTGACTTTTAGTGCAAACGTCTGAGAAAATAAGTAAGCCAACCACACTAGCAGGAAATGACATTTTTGTGGGGCGTTCTGTACACCAATTGTGTACGGAA
This sequence comes from Staurois parvus, assembly GCF_062004578.1. NCBI lineage: Eukaryota > Metazoa > Chordata > Amphibia > Anura > Ranidae > Staurois > Staurois parvus. The sequence continues at coordinate 7,863,712 of NW_028317933.1, forward strand.
CCCCTTCAGGTTGCCATATTGCATAGCATTTTACAGAAAATTACAATGCTGCAGATTGAAAAGGAAAGGCATTTTTAATAACATTCAATTAGGCCCCTTTCACAAGGGTGGCTTGTTGTGGCCTCCTGCGGCATGAATCTTCAGATTCTTGCTGAAGGAATGACCGGGTTATGTGATCAGCATTGGCCGCTCAGCCCATTTAAACTAATGGCCAGCTGACTGTGTCCAGGCTCAACATCTGTCCCAGAACCGCAGCTAATCATTCTGTGTGTGGCTCCATATAATCAGTAACGGCTGCTATCAGCCCGCAATTAGTTTAAATGGACTGAGCGACCAATGCTGATCACATAACCCGGTCATTCCTGCTGCAAGAGTCCGCAGATTCTTGCTGCAGGAACCTGGAGGCAGCAACAAGCCGGCCATGTGAAAAGGGACTTGCAATATGACTTGTGTTGCAAATATACTGTATATGCTATATTATTCTATATTATCTTTTTGTAATTTGCTATTTTTTCCCCACAAAAGTACAATTACCTATCTAATGCTATTTTAAACATATTTCCTTGATTTATAATAGTCAGGAAAAAATGAAAAATGTTTTTTTTTTTTCTAGATGGGTAAACGAATTGTAAAGCAGGTAAATGTTTGGAAAACTATAAATTAATATTTTATATTTTGTAGCCAGCAGGTAGGGCTTTAGTCACTAGTCATTTAAAAAAAAAATAAAAGTCAGCAGCTACAAATACTGTAGCTGCTGACGATTAGGAAACAGACACTTATTAACCCAGAAGTCTAGCATTGTCTTCACCTGAGCTGGTTCTTCACCAGTCTTCAGATCCCCAGAACTGCTGTCTTGGTTGTTGGAGTTGACTGTGACTGCCCACTGCATATGCACGACATTGCGATCAGATCAGATTTGTCTTGCAGCATCCTGGAATGTGTGATGTGTCACAGGAGGTTGTAGGTGGGGGGCAGGTGAAACGTAATTCTCGCCTAGGTGACAATTGCAGAAGTGGGGGCAGGTACCTAACAGAAAAAGGTACCAGCTCCCATAAAAGAAAAACTTTCTAATATGTCAGAGGAGGGGAAAGTGGTGGATTAGGGGTACTTTCACTTTTAAATGAAGGTTTGCTTTAAAGCCTATCCCTGGCTACCCCCTCTTACCCATTCAGACTCTTTTTTTAATCTACCTTCTAAGGCAGACATTATTTGTTTTATTACAGATACTTATATAGTGATTTACATATATATTGTACATTTACATCATTCCCTACCCTCAAGGAGTGTACAGGCTAAGGTCCCTAACACATATTCATACATACACATACTAGGGCCAATTTAGACAGGAGTCAATTAACCTACCAGCATGTATTTGGAGTGTGCGAGGAAACCGGAGTACCCGGAGGAAACCCACTCAAGCAGACGGAGAACATGTGAACTCCTTGTAGGTTGTGCTGTGTTTGCGATTTGAAACAACAACCCCAGTCCTGCCAGGATGAGGTACTAACCACTTGGCCACTGTGCTGCCCCAAGCATATATTCAACTTTCTGTCATCTGTCTGTGATAAGTCTGTCATCGTGTTCCTTGAAGAATGGGTGGGTCATGGCCTGCATCGAACCCATCATTGAACTTACATGTAAGGCTGGAGAGGTGTATGCATGGTTTATTATATCATTCTATAAGAGGAAAGGATCTCAGATTTTCCAACAAGCTGGAGAATATCTGCCAGTAAAAACATTTTTACCCAAAAGTGTGCCCATTAAAAGCCCAGTAATTGTTCTAGTATCATACAGACCCATTGAATTGGACAGTGTATGATTAGTCTAAGAGGACCTGTAATCTAGCAGATGTGCCTCTTTCGCCAGCCACATTTTCCTAAATTATCCTTTTTCTGGATCCTGAGAGAACCCAGCTGCTGGACAGCAAAATGACGTGTCCACATCTTAGGGTGATGTGGGTGCCAAAAGAAGGACCCTATTTCCTGTACATAAAAGAAGACCGAAAACTGTATCGTAATGTCATGTGACTATGGATTTAGATGAGTAAAAGGAGCATTTAGGTAGACTTTTTGACATCAATAATGATAGATTACAAAAGTTAATTAGAGGGGGGAGAAGAGTGTCTGTTGGGGCAGGGGCGGACTGACAACTCATGGGGCCCCCGGGCAATAGGGGATCATGGGGCCCCTGTGTCCTTTCCCAAACTCAAAAAAGCCTATGAAAAAGGTACCAGGGGCATCTCATGAGGCCCCCTACTGACTCCGGCCCTCGGGCAGTGCCCGAGTTTCCAAATGGTCAGTCCGCCCGTGTTGGGGTTATATTGGCACATTATGGCATACTTACAGTACCTGTCAAATGAAGCAACTCCAGTGCTGTGCTGCCCTCTGGTCACAGGGCTTCTATCTTCTCCTAGTCTTTCTTCCGAGTTTGCTCTTTTCAGTCACTTGAAATAATGGGTCATGATGATGTCACTCCTGCATAGGAGTCACATCACGGCACAGAGCGGTGCAGTAATGTACGTTGGGCTGCACATGTGCAGCTCAGTGTATATTACAGCTGACAGGCATGGGGAAGCATTTATGACAGATGAGACCGATTTTGTCTCTTCTGTCCCTGACACTGAGTTTTAAATTTTTTTAGTTTAATTCCACTTTAACAACCCGTTTATAAAGCTCCATAGTTCAAGGAACATTTTACACACAGAAGTGAATGCCTCACCTCTTATTGAATTTTGTCCAGTAACTTCCATTATAAGAGGTCGTGTAACTCAGCAGCTCAACTCCCTACTGGAGCTTCTGTTCTGTATAACATTTGAGATAAGAATGCTACAATGCTGCCAAATTAACTGCTGGGAGGGGGGAGCAGAGAAATCTGAACTGGCAATGGCAGCAAGTTTACTTAAATATACTTTACAACTTTAAACAGTCCTTCTGGTAAATCTAATTTACCATAAAGTGCATGTAAGTATCAACTTTGCGATTAGTGGTCCTTTTATATGCATGCAGCTGCCTCTCTGATTCTAGGTGCACATTGAGACCTTGACCTCTCCTCTCCTCGCCTCTCCTCACCTCACCTCGCCTCGCCTCGCCTCCCTTGTCCTCTCCTCATTCCATAAATAAACACAAATTCCTTATTAGCCAATGGCAGAGCTCTGTTTACTTGCACACCCAGGATTGGATTAACCCCGCAGACGTGCAGAAGAGGTTTATCACACATTTCATAGGTACTTACAGGTAAACAGCAGGATTATTTAAAAAAAAAAAAGACTGTTAACATTTTCTCTATGACCCAGAGTGTAAAAACATGCAAAGTACATGCACACAACGCAATACTGGATCATGCAATCATTTCTGGCATCATAACACAGCCATAATTCAAGTCAACAATAGACGTATCAGAATGATGCTACTACATATAAGGAAAGCCTTCGTCTGGCATGGAAGGGGTGAGGTTTATAAAAATGCTGATTTTCCCCCAGTCTGACCTTACCTTCAAACAAACTCTAAATTATGCATTTGAAAATAAGTGCAGAAACACTAGCTTTTATTACAAAACTGGGATGGGAATGGGAGCTTGGCCAAGACTTGAAAAACCCACCCTGTTTAATATCTGCAAATATTTCCTCCTCCTTGTAAGCTGTATTGTTTAAGTTGGGCTCTGTTTTTTTCATTTTTGCAGTACATGGTTTTGAAGATTATTAATGCTGTCCCCCCACATTATGCCTGAATTATTCACACTTAGGTCGGAAGATGGAGGGTGCTGATAAGAGGTTTTGTTTTTTTTTATTTAGAAAAGAATGAAAAAAGGAAATGTTCTACAGACACAGAGCTTATCCACAGTTTAATGTGTGTGCCTGTTTTCCATAACCTCTTCATTGCCGGTCTCAAATTCTAAAACAGATGCTCAGATTAAAATATACTGTATGCCTAATTAACACCAAGAACTATTGCACCTTCCATGGAATCTGTGTGCAAAAGCAGTTCTGTATATAGCAATATCTACCTAATTTCCCTATAACTGCCATATTTTCAAAACTCTATATTATCTTTCTAATTATGTCAGTTTTATCTGTTGTTTAACCCTACACATCTATAGTGATCAGCCATAACATTATGACTACCTATGATATCATTATGAACACCCACCTAATATTGAGTAGAACCTCTCTTTGTCGCCAAAACAGTCCTGACCCTTTAGGGCATGAACTCCACTAGACATCTGAATGTATGCTGTGGAATCTGGCACCAAGCCATCAGCAGTGTTGTGGGGCCTCCATGGATCAGCCTTGTTTTCATAGCACATCCCAATTTGATTGAGATCTGGAGAATTTGGAAGCCAAATCATCACCTTAAATTCATTGTGTTCCTCAAACCATTCTTGAACCATTTTTGGCAGGGCACATTATCCCACTGAAAGAGGCCACTACCATCAGGGAATACTATTTCAATGAAGGAGTGTACTTGGTCAGCAACAATGTTTGGGTAGGTGGTACGTGTCAAGTAACATCCACATGAATGGCAGGACTCAAGGTTTCCCAGCAGAACATTTCCCAAAGCATCACAGTTTCTCCACCAGCTTGTCTTCTTCCCATAGTGCATCCTGATGCCATCTCTTCCCCAGATAAGCAATGCACACTTACCCGGCCATTCATATGATGTTAAAAAAGTGATTAATTGGACCAGTCCACCTTCTTCCATTGCTCTGTGGTCAAGTTCTGATCTTCACTTGCCCACTGTAGGCTCTTGTTGCAGAGAGGCTGAGGAGACTGGGCCTAGATGAGGACAACATTTTCATATTACAATGACTTGAGTTTGAGGGCTTCCAGGGGTGCAAAAAATTTGAAAGCTACTGAGTTTGTAAGCAGCTGCCAATACTTTAGTATAACATTATTTCATATAATCCAATGCTCCTCAAATGTTTGACAGTTTGCACTGGAATAATTATTTTTGCCTTGCTTAACAGTATCATCCGTAACTCAGCTACATTTTACAAATCTGAGTCAGAACTTATACATGAACTTGCACTACAAACACAACAGCAACTGCTATGTTTCAGATTTACCTTCATCATGTTCCTCTGGGTCTCAAAGTTAGCTACCCTTCTTTGTGATGCTCAACTATACATGTGACAGCCATGCCCCTCTGCAACAAATCAGTACCCAGTAAGGACACTGTTCATTTCAATATATCTACTGAAGACTATAGAAATGAGCACTACTCTTCTATGATTCAAATCATCATTCTTTCTTCTTGGCTGATGTTCTGAGAATGAATGCATTCTCTCACAGTGAAAAGGGCTGGAAACCAGAGAAAGAATACTGATTTTTAGCTAAGCTAAGGACAAGAAAATGCTTATTTTTTGTGGGCTCTTTCCAGTTGTCACTCACTCACATGGGTTGAATTACTGAAGACAAATAGACTATTCACTTGGAAAGGGAAGTTGCGCTTTGCCAGGAAATTTTCCCCAGAACTTAGTGAATGTGGTGAAATTTCACATTGCAAAGAATACCCAATGACATGCAAAAAAAAAAACAAAACAGCATTTTTGCTTGCACAAGATTAGATGGTGGCAGGTGCGAACTGACAACTCATGGGGCCCCCGGGCAATAGGGGATCATGGGGCCCCTGTGTCCTTGCCCAAACTCTAAAAAGCCTATGAAAAAGGTACCATGAGCATCTCATGGGGCCCCCTACTGACCCTGGGTCCTCAGGCACTGCCCGAGTTTCCAAATGGTCAGTCCGCCCCTGGATGGTGGAAGTCAACAGAGCTTCATCTCATTCACTAAGCTCTGGGGGAAATTACCTTGTAAAATGCAGTTTATTTGCTTTTAGTAAATCAACCCCACAGTCTTCAGTCAATGAGTCATTTACATATTTTTATGAATATTACTTCTGCTTGTTACAATCTGATTTATTCTCTATTTCATTTCACAACAATCTGTAGTGCAACGATCTACCTTACTGGATACAGAATTTACAAATTATTTAGGAAGGCCCTCACACTACAGAGTTATTTGTAATGTTCAATATGCTTTTATTAATGCAAAATTAATCATAAAACCTCCCCTAAAAAAGACAGGTATTTGTAAAGCTAATGATGATCATACATGCAATGGTTTTATTATGCAATTGACTGTTTAGTCCAGTAATTTTATTATTGAAATATCTGAAAATTACTGCTTGATCCAACTCAAGCAGTACATATACCTTTATCAAGCCAATCAATTTCAATGTCAGAAGGTTATAGGAAATCATAAAAAAAAGTTAATGTGATTTCAAAATGATCAGAATGATCAATGAAATGATGATCAGAATAAAAAATTGATAATTTCTTAGTATCCTCATATCCTACAGAAAAAAAGTGATAGATAGACAGGAGAAGTTCCCCATGACTGGCAAACAGCTAATATTGTACCTATCCACAAGAAGGGCAGCAAGGTATAAGTTGGCAATTACAGGCCAGTGAGTTTAACATCGGTCAAGTTTAGTCAAGTTAATGTAGTCACTCCTGAAAAGAAGGATCATTGGTCACTTAAAAACACACAACTTGGTGGATCCAAAGCAGCATGGCTTTGTTGAGGGCAGATCCTTTCAGACTGATCTGATTGGATTTTTTGACTATATTACCAATTGTTTTGGACCAGGATGGTGCTGTGGCCATAGCATATCTTGATTTTAGCAAGGCATTTGATACAGTTCCACATAATGATTTAATACAAAAGTTGCACAAGCTAGGACTTAGCCCTTGAGTGGTTCAGTGGATATGCAGCTGGCTAAAGGATAGATACCAGAGTGTGGTTGTAAATGGGGTTCACTTGGAACAGAGACTAGTCACTGGTGGTGTACCACAAGGCTCTGTACTAGGTCCTGTTCTATGTAATGTATATGTAGCTGATATAACTAAAGGTTTGTTGGGTAAGGTATGTCTTTTTGCTGATGACACAAAGGTGTGCAATAGGACTGGTATCCCTGGAGGTGTTTGTAACATGAAACATGATTTGGCATTGTTGGAAGATTGGTCAAAAAAGTGTAAATTGCAGTTTAATGTTTCTAAATGTATAATAATGCACCTAGAGAAAAAGAATCCTTTGAGAGAGTACAACATTGGGGGGTACAGTGTTGGCCAGCACATCAGAGGAAAAGGACTTCTGGGTACTTATTTCAGATGATTGCAAAATGAGCAAACAGTGTGGCCAGGCAGTGGGGAAAGCAAATAGAGTTCTAGAATGCATCACTAGAGGGGTCACCAACAGGAGGAGGGAGGTCCTGATTCCTCTATATAGATCTTTAATTAGACCTAATTTAGAATACCGTGTCCAGTTCTGGAGACCTCATTTACAAAAAGACATTGATAGGATAGAACGAGTGCAGAGACGGGTAACAAAAGTGGTGAAAGGTCTGGGGGATAAAACATATCAAGAGCAACTTCAGGAACTTAACCTTTAACCACTTGCCCTCCTGAGGATTTACCCCCCTTAATGACCAGGCCTCTTTTTGCTACTCAGCGCTGCACTAATTCAACTGATTGCGCGGTCATGCAATGCTGCACCCAAAAGAAATTTACATCCTTTTTTCACACAAATAGAGCTTTCATTCGGTGGTATTTGATCACCTGTGCGCTTTTTATTTTTCACGCTATAAACAAAAAAAGACCAAATATTTTGAAGAAAAACAATATTTTTTACTTTCAGCTATAAAAAATATATAATAAACTCAAAGTTAGTTATAAATTTAGGCCAAAATGTATTCTGCTACATGTTTTTGGTAAAAAAAATCCCAATAAGTGTATATTGATTGCTTTGTGTGAAAGTTATAGCGTCTACAAACTATGGTATAGATACTGCAATTTACGCTATTTTTTTGCTATACAGCGCTGCGCTAGTTTAACGGACAATTGCGCGGTCATGCAATACGGTACATAAATGAAATTTACATACTTTTTTCCCACAAATTGAGCTTTCTTTCAGTGGTATTTGATTGCCTGTGTGTTTTTTATTTTTTGCGCTATAAAAAAAAAAACCTGACAATTTTGAGAAAAAAAACAATATTTTGGACTTTTTGCTATAAAACATGTCCAGTAAAAAAATGTAAAAATCAAATTTAATCATAAATTTCTGCCAAAATGTATTCTGCGACATGTCTTTGCTTAAAAAAAATCCCAATACGTGTAAATAAATTGGTTTACATGAAAGTTATAGCGTTTACAAATGGCGGGAAAGATACTGGGATTTTTTTTATTATACTAATAATGGCGGCGATCAGCGACTTATGGTGGTGATCAGCGATTTATGACAGTGATCAGCGACTTATGGCGGTGATCAGCGATTTATGACAGTGATCAGCGACTTATGGCGGGACTGCGGCGGACATTTTGACACTGGGGGAAACTGACTTGGGGTCACTGGCGTCCCCAGTGACACAAATAGAGTGATCAATGCAAAAAAAAAACACTGACACTGTACTAATGGCACTGGGGAGGAAGGGGTTAACTTTTTTTATTAAATGAAAGGGTTAACTGTGTGAGGAGAGTGTTTTACTAGGGGGCGGGGGTGTGTACTTCACAGGAACATGCTGATCCCGAGAGATAAAGTCTTCTCTCAGGTTCAGCGTGCTCTGAACTGACAGATAGCAGAGCTGCAATGTAACCACTGCAGCCGTGCTGTCTGTCAGTGATTACCGGTAATCGTCAGGATCCAGCGGCTAATGACCCGCCGGGATCCGGGGATGGACTCCTGCTGTCACGATCTGCGGGTTGGGTAGGGCAGGCATGTGCCTCGCGCACACCCCCTAACTGTTTTGCAGAGCGCCGTTAAAAGACGGCGCTGTGCGCACAGGTGCCGCCCTACCGCAGTAAAAACACTGTGGCGGGTGGGCAAGCGGTTAAACACATCAAGGGGGTGAATAAGGTTCAGGAGGGCAGTATTTTCAACATGAAACCAAAATCAAGAACACGGGGACCTGACCTTAAACTAACTGGAGGAAAGTTCAAAACTAATCTCAGAAAATACTATTTTACTGAGAGTAGTTGATGCTTGGAATAAACCTCCAGCAAAGGTAGTGAGCCAGTCAACAGTAAATAGCTTCAAACATGTGTGGGGACAAGCATAGATCTATACTCAGACAAAAAGGTACCAAAAAAAAAACCACATGAAAATGACTCGATGGATCACTTTTCTGTCGTCACTTTTCTATGTTTCTATGATAGATATTTGGGAGATTTTATCAAAATGTTGAAATAATCCCCTATTTAAAACCATATATGCCATCTGTGAGCACATCGTAGCCAACATTAGCCTTAAGACAAGGTGTGATTTTTACCTGTGCTGCACAATTTGCACCAAACACCTGGTTAGTGCCTATGGCTTGCTACTAAATACCCCTGCCTGACAATAATTTCATGCTGACTCTGGATTTTTAATAATAGACTATATGGTCTTATTTCATATGCTTTATTACACATTACAGATTAATGCGTCAGACCCTAATTTACCTAAGCAGGGATAGCCTATTGTGTGCACACCTGCTTGCTTTATGGTTTTGGGTAAAAGTGCTTTGTATAAAACTGTGAGGCTAGGCGTACAATACACATCAGCAGGAGAATCACCCGGGGACTTCATACTAACATTGCGATAACCTTTGTTAGCATGTGGGATTGGAGACAGCAAAATAAAACATACGATTTGGGAGAAACAAGATAAAGGTGCTGATGTGGCAGCTTGAGAGTTCGAAGATTTCAGCACCACGGACAGCAGCGGATTCCCAAAACAATGGTGTTTATTGCACTATGAGAAAACCTGGACAACAAATTTGCTTAGTACTAAGAAAGGACAAAAACTGGCTACTCAGTAAATGTGTTTTCTCACAAAAACGGACCTGTCAAAACACAGAAAAATACACTTATGAAATATGAGAATATTTTCTGCAGTTCCTGACTGTCCATAAGAAAGTACTGAAATGTACACAGATTGCCTATTTTAATATAGAATGCAAAATGATATGAATATAGGGGGCTTTTAATAAAGAAAATATTAAGACATTAGGTGCTGATAACAACATAAAAGCTAAATTATTGATTGTAAAAATACTTAAAGTGGTTGTAAACCTCAGATATGAAATATGAACAAAGCATATCCCTCTATAATTTGTCTAGAGCACTAAGTGTCATTTCTGTCTGCTGCTTCATTCCTCTGGTATCCTCTGGTATGAATCACTTCTGACAAGTTTTCCTGACACCAAGAGAAAAATGGTGACAGAGGAGGGACCTCCAGCAGATTGACAGCCTGAGCTCTGTTAATATGAGCTATGTGGAGAGGATGTATCTCTTCCCTCCAATCAGCTCTTGGAGCTTTACTCACTGAGCTCTGCAGTGTGTACCTTCAGCTCTCTCCACCCCCTTTTTTCTGAACTCTCAGACAAGCTTATGAATTCAGCACTTTGAACAGATATAGAGAAGAGAAGTCTGCAGATAGGCAGGTACAACTTATGTAGGAGGATTTGTTTCATCTCTGTTTGTCACATGAGACCAGTCACTTCACTGAGTTTACAACCACTTTAAAGTACAACTCCAAGCAAACCACATAATGCACAGGTACTTGCACACGGTACTGATGTACGAACATCAGATTCCTGGCAGAAAATTCCTGCATAAAAACATGTGAGGATGGGCAGTAGTGTAAATGTGCATATTCACACATTTATATCTTCTTTACATCTTCTTTTATAAAAAAAAATGAATGTGTAAACAAAGAATGACATATCTTTTGGCTGTATTAATTGTAGCAGCTGTTTGGAACTTTGCTTTAACTCAAAAGAAAGAAAATGTACTGTATATGCCTCCTGGATGGATAATTTGCTCTTGCCATCATAGTTGAAATAGCTTGTTTAAAATTACTAGGCCAAAGTCTCTCTGTAGATGGGAAGGGAATATTAGAATGTGGTTGTTTAGCAATACATAAATTGGCAGATTTTGATTAAAATGATTTTTTATTGTAAAAAATATTGCCCAATTGATCATTTTTTTTTCCAAGTATGCCCCCATCCACTGCTTTTAGAGCTGAAGTGGGTGTAGCTAAAGGGTGGGAAAAGGCGGCTCAATGAGACTTAAAGTGTCATTAAACCCACATCATAAAAAACGATCAATAGATGCTGTATTACATGCTTTCATACTCAGTCATTATGTGATTCATTTTCTGTATTCTGCAAAAAATCTGGTTTATTCTGCTGTTTTTCGTCTCCCCCTCCTGTCCATGTCTCCTCTGCAGTTGGGAATTTTGCAGAACAGTGTTGGCAGCTAGTGCACATGCCCAGTTTTCAGCGTATTTCTACCCTGTGCATTTCCTCCCTATCATATCTGAGCAGGCCATGTGGCTATAGAGTCACACATGTGGGCATATACACAGTGGTAACTGACAACCCACTACCTCCCCCTCCTCTCTGCCCACTAACCAGCTAAACACAATGGGGGGGCGGTGAGATATTACATCCTGATTGATGCAGGCTTCACCTTCCTGGTATTGTATGACTCAGCCTGTGATTGGCAGAAATCCATCCACACCAGGTTCTTGCATAAAAGTAATAAAGATTTGACTTCAAATATATATATATATATATATATATATATATATATTTGTATGATCATATAAAACAGTTTATTGATAATAATTATTTATTTTTACTATATATCTAAAAAGGCTGTTTTTTTGTATTTTGAAAACGTGATCAGCAGCAGAGGACTAGAAGCTCCTCCTGCCACTGTTTTCTTGCAGACAGGCTGGGAAAGAGCTGGGTCACTTGACAGCTGTATGATGAATAGGATAAAAGGTACTTACAAAAAAACCAAAATAATAAGTACAGTGCCATCATCCACATACAGCTAGAGAAGGGATAATGTAAATTAAACAGTGTGTGTTTAGTATCACAGTAAGACAGCAGACACTGGAACAAGCATTCCCATTGGAATAATTCTCCACTATTTCTGAACCAGTGACAACTTGAGGTATTCGATTTCCCCTCACTTTTAGTCCTGGTGCTGAAGATCATACAGACAAATAGGATGAAGCTCCATAACAATGACACATCAATAAAAAACTGACAGGTTTTCTAACCCCTCACCACTTTGGCCACAGCTGAAAACAAGTGGTTTTAGATGCAAACAAATAAACAACATAGTTTTACAGAATAATCTATACTGGCAGCTATGTAGACATGACAAAACTGCAAAACGTGAAGTGAAGCTAGGATGTACTTTCCATAAGTACCTATTTTGTTTTATTATGGTCTAAGACCCCACTCTTTGAGGGGTGCTTAGTAGAAATTCAATCATTACCATCCTACCAGCAGACAACAGGAGTTGATCCATGCTCATGAATACATCTGATTACCATTCTAAAGTTACCACTGTTCTCAGTTATGGCGGTACATAAAGAGGGAGCCTACTAGCTTTTATAGGAAAAGGATGATTGTTTACAACAGCTAGAAAAGGTAAAAGGCATTAATCAAACTTGTACCAATTTCTCTATCCCAGGGAAGTTACACTATGTGCCATATGGACTTCCTAAGATACACAAAGAAGGTACCCTTTTACGATCGATTGTCAGCAGCATCAACTCTGTCACATATGACATTGCTAAGCCAGCTTTGTTGGCAACACTGTACACCATATACTGAACTCTAAAGAACTCTAAACAAAGTATGCAGATTGACTTAAGAACCTAACATACTTTTACTTCAGCAGGGCGGTCGTTGTGTGCTTGATTACGTACCTAGTACGTGATCCACATGCCCAGGCAGGGTGCGCGCACCCCTGCCAGCCCGACTGTGCTGTGATTCATTACAGTGTAAGCCGATTAGTGGGTCCAGGCCAATGATTGAGTACCAGGACCTGCTGATTGGCTCGTTGATTCATGGTACAGGGCTCTGTGATGGTAAACAACAGAGATCTCTGTTCACTGACGGGTGATCTTGCTGTTTTTTTTATTTCCTGCTAAGCAGGGGGAAAAAAACAACAAGATCCCTTAGTAAAAGCACCACATAGTACACACATTAACACTTGTTAGGCACACAGTTAACCCCCTGATTGCCCCTAGATGTTAACCCCTTCCCAGCCATTATTAAATATGTTTTGTAGCTGAAAATAAAAAATATAGCTTTTTTAAAAAAAAAATATAGTTTTTTTTTTCATTTTTTTAATAAAAATCCCAGTGGTGATCAAACATTACCAAAAGAAAGCTCTGTTTGAAAAAAACATATACATTTCATTTGCGCAGTTGCCAGTTAAAGTAGCACAGTGCCAAATAGCAAAAATGGCCTGGTCATGAAGGGGGTAAAACCTTCCGTAGGCTAAGTGGTTATACCAGCTGCAGAGACTATTGAGACTGTAAGGAAACATCAAAAAAGAGACAAGACTCTTGACAGTCAAACAGAACTCAAGCAAGACCAAGTGTAATCCTTGATGGACCTTTGTCCCAATGCTACCCATTTCTATTAGAAGGATAACTGCTAAAGACAAAAAACATCTCTGCTATGGGAATATCAGTATATCCCATGGTAGCTAACCCGATGGAGGTGGAGAAGTGAGCCTTGAACTCTTTCAGGGGACTATTACCAAGTGACTGGCTCAGGTTTGTGAATGATATTAGGTCAAGAGAGCATTAGAAATACAAGCCTTAATGGATACATACTATACAACTCGAGTTTTATGGTAAGAGGCATAGAGACAGATTCCCCTTTTTGGACTTTGTGGTACATGTCAAGGAGGTGGGTGACCAGGACATTGAAGTTCGCATGAAAACCTACTCACACAGACCAGTTGTTTTATGACTTTGGTCACACACTGGACCACAAACTGGGTTTATTAGAATTCTGCAACACCAGTCTGAGATCGTGACAACAAACACTGAGACAAAGAACATGGACATCTCAGGAATGCTTTGAAAGTTTGAGGTTACATCTTAGTCCAGGAAGTAGTGCCTAAACAGAAATTACACTGTTGGTTGTTTTTGTTGATAAAAGCTAATGAAGGTATCATCAGTGGGAGTAATGTAATCTCTGCGAAAGGTAATTAATATCTGAAAGTGTTATACTAACACATTACTTAGCAAACAGGCACTTATCACTTAATATAGCTGAATCTAGGTCAACTTTAATGAGAGATGCTATCTAAAGAGGACCATAGACATCCTAATCCAAGTAGATAATGCTCTTGATTTCAAGCACAGCTGGTGATTATCAAGCCATTTTGAGGTACAAGAGGGCTGTAACAAATGCATTAAGTCCTCAGAGGTGCATATCATTGTGCAAGGAGAGTTTCCAAGTTGCTCAAATATCTTTCTTTCAATGGGGACTATCCTTCACTCTTCTGTAGAGAAGAATGAACAATCCAAGGATGGACAGACATCTCCATACCTGTTGTCTGTGGAAAGATATCTGCCTACCTATATCCAGCCTGATGCAAAGAAACAGATGGCCTTTTTGGTAAAGTTTTATAGTGGCCTTGCAATATGATTGTGTTCCAGGAAAACAAAAAGATGAAACTGAAGAGCTAAGTAGTTATACATTTGTGCTCAAAAGTTTGCATACCCTGACAGAAATCGTGAAATGTTGGCATTGATATTGAAAATATGACTGATCATGCCAAAAACCTGTCCTTTATGTAAAGTCATTTATTATCACATAGTTGTTTGGCTCCTTTGTAAATCATAATAATAACATAAATCACCCAAATGGTCCTGATCTAAAGTTTACATACCCTGGAATGTTTGGCCTTGGTACAGATACATAAGGTGGCACGCATAGGTTAAAATCACAATTAAAGATTAATTTCCCATATCTGCGGCTTTTTAAACTGCAATTAGTGTCTGTGTATAAATAGTTAATAAGTTTTTAGCTCTCATGTGGATGCACTTAGCAGGCTAGACACTGAGCAATGGGGAGCAGAAGAGAACTGTCAAAAGACCTGCGTAACAAGGTAATGGAACTTCATAAAGATGGAAAAGGATATAAAAAGATATTGAATATTCCAGTCAGTACTTTTGAATCACTAATTAAGAAGTGGAAAATTCAGGGATCCCTTGATACGAAGCCAAGGTCAGGTAGACCAAGAAAGATTCCAGCCACAACTGCCAGAAGAATTGTTTGGGATACAATACATAAACAAAAATGAGTCCAGTTGCCAATAAGAAGCCTTTACTACGCCAATGCCACAAAAAAGCCCAGTTACAATATGGGATAACACCTTGACACTCCACACAGCTTTTGACACAATGTAATCTGGAGTGATGAGATCAAAATAGAGCTTTATGGTCAAAACTATAAGCGCTATGTTTGGAAAGTGGTCAACATTGCCTATAGCGACAGTAATACCATCCGCACTGTGAAGCATGGTGGTAACTAACTGATGTTTTGGGGGGTGTCAGCTAGGAGAATCTTGTGAAAATTGGTGGTAAGATGAATGCAGCATGTTATCAGAAAATACTGGCAGACAATTTGCATTCTTCTGCACAAAAGCTGCACATGGGACACTCTTGGACTTTTCAGCATGACATTTGCCCTATGCACAAGGCCAAGTTGACCCTCCAGTGGTTACAGCAGAAGAAGGTGAGGCTTTGGAGTGGCCATCACAGTCTCCTGACCTTAATATCATCGAGCCACTCTGGGGAGATCTCAAACGTGCGGTTAATGCAAGACAACCAAAAATTTTGCATCACCTGAAGGCATTTTGCCAAGACAAATGAGCAGCTATACCACCTGCAAGGACTTGGGGCCTCATAGAAAACTATTATAAAAGACTGCACCCTGATATTGATGCTAAAGGGGCAATACACAGTATTAATCTCCCTAGCGGTCTGATTATGTCAGTATTTCTGTGCTCAAAGCGGTACATTGTTTTCAATGGAAATATGTCGCTTTTTTTATTGTAGGCCTGTAATTTTTAGGAATAACTCACTGAAATATGTCTGAACAAGAGTCTAATAAACATCCCGGGTATGATAAAATTTGAAACACAAAATCATAATATAATAAATAATCATAAAAAATAATATTATAATAATAAATTTAATTCAATAATGTAATCAAACCAAAAACAATGAAATTTGAAAGAGAGCGCCAAGTTCGCAAGCTCAGTCGCAAAATCGTTTTCAGTGTCTGATGACGAATTTCCCCACAAATCACTATCACTCAATTCTGCAAGTAGTTCTAATTTACTATTGCTGTTCTCTAGCCGGTCTAAAACCACTTTGACCTAAAGGGATGTTTTTTGGACGCCATGAACGTTTCTCAGTTTCCAGGCAGAAAGAACGGTAAAAATACAGGCAGGGCGCAGGACAAAGCACTCGGGACAAAATGTATGTGAAATGGTTTGATACAGTAATGTAATACTATCAGATTTTAGTGTACTGAGTGAATGTCAAATTTTGACATTTTTGAAATTCCCTCCGGTTCCGTCCCCCTTATGTCCTGACGCTCGCAAGGAACGGAACCTGGAAGCCGGAATCAGCCGGAAGACATGGCCGGGGACGCTGCAAGGGGGACATCGCAGGACCGCAGAACAAGGTAAGTGCTCGAGGGATCCCAGAGCAACGCTGCAGTGTAATCCCAAGTGTAGCTCGGGGTTACCACTTCTGGTACTGAAAGTTAACCCCGAGCTACACTCCGGAATATCGCCAGGGGGGTTAAGAACGAAAGGTATGCAGACGTCTGGAAGGAGCTGTATGCCTCATATATCGATACTGTAATCTCTGCTAGAGTGAAGATCATACAATGGATATACTTACACGGAACATATTATACACCTAAGCATTTATTTCATATGCATAAATGTGCCACCCCCACATGCCATAAATGTGAGTCAGAACAAGGGGACTTTATGTATATGGTTTGGTCGTGTATTAAGGTCAGACCATTTTGATCTGAGATCACTGCATTTATTTCAGTTCATTTTGATCTCCTCAATGTCTGTAGTCCTAAGTGGTGTCTTCTCGGGGTATTTGATGATATTGAACTGACTGCTGAAGCTAAACCATTCTTACAAATATTGCTCTATTATGCCAGGAAGACCATTGTATTATACTGGTTATGTCCTGACCCCTGCACATTGGTTCGTGGAAATGTTTAATAATCAAAATCTCCCACTTTATATGCTAACCTATTAGGCGAGAGGGTGTCCAGGGAAGTGTACTAGACTCTGGGGACCTTGGCTGGACACACAGGACACCAGTGACTCTTCTGCATTTGGCCTCTGACCCTACAACTTAGCTACCCTCTGTTTCAAGTCGAACCCTCCAGTCAGAGTGTTATTATGACTTTTAGGACAACTACTTAGGGCTCATGTACACTGCAGCTCCTAAACTGACATTCAGGCGCTGTTCAGCGTTTTTTTCAGCAGCCCCTGAACTCCACCTAATGTTTTCCTATGTTTCCACATAACAGCTTACAGTCGTTTACAGGCAGTTCAGTTTACAGTCATTCTTTTGAATGCACCAAACTTGCGTTCAGGAATAGAATTTACCGGCATTTCAAACGCAAAACACTTGTAAACGCGTGTAAATGCTTGTAAATGCGGTTATCCGCGTTTATAAGCGTTTGCGTTTAGAAACGTTTTTTAACTGTTCCATGTCCAGATCCTTTTTTCATCAACAGAAATGCATGCAAAGTGTTTTCCATGTATTCAAATGGACCTAGCACACCAGTGCAGTCAGTTCCAGGTTTCGCGTGAAGGAAAAAATGGTAGAACGTGCTGCATTATGCTCATGATGGGATCCATAGTGAAAACAACCAGAAAAGACAGGCAATCTCAACACACACTGCTCTCTCTGCTTCTGCTCTCTCTATTCCTCTCAAAATGTCTGAAATAGCTAATTTTTTACTATTCTTCAGTGCATTCTGGGCATTTGGTAAGGTCTCCTGAGGTTATCTTTTAAAAGCTAATGCACATAAACGCGTTATGCACACGCAGCTAAACTGACATTTTTTAACCTACGTTTTCTAGCAGTCAGTTTCCATTGTTCAGAAGAGTTTTTCAAACGCACCATGTACATGAGCCCTTACATTGTGCCCTTCTCTTTCTTTTTCCTTTATTAACTTTTTATGATGCTGGGCGCCTGGGCAGACACTCTCAGTCTAATACCGTAGGAGTGTGCAGTATTCTAATGTCCGATTGCTCACTCTGGTTTTTCTTTCTCTTTTTTGTTACTTGTTTAATGTAAGTTTTTTCTTCTTTTTGATTTTTCTGATTGTGCATATGTGAGGATGGACCTACAGGGGCGGATTGACCATTTGGAAACTCGGGCACTGCCCGAAGGCCTTGGGTCAGTAGGGGCCCCATGAGATGCCCCTGGTATCTTTTTCATAGGCTTTTTTGAGTTTGGCCAAGGACACAGGGGCCCCATGATCCCTATTGCCAGGGGGCCCCATGAGTTGTCAGTCCGCCCCTGTACCTACATGTTACTGCAATATGTGTATAATTTATAGACTTTGATACTCCAGAACTGTTAAAATTTCCCTTGTATACACTGTTTGTTGGTTAGTACCTTGCCACTGTATTGGCTTGACAAGTATAAATTGTATGTGCAAATTATTTTCAATGAACTAAGTTTGAAAAAAAAAAAAAAAAAAAGGTACACACTGTATATTACCAATTCTCAAAGGGTATGCAAACCTTTGAGTATAACTGTATGTCCCATCAAACTGTAGTTCTATGTGATAAATATATCAGTTTGTGTATATTTATGTTAAGACAGACTTACAGAAATTGTGCTGTGGTTATGTTTTATTTATTGGGATAATAGTGGCCATTTAAAACAGACGGTCTGGGATAAGAGTCCCTTCTCAACCTTAGTCGGCTGTTCTGTTTGCTCTGACGAGCCCAGATCAAATGTCTGCATTGCCCTTCAATTAAAACCTCCCTTGTTATCTCCCATTACCCATCTAGGTCTAGATTTGTCTACTGTTCATTTTTTCATCTTCCTGTACTATTTTCCCACCTTCTCTGTTTACATTGCCCGCTTCCCTCTGCTCTCACACTTTCTTCCTCTATCCTCTACCCTTTCCCTCCCTCTCCATCCCTCGTCTCTTCCAGTCCATGGGATGCTCCTGCTGACTTCACATTTGCTGCGGTGTGAATTTCACATCTGTGAGCAGTGACAGCTGAGATTAATCACCAGACCCTCGCACTCCCCCCTTCAAGGAGAATAAATAAATATAAACATACTAATACAAGCCTTAAATAAAGCCTGCAACTGCTTTCTACAAAGAAAGGCACCTCCAGCTGCCACAAACTAGGGCTACAGAGCTGACATTTTTTTTTACCAACTTTGACTTTTAATGGTGAACAATTTTTTATCTCATTAAAAACTCATTTTACTTTCAAGCTATGATATATTTAATTATAAATGCTTAAGGCAAACATGTTTTTTATCGAAGACGATACTTAAAGCTGAACTCCAGGCAAACAGCTAAATATGTAGATGAAATACTGCATATACTGTACAAGGGTTCTGGTTTACCTGCCAAATGAGGCGTACTTTTGTCCATCCAGTCCTGAAATTTACACAGTTCGGCCCAGGGGCGGACTGAAAACTCATGGGGCCCCCGGGCAATAGGGGTTCATGGGGCCCCTGTGTCCTTGCCCAAACTCAAAAAAGCCTATGAAAAAGGTACCAGGGGCATCTCATGGGGCCCCCTACTGACCCCGGGCCCTCGGGCAGTGCCCGAGTTTCCAAATGGTCAGTCTGCCCCTGCCCCCTACTGACCCCGGGCCCTCGGGCAGTGCCCGAGTTTCCAAATGGTCAGTCCGCCCCTGGTTCTGCCACATAGCACAGCCCTGTCTAACAGGCTAGGTGACCTGATCTTTTTCTGAGGCAGTTTCACTTTTTCTTAAAGGTCTTTTTTCCTTCCCACCCTATGAAGGGAATTATTATCCCACATAAAGTGGATTACCAAGCTTTTTACAAAATCTGGGTAGGCTGGTTGCATTTCGGGACTTTGGATGCATACAAAATCTCTTGAAAACCATTTTAGACTCCATTTTTTTTATCCTTTTAACCACACTAATTTATGAACTAACAGAGTAATTCAGTGTATAACTGGTTCTATAATTGAAATGTATCATGATGAGGATACTGCTGCCAAAGACAGGAACAATGTCACCCTTCCTACTCCCCTTATTTTTCAATATCCTGATTTCCTTGTTTTTCAATATCCTGCCACACGTGTGAAACCCAGCAAAAGTACAATGGCTGTGAAGGCATCCATTGCGTTCCTGCACCTACTTCAACCAACCATACAAAAAAAACTATAACTAGTTTTTGCAAAAAGGTGCATATGGAAGGGCAATGCACATTGCAATCACACAAGAGATTACCCAGAACACTTACCAGTCAGCCTGCAAAACAACCAAATTGACTGTGTCTAACAGTTTACGTTAAAAACAGAGGGTTTTGTTTGCACACACTTGCAAATATATTTGTAAGCTGCAGTACCCACGTCAAGGGACCTCTGTATATACTACGGACCTAGCTCTAAAATTTACAGAGCCTCCATAGTAGGAGCACATATAACAATGGGTAGGTTAAGGGCAGGTGTGCCTGGAGAGAGCCCACCTCTCCTTAACCTCCCTAACGGTATTCCCGAGTGTAGCTCGGGGTAAGATGTCAGTGCCAAAAGCGGTAACCCTGAGCTACACTCGGGCTTACCATGCAGCGTTACATAGGGAGTCCCTGCAGCACTTACCTTGTCCTGCGCTCCCGCGATGTGTCCCCTGCAGCATCCCCTGCCATCTCCTCCGGCCGATGCCGGCATCCGGCTTCTGTGTTCCGGTCCCTGTGACGTCGGGACATACGGGCGCCGGCGGCGGCGGGAAATTTGAAAATTTAAAAAAATGTAATTTTTTTAAAAACACATTTTTTAACATTGCTGTTTCAACCCATTTCACATACATATTATCCCGAGTGCTTTGTCCTGTGCCCTGCCTGCATTTTGTCTGTTCTTTCTGCCTGGAAACTGAGAAACGTCCATGGCGTCCAAAAAGTGTCCCTTTAGGTCAAAAGCGGGTTTAGATCAGCTAGAGAACAGCGATAGTAAATCAGAACCACTTGCAGAATTGAGTGATAATGATTTGTGGAGAAATTCATCATCAGACACTGAAAACGATTTTGCGACTTTGCTCAGCGATGTGCGAACTTGGCGCTATATTTCAAATTTCAGTGTTTTTGGTTTGATTATATTATTGAATTAAATGTATTATTATATTATTATTTATTATTATTTATTAAATTATAATTTATGATTTTGTGTTTCAAATTTTATCATACCCGGGATGTTTACTAGACTCTTGTTCGGACAGATTTCAGTGGGTTATTCCTAAAAATTACAGCCTACAATAAAAAAACTACTTATTTCCATGCAAAATAATGGTACCGCTTTCAGCACCAAAAATCTGAAATAATCATACCGCCAGGGAGGTTAAAGGCACAGGAACGCACTTGACTCCCAGCAAGAGCGCAATTCATCTAGTGAATCCCTACACCCATTTCAACAAACTGTCCAGAAAAATGGCAACCACCCCAACCTTTAACTAGCATTTGCAGCACGGTCAATACACATCGCAAACAAACAAGAGATTTCCCAGCACACTTACCAGCCAGCCAGTAAAACAACCAGATTGGCACTGTCTAACAGTGAATGTTAAAAACTGAGGGTTTTGTTAGCATTTATTTGCAAATATAGTCTGGTTTAAGAATCTACTTTAACTCTGAAATACCTTTATACATTCACCTTTATGATGACTGATTGTTAGTTATTGATCTATCTGTACCTATTATTTCCTTACTTTCCTTTTCTTGAAAAAACATCCTATTCCCTACTGTTTGTACATGTTTATTGTATAAAAATCTTTTAATAAAACTTCAACAAAAAATAAGCACAAAGAGCAATGATGGCAATCAATCAAACTTCACTGGTTTGAAGCAAACCAAACCCTCCTATCCTTTACAGCCAAGGAAGTTGCCATCATTAGCCCCTGTTATATCTGCAGTTGCACTGGTGCTGCACATGTGATCAGTTAGGACACCAACCATTTGATGGCTTGTCAGTTTGGTTAAGAGTACAAATAAATGACAGTTATAATTCACTGCAGACTTAAAGTGGTTGTAAAGGCTCAAGGTTTCTTACTTTCATGCATTCTATGCATGAAAGTAAAAAACCTGTTTGCAGCAGCCCCCCCCCCCCCGCCTAAAACTTAACTGAGTCTGATCCCAATCCAGCAATGTGCATAAGAGCCTCCAGGTCTCTCCCTCCCCATTAGCTGAGATAGCAGTGGTAGCCATTGGCTCCCACTGTCAATCAGAGCCAGTGAGCCAATGAGGAGAGAGAAGGGGGCGGGACTGAGCCACACTCTGTGTGTGAATGGACACACAGATCAGGAGGGAGGGGCCAGGAGCGCCGGCCGGGGACCCCAGAAAAGGAGGTTGGAGCTGCTCTGTACAAAAACACTGCACAGAGCAAGTAAGTATGACATGTTTGTTATTTTTAAACAAAACAATGTACCTTTATTATCACTTTAGATGTAACTGTTTTGGGAAAATGGAACTAAACCCATTAATGTAATGGTTTCAAAAAAGGTTATGTTTCCAGCTTGCTGGGAATGCTGTCACATTTGCTTGTGCTCTCAACCAAACTGTCAAACCATCACATGGCTGGTGTCATAACTGATCACATGTGTAGCACCATTGCATTTGCAGATCAAACAGAAACTAAGGCTACGTTCACACTAGCGTTGTGTGCAGGCAGCAGAGAGGCATCTGGGAAGCGTTTTAACCGCTTCCCAAATGCCTCTGCCAATTCTGCACATTGCAGCACATGGTGCTGTTCTAACGGGAGCGGTAGCGGCGTGGCGCGGCACGGCAAAACGGACACCTCTGGTCGAGTCAGGAGGCATTGAAGCCTCCTATTCTAGCCTATGGTGCCACTCCGCAAATGCCTGGCCGGCATTTGCAGTGCGGTTGCGGGGCGTTTGCGGAGTGGTAACACCATTCAAACTTCATTATAGGCGTTTGTGGGGCATTTTTAATGCTCGGCAAACGCCTAGCAACCGCCACTAAACCGCGCATGCGGCGTTTGTGGAGCGTTTGCCAAGCTTTAAAAAACGCTCCGCAAACACCGGACCAACGCTTGCCAAATGCTATAGGGGCGTTTGGCAAGCATTGGTAAAACAGCCAAGTGTGAACGAGCCCTAAGATAGCAGCTTCCCTGAAAAGGAGAGGAGGGTTTAGTTCTGCTTTAATAAAGGCTACACTGTCACTCAGGATTTTTATATTTTACTGTATCTCCTACATACCTCTTTCAAATCATTTTACAAAATTACTTTTTTTCCTGTGCCCAAAGCCATGCCAACCAATACATCATCAGTATGTACTGAGGAACTAAGTATCAATAAAGAATGCTTCATAAGAGAACATTCTTTCTCATATAATTGTAGGTGTAATGAGTACTGTTAGGCTCCATTCACACTTGGGTGACTTTGGACACATAAAGTCGCATGACAAGTCACAGTCCATGTGTTTCAATAGAATCTGTTCAAATCTATGCAACTTAAATAGAACAATAGACTGCAATGTAAACTCTCAAAAGTCACATGGAAGTTGCATCTTAATGTTATCAATGCAAGAGTTGTGCAACAGTCGTAGCCAAAGTCGCATTCAAGTCACACCCATCCAAAGTTGCATCAAAGTTGCAATGGAAATCGCATTACTTTGGAGTCACACAAGTAATACTACTTAATCAAAAGTATTTAACTTTTCACAGAGAATACTTTTTTAAAACCAAAATAGGCCATGATTTTATGATGTTCCATTGTACATGCTCATCCAGGCACTGCTGCATTCACATGTGTTGAACAGAGGAGATAGCAGAGTGAGTAGAGGGATGATATCATGAGTGTGCTGCTGCTTCATTTTCCAATTAGCAAGCTGTTGGCTTGCTTTTTATCAAGCTGGGCTGCTGCTGTAGTGAAGGTCAAAAATCTAACTGTGCTCTTTAGGTGTTTGGATCACAAAACTGGCTGAAGAGAATTAAAGAACTCATAGCAATCTCCATATACTGCATGTGTGTTGGCTGTATTTAGTTGCTTGTCTTGAGTTCAGCTTTAAGGATGAAATACAATGTATGGAAATCTTTTATGATATAGAAGATAATAATTATGCTACTTTCCAACAAAGTGATGAAAAGGCAGCAGATTTGTGTGTTTTTTGCTAACTACCTCTCATCAGTAATTTTACAATCATTTTAACACGCAACTGTCATTAAAAAAAAATAAGTGGACAGTCCTCATTGACCTCTCGTTCTGAAAATGCTTTCTCTGACTGTCCTAAGGATGCCTTGGCATTAATGTTTTGTGAGTCACTATCCTGAAACGAGTGTATAAATAAGTATTTCTGACTTTTTCTCTGACTTTCATTTTCTGCATGCTTTCTCCAGGACCGTGACTCAGAAGTACCACAACAGCTATTGATTGAGGGTGAGTATTGCAGCAAAGGCTGCATTTTTTTATGTATACTTTTTCAGGTCTACGTATTTCTTTTTTTTTAAAAACGGGATAGCCATTTTAAGCGAGTGGTCACAATTCAATAGATGAATGCTATAAAAACAACATACGGTAATTCTATTTTACATATTTTGACTAAGAAAAAAAGTTATGAGGAATGATTGCAACACAAGGAAAGAAGAAAGAAGAAAATGACAGTACTGTACAGATTACCTGAGCGCATATTGGAGAAAAGACATGATAAACGTTTCTAAGACATTAAGTGATAAAATAGAAATTAGTCACAGAGAATGTCAGCATGTCACCTGTCACCAGGGTCCTTCCATATGCTGCTGTCAGTCACACTGGTTTAACTACAACCTGAGCATGGATCAGTAAGCTAAAAGGTGCATTATGCACTGTCTAGTATACAGATGCAGAAATAATAAGGCTTTAAACCCCACTTTCTGCAAAATAATATTAATATCAATGCAAGACAATTAACGACATACTTTAAATTAATTCTCATTTACAGTGTTAAGTTGCAGGAAGAAGAATTTCTGAGCAAATGGTGCTTTAGGGACCACTATAAGGACAGGTGTCCAATGAAAATGACGTAGTCCTAGACTCACCCTAGTATTTTTTTCTTCTGTTTAAATAAAATGACTATATACCCTGTAACAATAATAGAAAACTAAAATAAATTCTTTAAAAGGACACCTAAAGTTACATTATCCCAGCCTTTTGATTTTTATTCATCCACTAATATGAATTTTTACTATTACTTTTTCTCAGCATGTAACAATTGATCAGAACTGAACTGCCTCACATGCAGTATATATTACATAGTATTGGTTTAGAGATTTTGCAGACTTACATATACAAATATGTTGTTCTTAGCAATAAACATCAGAATGTGTGAACATTTGTCAAACAAATACCATTGGAACAATATTTGCACATGTAGTCCTCTAATACAATGGGAAAACAGATACTATTGTTGTATATTGGGCAAAAACAAATGATTTGATGGGGCATGTACACATTTTTTGCTGCTCCCATTGTGATAGAGGAGTTCCAGTCAAACACTGCACCCAGGCTACATCCATAAAAGTCAATAACAGCTTTACCTTTTGACATATATGATCTATGTCATGTATGATACTACAGTGCCATCTAGAGTTTGAGTTAGAAAATGCTTCCCTCATAGAAACTGATGTAGAAAAGAAGAGGTAAAGGGATACACCCATGCCGAAATGGCTACCCAAACTTTCTGAATAAAATTCCAGCAGCATAAATTGAATTGCTCCATAACCACAAGAATAATTAAGAAAGTCTTTGCCAGAGGGGATTTCACTAAGCCAAAGAAAGAACTTCAACTGGAGATGATGCTAAATCTACACTGAGAGAGCCAAATGTCTGCACTTGCTCGACTAGCCTGGAGACCTGGTTGCCTACAGAGATCATGATGCTTTAACCCAAGCTAAGTGACTTTTTAATGTATCCCTATAAGCACACAGACCAGTGGCAATGTTTATTTGCTAGGTTCTTAGGTAGTGTGTATTTGTGTGTATGTATGATTACTCTTTATGTCTTGTATTGTTTTCCTACAATTGTAAGTATTTACAGCATTTTGTTTAGTAAAAGCACATTAATATACTACATGAGTTAGTGCTTCCTTGCTTTACTGCAAATTATCCTAAAAGATACAAACAAGACAACCCCAAAACATGTTGGCTGTTTTATATTGTTTTGCTCAACAAACCCCAACATTGAAAGATTTTGGACTCTCAGCTCATTGCTCTGGCACTCTTTTTTGGACTTTGTATACAAACCTTCCAAACTTGAGGTCCACTGTTTGGGGGAATCCTGCTTGTTTTTAAGGGCAGCCTCAGCAGAACCATTGTCCCCATATATAAGTATGTGTTTGATCTTGTCTAATTGTGATCCACCAGTGGTCCTTGCAACCAATAACTGTTACCCTTGCCTCCTATCACATCCTGTTCAGGGGTGCCACTTCTCCCCCACTGTATGTAAAGGAAAACAGGTATTTTAAAAATCTTAATCCCCAGCAAGTGGCTGGGTATTCGGATTTTGCTGCCTTAGGCTGGTGCCGACCCTATTGTCACCTGGGTGTGGTGCGCACCCCCTGCACTCCATAGCAACGCCACTATTCTAATCTATTCTATTTTTTTATTCTAGTCTTTTGTATTCATTTATTTTCTATTTTATTCTTTTTTTTCTATTCTATTCATTTCAAAATTCAGAAGACAGCTATATTCTTTTTTATTCTAGTCTATTTTTTTCTATTCTATTCTTTTACTTTCTATTTTATTTTTTTTATTCGATTCTGACAGCAGGAGGAATCTGACAGTCAGAGGTGATTGGTGTGGCAGGGGGGCAATTACTTCATCCATGTCCAGTACTGTTGCGTCTGATGGTCTGGTTCTTGAGAAGGGTTGGTTGGAGGCCTTCAGCTCTTCCCCAATAGGCATCTCTGCTCTCATGAATACTAGGAGAGTGAGCACAAATAAAGCTGAATCTGGTAAGAGTTTATGGAATACTTGTCTACTGCTGACTGGTCATGTAATGATCCAGATGTTGAAGATATTCTGGGCTTTCTTTAGTTGGTTTTAGATCTGGCCTTATCGGTCAGTTTCCTCAGAGTACAGGTGTCAGCCTTATCGGCCTTCACAGGTGCATCTTGGGCTAGGCATCTGCTTGTCCGACAATTCTTTAAGGGAGCAACTAAGCTCAAACCTCAGAGAAAGCCAAGTTTTCCCAAATGGGACCTTCTTCTTTTCCTCAATTCCCTCTCAGGAATTGGAGTGGAGTGTGCTAAGTCTGTCTCCATTTAAAACCTCTCTATCAAGTCTGCCTTTCTCATGGCCATCACATCGGCATAAAGAGCCTT
Organism: Staurois parvus; assembly: GCF_062004578.1. Classification (NCBI taxonomy): domain Eukaryota; kingdom Metazoa; phylum Chordata; class Amphibia; order Anura; family Ranidae; genus Staurois; species Staurois parvus. The sequence goes on from NW_028317933.1 coordinate 7,891,142, forward strand.
GGAAATCAGAGTAATTGGTCATAAGGATCCTTACTTAACATTCTTTCCAGATCAAGTAGTGCTTTTACCTATGCCTAACTCATATACCAGGGCAACATCAGTCTTCCATTAGAACCAGGAGATTGTCCAACATTTGGGTCCTCTGGGAGTACTGACATTCACCCACTGGATATGGGGGAAACTCTAAAGCTGTATCTTTAGGCCACAGCCTCCTTCCAACTGTCTGTTCTTTATCTTTTATGGGAATCATGAAATGATTCTGCCAACCTTTAGAGTGCCTGAGGGTGCTAACATGCATTCTTTAGACGTGGGTGAGATGGCACTGTGGCTTAGTTGGCTTAAATGCCTGTCTAGTAAATAAGATCCTGAGTTTGACTCTTAGTGAAGCCTTTTTTTGGTTCAATTCCTAGAAGCAGGATGTTCTAGGAATTGTTCTGAGACTCTGAACTTATACCTACAAGCTTCAGCTTCCTTCAGGCTTTCAGATCGCCTGTTGAAAAAAAAAAGTGAAATGTGCCTCATCTAGGTCGATTGTGGAATGGAGCTAAGGGCTTGGCTCCTCTGGAGGCGGTGACTGCTCACTCAACCAGGAGTCTGTCTATGTCCTGGGCGGCTACCCAGCATGTGGCTCCCAGTGTAATATGTAGGTCAGCGTCATGGTCCTCAATCAACATCTTTATGGCTCATTATTGTGTACAGCCTGCCATTTTATCCTCTGTTAAATTTGGTATGAAAGTCCTGTCAGTTAATGCTGCAAATTAAAACCATTTGTTGAGCAGCTGCCCACCCATGTGTGTATGGCTAGTTATTTCTCATACGTATGCTGCTATCGAGTCTGTCAGGAAAACTGAAAATTTCCTATCAAATGCTTACCATAATTTCCTTTCCTGATGGACTCCATGGCAGCAGGAGTACCCTCCGAATGTCATGAGTAGGCAAGTTATGAAATGCAGCCTCTGACTTTGAGCAAAGATTTATGGGAGTGGGGTCCAATAGGATTGGAAAGGGCTGGACTAAACTGATATGAATGCTGCTATGGAGTCCATCAGGAAAGAAAAATTACAGTAAGTATTTAAAAGGAAATTTTCCGTTTTTCCATGTAGATAATCTTGGGCATTTAGATTCCAATATCTGGGTGTTCTCATTTTGGCATCCACAATTAAATGAGTGGATATGCTGTTTTGTTTTGTTTAGTTTAATATTATCAAAATGTAAGTTGAATGAGCATATTCTGTCATGTTGAAGAGACTCACTACATTAATGGCTGTCAAGCTCTAGAAAGAGCATGTGTAGGAAGGTTGCCTACAGGTGTATTAGTTAGTTAGTGGCTGGACCAGGCTGTGGGGGGGATAGAGCTAATGTGCGTGATATAGTTCCCGTTCTTTTTGGATCCAGCCTACTCACCAGTAATATGAATGTGGGGAAGGCTGGGTTTGTGGCTTTTTCCAGGGGGTCCCTTCAGGGCTCTTCCTCGGCTCTTTGGAAAAGCCACATTGGAAGGATATACCGTAGCTAAAGAGGAGTAGGACTGCCACACCTTGAAGTCCGGAGGCACTGTGGATCCAGAGCTCAACCAGCACTTGGGGATATGGACTACTACCTTGCAGAAGTATGCCTGGGCAGCTAAATAGCTGTAGTTAGGATCAGGATGTGGACAACATTCCTATTGAACTGTATTGCCAGAAACTCTTAAGTAAAGATGCATCCACTGTTAAAACCTGGTCTGAAGTTATTCAAAGGGATGCATGTTGGTTCTGGTGTATTTAAAGAACCAGGGTCAGTAAATCACATATGGGGTATGAAGCCATGTCTCTACCAATGGTCTACTCGGCAAGACAAGCAGCAAGCACCAAGGTAGAAAACAGACTGCAATGCAACCAGTGGTTAGGTGTGGTACTTGGTGTAGGTGACAGGTCCTCCAGTAGCAAGGGTATCTGTGTTCTGGCTCCCTCCCTACAGGTTTGTTTGTAGTAGCAACTGGAAACCGAACCCGTGTTATGGAGATCTATGGCCTGGTCACATGGGTCCAGAAGTGAAAGAGTTAACAAGTGCATGCATGAGGTCCACGCTATGTGCACAGTGGGACCCCATTCTGTTTCTGGGAGTGAGATAGCTAGACTGGTGGAGAGAGCATGGACTCAGCAGTGTCCCTCCTAATGCAACCGGCATCTAGTTGCATTGTGTAATGACATGGATCAGTACTTTTTCAGATAAATTCTGTACTTTTACTACAACTAGTGGCTCATCTCTAAGTCGGGAAACTGCCTTAATGTTAGACTATTCACATGACTGTAGTCTTCTCCCTGGCATTGGTGAGCATGCTCTGCACAAAAGGTACCTCCACTTGCAGGAGGAGTAGCCCACTCCCCAATGCATGGAATACACAGTAGACCAGAAAGTGTCTTCTCTAGGTCCACTTGATCTTCCAAGCCCAACATTGTCCCGTTCTGAGTAAGCAGATGCCAAATACCCGTTCAAAGCTCAGCGCAGGACCTAGAAGCAAGTGAAGATCACTGGAGTAGTGATGTCTACTTCAGCAATTTCCAGCTTCAAGGGGCATCAGCTAGGTATCACGAACATGGTGTTAGAGGCCAATGGAGAGAGGGCTTCCCTTGCGGCTAAGTTCCAGACTCCCCTGGATATGGGACAGCAGGAGTCGGGCCCAAAGTAGCACAGGTCGATTGCAGGAGAGCTTGTCAGAGGTATACCCAGGAGCACAGCTGATGCACTGGAAGGGAGTCTGCAGAGAAGTGGCGCCCGTGAGAGGTATGCAAGCCTTCAGGGAAACTGGACCACAGGATAGCCGGTTCAAAGCCAAGGTCAAGTGCCAGGTGGAGATTGGAGCAGACGTAGTCAATAGGATAGCCAGGGTCATACGCAGGGGAGAATATCTGTTAGTGAGGTCAGGAGTCAGGCAGAGAAGATAGGTCCAAGAGCAAGCCGAATCGGTAACAGGAAATCATAATAGCAAGGGAACATGGACAAAGGTACTGGGGAGCCAGAGATCAATCAGCAATTTGAGGGAGTGATGGGCCTCCTTATAAAGGCCATCTGGCGCCAAACTGAGCCAATGCGTGCGCAACTATGCGCCAGTGCACATGCAAGTTCCAGCGCATAGATTTTCACCAATGTGCACTTCTGCGGCCATGCAAGGTACTGGCAGGAGTGCCAGGTCTCCTAGTATCTCTGTTGTGGACAGAGCCCTGACACTAGGTATGGTGTGTACACAGGTACATTAGTCTAAGCTGGACCAATGTAACTATGTAAAAATCTACACTGCCTGGAATTCTTCTTTAAAGCTGAACCCCAGCCTTACCTTCAGTCTTGCACAGTAGTACAGGCTCTTCTCCTGTACTAAAATTGCTTACATTGATTTCACTGCACACTGTGAGCTTCTCACAGTTTGCACTGGAGGCTGCAGCAATTCAGACAGAGCCCACCTAGTTTCCTGGATGGAGGACATTCAGCATCATCTATTCTTCTCTTCCACAGCCCGCCTGTCCCTGCCCCACCTTTTTAATTGAGCCACCGTGGTGGCTCAGCATCATATGTGGGCGTTACATAGGGTGGTTTGCTTGAAAATACAGCCTGCCTTGGAATGCCCCCTGCTCCAGACTCACATCCACCCATAAAGGCATTTTGATATTTGTATAACTCCTCTCACGAGTCAGCCCACTGCTGGGAGATTTTGAGAGGAGTGCTGAGATGTTTCCAGAAAAATATGTAGAGTAAGCTGCTGGCCCTCAGGAGCAGCCATGATGTGCCTGCATTGCATATAGAACACAGACCCAGTCATGATTCCACTTATAGTGGAATAATATAACAATATAATAATAATAACATATCATATTTTATAATTCCAGTTATAAAATATGATATGTATTGAAAATGTAAAGGTTTTATTTAAAAAATTTAACAAGCAGTTGAAATATTTATACGAATATACATATTTTTTTTTCTTCTTATAATTTTTTTAATTATAGAAACAATAGAAATTTCTGTTTTTAATCAAGTGCAATGCTTAGTCACCACCTATAGAAATATATGGAGCACTGCTAGGCATCATTGTTTGTGAATAGCATATACAATAAGTATTTGTCCTTATGTGGTGTCTGCGGGGTTAACAGCAAGAGGCTTCTCTCCTGAATGCCACAGCTATTTAGTATATTTTTGAATATATTTTATTTCTTTCCTTTGAAGCGCCCCATTACCTGACATTATGGAAATTCAAGATGCCCCATTAACTTCTCGGAGCAGTGGTAAATATGCTTTATACTGGACGGGTGAATCTGTACTAGAAAACAGCGTAGCCGCATGCTAGAGGCACTTCAGTCCTTCTGACCACTCAGGATCCTCTGCAGCCAAGTGTACACAACCTCTCAATTTAATTTGTTTTTTCATATGACTGTGAGGATGTGAAGATTTATTGGGTCAAAAGAGTTGAGTTGGAACAATCATAAAGAAAAAAGGACTATCTTTGTAAGGGCAGAGTTCTCTCTTATGGACCACAAAGAAGCCTCATGTTAACCTCCTTGGCGGTATGATTCTTTCCGATTTTGTGTGCTGAAAGCGGTACCATTTGTTTGCATTGAAATATGTCGTTTTTTATTGTAGGCTGTAATTTTTAGGAATAACTCACTGAAATCTGTCTGAACAAGAGTCTATTAAACATTCCGGATATGATAAAATTTGAAACACAAAATCATAAATTATAATTTAATAAATAATCATAAAAAATAATAATATAATAATAATAAATTTAATTCAATAATATAATCAAACCAAAAACACTGAAATTTGAAATACAGAGGCAAATTCGCACATCGCTGAGCAAAGTCGCAAAATCGTTTTCAGTGTCTGATGACGAATTTCCCCCACGAATCATTATCACTCAATTCTGCAAGTGGTTCTGATTTACTATCGCTGTTCTAAAACCGCTTTTGACGTAAAGGGACGCTTTTTGGACGCCATGGACTTTTCTAAGTTTCCAGGTAGAAAGAACATTCAAAATGCAGGCAGGGCACAGGACAAAGCAGTAGGGACCAAATATATGTGAAATGCATTGAAACAGCAATGACAGCAAAAATGACATTTTTTAAAAAATTCTAATTTCCCACCGGTTCCCGTACATCCCGACGTCACAGGGACCGGAACACAGAAGCCGGATGCCGGCATCGGCCGGAGGAGATGGCCGGGGACGCTGCAGGGGACACATCGCGGGAGCGCAGGACAAGGTAAGTGCTGCAGGGACCCCCAGAGCAACGCCGCATGGTAAGCCCGAGTGTAGCTCGGGGTTACCGCTCTTGGTATAGAAATTTTACCCCGAGCTACACTCGGGAATACCGCTAAGGAGGTTAAGAGAATGAATGTGTTACTGCACTATGCAGGACTCTTTTTCTTCCACAAGATGGCAGCAGCAGGTGTGCTTGTTGTTTGGATTCAACTTAGACTGCAGAATGCTGGGAAATGTAGTTCAAGCAGGGAGCAGAGCCATTGGCATGGCTGCGAAAGGAACTACCGTACCTAAGTGCACCTGAGAGCAGGAGGAGCAGACAGAAGGAGGGGGGGGGCATAAAAAGAAAAGCCTGGGAAGCGAAAAAGGATTTGGAGAGAGCTGCCAACTGGAGAGCTGTTGCTGAGTTGAGGTTCTGTTCGTGACCCGCCCAGGCTTGCTGCAGCAGCAAGGGAGGTACCCTGCTGGTGCGATACACATCATCTTTCCCGCCAGACAGATAAAGTGCATCAATGGAGGGCCCCTAGAACATTTTAGCTAGTTGCTGTGAGTAAATCTCAAGGGACAGCAGTGATAGGGTAACAGACACACAGTCAAGCTGGAATACTGACATTGTTTATATTGTTCACTTGTAAAACGTTTGTGTTTTTTTCCCAGGATACTACACACAACTGCCCTAGCATTCTGCTGCTGCTGAATTAGGCCCAACTTGGCAACTTTTGCCTGCTTTTTACACAACTGTTGCAATTTTCTCTGAAAAAAACCTTATCACTTTCAGCCCAACCTATCAGGTGCAAGATTGCAACTATTGACATCATAGACATACCTCATTCACGCATGCCAACATCTTCAAGGGCCCCAACTTAGGCGGCAGAAAATTAACATTAACAACTGTATCCAGGTTACTTTATCCTGAGGGCAGATCTGTATTTGACATTTTTTTTGTTGTTGAAATATATACTTTATTTTTTACATAAGTATAAAAAAAATGATACTTTAGTCGGGGTACATTCCACCTTATACTGCGACGCAGCGCATCAATACACCACATAACAATACAGTTCCAATCATACAATAAATACATTCACTCAGTGGTATGATGCCTAACGTGGTGTGCGGGACAAAAAAGTTCCCCGAACCATCACGTCATGCATGACGCTGCTTACCCCAAGACTGTTTGTGGCCCCCTAAGGTTCCACCAAAGTAACCTGTCAGATGTGCAGTACCTGGGTTAAACCCCTGTCCCACACATCATGCATGGCACCACAACATAACCATAGCATGCAAAATATTACCGAAAAAACAATCAAACAAGCATCGGGTGTTTGACATTGATTCAGTTACCAGAGGCCTAGGCTTAGTCCCTTATAGTAAGAGCTCCCAAGTGACCTAATCAGGGGTGGACTGACCATTTGGAAACTCGGGCACTGCCCGAGGGCCCAGGCTCAGTAGGGGGCCCCATGAGATGCCCCTGGTACCTTTTTCATAGGCTTTTTTGAGTTTGGGCAAGGACACAGGGGCCCCATGATCCCCTATTGCCCGGGGGCCCCATGAGTTGTCAGTCCGCCCCTGGACCTAACCCATAACCAGGTTTGTTACTCCATGGTGTCACTTGCTGCAGCTCATCTTATGAGGAGAGCTGCAGTTTATACTATTAGGGTCACGGTATATGATAAAGTTTAAAATCACCGCAAGGAACTCTGTGGATCTGCTTGTGTTTCCATTTCTAAGCTTTATGTTGGTTGACTTTAACTTGCCAATACATACTGTTAATTTTCATAGAGATGTGAGTCTAATTATTGTGTGCTCATTAAAGCTCAAAGAAAGATATACTGGTGGTGTCAAGGAGGCTGAGGCTTCAAACAGTGCTGGAACAGGTGCAGAGGACCCAAATCAACCAGCAGCTCCTGCAGGAGTAGCGCTAAATGAAAAAAAAAATCTAGTAAAGTTCAATTACATCAGAAGTAAAAAAGGGGGATTTCTTCCAGTTAGGGCTGCTGATAGGAAGATAGACCTGGTCCTCCTGTATGGGGCCTGGGCCCTATCAGTTCAGCGAGGGGGCCTGGGGGCAGAAAAGGGACTCTTTAAATACCTTTGACCACATGCACAGTAATTCCAGGGGCCGTGACTCCTGGAACAATTTAATATAAGTTCCATGGGCCCTATCAGTTCAGCAGCAGGACTCAGAGAGAAAGAGTGGACTATCTAATCTCAAGTTCCAGCCAATTCTTCTATCTCAATCCACTGGGGCAGGCCAGAACTTTAACTCAAAGTGTTACTAAACATCGGACCCTGCATTCACTATATCTGGTCTTCCACAGTACACAGAACATGGAAATGCAATTATTTCAGTAAATATAAACTGATAAATACTTTTTCTCATGAGCAGTCTGAGCAGTCTTGTGACTTCTATCAGTGTCCAGCAGACCACTGGTTAAGGCTTGTAGGAGGAGTTTTCATTCTTCGATGATTGTCCTATGAGGCTGCATAACCCCTGACATGCTGTCTGGACACGCTGAATGGCCCTGTGTTGATCACATGCACTTTCCCATGAAGAAAAACACTCTCTAGCGGTACACACCAACTGAGCATGTGCAGCTTTCCCCCAAGGCTCTGTTCTATCAGGAGATTGTTTGGGGACAATAGAAAAAGGGGATGATCAGAGAAAACATGATCAAACAGCCTTTTTACACAATGTGGAGGATTAACCCCTTGGGTTCCACAGTGAGTATAACAATCATACTTTACTGCATATACAGACTGATTTTACTGTTGTGGGCTTAGTAACACTTTAATTGTTGGAAACCACAGTACAATTACTGATACAGAGGAGAGTTTAAATAGTCCCCCCTCTATCCCTGGCCCCAGCTGCTGATCTTATGGGGCCTTTGCAGTGGTGTACTTAGAGGGGTGGGGGGTGAGGCTTGCACCAGGTACCTGCACTTTAGGGGTGCATTACCATCCACCCAACATGCAGGATGTATTGAGCCTCACAATGTCTAATAATTTTAGTTCTGCAATAACTGTAATTATTTTATTTATTTGTTATTTTATAAAAACCTATCATGAAAATAAACATTATGAAGGCATGCATTACTAACACCACCTTCTAAAAATGCTAGTTGCTTGTCTGAATGTTGATACCTTGAGTCGTGACCTAGAATAAGCATAGCAATCAGACTTTAAAATGTTTTGAAATTAAAATGTAAATTTAAAAAATGTCCAGCATGGACACCTTAAGAGGACAACATGTTGAGGAGGGTGGCTGCTCTTGTAGGAATCATTTGATTACTTTAAGAACAAGGTGTGAAGGTTATTTACTAAAACTGGAGAGTACAAAATCTGGTGCAGCTCTGCATAGAAAACCAATCAGCTTCCAGCTTTTGTTGTCAAAGCTTAACTGAACAAGCTGAAGTCAGAAGCTAATTGACTACACTGCACCATATTCTGAGTGCTCCAGTTTTAGTAAATCCACCCCTGTGAATGGAACACTCCATAAACTTGAAAGGTCAACCCAATATAAATTGTTCCTGTCTGTTGACTATTATTATTGGAGTTCTATGAGCATGGGGAGAACTATGATCCGGAGAGAGTATGTGTAGAAAGGGACATGCTGTGTGTTTAGCAAAGAGCAAATGAACTAGTAAGTCAACCTCTTTAGAAGCTCACTGAGTAGATTTAATCAAGTTTGGGTTTGGACAATGCAATTTGCTTATTACTGGCTGTGACCATGATGTGTGTATTCATTTATGTCTGTGTGTGAGAAGAGTACTTTTTCTTTCATATTCAGTTTGCAAACTACAATGGCCAACTAATAAAACCAATCTGAATTCATCACTCATTGGTAGGATTTCAGTGAATTAAAAATGGTGGAAACTGACAGCTGTTTTGGCATTTATTGCTGTATTCAGGTAACTCTTCAGGTATTTTTTTTTATTATTTAAAAATGTATATATACACCCCAGCAATGAATTTGTCAGGAACATCATGCAAGTAATCAGACACAGAAGCCTAACTAGATGGGCAACTTTGGTGTATGCATGAATGTGCATGCTTATCTACCACAGATATTGGTGCCAAGTGGGCTAGTTCTACATAGGCTCATTGTGAAATGGACCTTCAGTCTGTTCTTGTGACCTGTGATTCTTGATCCGAAACCTACGTCTGACTTGCTGTTGGAATTCCCGTCTATCTAGAATTTCTGATCACCTACATTACCAAACTGGGCCTGGACTCCTGACCCACTGACTTTGTACCTTGCTGCCAGCACGTTGCTTACTTTGCTTGTTCTCACCCTCAACTCCACTTACGATTTGATGTCTTGCAACTTGTCTGTTATGTTTCTCTGTCAGCAACTCTCTCCTTGACCTGGCATCGCCTGTATCTGAACTTGGTTCTTTGGTGTATTGCCAGCTGTACTCCTGCTCATCTGATACCAGTGCTTCTAAATTCCAGTCAATGGTTCCTTCAATAGGCACCTGTGCCCTTCCAGAGCCCTTGCAGGCCCTCTCTTAGCTTTTGAGGGGCTCAGACCGCACTGAGCAAGAGGCCACCCTCGTCATCTCAGGCTCCTCATATACTGTATGTGACAGAACATCTTTTATTTCAATGGCTTCCAATTGCGCAACGGAACAAATTCAAAATCCTGACACTGACATACAAAGCTGTCCATCATACTGCCCCGTACTACATCACTGACCTAATATCCAAGTACCGCCCAGCACGCACACTCCGCTCCTCACAAGACCTCCTTCTCTCTAGTTCCCTTGTCTCCTCCTCCCATGCCCGCCTCTAGCACTTCTCCAGGGTGTCACCCATCCTCTGGAACTCCCTGCCCCAACCCATCAGATTATCACCTACTCCCTCTCCTTTAGGTGCACCCTGAAAACCCATCTCTTCAGGTAAGCCTACCTCACCCCCTGCTAACTTGCCGACCTCCTCCACTCTTCCTACCACTCCATCCCCCACAGCTATCTCCTCCTGTACCACCATCCCCTCCCTCCTAGATTGTAAGCTCGAAAGAGCAGGGCCCTCGATCCCCTCATGTTTTGCATTGTATTGTTATTGTTCTGTCACATGTTCTGTCCCCCTTTGTAATGTACAGCGCTGAGCGAACCATTGACGCTTTATAAATACTGTATAATAATAATAATAATAATAATATTTACTTCCTTTTGGTCGGCTAAAGAATATGTAAACCCAACATTTCATATTCACGATGTGTGCCTGCTGTACCATCTACTTGAATGAAAAGTATCCTGCTCTTTTTTAATTGCTTCCATTGTGTGAAATCCATGGTCAGTTTTCTGGCTGTTTGCTGGGAACTCAGCCTGCTTTCCTCCAATCATCATATTTGCCCTGAACCCCCCCCCCACAATTACTGGGAAGACCAGTGTTGTGCTGTTTCTCCTCTCTGAGCTATTATGCAGTTGAAAACAGAGATTATGTGATCGCTTATAAAAAGGAAAAAAAGGGGTATTTAAAATGTTTTTTATATCTATACATAATTGTTTTGACTTTCATTTCTATTTTCAACTGAATGGGATGTTTTACAAGGTGAGGGTTCTTTATTCTTTAAATATACTGTACCACTGAAAGCATTTTTCTGTAGTTCTTCATTCATTTTAAAAAGAAAACCTGTTGATCCTGACAGAGATCTAGTGAATACCTACCTTTTTGTAGCGAGCTAACAATACTGAACTGAAATAATCAAGAATGTTATAAACTCTTGTGAGTTTTTTAACAACTACAGAACACCTCCCACCTATAAGGTGAGGGGTGGAGGGGCATTAAGCCATCCTAACATAATTCCTGTCCTAGCGTATAGCAAGTGAGAGTTGGCAACCTAAGCTTGTTACTGACAGGATCACAAGATGTAAATAAAAGGAAAAAGCATCATAAAAAGAAAACCAATTCAGGACTAGTAAGCTGCAATATTGTAAAGTTTTGTTCTTAGGAGTAAATACACTTTAATTCAGTGCAGGCACCAGTGATGGGTGCACTGAGCAGCAATCCATAGCAGCCAATCGGAAATCATTTTGACAACCTTAATATGAAATCTAATTGGCTCCTTAGCGTTACTACACTTTTCACATCATCATTGCTCTTTGTGGCACTTTACTGAAAAAAATTAAAAACGTTAAGGATAGAAAACATGTTGATCACTGACTGGTACTGGTTAGCAGAGCAAGAAGCTTCCATGAAAGCTTGTCTATATCATCCGACGGAGGATGCACAGGCACCAAACTCAATAGATCTTAACTGTTCCTGTCACACTGAAGGCAAACAGGAGTAATCTCCATGTGCTGCAGTTACTCTGAGCTTGTCACATAATGGTGAGAGGGAGGAGGTACACCAGGCCCCATAACTCCATTGTGTATCTGTCACCTTGTCACCATCTGATCCATAGCGATGCAATAAAAAAAAATCAGTCCTGTTTCTGTTTAACCAGCCGGAAAACCTCTCACAAGTAGCTGTATTCTTCCTAAGTAAAAATCCATTTTTATTCCCCCTAGAGACGATCATTCGTGCAGCGCTCCCAGCCTTGATCTATGTTCCTTTTTACAAACTTCTCCAAGTCGCTGGCTCCCCGGTTTACAAGCCATAGCCACACTTTGGGCTCCCAAGATCCTTGAGAAGTCTCTGGTGATTGATTTACTAAACAGGAGAAGCTCCCAGGTCAGATTTCTCTTACTGGCTATAAAACTCTAGAACCTCCTCAAGCATTTGGAAAGAGCAAAAGATTAGCCGCTGTGATGAATGGCTGGGACCATCTAGCTGTGATAGTTACTTGGAAAATGGAGAGGGTGATTCACAGTGATATAAAACTGACATCTAGCTAATATAGAAAGTGCACCGTTAACCCATGCCTTGCCCAGGCCTTTGAACCATCTACAATGTGGACAGTGCCAAGCAAACAAAATTTAATTTGCAATACAGAAACTTATTGCCCCTTGCTGCCTCTTGTTTCCAATGACAGATATATGGAAGCCCTAAGAAGCAAACCCATAAGAAAATGTGAATACATCTTCAATTCCTATGTACATAATTTAGGGCACATGTGTCAAACACAAGGCCTGAGGGCCAAATTCGGCCCTCCAGGCCATTTCATGTGGCCCTCGCATCTCTCCTGCACACCCTCTTCTCTGCCTCCACTTTTTTGCAGCAGTCAGCAGTAGAGAGGAGGACAGAACTCCTACAGATCCTGCGCCTCTCTGTGCAGCCACAGCACCCCCTCAACTCCTCCTCCCCTGGTCTCAACAATCAGCAGACTTTGGCAGCTGACTACTGGCCCTCCACACTGTGCACTGTGATGTAAAGGAGGGTGGGGGACTCTTAACTTCTGATAGTGGGGGGACTCTTGACTTCTGATATGGGGGGGTGCAATGGTCTGGACATCTAGTCTTACAGATACAACCGGGCCTTTGAGGGCAGCCATAATACTGATGTGGCAATGAAACTGAGTCTGACACCCCTGATTAAGGGTATCGTTTCACTAGAGCTTTTCGGATTAAGTCTTCCCTTCACCCTCTAACAGGTTGCACTTTGGAAATCTCCATAAAGTGAATCTTTCCAAGCATGTAAGGATGATGTTAACTGAATAATCTACTTCATCAGCTGTTTCAAAAACTCTCTACCTTTTCAGAAGATTTACAGAGGTGCGGTGTACAAAAGCGAAGCCAAGATGTACAATGCAAAACACTAGATCTAGTACATAGGCTTATATACCGCTGTCCCAGTAACTTACAATAAAGTTGTTGACTTTTATATTTTATATTTGTGTTTGTATGACCTCCAAAAAAGTCAATGTCATCGACAATTGGTTTTGACTTCCAATATGTAGAATGTAGAGCGATGGTGTGCAGATGTCCTCAAAGCCACATTAAAGAAGAATGGCAGCCATGGTGTGATAATGAGTAGAAGAACTACAGCACCCCCTTCCTTGACACCCATTTCTGGGAACAAACTCCAAATGAAGTTCCTAAGTCAGATTTGATGATTGTGCTTTATGGGAGCTGCTGATTACCAATCCTTTGGAAAGTAACTGTACCATCTGTATTGATTCATGTTGAAGTTTCTTTACCATGTTTCTTATAATTTATTCACAATAAATCATTTAGTGAATTAGTTGAACAAAATTCCACCTTCATTTAATATTGGGTGTAAATGGCAGCATGTAAAATGGGTGCAATTGCTTTAAATTAGTCTGGATAGAAGCAAGTTCGCCCTAAATTACGTCAATATTTTCATGGGCTTTTGGGGAACAAAGTACATTTGGAGGAATAACTCATTTGAGGCAAACGTGGTGCACAACGCCAGGTATATTGATGACATACTAATTATATGGGATGGCACTGAGGCTTAGCTTAAGGGGTTTGTTGACATTGTGCACAAAGCTCCTTTGGCATAAGTTTTGAGCTCAGAGCAGACCCAGTGGACAACATCTATTCCAAAACATATTTCAAACCTAGTGCATGCAATTTATATCTACATGCCAGCAGTAATCATCATCCTACCTGGATCTGCAACATTCCGTATGGCCAGTTCTTTAGGATCACATGACCCTGCACTCACAGAAAAGATTATGATGAGCAGAGTCAGGTGCTTAAAAGAAACTTAAAGAAAAAGGTTATGAGGAAGAACATACTGAAGGGGCCAATGTCAAGTATAGAGCCCTCTATGACAACCCCACAGCACCACATGGTTTAGGAAAGAAATTTCCAACCCGTAGTATGCCTCCAAATCAGTTCAGCTCTCACTTTTCTAGTAAAGTATTCAAAATACAATGAATATTCCTGAAAAATTGGAAAATCCTTAAGCATGATGTGGTCTTGGGTGATTGCCTCCCCAATAAGCCCCAATTCATCTATAGAAAACCACAGGACCTGAGAAGTCTTATTGCTCCAAGTAAGGTGAAAAAGTATAACAGCACAAAGGCCATCTCCCATAGCTCATGGTTATACTGGTTTGACCAGAAGGGTAGCTTCAGGTGCAGTAGTAGAAATTGTGGTACTTGCCAGTTCATGTGTCAACGGAAATGTGAAATCACTGGGGCAGAGAGCAGGTCACATAAGATCAGACAGTTCATCAATTGTGGTACCATACATGTGGTTTATGGCGAGCACAAAAGTGCTATTTCCACTGGTAAAGAAAAATACTCAGTCCCTCGACACTTTAAGGAGGAACATGGGGTAACCCATCTGGACTCAGGGTTTTTTGAATTGAGGTCATGGGGGAGAGTTAGACCCCCCGGAAGGAGACACCAAAGGTTGTGTAAGAGAGAGGCCTATTGGATTTTAGTTCTGGGCAGTATGGCCCCCATGGGCCTCAATAAGGACCCTGAAACCCATAACCTAATCTAAGAGCAACTTCTGACCAGAGGCATGAATAGCATTTCTGCTGTGGGTTTTTCCATTATCCTGAGTCCCCTTAGCACTTTGATGGGGATTTCTTTCTTTATTTTCTTTTTTTTCTCCCATCCCTGGTTTTTCTCTTTCTTAATGTCTTACCAGTTATCCCTCATCTCTTTGGACACCATTACAGCTGTTCTGGGAACCTTTTAGTTAGGATCCCTACTCATTTATTTCCAAGTAATTAACGAATAATACACATTTCTGTATCGATTAATACTGTGCAAACACATATGTTATTGATATTTTTATATGAAGTTTTAGCAAGATATATCTGTTAATTAATTATTATCACTTTTTATCACTGGCACATTTTGCTGGAAGCTAAAAAGAGTGGGAAATTTGAGTGGAGACTGAAAAATATTGTTGCTTTTGACTGCTAGTGATTGCTGGTGCTTGTAGTTGTTTTATTTTCTTCTTTGGTGTCTTGCTAGCAGCTTTTACTTTTTTAAATCACTTTTTCTGTCACTTTTTAATTAGCATTTTTTTTCCTTTCCTTTCCTTCCTTCAGTCTGCTGATTAAGAGGAGGGGTTAATTGGTCACAGGTGCTCCAGTGCTTTTTGTAGAGCTCACTCTGAGCTTGCCTGTATTTTGCTTGCTGGATCTTTGATCAAGTGGACATTTGATTAAGTGGAGTTAAAAATTGGAGTTGGAAACAGGAGATTATAGCAGGAGTCTTCTAACCTGTAAGTGACATCTGATATTTCCTATTAATAATAATAATATTGTAACTGGGATATGAGTGCTAGCGGAGTTGAAGGTTTTGTGCAGTGCACAGTGTGCAGCATGTATGCAACAAAGAAGCAACAACTCCAGGATGGATACCTCTGTGACAAATGTGAGCAGGTTGCCCTTCTGGAAGCTCACGTTAGAGATCTGGAGGAGCAAGTTGCAACACTGGGCAGAACCAACATCCTTGAAAGGGGTCTTCTGCTCTCTGAGCAAGTAGCTAATGGGATTGATGTTGATGGTCTAGTCAAAACTATCAGGTAGGACGATGGGTTACTGTAGCGAGAAGAAGTGGTAGGGGCTCACAGAAAAGGAAGTCCGGCCCTGGGTTTGAACACCCATACAGATTTGTCAAGTTGGGTGAAGATGTGGGGGTGGCAAGCTCAGGGGTGCTAGCCCTGGATGTCACTGTTATCACTAACAGCCTGGAGAGAAGCCCATCTTGGAGGGGTGTTGAAGATAGTGCAGGAAGGCCTAGACAGTAGGTGGTAATAGGGGATCCTATAATAAGAAGGACTGATAGAATAATTTGTCGCCAGGATCACCTCAACAGAATGGTTTGCTGTCTCCCTGGTGCCAGGGTTCAGCATGTGGTGGACTGGGTTGATAAATTACTGGGAGGGGCTGGGCATGACCCAGCTGTCTTGGTCCATGTTGGAACCAATGACAGAATACAAGGAAGGTGGAGGCTCTACAATGAAAGAACTAGGCTGCAAGTTGAAGGGAAGGACCTCCAAGGTGATATTCTCTGAAATATTACCTGTGCCATGCGCAGCTCAGGAAAGACAGGGGAGATTAGAGAACTAAATGCATGGCTAAGAGAGAAAAAAAGAAACAAAGGAATTCCTGATAAACAGCCACCATCCCCAGAATATTGAGCAAAGGTAGGAGAACACCCCCCCCCCCTTCCCAAGTTAAGTTGGACTTTTAAGGCATAAGTACATAAGCTTAAAATTATATGAAGTCTTTATTTCCATAAAATTTTCACACATATAAAAAACATAAAATGACAACTATTTTCCAAAAATCATAATATAACATTATATCAGCATCAAAAGCTATTTGGTTACAGAAATAGTGTTATAATCATCCGATGCAGGGTAATTCTACTCTTTCCTCAGGGAAAAGACTCTGCACAGAGGTGATATAGTCTGCGAGATTAGAGATACATTTGTTTAGAACACACAATATATGTCCATATAGAATATTTTGCATAGTTCCAAGTGTATAATATACTCACAACATTGAAGAGGAAATAGACAAATGGGTAAATATTCAACTGAACTTAAAAACAAGATTGTAATATTTAGACAGAATAAAGGTGAATAAAGCACCTGGATCGGATGGCATACACACACGGGTCCATAAAGAATTCAGCTCTGTTGTTTCAATGCCATTGTTTCTCATTTTTAGGAACTCTTTAATGACTGGCATAGTACCACTGGATTAGGGTAAGGCCCATGTGGTGCCTATATTTAAAAAGGGGTCAAAATCTTTACCAGGTAATTATAGACCTGTTAGTTTAACTTCTATAGTTGGGAAGATACTGGAGAGTTTAATAAAATACCACATAGATGAGTTCTTGCTGGAAAAAAATATTTTAAGCAACAGACAGCATGGATTCATGAAAGACAGAAATTGTCAAACAAATCTGATTTCTTTTTATGAGGAGGAGAGCAAAACCTTGGACAGAGGGGTGGTGGTATACTTGGATTTTGCAAAAGCATTTGACACAGTTCCCCACACACGGCTAATGTGTAAGGTGAAGTCTACAGGCTTGGAAAAATCAGTATGTAAATGGATAGAAAACTGGCTAAAAGATCATATTCAGACGGTAGTGGTTAATGATTCATACTCTGAATGGTCTAGGGTTGTCAGTGGTGTACCCCAAGGTTCAGTGTTGGGACCCTTACTTTTTAATATATTTATAAATGATATAGGGTCTGGGATTAAAAATACCATTTCAGTCTTTGCAAATGACACCAAACTGTGCAATGGAATAATGTCCTTACAGGATGTCTCCAACTTACAAGCCAACCTCAATGCACTGTTTAAATGGGCAACTATGTGGCAAATGAGGTTTAATGTTGATAAATGTAAGGTTATGCACGTGGGGGCTAAGAATATGCATGCATCATACATACTGGGGGGGGTACAACTGCGGGTATCAATGGTGGAGAAGGATCTGGGAGTTCTGGTAGATCACAAGCTTAATAATGGCATGTCATACACACTATTCTTAGGCCTCACATGCCTCCTGTATTAAGCATAATTACAGTCTATTATTAATATTTTGGATTCTCTCTCTCTCTCTTTCTCTCTCTCTCTCTCTCTCTATATATATATATATATATATATATATATATATATATACTATATTGCCAAAAGTATTGGGACCCCCCTCCAAATCATTGGATTCAGGTGTTCCAATCACCTCCATGGCCACAGCTGTATACAGTCAAGCACCTAGGCAAGCAGACTGCTTCTGCAAACATTTGTGAAAGAATGGGTCGCTCTCAAGAGCTCAATGAATTCAAGTGTGGTACCATGATAGGTTGCCACCTATGCAATAAGTCCATCTGTGAAATTTCCTTGCTACTAAATATTCCACAGTCAACTGTTAGTGGTATTATAACAAAGTGGAAGCAACTGAGAACAACAGCAACTCAGCCATGAAGTGGTAGGCCATGTAAAATGACAGAGTGGGGTCAGCGCATGCTGAAGCGCACAGTACGCAGAAGTCGCCAACTGTCTGCAAAGTCAATAGCTAAAGACCTCTAAACTTTGTGTGGCCTTAAGATTAGCACAACAATAGTGCATAGAGAGTTTAATGGAATGGTTTTCCATGGCCGAGCAGCTGCATCCAAGCCTTACATCACCAAGTGCAATGCAAAGCGTTTTGATGCAGTGGTGTAAAGCACGCTGCGACTGGACTCTAGAGCAATGAAGACGTGTTCTCTGGAGTGAAGAATCACACTTTTCTGTCTGGTAATCTGATGGACATGTGTGGGTTTGGTGGTTGCCAGGAGAACGGTACTTGCCTAACTGCATTGAGAAAAGTGTAAAGTTTGGTGGAGGGGGGATTATTGCGTGGAGTTGTTTTTCAGGGGTTGGGCTTGGCCCCGTAGTTCCAGTTATGTGAACTCTTAAGGCGTCAGCATACCAAGACATTTGGACAATATCATGCTCCCAAATTTGAGGGAACAGGTTTGGGGATGGTCCCTTCCTGTTCCAACATGACTGCGCACCAGTGCACAAAGCAAGATCCATAAAGACATGGATGAGCGAGTTTGGGGTGGAGGAACTTTACTGTCCTGGCCCAAACCCGAGAGAACACCTGTGAGATGAATTAGAGTGGAGACTGCAAGCCAGGCCTTCTCATCCGACATCAGTGCCTGACCTCACAAATGCGCTTCTGGAAGAATGGTCAAACAATCCCATAGACACACTCCTAAACCTTGTGGACGGCCTTCCCAGAAGAGTTGTATCTGTTATAGCTGCAAAGACTGGGCCAACTCAATATTGAACCCTACGGACTAAGACTAGAATGCAATTAAAGTTCATGTGCGTGTAAAGGCAGGTGTCCCAATACTTTGGCAATATAGTGTGTGTGTGTGTGTGTGTGTGGGTATATATATATATATATATATATATATATATATATATATATATATATATATTTATTTATTACAGGTACTTATATAGCGCCATCAATTTAAGCAGCGCTTTACATATATATTGTACATTCACATCGGTCCCTAACCCTCAAGGGGTGTACAATCTAAGGTCCTTAACTTACATTCATACATACACATACGAAGGACAATTTAGACAGGAGCCAATTCACCTACCAGCATGCCTATGGAGTATATATATATGGGCCATATACTTTTATATTCATATCTATGTATTTATTTATTTACATATGGTTGACGTAGCTTTATAGCATTTGAATTGGTGTGAGAATACTATACTTTTTGTTCATACAGTTGCTAACCATGTGATCTTGCCGTGGCCACCCACCCCTTGAGGGTGATGAGAAGTCTAAGGTTCTCATGTCAGTAGAGTATATGAAGTGTAACAGTTGGGTCCTAATTTTCTTGGCTCTGCTGAAGAGGGCTTGCCCTTGAAACAAGTACCCCATTGCAGATCCCCGGAAGGCATCTTCTCGACGTTTGCTTCTATCCGGGTCCTACCTACCGCTGTGTTAGTGGACAGCTATTATATTGCTGTAACAACTTTGTTGTTTGTGAATATATATGCTTTTTATCTACTTCTTATAAACTCACTTGGGATAATGTGGTAGGCTGGTGAGCCCTGTTTTCTTTGCAGTTGGTTTCTGGACTACCCCAGCCATTTGAGGGCAGCAAGGTCCTATACGTCCCTTGGTGATATCTTTGAAAAGAACAGATAGAAGGATTGTCCTGAATCCTCCACACTCATGCGCAGAAGGTTTTGGAATTGTATCTAGAAGCAGAACGGACATTACATCTTTGTTCAGCATATATCTGGAGAAATCTTTGTAACAGCTGATTCAGAGTAGGAGTGGTGGTGGTTGGTTAGAGGGGTCAGTCAGAGGTGACAAACAGAAAGGTTCTGGTGCAGCAGCCAAGACGCCTGACTGTCCCAGGTGTGAATGTGACCACTTTTGAATTGAACCTGTAACCATAGTAGTACTTCAGACCTTTGAAATGAAACAGAGTACTTCTATCTAGGCTTAGGGCCTGAAAACTGAAATGGTAAAATGTCTGTGCTGTGGTGCCAACAGGATGAAGTGATGTTTTGGCTCCCAGTCTCTGAAAAGCTGCTGAACAAGAGGCATCCTGTAGGTCCTGAAATGGCTTAACAAATTAAATGCTAGATTGTGCTTCCACATAGTTAAGCCCTTATGTCCGTCCACTAATGTATGCAGAGAGTTTGGATTGACTGTCTACCAAGCTACCAAGACTGTAAGTTAAAGCTATTTCACCACAACTGGATCAGTTATAGAGATCATACTTTCAGTTCTTAGATTGCAGAAGCAGAACAACCCCACTAATGATTAGAGAGTTGAATGAATGTTCCTGAAACAAAAAGTTTTAACAAAATTCTACTACTGTATGGCCAGCTTACGTTACCTCCATATTCTACTTTGTGTGCCACCAGCCTCTAGCTTTGTGAACAGGCAGAAATACCTTCAGCCGCCATTGATGTGTACAGGCTCGGTGGCCAGTTCTATTCGCACATAACTATCAATCCCAAAAGGAGGAATCAGTAGATAGGCAGCATGGCAAAGCACCCATTAGAATGGTGCCTTAGGAACCACATTGTGCAGAGGGGCCTTAACAAGGACGTGTGGTTTGCACATATATTTGAAAATACCGGTATATGAAATGAATGCCTATGTTTTAATAGTGTTTAAGGAGTGCTGTCTATTTCTTTATTTTAGCAATAAACACCTGACAAAGAGCCCACCCTTTCCTCAC
Organism: Staurois parvus; assembly: GCF_062004578.1. Classification (NCBI taxonomy): domain Eukaryota; kingdom Metazoa; phylum Chordata; class Amphibia; order Anura; family Ranidae; genus Staurois; species Staurois parvus. The sequence goes on from NW_028317933.1 coordinate 7,911,980, forward strand.
TTAAATCAGAACTAGGAAGTTGTCGATTGTTGTTCCAAACTAAAACATTAAATATATTAGATGTATTAAGGCAAACTAGTAATTATATTTATGTTGTTACTGCACCTCTTGGATGCAATATCCAACACTTCCATTTAGCTTCAGCCTAATGCTAGAGCACTCTGGAAGCTGTTACATTTAAAGCAAAAAATATACTTTTTTTCCATTACATATTAAACTATGGTATGATTAAAGCTGGAAAGCAATGATAACTATGATAACAAGTATGCTAAGGTCAATCAAATACACTGAACAGAAGATTGGAGAATGTGGATCCAGATTTTCCACTAAATAAAATAAAATTTGTGACCATTTTCATTACAACACATCCCTCTTGTGGGATATATGCTATGACCACAGACAGTGCCAATTTGGCAAAGTTATAATTGTAATATTGTAAGTTTGATACAATTGGCAGGCTATACACAGAAGAATTTTTTTCAGTGTGATAATGCACCCCATATTTTTAATAATGCCCCAGGCAGCTGACCCCAGTGCCTCTCCTGAGTTACACCTTTGTAGTAATGTATATATTGTCAAGTAAATTAAGCTTCAGCAAAACACATGATGAACTACACACCAGGGATATGTTTGTTATATTATGTATAGCCTTGGAATTGACCCTGATTGAGACTGGACAGCTCTGCCCAATATGACCTGCTGCGGCTAGCATTGTGTTATATTCTGAAGGTATAAAGGTCATTCCTGGCCTCTGATTGTTCACTTCTCTCTGAGAGATCAAATCCTAATTGCTCCATATTGTGTGTCTGACTCTGCTTGACTAAGAGTACCACTCTCTCCTCCTCTTCCCGAAAATGCACTATTCTATATGGTACATCTATTTCCCTTTAGCAGTGAGTGTTTCTGTTGTTACCAACAGTAGCAAAAGTAGTGACTCAGGCTCTGCCCAAATATCCAATGGAAAGAAGCTATACAAAAGCCTCCAATGTTTGGGATGGAATTTAGAGTAAGATATTGATGTTTCACACCAACACTGTACTACCATACTACCATTGGATTTTTTTTTTTTATGTACCAATAAAGCAGAACCCATAAAATACATTCATACATTTATTTATCTTGTTTCTTTAAGAAAAAAAAAGACATATATAAACAAGCTGGCGTGATACTTTGACACATAATTAAAGTTGTTACTGTATTCTCTCTACCCCTTTAATGGTCTTGCATATTATTAAATACTCAAATGCACAACAGCATCCAAAAAGGATCTTCCATATAGGCAAAGTGGGGAACAAGAGATTGATCTCAACACATTTTGTGAGCCTCGTCAGTCACTTAATACATACAGGGTATGTACTGTATGTACAAGTACATAAGTACAAATTACAGTACTTTAGAAAACATTGGAATCCCCAACAATTTAATCAGGTATGTGTCACTTACAGTTCACAATGTAGCCTCCAGATAAATCCAGCTATTTTCATGCATTCAACCCCACCAATCTGCCAGAAATTGTGGCCCTGGCCCAATCATAAAGTGATCAGCCAAGATACATTTCAAGGTAGGGTGGACTTTCTCTTATAGTTGAAAGTCCAATACATTGGTGACCTTATCTGTGTTTTCGCAAATAGATAACGCTGATTGCTTCTTAAATTTCGATGAGATTGTAGCCATCTATAGTATTCCTAAGGACTGTTTTGATCTGCCCTGGGCACTTGGGATGCACATCCTTTGGACAGACATAATTTATATGTTGGTTTTATTGTGACTGGCTTTATCTAAAATGTTACATGGTGGACTTTAAGTGACACGTAGCTGATAAAATTGTGGTGGACTAGTAGCTCCCCTACTATCTGGTGAGTCCTAAATGGCTTATTTTGACCCGAGCCTGTGGAGGCCAAGAACTATGATCATTTGGAAATGGAAATTTTGGCACTGCTGGGCGTAACCCTGGCTGTCCAGGCTCAGCGGGTACACAACTGGAGTTATTGGCTGGGAAAACCCCCCCGATCCCAAATGTATGACCTTATTCAATTGACCAGGAAATGGTTGCAGCCAGATACACTGTCTGGACCAAAGATTGTGAAACGGGTGGTTATGGACAAGTTTCTGAGGTCTCTCCCTACTACCTTGCAGAAATGAATGAGTCATGGAGATCCAGAAACAGCAGACAAGCTTGTGTACCTTGTGGAAAGGTACCTAGCAACCGAAAATCTTACGTCATCCCTAAAGGACTCACAGACTTTCCACCCCAAGACCAGACCATCCCTGGCTACGTGTAAGATTGCACCAAGGGATGGGGGTGGAGAGAATGGAAAAGGGGAGACTAAAGGCACTTTAGGGACTGTTTCTAATGTTTGGCGAGCGTGGCCTGGAAGGTCAAACCCGCAGGAGGTGAGCAGAAGGATAATTTGTTACTACTGCCAGGAAGAGGGACATGTAGCAGTAGATTTCCCAAGTACAGATGAACCAATGCACTATGACTTTCCTACAGAGAGACCACAGTCCCTATTTGCAATTGTTACTTGCACTGCTGTAAAGGGAAATTAGAAACCTTTATGCAAAATGTGTATTGATGGTAAAAATGTTGTTGTGTTGTTGGATCCAGGTAGCCTGGTTACCTTGGTAAAAACTTAACTGGTAACGGGAAAAACCTTGCATCCTAGAAAACTGGCAGTCATTTGTGTTCATGGGGACACTCGAGAGCATCCAGTGGCAACAGTGTTCTTTGAGACCTCCCTGGGTAACCTGTGTCATCAGGTGGGTCTGTTTCCCCAACTACCACATGACGCCATTGTGGAGAGGGATTTCCCAAAATTCTGGGAGTTTTGGAATGGCCCAGATTTCCCATTGAACGTTCCTTCAGAGCCTGAAGGTTCTCCTAGGGCAGTGATGGCGAACCCGTGGCACGCGTGCCACAGCCGGCACGCCGAGCCTTATCTGTGGGCACGCCAGGAGAATCCAGCGGCGCGCTGTCTTCCCGGCTGTAGTGTGCGTGACAGCCGGGTCCCAAGTGCGCATGCACAAGAAGCAGTGCTCTTTGTGAATGGTAAGGCGGTACCTGGGACACATGACAGATCCCAGAAGCCGCCGGACCAATCACAAAGCGCAGCGCTTCTCGCGCATGCGCACTGGGCATCCGGCTGTCCGCCCACACTACAGAAGCCGGGAAGACAACGGAACAGGTAAGATAAAAAAAAAAAACTCTGCGGAAGTAAGAGCGGGTACCTGTCAAATTCAGGTACCCGCTCCCCCTCCCTCCCCAAAGGTCAGCAGTCATCCCTGTGCTGTCCGCAGTCTCTGGTCATCCCTGTGCTGTCCGCAGTCTCTGGTCATCCCTGTGCTGTCCGCAGTCTCTGGTCATCCCTGTGCTGTCCGCAGTCTCTGGTCATCCCTGTGCTGTCCGCAGTCTCTGGTCATCCCTGTGCTGTCCGCAGTCTCTGGTCATCCCTGTGCTGTCCGCAGTCTCTGGTCATCCCTGTGCTGTCCGCAGTCTCTGGTCATCCCTGTGCTGTCCGCAGTCTCTGGTCATCCCTGTGCTGTCCGCAGTCTCTGGTCATCCCTGTGCTGTCCGCAGTCTCTTGTCATCCCTGTGCTGTCCGCAGTCTCTGGTCATCTCCTGTGCTGTCCGCAGTCTCTGGTCATCCCTGTACTGTGTCCGCAGTCTCTGGTCATCCCTGTGCTGTCCACAGTCTCTGGTCATCTCCTGTACTGTGTCCGCAGTCTCTGGTCATCCCTGTACTGTGTCCGCAGTCTCTGGTCATCCCTGTACTGTGTCCGCAGTCTCTGGTCATCCCTGTACTGTCCGCAGTCTCTGGTCATCCCTGTACTGTGTCCGCAGTCTCTGGTCATCCCTGTACTGTCCGCAGTCTCTGGTCATCCCTGTACTGTCCGCAGTCACTGGTCATCCCTGTACTATGTCCGCAGTCTCTGGTCATCCCTGTACTGTCCGCAGTCTCTGGTCATCTCCTGTACTGTGTCCACAGTCTCTGGTCATCCCTGTACTGTCCGCAGTCTCTGGTCATCTCCTGTACTTTCCGCAGTCTCTGGTCATCTCCTGTACTGTCCGCAGTCTCTGGTCATCTCCTGTACTGTCCGCAGTCTCTGGTCATCTTCTGTACTGTTCGCAGTCTCTGGTCATCCCTGTACTGTGTCCGCAGTCTCTGGTCATCCCTGTACTGTGTCCGCAGTCTCTGGTCATCCCTGTACTGTGTCCGCAGTCTCTGGTCATCCCTGTACTGTGTCCGCAGTCTCTGGTCATCCCTGTACTGTCCGCAGTCTCTGGTCATCCCTGTACTGTGTCCGCAGTCTCTGGTCATCCCTGTACTGTCCGCAGTCACTGGTCATCCCTGTACTATGTCAGCAGTCTCTGGTCATCCCTGTACTGTCCGCAGTCTCTGGTCATCTCCTGTACTGTGTCCGCAGTCTCTGGTCATCTCCTGTACTGTGTCCGCAGTCTCTGGTCATCTCCTGTACTGTCCGCAGTCTCTGGTCATCTCCTGTACTGTCCGCAGTCTCTGGTCATCCCTGTACTGTCCGCAGTCTCTGGTCATCTCCTGTACTTTCCGCAGTCTCTGGTCATCCCTGTACTGTGTCCGCAGTCTCTGGTCATCTCCTGTACTGTGTCCGCAGTCTCTGGTCATCCCTGTACTGTCCGCAGTCTCTGGTCATCCCTGTACTTTGTCCGCAGTCTCTGGTCATCCCTGTACTGTCCGCAGTCTCTGGTCATCTCCTGTACTGTCCGCAGTCTCTGGTCATCTCCTGTACTGTCCGCAGTCTCTGGTCATCTTCTGTACTGTCCGCAGTCTCTGGTCATCTCCTGTACTGTGTCCGCAGTCTCTGGTCATCTCCTGTACTGTGTCCGCAGTCTCTGGTCATCTCCTGTACTGTGTCCGCAGACTCTGGTCATCTCCTGTACTGTCCGCAGTCTCTGGTCATCTCCTGTACTTTCCGCAGTCTCTGGTCATCTCCTGTACTGTCCGCAGTCTCTGGTCATCCCTGTACTGTGTCCGCAGTCTCTGGGCATCCCTGTACTGTGTCCGCAGTCTCTGGGCATCCCTGTACTGTGTCCGCAGTCTCTGGTCATCCCTGTACTGTGTCCGCAGTCTCTGGTCATCCCTGTACTGTGTCCGCAGTCTCTGGTCATCCCTGTACTGTGTCCGCAGTCTCTGGTCATCCCTGTACTGTGTCCGCAGTCTCTGGTCATCCCTGTACTGTCCGCAGTCTCTGGTCATCCCTGTACTGTCCGCAGTCTCTGGTCATCCCTGTACTGTCCGCAGTCTCTGGTCATCCCTGTACTGTCCGCAGTCTCTGGTCATCCCTGTACTGTCCGCAGTCTCTGGTCATCTCCTGTGCTATGTCCGCAGTCTCTGGTCATCTCCTGTACTGTGTCTGCAGTCTCTGGTCATCTCCTGTACTGTGTCCGCAGTCTCTGGTCATCCCTGTACTGTGTCCGCAGTCTCTGGTCATCCCTGTACTGTGTCCGCAGTCTCTGGTCATCCCTGTACTGTGTCCGCAGTCTCTGGTCATCCCTGTACTGTGTCCGCAGTCTCTGGTCATCCCTGTACTGTGTCCGCAGTCTCTGGTCATCCCTGTACTGTGTCCGCAGTCTCTGGTCATCCCTGTACTGTGTCCGCAGTCTCTGGTCATCCCTGTACTGTCCGCAGTCTCTGGTCATCCCTGTACTGTCCGCAGTCTCTGGTCATCCCTGTACTGTCCGCAGTCTCTGGTCATCTCCTGTGCTATGTCCGCTGTCTCTGGTCATCTCCTGTACTGTGTCTGCAGTCTCTGGTCATCTCCTGTACTGTGTCCGCAGTCTCTGGTCATCCCTGTACTGTGTCCGCAGTCTCTGGTCATCCCTGTACTGTGTCCGCAGTCTCTGGTCATCCCTGTACTGTTAATTAGTTTGCACTACTGTACGAGTTGTTTTTTCTAAACCAAAAGCTCGATATTCAGGTTTCATTGCAGTGTTGGCACTTTGAAAGAAATAAGTTGGTTTTGGGTTGCAGTTTGGGCACTCGGGCTCAAAAAGGTTCGCCATCACTGTCCTAGGGAATCCTCTGAGGGTGAGGATTCACCTGAGTTTACCTTTTTAGTATTAGCAGGGGAAACAACAGGGCCTAGGGAGGAGCCTACAACCTCAGAAGTGGAACAGCAACCTCTAGTGTTTGATGACTTAGAAGTACACAGAGAAAATGTGCCAATGAACAATTGAAGGGCCTGAGAGAATGTAATAAAATAGATGGGGAATTAGTGAATCCTGATAAGAGGATTGCTCTCCAGTACTTCATCATAGAAAGGAACCTCTGCCAAAACAATTACCAAAGAGCTATTTCAGGTTTTCAGTTGTGTACGCCTTCCCAAAGAAGTACTAACCTACCAGGGCACCCCGTTTATGTCTAAGGTAACTAAAGAACTTTGCAAACTTCTGAAGGTGACATAACTCCTTACTTCAGTGTATCACCCTCAGACAGATGGGTTAGTAGAAAGTTTTAACAAAATGTTAAAACAAATGTTGAAGAAGGTGGTCAATAAAGACGGAAAGAATTGGGATTGTTTGCAGCCTTATTTAATGTTTGCGATCAGAGAGGTTCCCCAATCGTCCACAGGGTTTTCTCCCTTTGAGCTACTGTATGGGAGGCACCCATGGGGGCTCTTGGACATTGCAAGGGAAACATGGGAGAGTGAGAGTTCCCCTCATAGAAGTGTAATTGAACATGTGGCCCAAATGCAAGACAGAACTAAACAAGTAATGCCTATTTTGAAGGAACATATGGCTCAAACTGTCAGTAATCCAGATATGACCAGAGATGTGTGGACTAACACAGGGAATATCAGGCTTCAGGAGTGATGTAGATAATATAATTTATTGTGAGATACACCAGTATACAAAACGCACAGTGCAAACAAAAACCAAATAACCAAAACCTTCACCTAATATATACATGTACAGAAATACAAGCATAGTCAGGGCTAGCAAGGGTCATACACAGGAGATCAAGCATGGGCGAAGGGAGGAAGACAGGACACGGAATAAAAGCGTAGTCACAGGAGAGGTAGAACAGTCAGGCAGGCCGGGTCAGGATCAATCGGGCAGATCAGGTACAGAGGATAGTCAAAGGGAGAGCCGAGTCGGTGCAGGCGCAGTTCAATCGTAGTCAGAGTCAAGCAGGTAGATCACAGGAGTAGGTAACAGGTAGCAGGTTCAGGGAAACAGGATAACACAGGCTCATGGGAAACAAACACCAAGGCAATGATTACAGGCCTGATTACTGTTTAAGTACACCTCCTGCAATCAGCCTCAGGTGATGGCTTGATTGCAGGAGGTGAGATCCTGGCTGCTGAAAGGCACTCGCTGGTAAGTCCCAGTACTGCAGCCCATAGAGCAGGTGAGCCACAGCACCACCAGAAGTGAGCCCTTTCCTGACACAAGCCCAGTTGGCTCAACAAAGAATTTACAATCGTGGGGCTCGGATCCGTTCTTTTTCACCTGGTCATAGAGTGTTGGTGTTGGTCCCAAAGGTTGAAAGTAAATTCCTGGCCAAATGGCAGGGCCCATATGAAGTGTTGGAAAAAATGGGTGACTTAAATTATAAAATTAGCCAACCAGGAAGACGAAAACCTGAGCAGGTGTACCACGTAAATTTGCTAAAACCCTGGAAGGATAGGGAATCCTTGCTCGATGAGCCTGCCCTGATTCCTGCTCCGCCTACCTTGGAAGTCCCAGAGGTCGGGTAGTGGACACTCTATCATAAACGCAGCAACAGGAAGCTAGAGAATTTGTGCTCTGCAATAAAGAATAATTCTCAGCATTCCCTGGGTGGGTGTCTGGGATTGAGCATGAAAGGGGAAAGGGTCAAGCTGAAACCCTACTGTATTCCAGAAACTCTGCGAGAGGCAATTCACCAAGAAATAAAAAATATGCTCGAACTGGGGGTTATAGAAGAGTCAAATAGTGACTGGTCCAGTCCTATTGTGCCCAAACCAGATGGAAGTTGTAATGACTTTTGCTAACTGTATAAAATCACTAACTTTGACACCTATCCCATTGAACTGATTGATCGCATAGGGACAGCCCGGTACATGACAACACTGGACCTGACCAAAGGGTATTGGCAGATTTCTCTTTCGGAAACAGCCAAGGAAAAAACGACATTTCTAACTCCAGAGGGTTCTTTCCAGTATCGGAGGATGCCGTTTGGGTTGCAGAATGCTCTGGCCACATTTCAACGGGTGATGGATAAGACCTTCCAATACCATTGAGCCTATGCTCCAGCATACTTAGATGATGTGGTCATCCATAGTGACGATTGGAACTCACATTTACCGAAAGTCCAGGCAGTATCAGATTCTATCTGGAAAGCCGGATTTACAGCCAATCCAAGAAAATGTACTATTGGGCTAGAGGAGGCCAAGTATCTGGGATATACCATTGGGAGAGGTCTGATAAAGCCCCAGGTCAACAAAGTTGAAGCTATACAAAGCTGGCCACGCCCCACCAACAAGAAGCAGGTACAAGCATTTTTGGGAATTGCTGGATATTACTAGCGTTTTATTCCTCATTTTGCCTCACAGGCTGCTCCCCTGACCAATTTGACAAAAGAGAAGGAGTCTGTCATGGTCAAGAGGACCCCTGAAGCAGAAGCAGCTTTTAAGACCTTAAAACAGGCCTTATGTAGACAGCCAGTGTTGTACTCCCCTGATTTTTCAAGGGACTTTGTGGTCCAGACTGATGCATCAGATGTTGTGTTAGGAGCTGTGTTGTCTCAGGTTTTCAAGGGGAAAGAACACCCCATCATTTACCTCTCTCTTGGGTAGACAATTTGAACTGGTAACAGAACTGGTAACAGATCATGCTCCCTTAAAGTGGATGGCACAAAACAAAGAGAGCATTAGAAGAGTGAATAGGTGGTTCCTGGCCCTTCAAGAATTTAGTTTCATCATAAAACACTGCCCTGGTGTTAGAATCGGGAATGCAGATGCCCTGTCCCGAGTGCACGCATGCTTAGCAACATGTGTTCCAACCTCAAGGTTGAAACAAGAGGGGGTATGTGACAGGAAGCCAGGAAGTAAGAACTAAGGGATGTGTCCAGGATGGGAGGTATATTTGTCCCTGATTCATGCTCTACACTGATTGTTGTTCCTTTTGTGCTGTGTAGTGAGCCTGTTTGGCTCACTGATGATTTAATGAGCTCAGCCGTAGCAGGTTAAGGGCTCTGGGCTCTAGAAAACTCCCAGGCTGCTTAGGGAGAATGCTCCAACCTGGAACCAGTTTTCTGTGCAGTACAGACTGGGGAGCAACCAAACAATACTGTGGTGAGAGTCAGGGGCGGAGTGACAACTCATGGGGCCCCCGGGCAATAGGGGATCATGGGGCCCCTGTGTCCTTGCCCAAACTCAAAAAAGCCTATGAAAAAGGTACCAGGGGCATCTCACGGGGTCCCTACTGACCCCGGGGCCCTCGGGCAGTGCCCGACTTGGAGAAGCTCTGTGTAAACGCCCTGTGACTGAGCAGTAGTAGGCTGTATCCAGACAAGTAGATAGGATCCTGTGTCTGCAGGTTGATGCCCAACGTGGCAAGGCTTTATTTTCTGTTTGTATTTTTTTTTTTTTTTTGGATATATGCACCTTGTAATCACCAGCCTTGTATATAAAGCACAACTTTCTTCACCAAGATCCTGCTGTCGTACTGTGCCTCTTTCACCGTGCTCTGCCTCATCCAGGGAGTCCAACACAACCCGCTACTAGGCTAATTCCTCACAAGGGGTAGAGGGAATATTCTAACAAATTTAGTTAAGTGTAATCCCACTTTATATGTATAATTTTTTTTAAAGAAAGAAGAATTTTATAAATAGATCAGTAAATGTATGAAGTGTAATTTATGAGTTCTGCTTTATTAGTACCTACAAAAATCCCATGGTAGTACGGTACTACAGTGTTGGTGTGAAAGTTCATAGATAGGATGTTGGTACCTTCTCTTTGAGGAAGACATATACCCTATAGGGTTTTTTCAAAACTGTAAGCTATAGATGAATTTTGGATAGGGCAGAGGGGAAATAGATGGCTGAAATTGTGACAGTTGTTGCAGGTGGCAATTCCAACACACCAAGGCAAGGCTTGGGTAGTAGGTAGAGACTGGCAAGCATAGCTTAGTGATATGCAGGTGGCCAGTACTGAAAGACGAATGACAACTGGGCATTTGCACACCTATACCTGCTTCCTGCCAGATCAAGAATAGTGATTGGTAACCACTATCAAAGAATGGAAAAGAGATACCAGTTTGTGACAACATTGATCTTTACTGCTGCTGTCATTTTAAATGGCAGTTAAAATAATAGTATGCCACGAGGCAGATTTTGTGATCACGACTTTCAGGCAATTCAATGTCATGATAAATGACAGGCCTATCCTACTTTAGGCAGATAATTAAGGTATACCAGTCCTCAAAGTTCTAAGAATTCATCAGTGTGATATTCTGGAGATGAACATCTTCGCATTGTAAAGCCTCATGCACACAGGGCATTTTTGCAGCCACTTTTATGGGCATCAGGCATTTTTTCTTTACTGCTTCCAAATGGCTCTCTATGTTATCCTATGTGTCCATGCACACATAGACTTTTAGTAGCAGTAACGTTTAACAGCAGGAAAAAGAAATCCGGGGCCAGTGCATCCAGGAGCAGCAGCGTTTTGGCAGAAAAAACACTTGATGCGGCTAAATGCTTCTAAATGCTGAGCGTGTTTATCGCTTGAGCGTTAATTCATTTCAATGGCCAGAATAAATTATCATTTTGGCCAATTAAATGCATTAACGCCCAAGTGCTTGACGCTTGTAAAGGCACCTAAATGCTTGTAAAAGCATTAGATACTTTTACAAGTGTCACGCATTTTTTCTGCAAAAATGCTGCTGCCAGGAGGACAGCTTCTAGGAGAGTTTTTTTTAACATTCTGTGTGCATGAGACCTTAGGGCTGCGTGTGGGGAGGTCTGTCATCACTGGTTAAGGTTTTCAGCTGCACTCCACTAACGTAGGAAAGGAGGCGTACCATAGACTGGCTACCTGAAAACACAAGTCCACTATTATAAGATGTCATTTGAATGACCTACAACAGCTGCACCATCCTGGCTTTACTTCTCCAAGGTTTCCAGCTGTCGTTGGCACTCATATAGCTAGGACTTTCCCATTTTTTGCCTAAGACAGCCACACGTCTAAAATTGCATTTCTGTTCTGAGGTCTATGTGGGACTGTTGCTTGTGACACAGTAATTAAGGCTTTTTTATGAATACAAAGCATACTTTATATGTGCACTGTATGTATATAACAAGAAAGCTCGGTTGTACAGGAACACTTACCAGGCAATAAAGAAATTGAGCTAGGTAGGGGTCAAGTTCTTCTTTAGAGCCTAAGCTTAGGAAAAAAAGCATTTAAAAAAAATTAGCAAAAGGGACATTACTTATATTTAATCAGGAGTGTCCATTGTGCTGGTGCCAGCTGTAATAGTGGAAATTCAATGTCCTCTGCCCTCCTCCCATACGCAGCTGTTATTTTCCAGAGCCACAGGGGTTAATACCAGTGCTGGACCTATGACAGGCACTATTCGAGTGTCAACTATACCCACCCTTTCTGCCCTTCTTCTCCATTCACAGAAGCTGTATTATAGCTTACGTGAAGGTAATGCAATCTATGAATGGTGGAGGCATACATTTCATTCATCCACCCATCCTCCATTCATTTCCACTATTACAGCAGGCACCAACACAACAGACACTTTGGAATAAATGTAAATAACATCATGTTTCTTTTTTTTTTTTTACAAACTTTTTTTCCTAAGCTGCCTGTGGGTTCTGCCAAGTCAGCCAGTATATATAACGGAAAATTGTTATCAAATACTTACTGTAATTTTCCTGGTCTGGCCTCACGTCAGCACACAATAGGTTAACCCCTCCCTTTGGATCCTCAGGGCCACCTTTTCCAGCTTATTAAAAAAGAGGTTTTCCCCTTCCTTGCTGTTTTATTACATAGCAGCAACAGGCCACTTAGGGAGGGAAGAAAATTGTGCTGACGTGAGGACAGACCAGGAAGGGAATATTACGGTAAGTATTTGATAACAATTTTCCGTTTTCCTGTTCGTCCTGCGGGCAGCACACAATGGGATATACCATAGCTAATCTAGGGTGGGATATAGAAGAGAAAATTCAACCAGTCTGACTGCTTGACACACAATCTTTAAGTCTAAGAGGAGCTGACACCCCCACTGCTCTATACATAGAATACTTTGCAGAGATTATGTCTAATCTATAGTGATGTGCAAAGGTCTCGCATGAACTCCAGCTAGTGGTTCTACATATGTTTTCCACTGGTACATATGCAATGGATACCCATGAGGCTGCAATCCCTCTGGTGGAATGATCTCTTATTCTCTGTAGAGGAGCAAGGCCCTGTTGACTGTATGCTAAGTTGATCACTCTTGTGATCCAAGTGGCGAAGATTATTGGCCCTTTCCTAGGCCTGGATGGGATGATGAGTAAGTTATCAGTCTTGCGTACATGTTGCGTACGCTGCAGGTATGTTGACAACAGACTGACCATGTCTAGTGATCTAAGGTCCGATTGATACATCTGCTCTGGTGGTTGCATGAAGCTGGATAGCTCTGCCTCCCAGGAACCTAAAAACTACCTTGGAGGTTAGGGTAGACGAAGGATGCAAAATCACCTTATCTGGGCGAATGATGCAGAATTGATTCTTGCAGGACAGGGCTGCTAATTCAGACACCCTTTTCGCTGTTGTTAAAGCTGTAAGGGAGGTTAGTTTAATTGTAAGAAACCACAATGAGCATGATTCAGAAGGCCCAACTGGGGGCTGTAGTAGAGCATTTAGTACCGTGCCTAAGTCCCAGGCTAGGAAGTAGTCCTTTTGAGGAGGCCGCATTCTTATTGCTGTCCTGAAGAACTGTTTAATTAAAGGTTCATCTGTTCATTTGTGTCCAGTGAAGGAAGACAGTGCTGAGACTTGCACCTTGAATGAGCTAAAAGGCCAAGCCCATATTCAGTGCCGAGTTCAGGAACTCTAGCATACTTGCGATGCTTGGAGCCAGCGGGAAGAAGTTATGCTGTGATCAAAAAGTTACAAATTTCTTCTATATCCTAGAATACGTTGTGTTTGTTGTAGCATTCCTTACTTTTAATAGTGTTGAAATTACCTCTTCTGATAGGCCTTGCGAATGTAAACTGGCCGACTCAACAACCAAGCCGTCAATTATAATCTCCCTGGGTTGGGATGAACCCAATGCTCTTGCAGTAATAAATCCTTCCAGAAAGGTAGAGGTTTTGGCGGGGTCACCATCATTTCCAGGAGCAGAGAAAACTGTGGCCTTCAAGGCCAGAAAGACAGGATTAGGATGCATGGGCTCTCTTCCTCGCAATCTTTAGCAGGGTCCTCATGATTAGAAGAATTGAAAGGAACAGATACACTACAGGGAACTGCCAAGGAATTGAGAAGGCATCCTGCGCTAATACCTTGTCGCATGCGAACCTCGTCTAGAATTTTGGTAGTTGCGCATTCTCTGGTGTTACCATCAGGTTCACAGTGGGCGTTCTTCATTTGGCGAAGACTGGTTGCAGGTAGCATTTGTTGATTGACCATTCGCTGTTGGTGGGGAACTTCCGACTTAGCTGGTCCACTATCTGGTTGTGCTTGGCTGGAATGTTGGCTGCTATTAGGGCTTCCACATGAATCTCGGTCCACAGGAAGATCTTGGTCGCCAGCTGGAGCAATGGCAGGCTCTTGGTTCTACCCTGTTGGGCTATGTAGGCTACTGCTGTCTGATTGTCTATCATTAACATGACCTTGGCACCCTGAATCGGCTCTTTGAAGGCCCGCAGGGCCCAGTATGCTGCCTGCAGTTCCAGGAAGTTTGAGTACCTGGTCTCTGTAGCATGCCATCTGCCCTGGGCTTGTCTCCTGAGACAGTGAGCCCCACAGCCCTGGAAGCTGGCATCCGAGGTTACAATAATCCAGTCTCCTGGACTGAGAAGCATGCCCCGCCAGAAGGTTCCTGGTGCTGTCCACCAGACTAAGCTCTGTCGCATCCGCACTAGCCCACAGATCTCCTGGTCCATTGAACAGCCATGTCATAGGCTTAGGATGGACATTTGGAATGCCCTCATATGGAACTTCACCCAAGGCACCACCAGAGTGGCTGCGGTGAATATCCCTAAGAGCATCACACAGTCTCTGGCCGACAGTGTTGGTGATTCCATTACTCTGGAGACGCATGCCTTTAGTTTGACTCTTTTGCGGTAGGGCAGGAAGATTTGTCCCAATCTTGTGTTAAAAACCATACCCAGGTACTCCATCTCCTGGGTTGATATTAGAAGGTTCTTCTGGCTGTTTGTAAGCCATCCAAATGTGGACAAGATCGCTAATACTTTGTCATTTTTGTAGTGTTAGCTCTTTGCTTGAACCAGCCACCACCAGGATATCATCTAGATAGTGATAGATATTTATCTTTTGCATATGAATAAATGCTACGGTTGCCAGTAAGATCTTGGAAAACATTCTGGTTGCCTTCTTGATCCCAAATGGCAAACATCTGAACTGATAGTGCTCCTCCCCCACTGCGAATCTAAGGTATCGCTGATGATGCTTGCTGATCAGGACATGTAAATTTGCATCTGCCAAATCAATTGAAATCAGCCAATCCTCTGGTTGAACTACTGATATAATTGTGTATACTGACTCCATGTTGAATCTTTTCGGGTCGATGAAATGGTTCAAGTCTATCACTAGTCTGAGCTCCCAGAGGCCTTGGGCACCAGGACAATAGGGGAATACACTCCTTTCCGCAGTTGTCCTGGCGCAATTGGTGTGATGGCTTGCTTCCGCAATAATTCTGTCACATATTCTTATAAGAATTGTCGTTTCTTCTGGTGCTGCGGCCAGTCTGTTTGGAAAAACATATTTGATTGTTTTCCCAGAAAGCTATCCTGTATCCGTGTTTCAACGTCTTCTGAGCCCAACAGTCCCCAGTCCTTACCGTCCATACCCTCCAGAATGACACCAGCCTGACTCCCACCTGAAGGGGCTGGACGATTCAACCATCTAAAAGATGTTTCGGTCTTCTTCGCAGCCTGGCCTGCTCTGGACTTCACTCCCCACAGGCAGAAACTTTTAGTCCCTCTCCATTGTGGCCTAGCATTTTCCTTGCCTGGTATGTATGATCTGGGTTCTAGGGCTCTTCTGAACTCAAAACTGCCCTGACCGAAAGGGTTGCAGTCTCTTCCTTGATGTAACAGATCTGATTTGCCCCCTGTGACCCACCTAATAGCTTCCTCAAGGGTTTTCCCAAACAACATCTTGCTGTTGTATTGGATGTTACACAAAGCCTGTTTTGAAGCTCCATCCGAGATCCAATGCCGCACCCAAAGAGCCCTTTTCGCCGTCACAGAATGTGCCATAAGTCTTGGTAATAGCTTCACCAGATCTGTGGAAAACTGACATCAGGTTGAGCTCTTTGGGGGCCGAAATGATCTTTGCTGTCTCCATCCCTGAATGTAATGCTGTCTCCACATTCGGGGCACAGACCTTTAAAGCCCTTGAGATGGATGTTAACGCTATGGCGGGCCAACAGGCTGCTCCTGCGACCGAATAGATCCTTTAAAGGTGAGTATCTGCCACCTATCCATCGGATCTCTGACAGTGGTTGAGTCCTCCATTCCTGGAGCTGTCTCACACAAGCGGCATCGGTGGACTTAAATGGATACAATTTTGCAAACGGATTCTGCATTCTGACTCTCCTCTCTGGTTTTTCCCATTCATTCTCAAATAACTTGTGGATCTCCTCAAACAAGGGGAAGGAGTCCACTTGTCTGTTGAGGTTAGGAAAAACATTTCCTCACTTTCTCCAGAGGCTTAAAATTCTGACACCAGTCAGTCCTTTACGGCTGTAATATATGAATTTATTAGACTGAAATCGAATAAATGATCAAACAACTCCTCTGATTTCCAGCACTTGAGGTTTTTGCTTTTTGTTCCCATGTGGACTCTAATTTAGGTTCATGCTCTGAACTTCTTGCGTTGGAGACTAGATGCATGCTTTTCAGCCACTGCCTGTATATAATCTTTTCCTCACAAACCTGGCCCTAAGATGTCCTGGGAGGAGGGGAGTACTGTCAGGGCCTGGACTTGAACCCAGGACGTCTGCTGTGTCTTTGAGTAACTCTTCTTACTGAGCTACTGGGAATGCTGGACAGCACTCTGCCTGGTCCATTGGATAATCCTGCCTTGTGCCTTGTTTTCTGCTGAACCTTGAACTCTTTACTCCTCCCATGAACTTCCTGCTTTAAGCCATGTCTTTGCACCTCCTGTTTGCCAGATTATTGTGCCTTCTCCAGCCAATATCTTGCTCTTGTCTCTCCTGCTGCTATCACTCGTTACCGACCTTTGACTTGTTCTTCGACCACACTTCTGCTCAATCCCAGCCTGCAAACACGTTACCGACCTTCGGCTTGTTTACTGACTATGCTTCTGTTTTATCCCTACCTGCTACCCCCACTACTGGACCCTGGCTTGCTCACCTCCTGGTGCGGCAATCCTGAGGATCACAATCTGGTACTAACATGCAACAAAATCCAACTCCACCATCAGGAGCTCCGGTGAATATCAGGTAGTGCTTAGACCGCGCACCTCATGTGAGCCCGCGTTATCTGCCAGGGTGACCTGCTTGTGTACCATCCTGCTGATTGGTGGGAGCTTTTCCGCTACTATAGCTGCTGGTCTCTAAGCCTGACACCTGACCGTGACAGAATAATCTGGCATAAACATGGAGGCCACTATCGTAAATGCCGTGGCTCCTTTCATGCAGCAAATTTCAGAGGTGTTCCCTATCAAGAAATTTTTTCTGAACTTCAAAGTGTGGTAAAGGGGCAACAGGAGGAAATCCATGCTCTGCAGAGATGATTGTTGGACTTATGTTCCCGCAATATTGCTAACACACGTATGTCGCTACCACTTAAGTTTAATGGAGACCGCCGCCATTACAGAGGTTTCCTTAACCAATGTCATATTTACTTCCAGATGCAATCCGGTGCATTTACTTCTGAGAAACAAATCTGCCCCTGTTGATATGGAGACGGTTGATGGTCCACCTTTATCATTAGGACCTGTTACCCATGAAACGGTTCCTCTGGTACTGAAATTTGGGGCTGACTATCATGAAACCATCAGCTTCTAGATCATTACATCACCCAAATTTCCTGTCATCTTGGGCATTCCTTGGTTTTCTACCCATAACCCCTCCATCAACTGGGGAGAACGGACTTTACATTTTACGTCTCCCCATTGTGATGAACATTGTAGAGAACCTTGTTGAATAAGTTCTCCACCAAACAAGAAACCACGAGTTGATGTGGTAACTACCCAGTCAGATGACAAGCTGCCCCCACAATACCATGAGTTCCAGGATGTCGGTGATAAGAAGAATGCCAATCAATTACCTCCTCATCGCCCATACGATTGTCCCATCGAACTGCTTCCAGTGGCAGAAATACCATTCGGCCGCCTTTTCAATCTATCAGAACCTGAACTAAAGGCACAGAATTTAGAGAAGCGCTTTATCAGACCCTCAACGTCTCCTGCAGGAGAAACCCTGTTCTTTGTTCAGAAAAGGACTCCACCTTGCGTCCATGCATCAATTTTAGGAACTTGAATAAAATCAATATTAAAAACCGTTATCCACTCCCTCTAGTCTCTAAAATGCTGGAAAGACTCCATTCTGCCAAAGTCTTTACAAAACTTGATTTACGGGAGGGCATATAACCTTGCCCGCATTCATCAAGGAGATGAATGGAAAACCGCTTTTAGAACCAGATATGGGCACTTTTGAGTCCTTGGTTATGCCTTTTAGCCTTTGTAATGCTCCTGCAACTTTTCAGCACTTCATCAATTATATTTTTCGAGATTTGCTGGACCAGTTTGTGATTACATATCTGGATGATATTCTCATCTTTTCGGATAACCTGGAGGAGCATTGTAAGTATGTCTTTGAAAGATTAAGAAAGAACCAAGTTTACATTAAATTGGAAAAATGTGAGTTTGAACAATACAAGTCCAGTTCTTGGGATTTATTATTTCTTCAGAAGGCACAGACTGTTTTTATTAAGCTAAATACTTTTTTCACTTCTGCACCAATATTGGTACATCCCAATCCCAAGCTACCTTTTATTGTGGAAGTGGATGCCTCAGACGCTGCCGTGGGAGCTATCCTTTCTCAGTGAAGAGGAGAAAAGATGCAGCATTATTTTCTCGCTTGATGTCATCAGCTGAAAAGAATTATGACATTGGGAATAAGGAGTTGCTGGCAATTAAGGAAGCTTTTTCCGAATGGAGGCATCTGCTGGAAGGGACTAAGCATCCTGTGAATGTTCTCACTGATCATAAAAATCTAGAATTAATTTGTTCTACCAAGAGATTGTCTTCTAGACAAGCACATTGGTCACTGTTCTTTTCCAGGTTTAATTTTATTATCTGGTCCTCTTCAGTAAAACAACTCTGAATGCTTGATCCTGCCTCAAAAGAACTTCCTAGGGGCTATAAATTCTAAAGCATTCTCAAATTTTCTCAAAGATGGGTATGAGAATGACCCACTGCTAAATCATCCACCTAAGGTCATTAACCTGGCTTATAAGAATGTTTTTTGGATTCAAGGGCATCATATATACATACCTGAATCTGCGCGGGTTGAAGCCCTCAGGTTGGTTCATGATTCCAAACTTGCTGGGCATTTTGGGGCTTCTAAGACAGAAGAACTTTTATCACGTTCCTTTTGGTGGCCTGGTTACAAGAAAGATGTCAAACGCTATGTAACCTCATGCCTGACATGTGCACTCAATAAGACTCCTCAAGCTTCTCCTTTTAGGGTTGCTTCAGCCACCACCATCAAGCCACTTCCATCAAGACCCTGGGGGTCAATTTCTGTGGACTTTGTGGATGATTTACCTCCCTCAAAAGGAATGACCAATATCTTGGTAGTTGTCGACCGTCTCACAAAGATAGCTCATTTTGTTCCAGTTAAGAGGGTACTCACTGCTGAATAAACTGTGGAACTGATGGTATGAGAAGTCTTTAAACTACATGGAATCCCTGATGACATAGTGTCAGACAGAGGAGTGCAGTTTACTTCAAAATTCTGGAAAACCTTCTGCTCAGCATTAGGTGTTACAATTAATCTGTCCTCTGCTTTTCATCCCCAGTCTAATGGTCAGACCGAGAGGACCAATCAAACTCTGGAGCAATATCTTCAATGTTTTGTCAGTTATTTTCAGGATGATTGAGTGGACTATCTTCCTATGGCAGAGTTTCCATATAACAATTCCAAACATAGCTCCACTTCTCTAAGTCCTTTTTACTTAAACACCAGCTATCATCCAGTTTTTATTCCTGATCTCCCTATTACAACTCATATTCCTGCTTTTACCAACAGACTAACTACATTGCAGGAAATTCTGGAGGAATTGATTGAGACTTTGAGGGACACTCAAGAATGCTACAAAAAGGCTGCCGACAGGCATCACAGATCACCTCCTACCCTTCATGTGAGTGACAAAGTTTGGCTATCAACCAAACATTTGAAGGTTAATGTTCCATCTGCTAAGTCAAAAGTTTGTGGGTCCTTTTCAGATTGCTGCTCAAATCAACCAAGTCACCTTTCACTTAAAACTTCCTGACAGCATGAAGATTCACCCTGTTTTTCACATATCGCTACTCAAACCGTTTCATGAAAATCTGTTTTCTGGAAGAATTCTCCCACCTCTTCCACCTGTTGAAGTACAGGGTGAATAAGAATTTTTGGTAGAGAAAATTCTTGGTTCCAGAATCTTTAGCAACAAATTACAATATCTGGTTCAATGGGAAGGATATGGGCAAGAGGAAAATGTTTGGGAACCTGAGGAGAATGTTCATGCCCCTAGATCACAGGTGTCAAACTGTCGGCCCTCCAGCTATTAACAAACTACAAGTCCCATGAGGCATTGCAAGATTGACAGTTACAAGCATGACTCCCAAAGGCAGAGTTTCGCAACAGCTGGAGGGCCACCGGTTTGACACCCATGCCCTAGGTTACCAAGATAATTCCACCAGAGGTTTCCTCACAAACCTGGCCCTAAGACATTCAGATGATGTCCTGGGAGGAGGGGAGTACTGTCAGGGCCTGGACTTGAACCTGGGACATCTGCTGTGTCTTCCAGTAACTCTTCTTACTGAGCTACCAGGAATGCTGGACAGCACTCTGCCTGATCCATTGGATAATCCTGCCTTGTGCCTTATTTTCTGCTGAACCTTGAACTCTTTGCTTCTCCCATGAACTTCCTGATTTAAGCCATTTCTTTGCACTTCCTGTTTGCCAGATTATTGTGCCTTCTCCAGTCAATATTTCACTCTTGTCCCTCCTGCTGCCATCTGTACTTTTGCTATCACTCGTTACCGACCTTTGGCTTGTTCTTCGAGCACACTTCTGCCCAATCCCAACCTGCAACCGCATGTTACCAACCTTCTGCTTGTTTACTGACTACTCTTCTGTTTGATCCCTACCTGCTACCTCTGCTACTGGACCCTGGCTTGCTCACCTCCTGGTGGGGCAATCCTTAGGACCGCAATCTGGTACTAACACGCAGCAAAATCCATCTCCACCATCAGGAGCTCCGGTGAATACCGGGTAGTGTTTAGACCCTGCACCTCAGGTGAGCCCACATCATCTGCCAGGGTGACCTGCTTGTGTACCGTGTACTGAGCCTGACACCTGACCGTGACACATGTAATGTACAGAGTGCAGGGGTAAGGGGATGTAACATTTAGAGAGCGGGGGTCAAGGGTGGATAATGCAGAGAATGCAGGACTTCGGTATATGCAAAGTTTATTGGGAAACAATCAGGCATGTATGCTTTTTGCGGGTGCTTTTCGGGTGCTATGTGCTGACTATGTTGTGCTCGCCATTAGACACTATCTCCAATATGTGCAGTGAGCGCACAGTGGGTCCCACCCCCCTTGCAGCTCATGGATACACTATTGAGTAAAATTAATAAAACATCTTTATTGTTTAACAAATTTTGTCAGTTGATTACCAAACAAATGTAGTTTTTTAGCTATGTCAAATGTATCAACTGAACATGAAGGGAAAGGCCAAGATATAGAAGCTTATTTTGACATGGGGAAAAACATCTGCAAATTATCCCAAGCACACTGCCTCTTGCAATACTATTACTTGGAAATTAACTTTTTAATGCGTGTGATGCTCGACTTTTCTGCATCACGTCTACATACTATCTATATCCTACCTTATCACTGCTGTTAAATCTTGTAAATCACTTCTTTGCATCTTATTAACTGCCCTCTATAATTATTTTCAGTTCTTTCCTATTTAAATGCAAGAAAAACTGCAGAAAAGGCAGAACAACAGGGGCATTCCTGAATAAATTATATCTTTAATCCAATCCAGATAAATACATCATCATTACTTTTTTTAGTAATCATGTTGCAAATTACCGGGCGTGAAATGTCAAACAGAGTGAAACGGATGACATGATTTCTTGCGCCAATCATGCCTCTGCAGCTTATCATCCCCCTCCTCTCTCTCCAGTTTAACTGTAGTGATAATTCAGTGGCCTCTCTCTCCTTCTTTATAAGTAGTTCTGGCCTTGAACAGCGCTGCGTAAGATCGATACAGCACTGGGGTCCCCTATATCTCCAGCTTTAAGTGCCTCTCTGTTCTTTAATGCTCTTACTGATAAACGGCCACATGGATCAGCGTTTATCTCCTGTTCCAAAACCTTCTTTTAACCGCTGCTTACTGTCCCCTGATAATCTAGCATTTTATTGTTAATCGCACCTGTAAATTTACTGATCTTGGCCTGTGGGTCGAGATATGAGCAATGATGTGAGTTAACAGAAAAAAAAAGGAAGGAAAAAGTCTAAATCACAAGTGTTCAACGGCGCGGTAGTTCCGCTGCTTCCATTTGCTGAAGCGCAATGAAGCAGTTGTGACCGAAGAAGTATTTCCAACAGGTTGGGTTAAAAATTTAAGTAAATTCTTTTGTTTTATTATAATATTTTATATATTTTAATGTATATACTTAAAGGAATATTGATTCCTTCATCAGATCATCAAATAAAGTGGTGTAAAGGGATAACAAATCTCTACAGAGCTACATGACTGGTGGGTATTGGGTGGCTTACCTAGGTTGGCTTAAGAGGTATGCTGACATCAAGACTGGGCAATGAATAGGATCAGGGCAGTTTAAACACGTAAAAGTAAGTCAAATGAAGTCAATGATTTTGTTTTATAATAATACTTGATATATTGTAATGTATAAACATAAAGCTATATTGATTCCTTCCATCGGTTGTCAACTAAAGGAGCGTAAAGGGATGACAAATGGTGGGTAT
The DNA here is from genome assembly GCF_062004578.1 of Staurois parvus. Lineage (NCBI taxonomy): Eukaryota > Metazoa > Chordata > Amphibia > Anura > Ranidae > Staurois > Staurois parvus. The sequence goes on from NW_028317933.1 coordinate 7,934,411, forward strand.
TGAGTGGCTTACCTAGGTTGGCTCAAGAGGATTTCTGACATCAAGATTGGACATCGAATGGGAACAGGAGAATTTAGATGCATGAGCATAAAATGAAAATCTTTGCATAAACGTTTACTGGTGTATGACCAGCTTGAGTCTCAAGAGGGTGCATGGTGGCACTTGCTAGCAAGCATGCAGTTTAGTACAACCAAAAGACATGCACAGGTCCAGCTGTGAGCCAAGACATACAAAGCAGTTTCTTTTTAGAGATTGGAGGATGACTCGGGGAGCGTCAATGCTATGTGATATCTATGCTAATGGTAACAGTGTAGGATGAGGAATACCATAAATGCAGAAAAGGGGGCAGAATTGGTATTAGAGCAACTAAAACAGGGGAGGATAGATTTTGAAGTATAACACTGCTTGTTGAAAAAAAAATCCTCACTGGGTAATATACAGTATGTATATTGCTTTTATTATACTTTGTATTAGATTACTGAAGAATAAGCTGTTTGTTCCACTATGCCCTTTTGAGACAGATTCCTGAAAGGCAGGGGGAGGGGTGTGGTTCATTATAAGGTCTTGTGTTCTCATGAGGAAAGTTTTATACTGTGTACATCCCCTTTGGAAGTATTTAACTCTTAGAGAATATCTCACCAAAAATGAAATTCCTATTGCATGGGATAACTAAAATTTAACTTGCATCTAAGGGCAGACATCTGAGGAAATCAGTGGGCCAATAACACAAGCAGCAAATTCTATTTTTGGAGGTGTTCTGTAAACCAACGGTGTACAGAACACCTCCAGATTGACACATTGCATTGAATTTTTTGACAATTTTTATAAAATGACAGCGGCTTCAGAAATGGAAAAGTAATAAAAAACCCAATAAATTACAATATGCCTTGTTATAGCAGTTTTAAATGCTATATCAACTTTAAGGAAACTGAAATTCCCTTCTAAGGGCCCATTTATTAAGTTTGGGAGGGGGGTAGATTTAAAGAGCAATTGCACTTTTAGAAAAGTTTTATTCTAAAGGCCTGCCTTTGGTATAACTGCTTCTGTGAAATGTTTACCTTCAGCCCTGCTTTGGATATTTTCTCTTTGTGACCCTACCATGCATCACCTAGCTTTTGCTTGTAAATAGCCCTAAAAATGAGTCTCCCCTCTACTCACCATGCTCAAAGGCAGGTGCAGGGTCCTCTAACTACTCTACCCACAATCCTCTGTGTTCCCGCAATCCTCTGGACATGCCCAAGCAATACAAGTTTTCCGCACACAGTATGGTTGCATTGACTACTATAGGAAATAATTCAATTTGGTAAGCTTGGCCAAAAAAACGATTCAAATGAAGTGAAACTAAAGAACAACTAAACCCACAGAGTTAACAGTTTAAAAAAAAAAAGCTAAATTTCTGGCATCCCAGAAATGCTGTCACATTTTCTTGTGCTCTCAACTAAACTGTCAAACCATCAAATGGCTGGTTTCATGTCTGATCACATGTGCAGCACCATGTGAACCATCAAATGGCTGATCACATGTGCAGCACCATGGCCATTGCAAATCAGAGGATAAGATAGTAGCTTCCTCTGCTGAAAAGGATAGGCGAGTTTAGTTCCTCTTTAAAGCTGGAATTCTGCTTTAAGCAACAGAATCTAAACTGTCACTAAGGGCAGTTGTGTCACTTTTCTTTGTTCTAGTTTTTAGAATAGAAGCCTGGCATGACAAGCTGGGAGAAGAGTTCTCAGTACATTCCAGAATACTACAGGGAAATCTTCTCTGACCATAAAAGATGAATGATATAGGTTTGGACAAAACATAACAGGAGATGCAAACACAATAAACTAATCCCAACAGTGGAGCATATTGGGGAAGCAGACTGGGCTGATCTCTGTCCCTAGGACCCAGACTTCACAAAATCATAGATAACAATTAATTCTAGACTGTAACAGTCAATTCTACAGGAGAATACATTGAGTGGAAGCTTAAAGGAATTTGGGTCACACGGACTAGTCATTTGCTGTATGCAAAAGTGAATCTACAAAAAGAATATGTAAGACTACACAATATAGAGCAAAATGCTTTAGCATGGCCTCCTATGTCCAAACTTTAAAGTATATATGGGAACTGCCATTCATGTGTGCTATGATGGCACTGACCAGTCAGAATCGATCTGCTCTGTGATGTGATGGTGCTGACCAATGGGAATTGATCTAATTTGTGCTGTGATGGTGCTGACCAAACAGAATCGATCTGGTCTGTGCTGGTGGAAGGTAAAAACATTTATGTGTGCTGCTCCCCCCATAGCCCCCCCCCCAATACTTACCTGAGCTCCCTCTCGATCCAGTGATGTGTACAGGAGCCTCAGCTGTCCCGGAACTCCCTCTCCTCATTGGCTGAGACAGAAGCAAGAGAGAGTTAAAATTGTTGTAATTTTATTTATGTATTTATTTATTGCTATCTGTGTCTCATTTTGGAGGTTCCCTTTCACTTCCTATCCCATAGATTCAACAGGAAATGAGAGGATATATTTCCAAAGTGAGCGAAATCCCCTTGCAGGCTTTTATCACATGAACAAGTGTCCCCATTGGAAGATTTCTGCTCTATTCCTGCTTTGGTGGAAAATCACAATTTGGGGTGTATCCAAACTTTTCATCTCACTTTCATTCCCAGTGTTATTGGTGATTAGGAGAGCTGGATAAAGTGGTAATAGTTCAATTGTCCTCATCACTCTATCCAGATATTACTTACTGTCAGTCACCACTCTCCACTCTGCCCACTCACTGGAGCACCAGGCCGGTCAGGGGGTAGGCACAGCTGGCTTTGGCTTTCAAGAAGCACTGAGAGGCAGAGCCAGCTGTCAATCAGGCAGCTGGGTGGAGCTTGGAGAGGCTCTGTGACATCAGTTGACAGCATGCTTTAGCCTGCTGTTAGATTACTCTGGGTCACAGGAGAGCAAGAAAAAGTGCACTCCTGTGACTCAGAAGAGAAGCTTTGGCTATACTTCTCTTTACAAATGGAACATAACTCCTACCCTTCACAGCCAAGGAAGCTGCCAGCATACCATTTTTATTTTTGCCATGGAGCTAGCCATGTTGATAACCATGTGACCAGTTATGAGACTAGCCATTTGATGGCTTGACAGTTCAGTTGAGAACACAACCAAGTGTGACAATCATTCTCAGCATGCCTTGAATGTGTGTACTGTATATATATATATATATCTATCATCAATTGCAAAAGTATATATCGACATGTACTACATGAATAAAATACTTCTAGAAATTGTATCACATTTTTATAAAAAAAAAAAACAATAACAAATCCCCAAATGTGAACATAAAAATAAAATCAAAAACTTGAAGGCAATATATTGCAAACAAATTCCCATGTCCATAAATTACATCAAACATCCTTGCACTGGTGCAAAAATGATTGCGACCCCAACCTCCCATCCCTGCAGAACATCTCTCCTGTAAGCCAGTTCCTATCCTCAGGGGTGTATGTGATGCAAGGCAAACAAGGCGTTTGTCTTGGGTGCTGCCTCCCCCAGGTAGAAGGGGAACCATGGGTGTGAACGGCATAACCGCCATTGGGAGGGGGGGGGGGGACAGCTGAGCCAAAAGACAAGTAGCGGGTCAGGGGACCAGCTGCAGCGGAGGGTGTATCAAGGGCCTGCTGTCAGGGTGTGCTGGGCTGTGCGGGGTGGGTGAGGCCAAGAGCATCCAGTGGAGGGCCTGTGGAGGAGGAGAAAGGAGGAGGTCAGGGGGGAGGAGCCCCCCCTGCCCTCTTTGTTGCAGCTGCTGCCAAAGATCCTGGTGGAGATAGAACACAGGCTCAGCTACTGCTCCTGGCACCATCTGGAGGAGCTGCTGCTGGACAGGTAAGAGCTTGGAGGACTAGTGTGCTTCCTCACTCCTGTCACGTTACCCCCCCATCACACTGCCCCCACCCTGTCCCGCTACCCCCCACCTGTTCAGCAGCCCCCCCGTCACACTGTCCTTTCCCCCTCATCACGCTGCAACCCCCCATCATGCTGCCCCCTCCTGTCCCGCTGCCCCCACCTGTCCAGCAGCCCCCCGTCACACTGCCCTTTCCCCCTCATCACGCTGCAACCCCCCATCATGCTGCCCCCTCCTGTCCTGACCTAAAGGAGTGGATCTTAAACAGGAAGGGGTAGGATAAATTTAGATGGGGGATGCCCGATTTTAGTCATGCCTAGGGCAGCACAAAACCAAAATACACCACTGCCTATCCTTGCAGAACATCTCTCCTGTCAGCCCTCTCCCATTCCTGCAGAACATCTCTTCTGTCACCTTCTCCAATCTCTGCAGAACATATTCAATGTACATAAATACTCTTATTTTCTACTTTAAGTTATTGCTTCATAAGACTATCACAAACCATACCTCCTAACAGACCCAGATTCCACGGGACTCTCTCGGGATTTCAACTAAATCCTAGAACAGTCCATGGCTCCTGGGATGGTTGGGAGCCAAGATTTGTGATAATTTTATGAAGCAGTAAAGTAAAGAAGAAAATGGAAGTGTTTGTATGCATTGAATAGAAATATAATCAGACTTACAAATCAGACAATACAAATAGTACAAAATCTTGGCAGGATATTCAAGGATCCACTGTCTATCCACATCACACACTGCCGATGAGTCATGGGAGTCAGCGGTTCTCCTGGCAGACTTGTAACACCATCCCAGTTAGGCTGCTAGGTAAATTTAGTTTTTGGCTTCTGCAGTAATCAGAGGAGCAGTGATTACTTGGTCTGGTCTGTTCACATCTTCATGGACTGAGAGTTTGATTGCTTCTCCCTGCCTTCAGAAAACGTTACTGGAACTTAAGGAGGGAGAATTGAAATGTCCAGCCTGAATGTTAAGCTGGGTCTAGCCAATCCCTGGGGAGGGGTGCCCAAGTAGTGGCTTAAATAGTCTGGAGCCCTGAGGAGATCGTCTTTATTGCCTTGTGGGGATTGATTTGTGAGCTGTGAGGAGGGGGGCTGCTTTCCTCTAGAACTCTTTGAACTGAATGCTGGACTATATTGCAGGAGGCTGCACCTATGGACTGATTGTTTACTGAGATCCAGTGAGTAGAGCTTCTTTTCTGTGCTAAAACTACTTCATAGCCCAGCTGTGAACCATGTACTGTTCTATGTGTGCCTATGCTTGTGCTCATACTACTCCATAGTCCCCTGCCGTGAACCGTGGACTGTTCCAGTCTGCCTCTATCTGTGTTCATACTACTTCATAGTCCCCAGCCATGAACCATGTACTGTTCCAGTGTGCCTATGCTTGTGATCATACTACTTAATGGTTCCCAGACCTGAACCGTGGACTAGTCCAGTCTACCTATACTAGTGGTAATGCCGCTAAGCAAGATGTGTCCTCTGCTAGCAATATGTTCCATTTTGGGATAGCCTACATCACCCCAAATCTCCTCCCAAGTTTCTACTAGCAAATAAACTGCCAAAAAGACTGCCCCTAGACTGATTAATGAGTCGAGGTAAATTGACCTTTGTTGGGTTCTTGGCTACGTTGTGCTGGGAAAGAACCTGCTATTCACACCACCTCCTCAAACTCACTCTATCCAAAACTTACCTCATAATATTTCCTCCCCCATGTTCCTCTTCCCCTGACTTCTTTGTCAAGAATGATGTCACAACTATCAAATCCGACCTATCGTTTTGGCCCACATCCAATCACTGTCCAAAGCTTGCCACCTCAATTTATGCAACATCTCCAAAATATGCCCCTTCCTAACCAATGACACCACAGAGCTCCTAGTTTACTCCCTGGTCATCTTCCACCTCGAATACTTCAACTCTCTCCTCATTGGCTTATCTCTAAATAGGATTCTATGTAGAACTCATCCACATTACCAACCACTCAGTGTCTGCTACTCTTCTATGCCAATCCCTCCAATGGCTTCTGCTCACCCAACAAATGAAATTCAAAATACTAACAGCAACTTACAAAGCCATCCACAACTCTGCCCCCAGCTACATCGCTAACCTAGTCTCAAAATACCAACCAAATCGTTCTCTTCATTTCTCCCAAGACATCCTATTCTCTAGCTCCTTTGTCACCTCTTCCCATGCTTGCCTCCAGGAATTCTCTTGAGCCTCTGGAACTCCCTACCCAAATATGTCCAACTATCTCCTATTCTGTCCACTTTTAGACAATGCCTGAAAACCCTTCTCTTCATAAAAACCTATTCCGTCCCCACCTAATAACTGTACTTTACTTTCTCCATCAGCTCATCCCCCACAGTTATTACCTTTTGTATCACTTGACCCTCCTTTTTAGATTGTAAACTCTAACAAGCAGGGCCCTCTAATTCCTCCAGTATTGAATTGTATTGTACCTATACTGTCTGCCGTCACATTGGAAAGTGCTGTGCAAATTCTTGAAGCTATATAAATCCTGTATAATAATAATGATAATCTACAGTTGCCACTCCAGGTGTAGCACTACAGACTTCTTACTCTTCAGATGGGGTAAGTGCAAGCCTGTGGGATGGACAGACGAGCCATCCATCCTAAACCTAGCAAACATAAGCAATAGTCAGGGGAGGACAGGAAGATTTTTTACAGGAAAACATATACACTTTTCAACACAGTAGTGCTCACCACTAATAAACCACTGCATACTTTACATGGAGCCTTTAATGCTCCAGCTTGCCCACTCTCAGCAGTATTTACATCATGCAGTATTCTGGCAGCATTGTAAAATCTCCATGTGTCCCAAGATAGGGTGAGCATGAGGCAAGCAAACCCAGAACACCTTGTAAACTTTAACTGTACATTTTTAAGAAACAACTGGGGAAACATTATTTTCAATGAAATTAGTCAGTCAGTGTGATAAAGTTCCAAAGCACACTACTAAATCTCCCAAGCAATGACTCAAAAAGAAAAAATAGAACATGGGCTGCCTTAGTCAAAGCTTTGAGCCTTGAGGGTTCACACAGGGAAATCCACAATCAAAAAGGAATTTTGCATGCAGAAATAGTCAAAAATGTCATGGTCAGAAACTGGTTCACTTTTAGTGATTTCAGGAAACTGTTACTACTGATAAGAATTTTGTCACATGGAACACAAAGAGGGAAAAAATTATCTGCCTATTATATCTATAGGATTCTGATTAGATTTAGGTCTCATGCATATGGGCTCCTGGGGCCGTACAAGGTAAAACTCAGTTATATAAATGTGAAATACGGTACCCAATAAATCTACTAAGCTATCCCAATATTCATAAAGAAACTTTCACCCTTGAAAGTGTAAATGATTATATAACAATATGAATGAGTCCCCACCTTGTAATATCTCCACCCTATATTAAGTGGCAATCAAATCTTTAAGGAAAAAATCTTCAAAATATACAAATATATAAGCAAATAAGTGTTAAATTAAAATAAAATAAATAAATAAAATAAATAAAGTCCTTTCCACAAATATAGTGAAATTAATACCCAGTGTCATTAAATCCTTTATGATCCTTTATGACTAAGTCCCGGATGTGACGAAACGCGTCAAAGGAAGTGACGTCGGACGCAGAGCAGGAACCGGAAGTCGTACGGCGGCCATCTTAGGTCTTGGAAACCGCAGAGTAATCCACCTGGAAGCTGCCTGGTAGCCCCTTGAACAGGGAACACTTCTACCACGCTTGTTTTTTATGTGTTGGATGAAAGCAGATTGATTAAAAAGGTATTGTTCCATTTACCATACGGTGTCACACTATTATATCATTGATTTTTACCTATATACGTTTTGGAGGAATCTGTATGAGATCTGGGCAAGGCTCAGGTGGGACCATGAGGGGAAGGTAATCAAAGTGGAAAGTTTCAGGAGTAGAGTAGAGGAGAGGAGAAGAAGCGTTTCTGGTGATACCTTCTATTGATATACAAGGCGTTTTATCCTATGATTTCTGGTAAGGGTATACTTGCTGATTTCAGTAGAGGTGACACATCACTGGAGTTGTGTTTGGCACAGAGTGAAGCACATCACTGATTTTGCACAGTGTTGGTTTATTTTGTTTTTGCACATTTTTTTGCACTAAATATAGAGTGATATGGAATATTGTCATTGAGATAATGCACTATTGTGAGTTTGTTTTTCTTTGAGGCATTTTCCAACCTTTGAGAGCCAGAGGAAAGCCTCAACATCTTTAAAGAATTATCAAGTTGGAGTTTGGACATTGCTTTATTTATTTATAAATTTTGGACTTTAATGACACTGGGTATTAATTTCACTATATTTGCAGAAAGGACTTTATTTATTTCATTTATTTATTTTATTTTAATTTAAAACTCAGTTATATTTCCCTGCCTCGGAGCCACAGGTGCTGCATACCACTGTCCTAAAAAAAATCAATGTCTGTACATGGCTATATGCAGGTACACACTGGTAGTTGCGTACACACAGATATACAACACTAGATACAGGCTGTCTGTGTTCAGGGGTGTACATCGCATGCATGTGTTTACATAAGTTCTGGCATTGACAGCCACTGATTTCCATGGGTGGCTGTATGCACTGCCTGTGGCTTCTGGGTGGGCAAATAAACTGGAATCCTATGTTGTATATTCCCTGGTGCTTGTTTGCATGAACTTTAAAGTGTATCTATGGTCAAAATGTAAAATCATATATTTATTTCCACATTGTATTGCAATTATCTCTAATCTACATCTATTATTCTGAATGATCTTGAAGTTTGTAACCTACTTGACAATCCCCACACATTTACTTCTTTGATTTCTGTGGCAGGTAGTCACTATGCTCTGTGAGCAGGCACTGCTGTGTCATGCATTTCACAGAGCCTGCCTTCTGAACTACAGAGCTGCTGAGAGGAGGAGTGTCAGGAGGCAGAATCAGTACAGGAATCATCTCTTGCAGACAGCATGGTACCATGGGATATGTAGTCCTTAGAAATGGAAAGTAAACAGCAGAGAAGAAACTGCAAAGAATGCAAGAATTTGTGGAAAGAGATTGTCAGCAGACAGGCAGCACACACAGCATGAAAGAAGATTTTGTTCAAGTCAGCTTATGTATATTGGATTGTCAGAAATAACAATTGTTTGTATTGCTATTACAAAGCTGATGGTATAAAATGATAGTGTATGCTGTTACCATTGATATCCTTTAAAGCAGGGGTGTCAAACTGGCGGCCCTCCAGATGTTGTGAAACTACAAGTCCTATCATGCCTCTGCCTTTGGAAGCCATACTTTTAACTATCAATCTTGCAATGCCTCATGGGACTTGTAGTTTAGCAACAGCTGGAGGCCCGTCAGTTTGACACCCCTGCTTTAAAGGATAAGTTTACCTTAGTAGTGCTCCTCTAGTTAGCCAGGGGGAGATAGCTAGGTTTTTAGTTAGAGGCTGGATAGCCTGGTATGAGTCAGCCAGGTAACTTTAAGTCCAGGCTGAGGGCTCTGCAGGTCGGCTTCCTGATACCTCTCCCTGCTCTAAAAGCTTGAGAAGTTTCTAGAAGGCAGTGGGTGGGGGTAAGGAGGGGTTGATCTTCATACACAGGGGACTCTGACCAATCCCCAAGCAGGAGGTTTGACATGGAGTGAGGGCAGCCCTTAAGTATGGGAGAGCCTGATCAGGAAGATGTGAGAAAGCTCAAATGTGGACCCTGGGAGGGGGCCCAGGGAGAGACCTACGTACAGGCAGGATCTGGGAAGAAGGATCTCTCAGCCTCAACTGTCCTCTAAGAGAGGACAGCCTGGGAAGCAGGGAAGGAGCCAGCCCAGCATAAGGCCTGAAGGCAGTCACCAACCCACATGCTTACGGGAGCGGACTTCGTTAGCAATCCTATACCCCGGGGGCCAGATAAGGGGAGAGGGCAGTCAGGTGAAAAACCCAACTAGCTCCTCATCTGGGACTGCTTTATTAACTGCTTTCCCGCCGCCCTATAGCAGATATACTGCTACAGGGGGTGGCAGGGGTGCACAAAATCGTGTATATACTGTATACATGATTTTTCATCTCCAGGTAGGGGGCATGCGTGAGCCACAAGCGCGCCCTACCTGCGCTGCTATTCGCGGCCTCAGCTGTCAATCACAGAGTCCCGGCCGATGATTACTCGCTGGCACTTGGTGATTGCGAATCATTCCTGACGGAGGGAGAGAACTGTACGTAAACAAAACAGTTCTCTCTCTTGTCAGCTCCAACACAATGCTCTGCATGGCTCTGCATAGCACAGCCAGGCAAAGCAGTGTGCTTACAGTTGAAAGCACTAACACAGCCCACAGTTAACCCTTCGATTGCCCCTCATGTTAACCCCTTCCTGCCCAGTGTCATTAGTACAGTGTCAGTGCTTTTTATTATCACTGATCACTGTATTGGTGTCACTGGGGATGTCACTGACACCAAGTCAGTTCCCCCCAGTGTCAGAATGCCCGCCGCAGTCCTGCTATAAGTCGCTGATCGCTGCCATTACTAGTACAAAAAAATAAATAATAATCCCAGTATAATTACCGCCATTTGTAAATGCTATAACTTTCACGTAAATTAATTTACACGTATTAAGATTTTTTTTTTAGCAAAGACAAGTAGCAGAATACATTTTGGCCTAAATTTATGATGAAATTTGATTTTTACATTTTTTTTATTTACTGGACATGTTTAATAGCAAAAAGTCAAAAATGTTGTTTTTCTCAAAATTGTCGGTCTTTTTTTTTTTCTATAGCACAAAAAATAAAAAACACAAATACCACTGAAAGAAAGCTCTATTTGTGGGGAAAAAAGGACGTAAATTTAATTTGGGTGTGCCGTTGCATGACTGCGCAATTGTCAGTTAAAGTAACGCAGCGCTGTAATGCAAAAAATAGCCTAGTCAGGAAGGGGGGTAAATCCTCTGGAGGGCAAGTGGTTAACCGCTTCCATACCGGGCACTTTTACCCCCTTCCTGCCTACCGGGCACTTTTACCCCCTTCCTGCCCAGGCCATTTTTCAGGTTTCAGCGCTCTCACACTTTGAATGACAATTGCGCGGTCATACAACATTGTACTCAAACTAAAATTTTATTATTTTCTTCACACAACTAGAGCTTTCTTTTGATGGTATTTAATCACCACTGGGGTTTTTAATTTTTGCTAAATTAACAAAAAAAGACCGAAAATTTTGGAAAAAAACACGTTTTTCTTTGTTTCTGTTATAAAAGTTTGCAAATAAATAATTGTTCTTCATAAATTTAGGCCGAGATGTATTCTGCTACATGTCTTTGGTGAAAATAACCCAAATTAGGATGTATTTTTTAGTTTGTAGGAAAGTTATAAAGTTCACAAACTATGGTATAGATCTGAATATTGATCAATCCTGAAGTACTGACAGCCAATCTAATTTCTTGAGGTCCAAGAATGTCAGAACAGTACAGATATCCCCCAAATGACCCCTTTTTGCAGAGTAGACAGTCCGACGTACTTCAGAGGCATGGCGAGTTTTTTGAAGTTGTATTTTTTTTTGTCATAATTTTTCGGAAAATTTAAAAATTTTAAAAAATATTTTCATTTTTTTTTTTTTACATACTCTCACCAGTGCAGTACAGAGTCATCATATAACTGGCATGGCGGTGATCAGAGACACTGACTGGTGACAGTATGGAAAAAAAAAATAATATATATATATATATATATATATATATATATATATATATATATATATAATTTGTTTTAAATTTTTTTGATTTTTCATTTTTTATTACTTTTTTTTCTTAAGATTTTTTTTTCATATTTCACTATGACCAAAGTAGTACAATATTACCATAGGAGCTTTGTACTACTTTGGGGAAGCGATCTGTATATATATATTTTTTTTTTTACACAATTTGCTTATAGCAAAGAATTACTTTGCTATAAGCAAGCATTTACCTGAATGAAACCGATTCATTCAGGGTTTTTTTTTTGTGCTTAGCTGTGATTGGCCCAGCTTGTGCATGTGATCGCTGTGACCATTCACAGCTAGACATCCATTGTATACAACTGTCATGTGACCTGCTGTGATTGGTCGCAGCAGATCACATGGTATCGGCAAAGGGGTCGGTACTCAAATCTGTCATCGGCCGTGTCTGAGGTACACGGCCGGTGACAGATCGCGCCGCTGCGTGGCTCTGCAGGCGCGCAAACTGCGCATGCCCGAAAGGACGCCATATGGCATCCACCCGGAATGCTGAGAGATTTTGCCGACTGCCAATCGGCCATTGGCCGGGCGGCAAGAGGTTAAATTGGCAGCTTCTGGGTCCCCTTCTCCAGGTATTCCCTTAGGCAGCTGGGTGAAGAGGAGGATTCTTCTGCGGTCTGAGGTGGTACGCCAGAAGGACTGAAGAGCTGTTCAAAGGGGAGACTTTCATTCTTTTTGGCCACATCTGTACATAGTTGTTAAGGAGTTTGTCCTGAAGTTTCTACAGTTCCTTGGGCATCCCATACACCCCCCAACCCCATCCAAGTTCAATACTGAAGTTGCAAAAAAATGGCAGAGCTGTAGATTGAAATGGAAATTTAATAATATTAAATGACAGTATGGCTTGTACAGTAATTTTATATGCTATATTATTTGCTATATGTTTTTCTCAAATCTGAAGTTACCTGGCACTGGATGACCATATTTTGTGATAAGTTTGAAAATTGGAACAGAAGTATTTAAATAGTAATTTTGGACATAGATTCACCCCCCTTCCCCTGTCACCAAGTAGTGAAATGGAGCAATAATGCTATTAATGTAAGCCACTAAACTTATACAATATTTATTTAAAGAGTGATCAAACAAAAATAAAACCAGAAACCTACAGATAAAGAGACATGATGCAAAATCCTTGTTTGACCCCACTTTCTTCAAGATAGTTGCCCTTATTTTGGATTTTGTAAAAGTCTACTTGAGGCTTTTACTGCTGTACAGCTTTGGAGAAAATGCAGAAACCGTGATATGATGTTACAATGCCACCTTTTGGTGGAAAGTTGGAACTGATCTAAATTGACATCTTTTTCGACATTTAGGCTCTGGTATGCAGGTGAAATTCATAAAATTTTTGCATCACATTCAGGGCAGCTCATTGAAATGAATGTATGAAAAAGCATTAAAGAAGTGCATGGGGCTTTTGAAAAATTGTACTTCACAAAACGCATGGTACTTTGTTCACACGCATGTTAGGAACTACTGGCACAGCTATGAGTCTGCAAAAGGACTGCGCATTTTTTTGTGTTGCGGGAAAACGTGTGATTTGGATGCAACGCACAATTCTGAATCTGGCCTAATTCAGCATTGCTATGTTTTTTCAAAACAAATACTGTATGTAAGGGTTAGCAGTGATCTGCCCTAACCTAGCACCCTCCAGACATATACATACATACAGAGATATATATATATATATATATATACACACACACACACACAGCTGCACTCAAAAGTTTGCACACCCTGGCAGAAATTGATATTGCAAATATGACCGAGCATGACAAAAAATGGTCTTTTACTTAAGGATAGTGGTCATATGAAGCCATTTATTATTACATAGTTGTTTGGTCCCTTTTTAAATCATAATGATCACAGAAATCACCCAAATGGACATGATCAAAAATTTACAACCCTAGAATATTTGGCCTTGGTACAGACACATAAGGTGACACACATGTTAAAATAGCAAATAAAGGTTAATTTCTCATAGCTGTGGCTTTTTAAATTGCAATTAGAGTCTGTGTAAAAATAGTCAATGAATTTGTTAGCGCATGTGCATGCACTTAGCAAGCTAGATACTGAGCCATGGGGAGCAGAAAAGAACTGTCAAAAGACCAGCGTAACAAGGTAATGGAATTTTATAAAAATGGAAAAGGATATAAAAATATATTCAAAGCCTTGAATATGCCAGTAAGTACTGTGCAATCACTTATTAAGAAGTGGATAATTCAGGGTTCTCTTGATAGCAAGCCAAAGTCAGATACACCAAGAAACGGATTGCAGCCACAACTGCCAAAAATAATTTGGGATAGAAAGAAAAGCCCACAGGTAACCTCAGAAGAAATACAGGCTGTTCTGGGAAAAAAAAAAGATGGTGTGGTTGCTTCAAGGAGCTCAATACCACGGTATCTGAACAAATATGAGCTGTATGATCAAGTTGCCAGAAAAAAGCCTTTACTGCACCAATGCCATAAAAATCCAAGTTACAATATGCCCAACACCACCTTGACACACCTCACAACTTTTGGCCCACTAATGTGGAGTGACGAGACCACAATAGAGCTTTATGGTCACAACCATAAGCACTATGTTTGGAGAGGGGTCAACAGCAACAAGGATAGCATCCCCACTGTGAAGCATAGCGGTGGCTCACTGATGTATTGGTGGTGTATGAGCTCTAAAGGCACAGGGAACCTTATGACAAATTATGGCACTATAAATACAGCATGTTATCAGAAAATACTGACAATTTGCATTCTTCTGCATGAAAGCTGTGCATGGGATGCTTTTGACCTTTCCAGCATGACAATGACCCTCAGCACAAAGCCAAGTTGACCCTCCAGAGGGTACAGCAGAAAAAGGTGAAGGTTCTCCTGACTTTAATATCATTGAGCCACTCTGGCTGGGGAAATCTCAAACTTATGGTTCATGCAAGAAGACCAAAGACTTTGCATGACCTGGAGGCATTTTGCTAAGATGAATGGGCAGCTATATCACTTGCACAAATTCAGGTCCTCATAGGCAACTATTACAAAAGACTGCACGCTGTCATTGATACTAAAGAAGGCAATACATCGTATTAAAAATGAAGGGTGTGTAGACTTTTGAACGGGTCATTTCATTTGTTTACTTGTTGTGATGTTTTGTTTTATGATTGAGCCATTCTGTTATGATCTACAGTTGAATATGAATCCCATAAGAAATAAATGAAATGTGTTTTGCCTGCTACCTCACGTTTCCATTAAAAATGGTACATAGTATTACCAATACTCCAAGGGTATGCAAACTTTTGAGCACAGATATAACAATATAAGTATGAGAATGCAAAATATGTATTGAAGTACTGGAAAGCTCTGGAAGGGCTGGGTGTCATTGCGGGGGGAGATGGGGTTTCTGGAGGGGGATAGGGAACTCTGTAGCAGACGTGGTAGCTGTAATGTCTATGAAACGTGCTGGCCTAGGGCCCTTGGTTTCCTTGGGCATTTTTACAGTAAAGCATTTCTTCCCATATGCCAGAAGCACAGGGAATGACGTAACGTCATTCCCTAGGCTAAGGGAAACTTACAGAGTCACAATATATAGCTAGAATTTGGCCGCTTGTATTAGATAAGACTTGTTTGCGCAGTTAGAAATGTTTAGAAAAGTCTGTTACTTTATCTAGCCCCCGGCTGGTGGGCTTATTTCCATAAGGTTTAAACATCTTGAACTTAGATGGCAGTATGTAGATAAGAGTTTGCTCATGTGTTTATTAGGCCTGCTAGATGGCATGATAGTGATAAGTGACTGGGTGTGACTCTGCTACCTTGCAGAACCTTTCAGTGTTATCTGAAAAAGAGCATCTTGGAGCGGGTAAGGCACCGCCCAATCTGGGATTGTGGCCAGAGGCACTGAGTGAGGATATTTAGGAGAGACCTGGGGATGATGGAATCAGAAGCCATTCCACACATGAGGGGATGCTCTGATGCTGGGATTTTTGCCAAAGCTGCATGGACTCATTGGTCAGTCGTGCTCCGGGCTTCTCCCCGATCTCCTATGCATGAGGTCTCTTCCTTCCCTTCTTCTTGTAGCTTTGGTAATGTATTAATTCTATGCTCTGACGCTGGCAAAAGATGTGTTTATTTCATGCTGTAATACATTACTATTGATGTGTGTTATTGTGCTGATTTTGATGACCATAATAAATATGCTCCTGTGTGTTGTGTGATAATAAAAGTAGAGGTTTTGACAGTGCAAGAACACTGCAGTTGGATTCTGTTGTTTCTTGGGCTGCTGAGTGAATGCTGCATGATGTGCCAGGGCAGTTTTACACTTGGTAGAGTGTCCCTCACACTCTTAGAAACTATGGTGTGAGTGCTGGTTTTGATCGTACCTGTGCAGTGGACAGCTGTGTGACTGGCCCTTGGTTTTTGTGTCCAGCCTTGCATTACAGTAGCCTTGAAGAAAATGTTTCTGCAAGGAGCTAAGGGAGACTGTGTGTCATGCCTTCAGCAATTTGTTCTTTGTTAATTAGGCATTATTAGTATGCCTTATCAGTTTGTAATTCTCTGTTCGTTGTGTAACTGCTCCATCTAGTGGCCGTTTGTATACACTGCATCTTTTCACAGTAGAAGTTTGACCCATTTCAGCTTCCATAGCTTGTAGCCTATGAACTCTGATTACATCATCAGCCCTGCTCATAGCAGCCATTTCCTCATCACAGACTCCATTCCTGTGGTAACCACGCTGCTGGTAGGATCCAACCCTCACATTCAGGTTCACAATAGCATCGTCGTTTCTCCTCTTATATCTTTGCAATAAAGACAAAGTTGGACGTTGCTTCTTTGTCAACTCATTGCCGAGAAAGGTTTAGCTGTCTGTCAAGCTATGTACCTTCACACATGAGGAGGACAGAACAGTAAAACGACGGCTTCTTACAGCTGGATACGAGGACTGCGACTCCTGAAGTCCTGACTGCAGTGAAACGACGGCTTCTTACAAGCTGGATACGAGGACTGCGACTCCTGAAGTCCTGACTGCAGCGAAACGGTGGCTTCTCACAAGCTGGATAGGAGGAACTACGCAGCATCGCCACCCGCAGCGGTTGCAAGTGTGCTAACCCGTTCACAGCATCATCATGTCAGCAAGGGAATCCGGACAGTTCGAGACAAGGTCTCGCATCTCAGTTAACTCCAGAGGCTCAGGGAGATCTTTGAGCAGCTCCACCGTCGCCATTGCCCGCGCGAAGGCCGAGGCCGCCAAAACCCGCGTGACATTTGCCGAACAAGAAAGACAATTAAAAATAGAGAAAGCATGCACGGAAGCAGCTCTAGAAAAGCTAACTGTGGAAAAAGAAGCTGCAGCTGCTGTAGCAGAAGCAGAGGCTTTAGAGGAAGCAGCAAACTTCACAAGCGATAGACTCAGCTACATAAGTAGGCCCGAACCCAGTCTTCACAATAACTCGCAACACACTTCAGATTACGTACTGCAACATGCTAAGTCAGAAGACGGCCTAAATCCAGGTCCAAGAGCGACATCAACCCCTGCTAAGGAGCTCCAACAGACTCCAGTCATACAACAAGCGACCTCAGTTAACCAAAGACCCTGCATGGAACAAGTCGATGGTTCCATAGGACATCAACCCTCATTGCAACCTGCATTCAAACCCACAAATGATCGCAGTATGGTCAAATCCTTTAAGGTAGAACAAGTAGATGGTGCCTATTACAGCAACAATCTGTCAAACAGAGATACAGGTATGTCAGATTTTCTAAAATTCTTTGCCCGACGTGAGTTAATAACCAAGGGACTCTCCAAGTTTAATGACAGACCTGAAAGCTATAGGTCATGGCGATCATCATTCAGGAATAATATCAGAGATCTGGATCTGTCTGCATGTGAAGAAGTAGATCTTCTTGTCAAGTGGCTAGGAAATGAGTCGACAGAGCATGCAAGGCGGATTAGAGACATTAATATTAACTACCCAATCAGAGGGTTAAACATGATATGGGAGAGACTTGAGGAGTGTTACGGCTCACCAGAAGTGATAGAGAACGCACTTTTCAAAAGAATTGAGGATTTCCCTAAGATCCAAAACAAAGATTCCCAGAAGCTAAGAGAACTGAGTGATCTGTTAACAGAGCTACAAGTTGCCAAAACTGAAGGAGACTTACAAGGTCTGGCATTCTTAGATACTGCACGTGGTGTAAACCCCATAGTACAAAAATTACCGTACAACCTGCAAGAGAAGTGGATTGCTCAAGGCTCCAGGTACAAGCAACAGTACGATGTCTCGTTCCCTCCATTCTCTTTCTTTATGGACTTCGTGCACCAACAAGCAAAAACTAGGAATGATCCCAGCTTTAACTTCTCGATGTTTGACACCGCTTACCCCAAATCAGGTAAACCTATCTCACTTCGTAACATGAAAGGTACACCGGTTGCAGTACACAAAACCAGTGTGTCTCTTAAAGACTCCTCAAACAAAACCTACAGTACTACAGAGTCTGAGACGATCTCCACAAAGGACCCATGCAGAGAATGTCCTCTACATAAGAAACCACACTCATTGTTGAAATGCAGAGGATTTAGAGGAAAACTTCTCAGGGATCGCAGAACTTTCCTCAAGGAAAACCACATTTGCTACAGGTGTTGTGCCTCAACCTCTCATCTTGCAAAGGACTGCACAGCGAACATCAAATGCTCGGAATGCAACAGTGAAGCGCACAGTACAGCTTTACACCCTGGGCCAGCCCCATGGACTCTCACACCCCCAGACCAGGCTGTAGAGCACGGCGGGGAGGAGGGAGACACAGTACCTCCTGAAGTGACACCCCAGTGCACCCAAGTCTGTGGAGAAGGTCTTAGTAACAAATCTTGCTCCAAGATTTGTCTTGTTACAGTTTACCCCATCGGTCATAAAGAGAAAGCGGTAAGGTTGTATGCCATCCTTGATGACCAAAGCAATAGATCTCTTGCAAACTCAACCTTCTTTGATATCTTCAGTATTAAAGGACACTGCTCTTCATATTCACTTAAAACTTGCGCTGGTGTGAGTGAAGAAAAAGGCAGAAGAGCTACTGGTTTCCAAGTCGAATCCATAAATAGTGAAGCATCCCTGCAACTATCTACCTTGATTGAATGCAATCAGATCCCAAACAATAGAGAAGAGATTCCTACACCTGAGGCAGCATTACATCATGAACATTTAAAGACCATAGCGCATCTCATACCTGCACTCGACCCAAAGGCCCAAATAGTACTTCTCCTTGGGAGAGATATCATAAGAGTGCACAAGGTAAGAAAACAAATAAATGGTCCTCATAGTTCTCCATATGCTCAGAAGCTTGACCTGGGGTGGGTCATCATAGGTGATGTTTGCCTAGGAAATGTTCACAAGCCAACCACAGTGAATTCTCTTTACACAAATACCTTGGAGAATGGACGTCCATCCCTCTTTCAGCCTTGTCCTAACAGATTCCTTCTAAGAGAGAAGCCGGCAAGTGTGCTATATCCTGACTTTACAGAAACCGAGAACCACTCTTGCAGTGAAGACCAAGATCACTTGGGGTGCACGGTGTTCCAGAGGACAAAGGAAGACCACAAGATAGCTCCCTCTATTGAAGATGAAGCCTTCTTGGGCATAATGGAACAAGGATTCTTCAAGGATAAAACAAACACCTGGGTTGCACCACTACCTTTCAAAACACAGAGACGTCATCTTCCCAACAACAGGTATCAGGCCTTAAAACGCTTCTGTTCACTTAGACGCAACTTTCAGAAAAGACCAGAGATGATGGAACATTTCTTCTTATTCATGAAAAAGATGTTTGAGAACAATCATGCAGAAGTAGCTCCACCCCTAAAAGAAAAAGAAGAATGCTGGTATCTACCAATCTTCGGCGTTTACCACCCTAAGAAGCCAGGACGAATCCGAGTGGTATTTGACTCCAGTTCACAGTATGAGGGAGTCTCTCTCAATGATGTCCTTTTGACAGGACCAGACCTTAATAACACACTTCTCGGTGTCCTCATCAGATTCCGTAAAGAACCCATCGCTATAGTTGCCGACATACAACAAATGTTCTATTGTTTCCTAGTAAAAGAAGAGCACAGGAACTTCTTGAGATTTCTTTGGTTCAAGGACAATGACCCTACTCAAGACATCATAGAATATCGCATGAAGGTGCATGTTTTTGGCAACAGCCCATCTCCAGCTGTCGCTATTTATGGACTCAGACTCTCTGCTCAAGAAGGTGAAAAAGACTATGGGAAAGACGTTAAGAAGTTTGTTGAAAGAGACTTCTATGTAGATGATGGCTTAAAGTCGCTTCCCTCACCAGAGGCTGCAATCAGTCTACTCAAAAGGACCCAGAGTATGCTTTCCTGTTCAAACCTCAGACTTCATAAGATAGCTTCAAACAGCAAAGTTGTTATGGAAGCCTTCTCTACTCAAGATCATGCCAGTGATTTGAAAGATCTAGACTTAGCGACAGACCCGATACCCATGCAGCGCAGCCTAGGGCTCAGCTGGGACCTCAAATCTGACACCTTTACCTTTCAGGTCGACCAAGAGCAAAAGCCTTTCACACGACGTGGAGTGTTATCTACCATTAACAGTCTATATGATCCACTTGGATTTGCAGCTCCTGTGATCATCCAAGGTAAGACTCTGCTCAGAGAGTTAACCACAGATACGTGTGATTGGGATTCGCCACTTCCCTCAGAGAAAGAAGCACTATGGATAGCATGGAGAAACTCTCTACAGGCATTATCTAACTTACATATCTATAGGCCATATGCCCACTTCTCCCCTGCAGAAGTTCAGTCTAGGCAGCTGTGCATATTTTGTGATGCTTCGGTAAAAGCAATCGCTGCAGTCGCTTACCTTAAAACTATAAACATTAAAGGTCAAGTCCAAATTGGCTTTGTAATGGGCAAGGCAAAACTGGCACCAAGCCCTGAGATTACCATACCAAGACTGGAACTTTGTGCCGCTGTTCTGGCAGTAGAGCTGGCAGATCTCATTGTGTCAGAAATAGATATAAAACTTGTCAGTACAATGTTTCATACAGACAGCAAAGTAGTATTGGGCTACATTTACAATGAGACTAGGAGATTCTATGTCTATGTTCATAACAGAGTTCAAAGAATTAGGAGGTCAACACAGCCTACCCAGTGGTGCTATGTACCAACTGACCTCAACCCAGCAGACCATGCTACAAGAGCTGTTCCAGCAGCTCACCTTAAAGATACTACGTGGTTCACAGGGCCACCATTCCTCTACAAACCTGTACTTGACACCCTGGAGAAATACTCATTTCAGCTATTAGAACCAAATGCTGATGCAGAGATTCGTCCTCATATTTCTGTACTCACCACAAGAGTTTCTCACAAAGCTTGGATCCAAACGATTCAACAAGTTTTCTACGTGGAAATCACTGAACAGAGCTATAGCCGGCTTGATCCACATAGCCAGATCCTTTAGAGCCACACCTACAGGATCAGATCACTGCAAAAGGTTGGCATTACTGTCACAAGGCCCATACAGTGGATGAGCTCACACAGGCCAGAGTCGTCATCATCCGTTGTATCCAACAAGAGGTTTATACTCAAGAATTTGAACTCATCCAAAATCAAAAGAGTGTTCCTAAAGACAGTTCCCTCAAGAGGCTTGACCCCTTCATAGATGCTAATGGACTGTTGAGAGTTGGGGGACGTATTTCAAATGCAAAGTTCGAGAGTAAAGAATGTAATCCCATAATACTTCCAAGCAATCACATTGCATCTTTACTTGTGCAACACTACCATGAGAAGACTAAACATCAGGGACGTTTGTTCACTGAAGGAGCTTTACGTACAGCTGGATTTTGGGTAGTGGGAGCGAAAAGACTTGTGAGTTGTCTTATTTTCAAATGTGTCACTTGCAAAAAACTATGTGGTATGTTTCAGTCACAGAAGATGGCTAACCTCCCTGCGGACCGACTCAGTATAGAACCTCCCTTTACTAATGTTGGTCTTGACGTGTTTGGTCCCTGGTCTGTCACCACACGGCACACTAGAGGAGGCCAGGCAAACCGCAAACGCTGGGCAGTCATATTTACATGCATGAGTATCAGGGCTGTGCATATAGAAGTTATCGAGTCTTTAGACACATCCAGCTTTATAAATGCTCTCAGACGTTTCATCTCCATCAGAGGCCCAGTTAAACTAATCCGCTCTGATAGAGGTACCAACTTCGTTGGGGCCTGCAAAGAACTGCATATCCCCTGAAACATTGACAGTGACCATGTAGAGAGATATCTTGCCGCCCAAGACTGTAAATGGACATTCAACCCCCCACATGCGTCTCACATGGGAGGCTCTTGGGAGTGTATGATTGGCATAGCTCGCCGGATCCTTGATTCTGTCTTTCTACAGCTGGGAACTTCGAGGCTCACCTATGAAACCCTCTCAACCTTCATGGCCGAAGTAGTGGCGATCATGAACGCCAGACCTTTGACTTCAATATCCAGTGATCCAGAAGATCCCTTCTTGCTCACCCCTTCCACTCTTCTCACCCAAAAAGTCGGTACAGCATCGGCTCTTCCTGGCGAATTTAGTGCTAAAGACTTGTACAAGTGTCAGTGGAGACGAGTGCAAACTCTAGCAGATACCTTCTGGGATAAATGGAGAAAACAATACATCTCTACTCTACATGTCCGAAATAAATGGCAAACCCAACATGGAGGTTGGTAATGTTGTTCTTGTCAAAGACTCTCAGTCAAGAAGAAATGACTGGCCTTTGGGACTGATAACCAAGGTGTTCCCAAGTGAAGATGGGAAAGTCAGAAAAGTGGAGGTCAAGGTCTGCAGACAACAGGAGCCCAAACTCTTTCTCAGACCCGTTACTGAACTGGTTTTGTTGCTCTCTCCAGGGGTGATTTAATGTGGTATCCTTTAGATACCAGACGGGCACCGTCATGCCTTCAGCAATTTGTTCTTTGTTAATTAGGCATTATTAGTATGCCTTATCAGTTTGTAATTCTCTGTTCGTTGTGTAACTGCTCCATCTAGTGGCCGTTTATATACACTGCATCTTTTCACAGTAGAAGTTTGACCCATTTCAGCTTCCATAGCTTGTAGCCTATGAACTCTGATTACATCATCAGCCCTGCTCATAGCAGCCATTTCCTCATCACAGACTCCATTCCTGTGGTAACCACGCTGCTGGTAGGATCCAACCCTCACATTCAGGTTCACAATAGCATCGTCGTTTCACCTCTTATATCTTTGCAATAAAGACAAAGTTGGACGTTGCTTCTTTGTCAACTCATTGCCGAGAAAGGTTTAGCTGTCTGTCAAGCTATGTACCTTCACACATAAGGAGAACAGAACACTGTGGGTGCTGGAATCTCAGAAGGGCCTGGGGGTCCCTACAGGAGTTTGGGGAGGGGGTAGTTTGGGAGGGCTGGGTGGTACTGTGGAAGCTTGAAAAGCATTCTGGGAAGTTGGGGGGGGCACTATGGAGGCTGAAGAGCATTTCAGTTCAAAATGGAAAGTTGTGGGGCACTATGAGAGCTGGTAGGCACTGTGAGGGTTCAGGGGATCTTCTGAACGGTTAGATAAAAGGGAGGACGCAGCCCAGTGGTGGAGAACCACCGATCTATACAGTACTGTTCCCCCATAGCAGCCATATATACAGTCCCATCTATGCTACATCCAAATACATTGTTTTCTCCACACACAGAATCTAGGTATCAGTTTTCTACCTCCCTATACAGCAGCCATGCAAACAGTACTGTTTATCCCTCAACCATATATACAGTACCTTTGTAACAGACAAAAATGGCAAAAGGTGAAACAAATGCACTTAGATGTCTTAAGGCTCCATGCACGCTGGCTGTGTTTTTAAGCTTCTAGAAGCTCTAAGCATTTTTTTCTGCTCCTAGAATCTAAATCATGCTATCCTATGTGTCCATACACACCAATTTAAGATAGTAGTGTTTTCAAGCTTCAGTGTTTAGGAGCAGAAATAAGAGTTTTTGGGAGTGTTTTTCGACAGAAAAAAAACGCTAAAACGCTCCTAACAGCTTTTTTCTACCTTTTATTTTTCTTCTGCATGCATGTAAAAACACTAACGCTCCTAAACGCTTCTAAATGCTACTACAAGTTGGCACAAGAACGCTATTATTAATGGTTTTTATCCAGCTTTTTTTTTCATTTTCAGCACAATCCACTATGTACCCTAATACACACATCTTGCCACACCATGCATCCTCATACACCCAGTATGCCCCATTATACAGCCCTTTACACTCAGCATATTCTACCACGCACCCTCATACACTCTTCATGTATCACCATGCACCTTGTATCCCACCACCAACACCTACTGTATACACTCAACACACCCCACCTTGTACCCTAAAACGCAGCATGTAATATTATGACTCCCAATACAGTAAGCACACCCCACAATGCATTCTTATGTAGCTCAATAGGCATAGCATGCTTCATTATGCAGCTAAGCCTCCTCGCCTGCAGGACTTCTCCAGGGCCTCTCCCATCCTCTAGAATTTCCTACGGCAGTATGTCTGGTCAGCACCCATCCTGTCTGCCTTTAGGCGAACTTTGAAAACTCACTTATTCAGGGAAGCCTACCCCACCTCCACCTAAGAACTGTACTTGAGTCACCTCCATCAGATCATCCCCCGCAGCTATCACCTTTTGTACCATCTCCCCCTTCCTTTAGATTGTAAGCTCCACAAGCCGGGCCCTCCTATTCCTTCTGTACTGAAATGTATTGTAATTGTATTGTCTCCCTTTATATTGTAAAGCGCTGCGCAAACTGTTGGTGCTATATAAATCCTGTAGGCGCTCTATAAATCCTGTATAATAATAATAATGTACCCTAATATATTCTGCATGAGAAACCATACACCCAAATACACTTAGTTTGCCCCACTTTTCACCCCCATGTCCTCAGTAGGCCCTGCCAGGCAACCCAATACACTTTGAAAGCTCAACAA
This sequence comes from Staurois parvus, assembly GCF_062004578.1. Taxonomy (NCBI): domain Eukaryota; kingdom Metazoa; phylum Chordata; class Amphibia; order Anura; family Ranidae; genus Staurois; species Staurois parvus. The sequence goes on from NW_028317933.1 coordinate 7,959,060, forward strand.
TGTACCCTAATAATCTCAGCAGGCCGCACAGCATACGTCTTACATCCCACCATGCACCTTGGTACAATAAACATGCCAACCATTCACCCACATCCGCACGCAACACATCTCACTATGCACTGCATGCAACATTCCTTACCATGCATCCTCATACAATCAACACACCCACCATACATCCCAATACACTGAGCATAATACTTATCACATCATTTCATACCTTCCGCAGAGCTCTTGTTAGTGAATCAGTACACTGACAGTTGTGAGGCTTCAGGCAGATATGCACATCCCGGCCAATGACCTGAAGCTCCAGCCACTTGCTGCCCATTACCTATCCTCCCTCCAAATGCTGATCCTGTTCACACAACCCTAGGATGTGAAAGAACATAGATCACGCTCACTTTGTGTTTTGTCTTTAATGCAACTTGGGTTGGGATGATTACCTTTATGCCCTGTAAAGCACAGTAGGTTATCAAGCACAAGAACACCAACAGAGTTGGTGTACATTCAGGACCTGGGGCACTAAAGAGAACATTTATAAAGAAGTTCATGTTATTATGTAGCTGGGTTTTCCTTTCTTCATGCTAGCTGTGGTCCAATTGAATTTTACTTGGCTGGTGGGATTATTAGCTTTTTGTACATGGGGCGGATGTTACCCTCACACATAAAGCATGAAACAGGATGGCATTATCAGTGAGAACTGACACCCCCAGGGCAACAACACAGCAACCATAAAAAAAAAAGAAAAAAAAAAAGTGTTATATTTATAACTACTTTTGAGTATGTTACAAAAATTAACAACCTTCATTTACACTTGTAATCACACACATCGTCCTTGATCTAATCACGCCTCAGCATTTGTTTGAGCTCATTGTAATACATTTGCTGACATACTTCCTGCTGTTACACTGGAGGTGTTTGCAAGATGCCGGCAAAAACAGCAGTTTTTGCATGTTACTTTGACAAGTTTCATGAACAGACACAAAACAAGGAAAGGAAGTTTTGATGGAGAGCACATATTCAACAACTAAAGCACTGATCTAGAACTTCTGGTACCATTAACAGTACAGGTTTTCTGTATATCCATGAATAGGGAATATATTTTCAGGATGAGATTTTTTATTATCACACCAGATAACACTGGGCCGTAGATCTCACGCTTTCAAATGGTGCACTTCCAAGGTTGGCCATAGTTGGCTCAAATTTCCGCTGAGTCTGCTAAATACGAGCCATTGGTGGCACTGCAAGCGCCACCCGATTTGACAAATTCAGATTAAAAAGCATCGAAATGGATAGAAAATGATCAGTTAAGCAGGGACTCCACCACCCCTCCAACCCTGACAAGAAACCTAGGAAGGAAATGGCTGATTCATACCAGTTGCACTTTCCTGAGATGGGACAGATCAGTGCAAGAAAATGATTGATAGTGCTTTAACCTATTACTGCTGCTGGGTGCTGACTCTTTAAAAGGAGAAGTTCACCTTTGGGAACAAGTTACACCCATTTTTACATGTAACATAACCTCCTCCTGCACAATTACCCTGTGACAGTGGGATCTGCATTGCACCCACGATCTGCTGATCATGGATGCAATGCTTTACAGACAAAAAAAAAGTAATTGCACATTCTTTTACCTGCAAAAATATGTGCATTTATTTATTTATTTTTTTAACCATTTCAATACCGGGCAATTTTACACCTTCCTGCCCAGGCCAGTTTTCAGGTTTCAGCGCTCTCACACTTTGAATGACAATTGCGCGGTCATACAACATTGTACCCAAACTAAAATTTTATCATTTTCTTCACACAACTAGAGCTTTCTTCTGGTGGTATTTAATCACCGCTGGGGATTTTATTTTTTGCTAAATTAACAAAAAAAGACCAAAAAGTTTGAAAACAAAACCACGTTTTTGTTTCTGTTATAAAAGTTTACAAATAAATAATTGTTCTTCATAAATTTAGGCCAAGATGTATTCTGCTACATGTCTTTGGTGAAAATAACCCAAATTAGGATGTATTATTTAGTTTGTAGGAAAGTTATAGAGTTCACAAACTATGGGATATATCTGAATATTGATCAATCCTGAAGTACTGACAGCCAATCTAATTTCTTGAGGTCCAAGAAAGTCAGAATAGTACAGATATCCCCCAAATGACCCCTTTTTGCAGAGTAGACAGTCCAACGTACTTCATAAGAGGAATGGCGAGTTTTTTTAAGTTGTATTTTTTTTGTCATAATTTTTCGGAAAATTAAAAAAATGTTCACTATTTTTTTTTTACAGACTGTCAAAAGTGCAGTACAGCGTCATCATATAACTGGCATAGTGGTGAACAGGGACACTGACTGGTGACAGTATGAAAAAAATTAAAAATATATATATATTTTTTTATTATTATTTTTAATTTATTGCATTTTTTTAAAGATTTTTTTTCATATTTTACTATGACCAAAGTAGTACAATGTTACCATAGTAACATTGTACTACTTTGGGGAAGTGATCAGTATTTTTTTTTTTTTTTTTTTTTTTTACACAATTTGCTTATAGCAAAGAATTACTTTGCTATAAGCAAGCATTTACCTGAATGACATCAATTCATTCAGGTTTTTTTTTTTGGGGCTTAGCTGTGATTTGGCCACAGCTCATCACATGACATGTGCATGTGACCTGCTGTGACCATTCACAGCTAGGCACTAGTATACAATGGATGGCATGAATGAAGCCATCCATTGTATACAACTGTCATATGACCTGCTGTGATTGGTCACAGCAGGTCACATGATACCGGCAACAGGGGCCGGTACTCAGATCTGTCATCGGCCGTGTCCGAGGTACACAGCCGGTGACAGATTGCGCTGCTGCGCGGCTCTGCAAGCGCGAACTGCGCATGTGCGGGAGGACACCAAATGGCATATACCCCGGAAAGCTACAGCATTTTTGCGGCCGCCAAACGGCTATAGGCCGGGCGGCTAATGGTTAAAAGGTGAACTAATCACGCCCCAGCATTTGCTTGAGCTCATTGTAATAGAGGTGCAATAAAGGTGAACTTAGCTTTTACATGGCTGTGATACATGAAGCCAGTAGGAGGGGCCTCCAATCACACAGCACTGTGATTAGCTGCACATTGATGATGTAATCGGAAACCCATCCTACTAGCTTCTGATTGTTTGTAGTTGACCGTGAACTTTCGGTGATAGCTCAGTCACCGTACTAAGGGTGCAGATGGAGCGCATCCCAGAACAACACAATGCAAATAAGTGGCGGGCATTTGGACGAGCTGCCACATATATGCATAAGGTTGTTGACGTTTGAAGTAGTGCTGAAGCCTGCTATATCAATCAGATCTGTTTCTTTTTACTGGCCCTGGACAGACTCAGAGGTAGGCAGGTGTAAATGCACAAAAGTCAGTTTACATCCACCTTTTAATAGGGCTGCATGGAGCTTCTGATCAAGTCCCCCTGGAAAAAAACAGACAGACGAACCTGTGAGAAAGGGGCCATTAGGCATGTTCACATAAGATGCACTGCAATGAGTAATGCAGGCTCAACACAAGGGCAGGTGGAAAAGAATTGTTTTTTATGTGCCTCGTTCATACAATAACACTGCGTTAAGGTGCACTGCACAGAGCTGAATGAAATATAATTTAGTGTAAAAAAAAAAAAAAACAACGCAAAATGTAATGCATAACAGATCAGCACACACGTATGGTGCATAGTGCGTAAGGGCTGGTGGGAGAGTGTCCTTAGACCAGGTGTAGGCTACCTCGCCACTGCAGCTATTGTGAAACTACAAATCCCATCATGCCTCTGTGAGTTGTGTCTGTGGCTGTCAGAGTCTTGCAATGCCTTATGGAACTACTTCCACAACAGCTAAACTGCTGAGGTTACCTACCAATGCATTAGACCATATTGCTCCCATTGCAGGGATGTGGAAATGCAACATGCAGTCATGTCAAGGAAATGCAGTGTGCCAATCACACAATTAGGGCCTGAGTTGTCCAAAGGACATATGTAAAAAGGTGTACAGAATGCCACACAAAGGTAGGTACAGTGACAGCTGCAGATGTCAGCTTTGTCTGTTAACAAACCGTATGTCATCACTATTATTGGCTGTCATGGTGATCATGCTACTGGGAACCACGCAGATTGGCACCCAATTGCTACTCTAAGGCTGGCAGCTGGCAGTGAAATTGCAGCCTCAGAATGACCAATGCACAAAGGTGTGTGCTCCTAGTTCCTAAATTGATCACGAATAGATTGTTTTCTCAACATTGGGCACCTTTGATCTACTGATTACTGCAGGAGGTGCCTGGAATGCAATTTGTATCTCAGAGCAGACATCAGGGAATACCAGTGAGCCAATTACACAGGCAGGAGCTGAGGTGTCCAGGGCGGTTTTGTAAAACAGTGTAAGGAGGAACTAACGCCACAGAGAGGTAGGCACAGTGTCAATTGCAGCTGTCAAGTTTGTGAATAAACTTCATGTGATTACTATGATTGGCTGTTATGGTGATCACATGATTGGGAACCATGCTAGCTCGTTCCAATCACTAGTCTGTGACCACCAGTTGTCCGTTCTGACTATTCTGAACTGAATCATATATTATTGATTTCTTAGCACTGGGAACCATTATTCTAAAGATTGCAATAGCTTTGGCTAGTGTGAACCTAGCTTGAAAGTGTGAGGCTTTCTTCAAGTAAATAAAAAGTCTGTTGCCTATAACATCTAAAGTGGTCTTAGCGTTTACTGTTTGGCCTGTATTATAGCAATAACATCTAAAATCTAATATGTTGCTATAGGTAATACCAATATATTTTACTCTCTTCAGCCCTAACAGCAGCATATGGTACACCTAGATAGAAAGGAAGACAACAATGTATGTGAGGTACTCTGTGGTTTATTATGAACATGTACAGTTATTTACAAGCAAAGATGGTTTGTGATAAGGGACAGCCACGCAGATCTGTGTTAATTTTCTAAGCGTTTTTCAGCTCTGTGTCACATGTGGAATAGAAAGTTGACTTCTGTGTTGTGTCAATGTGGACCTGGCAGAGCAGAACAGGGCTTAAGCCATCTACATATGAACCTGCTTGAAATGAGGCACTTTCAGCAGATCAGGTTAAGGGATAAACTATGCGCATGATACATATGTAACAAGGCTAATTACTTGGTGCTGCGAAGGCTCAAACACAGCACTCAGGTGAAAAAGGCATGGCATCCGCTTACCATTTCTCCACTTCTGTTCTTTCATGTCCATCATTTACAACTTAAAAAAATAAAAAAAGGCTTTCTTATACACATATATACCATTGTACGATGTGCCTAAGTGAGACTTGTGCGGAGTGGCACAGACAGACGTGTTAAATGCCAAACGCCAGGCTATGAAGCCATCCTGCTGGACATCGAGAGGTTCCAGGACTTGATCCTCACCAGAGAGGAGCAGGTGAATCTCTGTGGTTCTTGAGGTAAGACGTAGAAATGTCGGTGAGGTTTTGGATGGGTTCACTCTCCAAGAGATTACATACAAATGTGGCAAGGCTCATAAATTGTCCATCTTGGGCCGTTTGGAAGATCGAGATAGATGCTGTTGAAAGAAGATGAGGACAATCAGATATTTTAACCATACAGTGCACCACAGCTAAATTCCCTGGTCTTGTAGCATGCAGCTATAACTAAACACAGTAGTTTGGTCTTAATTTTACAACTGCAAACTCTTACAGCCAGGATTCTCAATGCTGGGGTTTAACTCTAACCATTTAGTTTAGCTGTGGCTAGAACAAAGAAGAGTTAACATTTCTGTCAGGTTTTTATTTTTGTCAGTGATCACGTTGAGATTTCCCTTCATTATCTGTTCCTGGGACGCCACCACAATGGGGGGTTCAGTTGTCACCAGGACAGGAAGACACAAACAGGAAAGAAAAGGTTACCAGGCAATTTTCTGGTCTCTCACCAAGTGAAGTACTGTATGCCTTCCATATGCAGGGATAGACTTTGTGGTAGACTTCCTAGCTTTTAACATCATGGAAATAACCAACCCAGAGATACGTTTGTCCCTAAGAACCTAATCGTCAACAATCATGCCATTAAAAATAGTGACAGAGACGCATGATGGTATCTCGGGGTGAAGAAGAAAGAGTTTAGGTGACTGTCTTGCTGATCCATTGGCTTCAATGCTTCCTGAGTGACTGACCCAGCACACGTAGGCAGATCAGGAGTTTGAACTTTGCTTGGTGCATACTTTATCTGGATTAATGACGTAAAAATAAGATAATTTATCTACAAGCTGAAAGATTTGCTAGGATGAATTGTAGCAGGCAGAGATTCTCAGACACCAGCTCATCTGCCAATGATCAGTCAGTATTTAATCTGCAGACTTTTCTATTATTGAAATTCAAAGCAAGCATGTGCTTTGCTCATCCATATTACCAGCCTATCTTACCCTGTTAACCAGATAGACTTAGAACTTACAAAAGACAAAATGGAATGGCAAGTTAGGCAAGTGTATGCAACAAGGAAGCAAAGCATAGGTTCACTTCATGTAAAAAGGACACATGGTTTCCCCACCGACCACGTTACCAGCCAGTTGCCTCAGGCATATGGACTGGAAGGTGCTGGAGGGCTGATGTCATGGATATGGGCTGAAGAGTCAATGTCATGGTATAGGCAGCATGGCCAATATAATGGGTATAGGCAGCATGGCCAATGTCATGGTATGGCCTGGAGGTTCAATGTCATAGTATGGGATTGGGGGGCCTATGTCATGGTTTGAGCGGCAGCCCCAATACCACACTGCAGATATCATGTAATGGGCTGCACTGGAAGGTCCATGAAAAAAGGTATCTATTATATAGCTGATAGGACCATGGCAGGGATGGAAGAGATTTTTGTTTTTCTGTTCATTTCACAGCATTATTTTAGTTTGGGGTAGCATTGGGTAAGATCACACAGAGCAGGAAAAAATTGGGTGTGCTAGGACGTACCGTTCCCTGCTGGTAAAAGTGTGGCGCCAGCTCTAACAGCCATGCAGATTCAACAGCTGTCACATCCCGCATGTAGTACTTGTTGGTTTGGATGACTTCACTAAACAGCACCCTGTAGGAAAAAGAAGAATATGAGCCTCACCTTTCTCTATGCAGATACCTCTCCTGGCACAGACCATCAGTAAAATAAAGATCCGTTTTTTTCAACTTCATTTTAAAAGAACCCAAGCTGTCTTATAATTAAAATAAACACCTATTCACTGGAGTAATCTTTAGAAGACAACATCATTCTTACAATCCACCTGTGTAGAGAGAGCATGGCACTCTCCTCTTATGCTAGTTATTTTTTTTGAACATGTGTACCATTCTTGTCAAGTAACAGGCCACTGATTAATCATCTACTTAATAAGTAGTGAACCAGCTATCTACAGTCCACGAGCTGGGCCCAGTCCACATTTCTTTTATGTGCTATTGGGTTTGGATTTTCTGAAGAAACATACACCTAATGATACATAGTAGACATAAATGAACGATACAAACCACGTACCAGTTTGGAGGCTTCTCTGCATATAGTACTGAAGACGGGTGTATATGTAACTCATGGCCATCTCGAACTGTCCTTAGGGAAAAAAAGACAACGTATGATGACCAACTGGAGCACAGGTCAGAAAACGATATGATTAGGCAAGCACCATCCATGGTAATCTCTACAATACTTGCACATTTATATCAAGACTTACCTGATAGAAAATATGAAAAGTTGTCTGAAATTTTAAAGAAAGTCCTATATTTGAACAACGGTAACAGTTACAGCAGAGCTAAACTAAGTTTATAAAAAAAAAAAAAGTCAACAAGTAGCTTTTTTTTTTATTACAAAAGAGACTATATGGGGTTGATTTACTAAAAGGCAAATCTACTGTACACTTTGCAAGTGCAGTTGCACTCTGCAAGGGCATTTTCTCCAGAGATTAGTAAACGAAGCAAAACTTCACTTTGCAAAGAATACCCAGCCACATGCAAGTTTCCAAGGACCCAATAACATGTCTGTGGTTTAGTAGCATTTGAAACAAGGATATCTGACAGCAAACAGGTACAATCTAGATCAGTATTTATGGACATTAGGTTGCTTTGTCTGCTATATTACCCAATATTAAATACTAAATCTATCTGCACAATTACAGTCTCTACAATCTTCCTTATATTTACCTACAACCGTGTAGTGTGAGGGTGCAGCTATAACATTTAATCAATTTTAAACCAAAGCAAGGAGTCCCTCACACTATAAAGCTTCTAGTAAATCTAAAAGGAGGGTAAACAGTCAGATTAAAATGCAAGTGGACAGCACAGTCATGTACAATCAATCAAATAAACATACATGGAACATGTATTTTTTTTAATGTATTCAGTTACCTGTAGGCACCTGTGGAATGAAGCTTGGCAGCATTGGCAAAGAATCCAGAAACGATACATCTTAATATGGGATCTGGATCGCCTAAAGAGTAGTGGAATTTTAAAGTGAATTATTCAGTTATGCAAGACTCTATTTGTTAAAAAAAATGAAAGGAAGAAAGTAAAGAGTCCAATGTAGCTCTATGAAATCTAGACAGGAATCTCAACACAGTTTTCTTCAGGTATATGTACACTGGGTTGTAAACATGGGTAACATTAACTGAGCAATGGGCTCTCAAGTTTTAAATAAAATCATTGGTGTTCTCTTGAGCAAGAAGCCTTTGGAGGAAGATCTAAGGAAACCAGGATGAACCGCTGCAACATGCATCCGCATTAGCGTTTTAGGATGCACATGGCAGGTGTAATGTGCAGGCACTAGGAGCCTAACTTTGCCGCCTGTATGTATGGGACCATAAAAGAAACCTAGAAATACTACATAAGTTATCTTAACTGCTACGGTCCCCTGAAGACTTGTTCTGAGACAAAACGCGTTGGGTGAAGCTTACTTGGGATGTAATCACGCACACCACAGGCCGGGCGGTGGTGTGAATGCAATGTTGGATGTGTCACGTTGATTATTTCTTTATCCTTGTGAGTAATGTTGCTTAATAAATATGTAATTTTATTCGATAGTGGTATTGAGGTGGTGGTTCTTCTGATCCCTTGGGTCTAGCTCATCCATGCTAAATCAACCTCTAATAGCAGGGTTTCTCAACCAAGGTTCCTCCAGAGGTTGCTAGGGGTTCCTTGACCAATTTCCACCCCACAGCTAAGTTCTCACTGACACCACTGGTCTTTTTAGCGGTCTGTAAAGGGGTAATTCTTCCCAATGTCCACAAGTGTAAGGAGCATTCTTCCCACTGGCCATCACACGAATGTATCATGAGTTGTAGATATAGTAATATTTAGCAGGGATTCCCCGAGATTAGAAAGTTATTTCAAGGATTCCCGTGTTGAAAAGGATGTCCTATAGTATAGAGGTCTGATCTCTCTGGTAAGGAGTTTTGCACACTTGATGGTGGTGGAGCACTTTGAGCGATACTGTGTTGGATCTTTTACAGCACCAGTTTGGGACGTAATGAATTTCTATGGACTTTTAATTATTTTATTTCTTTGATTTATGCACAATTGCAGTTTATTCACCTTTATATGGTGTATGAAATGTGATTATTTATTAATTTCACTTGATATACTCTCACCGGTCACTTTATTAGGTACACCTTGCTACCATCTGAATTTCATAAAGACATATATATATATACATATATATATATATACATATATATACATACATATATATACATACACACACACAATATATATATATATATATATATATATATACATATACATATACATATACATACATACACATACATATACATATATATACACACACACACACACACACACACATATACACATACACAAAGTGAAACAAAAAACAAGAAGCGCACCAACCTTGCGCATTACCTCAGTAGCAGAATTTATTAATAGTAGATAGGTACTCACAAACAGCGAATAAAATCAGGCATGTAGTCCTCAAAGGGACTTCAAAGATAAGAAGCCAGCGCGAATCCCATCATGGGGGTAGACACTCGGTATAGCTGACGCGTTTCTAAGGCTATGCCTTCTTCCTCAGAGCTCTTCGAAACGCGTCAGCTATACTGAGTGTCTACCCCCATTATGGGATTCGCGCTGGCTTCTTATCTTTGAAGTCCCTTTGAGGACTACATGCCTGATTTTATTCGTCGTTTGTGAGTACCTATCTTCTATTAATAAATTCTGCTACTGAGGTAATGCGCAAGGTTGGTGCGCTTCTTGTTTTTTGTTTCACTTTGCAGTATCGATCAGGCTTCCCCAGCCCTGTTTTGGAGCTGCACAACCTTGAAATATACTGGTGGTCGCTTGCTCTGGTGTTGGTTCCATCTATTTGCCACCGGTCTGGGCCCTAGAGCACAGTAGAAATCGCATCTGATACATACACAGACAGACAGACAGACAGACAGACAGACAGACAGACAGACAGACATCTCACTGGGTTTAAAAGAAGGCATGTAATGAAAAGAATGCAGTTTTCTTTAAGAATTAAATTAGCATTTGAAGAGAAGGGGGAAGGTAACATATAAACAGATTAAAGTTTAGCTTCAAAATAGGGTGTAGGTTAAGTTTTAGGGCTTAGGTGAGTGGGATGGTTTTGCATTAGGGTCAGCCTAAGAGCCAGGTTAAGGTAAGAGGGTGATGAGAATACCTGGTGCTGGGTTCAGGGTACCGAAAACCAACATACCAACTCAACACCTTAGGTAGATAGGCCAAGTACAGTTTATTTCCTGTGTCAATATCACCAGAGGTGGTTCTCTTATCCCCCCCCCCCCTCTGTCTCACCTTCACTGGAATTTTTGGGTACTCTGAACTTGTTGAGCATTTTCTTCAGTTGTTCCCGCACCGTGACTGCTCTCATAAGCCCCTTGTAGTTCAGGAAGTGCTGCTGACACCACTGTGAGCTCTTGTTAAACTAAAAAGGCAGCAAACATTAATTAACACAAAATACATATGAATGAGAGAATAACTACGCTCTATAGGCTCCCTTCCTGTGAACACAATTTGCATGGTGGTCTCTTACTGACTTTGGATATACATTAACCATTGCACAGAAAAAGATTTATAAAGATATAGATTAATGGAGAAGAATCTCCATGATAACTTGTATAAATGCATAAAGAAAGATACAATACTGTTTAAAATGAACTGCCCAGTGGTACACTATTTAAGGTATATTTAAATATAGGAGTATTAAGCTACTGCCTTCTAATAGCAACATACACACCAAGGAGCTAGTTGTTAAAGTATAACTGTCAGTACCATAAAGACACTGAACAAATTACTGACTACAATGTATACTTTTACAAAAAAACTTCAACACCCTGGATGCCTTGAATCCGAGGGTCCTCCACTATATGGTCAACAGTATGTGGACATCCCTGCAAATGATTGAGTCCATGTGTTTCCAGTGAAGGGTACTGTTAATGCTACAGTATACAAAGACATTTTCGACAATTGTGTGTTTCAAACCTTGTGATCACCATTCGAAGAAAGCCCAATTCTGTTCCTGCATGATTGTGCCACTGTGCGCAATGACAGCACTGGTGTGCAGGAACTCAATTGGCCTTCACACAGCCCTGGCTTCAACCCTACTGAACCGTGGGGATGCATCAGAACACCTATTGTGAGCCAGTCTTTTCATCCTTCATTAGTACTGGACCTCACAAATGCTCTTTTGGCCAATTGGGCACAAATTCCCAGAAACACACTCCAGAATCTTGTGGAAAGCCTTCCAAGAAGGGTCGAGGCTGCAATGGGTGGCCAACTCCATACCAAAGCCCATAGTTTTGGAATGGGCTATATAACAAATTCAAAAAGGGTTAGGACTAGAGAGTACAACAAGCACGTTTCTGCACTTCCCAATAGTGCTAAAATGACAACCCCCCCTTACCCCAGCATGTCTTCTGCTCTGCAAGACCAAATGGTAGCAACTGACCAAGGACAACACAGTGGAAACAAGAAGTGGTGGGTCAGTGCTCAATACTAGAACATGTTCTAGTAATCAGAACATGTTCATTACATTATGCTGGCATTCACAGCACTCAAGTTGTTGAAGAATGCATCTAAAGGTATGTGCAATCACGATTATGCAGTAACCTGGGTATTCTCCAATATACCTGTGGTCTGGGTACTAGGTATACCACTTGATGTTATAAAGAAAGGGTGCAAAACAAAAACAGTTCCTACCTTGATAAAGGCCTCATACACATTTAGCATGGTTAGATGATCTCCCTCTTCTACAGCAAACTTCCGGTGTTCTCTTATCTGTAAACAAACACGGTGAAGAGCTGGTAAAGAAAATCATTTATTCTACTTATGAATGTTAAAAATGTACAATTTTTTTAAAAATATCTGTCCTTTCAAGATATTTACAGAAAGCCAACAATATTTTTCCCATTCTTTGCAGTGCTTTAAACTGCCCTCTTCATTTTCATTATAAATTACTTTCTGTGCATTACTGCAGTCTATGACCCTAGTGTTGAAGATCACCCCCAAACCTGGTCTTGCCATGACTGTTAGAATTTGGCTCTGGCCTGAACTTTTCGCTTTTTTTCTTTTGAGTGAATGCTCTTTAAATTTCTGTTGAGAAAAACTGGGGACCAACATACTGTTGGTGTCACCAGCCACCTAGAAGATGATCCACAGGAATGACTGGAAATAGTAAGCAGAAAGGGGAACCAAGGAGTTAGTCTGCCACATTAAGCCAAAAAATAGCAATTTGCTTTCGACAAACAAAGAGTCCCAACTTTCAGGAGCCCTTTACATTACCTCTCCTGTAACCTAAGCCTTCCTGCAACCCTATCACTAATACTAATGTTCCCTGTAACCACCACTAAGCCTCCTTGTTAAGCTAAACAATGACCCTTCCTTCAACCCTCACATGAACCTTCCAAGTAACCCCAACAATAATCCTCCCTGTAAGCCTAATACAAATCTATCACTTAATGCTAACACTAACCCACTCAGCAACCCCGACACTAACCCTCTCAGCAACCCCGACACTAACCCACTCAGCAACCCCGACACTAACCCACTCAGCAACCCCGACACTAACCCACTCAGCAACCCCGACACTAACCCACTCAGCAACCCCGACACTAACCCACTCAGCAACCCCGACACTAGCTCTCTAAACAACCCCGACACTAACCCACTCAGCAACCCCGACACTAACCCTCTCAGCAACCCCGACACTAACCCTCTCAGCAACCCCGACACTAACCCTCTCAGCAACCCCGACACTAACCCACTCAGCAACCCCGACACTAACCCACTCAGCAACCCCGACACTAACCCACTCAGCAACCCCGACACTAACCCACTCAGCAACCCCGACACTAACCCACTCAGCAACCCCGACACTAACCCACTCAGCAACCCCGACACTAACCCACTCAGCAACCCCGACACTAGCTCTCTAAACAACCCCGACACTAACCCACTCAGCAACCCCGACACTAACCCACTCAGCAACCCCGGCACTAACCCACTCAGCAACCCCGGCACTAACCCACTCAGCAACCCCGGCACTAACCCACTCAGCAACCCCGGCACTAACCCACTCAGCAACCCCGACACTAACCCACTCAGCAACCCCGACACTAACCCACTCAGCAACCCCGACACTAACCCACTCAGCAACCCCGACACTAACCCACTCAGCAACCCCGACACTAACCCACTCAGCAACCCCGACACTAACCCACTCAGCAACCCCGACACTAACCCACTCAGCAACCCCGACACTAACCCACTCAGCAACCCCGACACTAACCCACTCAGCAACCCCGACACTAACCCTCCTTTTATCCCTCACGCCCCTCTGCACTAAAAGATACCAACACAGAGATCCTAGTAGCAAAATCTATTGTTTCATTGAAATGGGTGAGAAATCTCAAACTGCAATTAAAGCAACATTAAACCCAAAAGTAAACATTTATTCTATTGCAGCTTACCAATTATTAGATGTGAGGCTGCATTCATTTTCCTGTTTAGGCTTTCCTTCTTCTATTTTCACCTGATGATCCAGCCAGTAAGTCTATTGTTTTTCAATAGAGCAAACTCTCTTACAGATGCATCAATAACAGTGAGGGGACAAACCATTTTACAATGACAGGGGTGCTTACAATGATCAGTTTTTATTTATGCAAAATCTTTATTCTAAAAGGAACAAAGCTGCTGTTGTAACTGCTTATAAAGTATTAGCTGGAGTTCAGCTTCAATTTGTTAATTTAAATCTGCTAGTACGTCTAACACTCCCCTCCCATCAGATTGACAACGATGCTGTCCAAAGGTGCCCCCTGCTTTTCTTCATCCAGAGTTGGGGCACTCTAATACAGGAGGTGTCTTACTGGCCAGGACACCAGGTGAAAATAGGAGGGGAGAAGTCTAAAAAAAGAAAATTAATGCAGCCACTACAACGAATGGCAGGCTTCAATATATTACATTTATGGCTTTGGGTTTAATACCACTTTAAGTCCAGAACAGAACAAACTTGTCATTGCTCCACTAGAATTAAAAAGCTAAAGTTCCAGTTGAAAGTTGTGCCATGCTATCTACATCCTCTAATAACTATCCTACCCACAATGTCCCTCCACTCCTGCCATTATCAGATTGTCTGAAACTTCAAATTTGCATGCACTGAAGAAGATGACACTTGTCTACATATAAAGATTTACAAAATATAGCACTGAGTTAACTTGTTTGCCCCTCTCTGTTTTCTGAACTTTGTGACAACTAGCCATCCAGTTATAAAAGCTCACTCCAAAAACGTCTACTCACCGCTTGTGATTTCTGGTTTGGAGGGACAACAAAGACATTCTGAATTTGCATCATAGCTGCAATACTTAAAATTTCAGCTGAGCATCCAAAATTGCCTTTAAAAAAATTAAAATTAATAGTCTTTTAATTTGTTCTTCAACATAAAAGGGATCATCCTGATGTAAATATAGTGGTCATGTAAAAACAAAAACTTTTCTTTTTATGTACAGTTTGTAAATATATCTACATGGAAGCAGCCATATTTGCTCATTACCTATTCATGCACTGCTGCCTGCTTTGCAGTGCAACATATTAATTGTGTTTGCTATTCAACTCACAACGCACATTAACAGTAAGCTACATTCACACCTAAGCGTCACTTTTTAAAGCATTTTTTTCAAGTGTTTTTGAGCGTTTTTGGAGCAGAATTGCATGCTTTTGAAGCTTTTGTCAGGCGTTTTTCAAGTAGGCATTTGGAGTGCTGCTAAAAAGGGGTGGAGAGCTTCTGTTTGACCAGAAAACACATGACAAAATTCTTTAAAAAACGCTCATGTCACATGTTTCAGGCTTTCCAGTTGAAGTCTATGGGGGATAAAAACACTCAAGTCTGTCTGAAAAGTAGCTTATATTCTTTTTTGATCGACAGGCATTTTGCTACAGACAACAAAACGCTTAGATGTGAACAAGGACTATTGAACACAATAGGTTTTTGCTTGTTGAGCGGTTTTGAGCTTCGAGCTACAAGCTACCAAATCCTCAGGTGTGAACAGGGCCTAAGCATTTAAGCAGAGTTATTAAATAGCTAATCTGATTCTGGTGGTTTATCTACAAATCTCTATGAGGTTTACAGACTTGTTTTGGATATTTTGTCCCATGCTGCTTTTGCCTATGCAGTAACTTCCCATTGATTTAAATAGGTTGCACTCATACTGTGGAAGTCTATGGGAAGTTTCTGCACAGATGTGGGTGACATAGGACAAAGTTTCCGCAGCAAGGCTGTAAACATAGTGGGAGGCTACGGCCTGGTACACACGTTCAGAAAATCGGATGAAAAATACTGCTTTCAAAGCGATCATACAATAATCTGATCGTTAGTACACAGGTTTCGTCCAAAATTATTTGAAGGGACAAACAAAAATTTTTTTCGTACGATACCAGGCCGTACGATTTTCATTTATTCAGTACAATATTCATCTGAAAAAAAAAAAAATGGAAAGAACAAGCCCACGCATGCACACAAACTAAAGAATGCATTACAATACAACACATTATATCACTCCTGAAGTTGTATTCTGTTGTACGAGAATTTTCGTAACCTCTTCATTCTTGATATAAGACTAGCATGCAAAAAAAAAAAAAAAAGGACGATCATTCGTCCGATATTCTCGTGTGTGTACCAGGCTTACCACTGTCAGATGTACAGTGGGGCAAAAAAGTATTTAGTCAGCCACCAATTGTGCAAGTTCTCCCACTTAAAAAGATGAGAGAGGCCTGTAATTGGCATCATAGGTAGACCTCAACTATGAGAGACAAAATGAGAAAAAAAAATCCAGACAATCACATTGGCTGATTTGGAAAGAATTTATTTGCAAATTATGGTGGAAAATAAGTATTTGGTCAATATCAAAAGTTCATCTCAATACTTTGTTATATATCCTTTGTTGGCAATGAACTGAACTCTAAAAGATGTGCCCAAAAAGGCAGACAGAGCGCAAAGGACTAGTCACCAGCAATGCCTGTGGTCGCCCTGCAACTGATCTTTCCCTGTTACTTACAAAGTATTTTTTGGCTTCTCTGTGTTAAGGCTGCCATATTGGTAGAGGCAGAGGTTTGATTCCTCAAGTCAGAGCTCACATCAAGAGAGATAATGTAGTGATGACAACACAGTGTAGTGACATTACCAAATCTCACTCCAAATCTCATGAGACTAGCAGTCAGGATGCAGCAAAGTCTTAGATCTGACACTGCAGACATATAGCTATGGACCTGTAGGCAAAAGAGTGCCTAGGCACCCTCACATACCAGACAGCGCACTGCTTTTTTCAGGAGGAATTCCAGATAAAAAAGGTAGACTTCTCTGGGCACTCCTTAGGCATAATTAACATTTCAAGATGTTCCTTATAGCATAGTAAATATTCATTATATGAGTTCAGTTCCACTTCAAAATGATAATAAAGAATTTTTTAAAATACTTTCAGCAGCTGATTTAATAACTTACACTGTATTCAGCTTTTTAGCTTTTAAATTCTTGCCTATGTTCCAGTTTAAGTTGGTCCCATGACTGTTACCCCAGATTTCCTGTTTCAGGTGGCTCTTTTCAGCATCCTATGGAGCCATCATTGCATGCAGGGACTAGAGTTGTCACTTCCTAACTAGGTTCTATCAACAGAAACACACAGCCCCTAGCCTAGGATGACAAGACACTCCCCTGCTCCTCCTCCTTCTCCAAGCGAAAAGACTGGCTCCCAAAGTTCACAGTTAACTTTTTCCTGTGAAGACCTGAAGTTCAGGGAAGCAACACTGAGATTGCAAGAGCCAGCAGCAATGAAAGTAAACTGCAAGCGCTTGGATAATAATTTTAACAAACAATTTACAGGGAAATGTTTATCTTATTGTGCTCAATGTTAAACTAAAAAGCACAGAGTTTAATAATACTTTAAGCCTCTGAAAATTAATAAATACAGTTACAGGAAGATGACGGGGAGAAGGAACTTCTCACAATAGTAAGGTTGCTCACACATTTTAATTTTTTTAGAGATCTGATCTATGAAAAACTGAATCAAAGATGGAAATCTTCAGAGTGTTTTTGACCACTTTTTAAGAGTATCGATTTGAAATGAAAGCAAACAGGTAAGAAAATGAACAAGCAATTGGCCATACAGAGGCCTAAAAAATAAAAACTCAATAACCCATGTTTAACAATTTTCAGTAAGCACTTTGGATATAGTTGTGCTACTTCATCTCTAATGCAGGCCATAGACGGGTCGTTTATCGGCCGAATTTTCGTCCGTGTGAAAAATCGGCCGATATTCACGCAGTTAGTGGGGCCAGTCAGTCGGCTGTTTTTTGCGGATCTTCACATTTATTTATCGGTCGTGCTGGAAAATCCACAAAAAACGGCTGTTTTCCGTGGACATTGGTGGCAGCATCGGCAACGGGGCTGACCGATTTTTCGTTTATCGGCCGAAAATTCAGCCGATAAACAGCCCGTCTATGGCCTGCATTCGAAAAAACGTTTTAAACTGCCTCCAAGCAGCTATAAATGATCAGTTGAAATGTACCTGATTCTAAGAGCATCTTGGCAAACATAGGATTGAGAGGAAACTCTGCCATTCGCACACCAAGAGGTTCCGTTAGTCGGCAATGCTTATCCAGACCTGAGAGACAAATTGCAAAAGAAGTTATTCTGGTTATAACAACAACAAGCATTGGTTTGTTCACATTATAAAAGAATCCATTAGGAAAGGTTGAGTATAAAGTATAACAAGCATGCTTTACTGCATATACAGACTGATTTTACTGTTGTGAGTTTAGTAACACTTTAATGTCCATGATTTTCTAATAGAATATTCCAAATACCTGTGATGGTCTGGGGTCCACAAACTTAATATATCAGTTTTGGGTGCAGTACCTAACACTTTACATACAACTAACTCTGCATAAAAGAAGGTGACTTGACTTAAAGGGAACCTGTCAGTAGAAATATGGAGGCTATGATTGGGGACTTTTTTATGACGTTGCATGCTGTGGGACTGTATTCCCTATTTTTTTCTATTTAGGGTCATTGACTCAAAATTTGCAGCCAATGAAGAGTTGGAACACTCGGTATGGACATGCTTGTTTCAGGTAAGTGACTTGTCATTAGGATTAGGATCGCAGACCTGGAATGTACACTGTCATAACAGAAGAGCAATGGCAACTCCCATAATTCCATTTTGGCAGGCTCCCTTTGTGTTTAATATAAAAAGCATTACTATATAATGCAAACTACTTGTTTCAAAGACAGCAAAGATTCATCAAATTAAAGACACTTTTAAGTTTGTTTAAACAGAAATCCTTATGAGATTGTGTAATGGAAAAATACTCAAAATGGCTGCTGGTAACTAAAGGTACCTGCAGCATCCTCCCAAACCTTCCTATTGTAGACTGATGCCAGGCTTTTTGTGCAGGCAAAGCTTCAGCAGTTCCTATAAAACGTCCATTCATCTCTCTCATATATTCCTTTTGGCCAGCAAGCCTGTCCATCAGAGAGATGGACCAACCGGGGTTGTGGGGGCAGGACTCAATATCCAGCTCTGACAGTACTCAGAAGTGCTGGGCCATCGGCTGTCAGAATTCCCCAGTATTCGGCTGTCACAGCAGGGTTTGGGAGGGTTAACAGGTATGCATAGGCACCTCAGGTGCCTGCACTTTACACCTGCAATACTTTTGGGTTTTTCTTTCAAAGCAAAAAGTAAGAAAATCATTAAAGTTGAGCTCCAAGCAAACAGCCAGACAGCTTTGAAGGATCTGTAATTTTGTTCAACCAGTCTTGTGATTACCACACCTCTGCCATATGGCACACACTGGCAGATAACATACACTCTCTTGTTCCACAATGTGGTTTTAGATGTTACACCTCTGACTCCAGTCTACCCAGTAGACCAATAATCACCATCTTCACCTGAGTCCAATTAGCTGAGATGTGATCCATCCAGCAGTAAAGCTGAATCAGGATGTAGAATAGGGATCTTCCTGGCTGTGCAGTGTGGCAGAGATGTATAAAAGCAGATGTATATACACCACAAGACTGACTAAACAAAATTACAAATAAAAAAAAAGTTCCCATTTACGAAAGTGGTTGTAAAAGCTGAAGGTTTTTTACATTAATTATTTCTCTGCATTAGGGTAAAAAAATCTTCTCAGTGCAGTTGTCCCCACTACCAAATACACTATATTGAAAAAAGTATTGGACACCCCTTCAAATCATTGGATTCAGGTGTTCCAATCACCTCCATGGCCACAGGTGTATACAATCAAGCCCTTAGGCATGCAGACTGCTTCTACAAACATTTGTGAAAGAATGGGTCGCTCTCAGGAGCTCAGTGAATTCAAGCGTGGTACCGTGACAGGTTGCAACCTTTGCCATCCGTGACATTTCCTGGCTACTACATATTCCACAGTCAACGGTTAGTGGTATTATAACAAAGTGTAAGCAACTGGGAACAACAGCAACTCAGCCACCAAGTGGTAGGCCACGTAGAATGAGAGTGGGGTCAGCGCAAGTCGCCAACTTTGTGCAGAGTCAATGGCTAAAGACCTCCAAACTTCATGTGGTCTTCAGATTAGCACAACAGTGCGTAGAGAGCTTCATGGAATGGGTTTCCATGGCCGAGCAGCTGCATCCAAGCCTTACATATGTTATTTTATTTTTATTTCAGGTACTTATATAGCGCCGTCAATTTACGCAGCACTTTACATACATGTTTTGTACATTCACATCAGTCCCTAACCCTCAAGGAGCGTACATTCTAAAGTCCCTAACTCACATTCATACATACACATACTAGGGGCAATTTAGACAGGAGCCAATTAACCTACCAGCAGGTCTTTGGAGTGTGGGAGGAAAATGGAGTACCCGGAGGAAACCCACGCAGTCACAGGGAGAACATGCAAACTCCAGGCAGGTGGTGCCGTGGTTGGGATTCGAACCAGCGACCCTCGTACTGCCAGGTGGAAGTGCTAACTATTTAGGCACTGTGCTGCCCCAATATTACATCACCAAGTGCAATGCAAAGTGTCAGATGCAGTGGTGTAAAGCACGCCACCACTGGACTCTAGAGCAGTGGGGACATGTTCTCTGGAGTGATGAATCGCACTTCTCTGTCTGGTAATCTGATGGACATGTCTGGGTTTGGCAGTTGCCAGGAGAACGCTACGTACCTGACTGCATTGTGCCATGTGTAAAGTTTGGTGGAGGGGGGATTATGGTGTGGGGTTGTTTTCAGGAATTGGCCTTGGCCCCTTAGTTTCAGTGAAGGGAACTCTTAAGGCGTCAGCATACCAAGACATTTTGGATAATTTCATACTCCCAACTGTGTGGGAAGAGTTTGGGGATGGCCCCTTCCTGTTGCAACATGACTGCGCACCAGTGCACAAAGCAAGGTCCATAAAGACATGGGTGAGCAGGCAGCCCAGCGCTTTTGGCAATACCTGTGTAAAGTGGCATCAGAATCCGCGTTGGTCCATGCAAACATAAGCTACCAGCACTATATTCTGATACAAAGAATACAAAGCATACATACAAAAAGGATACCGCGGGCATGCACACATGCGTGGTGACGTACACCCTAGCTTCCAAAATGCCCCCAGCCATGTTGGAAGTGGGAACACGCAGATTTTTGCCACTATACATATATATATATCCTCTTTCATGTAAGTGCAATACTTTGGTTTGAATAAACTTTGCTAAGGGTTTTACACTATAGGAAGTTTTGTTGTTCTATGCACATGCCCATTACAGGCTTGATATTGATGATCCGTATGGAGTGGGTGAACGCTGACTGACCTACATTTGGAAGCTGTGGTGGAGGTTGGAGCAGTTGCCTTTTGATCCTATTTGTGCTTTATCTGACCACTCTAACATGATGATCAAATTTATCTTGTAAGCCTCCCTTGAGCACAGAGTCGGGTGACACGTGTTGCACTTGGATGTGTCTGATCACCATATTAATTGAAGATATATGACTGCACTTAAGGATATTTTACACTGAGTGGGTGATATGTGCTGAACCTAGATATAAATGATCATCCAAGTGATTGAAGACATATGATTGTATTTAAGGACTTTTCACAGTGTCCTTTTGCACTGGGACTTATTTATTCATTTCAGTGTTCTTTTTGCTTTTTTTCTTTTTACTGTATCAATTAAGTTATTATATAGTAAGATAGTGTACTTACCTAAGCCCAATCTCAATTCAGCACTGTGCTTGAGAGCAGTTGCTCTCTGCACTCTCTCCTTCCTCATAGGCTCAGAGACAGCAGCAGAAGCCATTGGCTCGCTCTACGGTCAGTCACAACCAGTGAGACGGGAGCAGGGACAGGGACTCGCTCTGTGTGTCAACGGACACACAGAAAATGGCTAGGAAGTGAGCCCATACAAGTGTCCCAATATCAAGTGGCTTGCTAAGGAGGCACTTGGCAGGGAGAGAAGAGCCAGGAGTGCCAGCAGGGGACCCGAGAAGAGGATGATCGGGTCTGCACTGTGCAAAACCATTTCTCAGAGCAGGTAAGTTTGACATGCTTGTTATTTTAAAGAAAAACATTTATTTTTAAGTTTACAATAACTTGAATTTCAACTGTTTGCCTAGATCTCTAATAAAATCTATTTTGTACAGTACCAAAATGTCAGGTATTTTAAAATGTATGAAACATTAGCATTTAAACAGAAGATTACTGATTTACTCTCTTATACAATTTACATTGTAACTTATGTTCCAGAGCCCTTTACAAGAAAAAAAACTCTAAGATATCTGAAAAAGACATTCCCTGGAATTCATAAAGACTATGTTTTTGAAAGTGTAACTTGTAAATTAATTTGGTTTGTGCTGCTCCAATTTTAGAATGCATATGAGACACTTTAGCAAAATCTGTGAGAGTCAGTTTTTCTCTATGTACACCAAAAAGAAAGTTGGCCCTAATTACCTCCACTTTTAGATTTGGTGCATTCAATGCAACATAATGAAAATGTGGAGCATTTTAGAATTTGGTGCACTGCCAGAACCAGAAGTGTTGCAAATGCTTCATGAATTTGGCGCAATACATTAACAAGAGGGATAAATGCCAGAAAAGTGGCTCAGCAGCTTTATTGAATCCCCCCCCCCCCCATTGAATTTTGTTACCTCCTAAGGCATACAGCAGCTCCAGAGCTTGAACCATTGACTGTGCAGGAGGGGGCTGTGCAAATAAAAAAAAAATGACAAAGACAACGCATAAATATGGGATTCAGCATAAAGTGCCCCACAAATTCAGTATATATAATATTTAAATATATATATACATACACACACACACACACACACACACACACACATACAGTATTGCACACATTTTTGTAACTATTTCATTCTCTCTTTTCATGTTACAACACTGAAGAAATGACACTTTGCTGCAATGTAATAAACACACACACACATACATATATACACATGCACAACAGTATATACAAGCTATTTGGATTTTAGCACAGACATGTTTCAGACATGGTTTCATCTCAACACCAAGGCTTAAACTGCCAGATTCCAAGGCAGCAAACGATAAACGATCAGTATATCCCATGTCTTCCCTATTAAGATGCAATAACATCAATATTATTTGCAACTCACCGATAAGAAATGGAAGCGCAAAACATTGTCTATGCCGAGTGCTTTTAGCTGCAAGATCACAGGTGACAGGTTACTTCTCTGCATTTCTGGGATGGTGGAAGGAGGAAGCTTTTGGAAATCCTCCTCTGTGAGGAGCATAAAAAAAATTCAATTAGTAAATCCCAAAAGTGTAAAGAATATAAAAAAAAAAAAAAGCTGAATTCTAGTTAAATACACATATAAAATACACAAACTTCCCAAGATTCTGTCTATTCAGTCCTGTAATTTACACAGCCCAACAACGCAGCACAGTGAAGTGGAATACATCACTTTTCACAGTCATAGGCTATAGAAGGGACTTGAAAGGGAAGATAAAAATGACAGCACATTTTTCACAGTAGAGGTGAAATGGAGCAATGGAATGCGATGAAGTGCAAATAAAAGAGGTAAGTAACAATGTGTTTATTTATGTGCTATGTTTGTCATTGATTGTGTAAGGTTGTGGGGGCAGTCTACTTTAGCCCACCTTGCAATACAGCAGCCCATTGCTGAATGGGCTACCTAATGCACCAAAAAAGGTGCATGTACTATATTATATAACAGAATGCATGGCAATGCCCAGTAGTGAACTACCATGCTTTGTAATGCAGGTGCATTGCTTAGGCCTTTAAAAATTTATTACACCACAGTGCATGTTGACACAGCACTATAAAAACATATAAAAGTGTAGCACCAATCATAAAATAGTGTCACTAACAAAGTCAAAGAAAATATAACAAAAATATATTCAATGTCCATAAAGTAAAAAATTCAGTGAAAAAAAAATTAAATGATGTCCATCCACAACCATAAAGTGCTCTTGCTTGCAGCAAAATGATTTACAAATGCTGTCACCGTCTCCCAGTGAATTAAAAACTCACCAGAAATGATGGTTGCCACTACAACAGCACAAACGCCCTGTGTTTAAACAGAGATTCCACCCCTCTTCTGGGGAGGAGTTTACAGTGCTGACATCATACCGCTGCACGATTCCAGGTTGGCAGGGGCCATCTATGTAAGCTGCCATTTTTTCATTACACTTGATGTTAATTCTATTGAATTTTAGTAAATACTACACTATTGAGAGCTTATTTGCTCCTGGTGAGCTTTATTTCACTGCAGCTCGGCCAGACAGAGCGACATCTGTTAACACCGTCATTTGCAAAGACACGTGCACCTTTAGAATCTCTGTTTAACCACTTGCCGTCCAGCCTATAGTCAAATGATGGCCAAGAGAACCTCTCGTCCCTCCGGGAGGGCGTCATACGAGGTCCTTCCCGGATCGCGCTTTGACCGTGCCTGCAGGGCCGCGCTGTGGCGAGATCTGTCACTGGCCATGTACCTCGGACAAGGCCGATGACAGATCTGTGTACCGGCCCCGTTGCCAGTACCATGTGACCTGCTGTGACCAATCACAGCAGGTCACATGACAGCTGTATACAATGGATGGCTTCCTTTCATGCCATCCATTGTATACAATTGTTTCTACCTGTGAATGGTCACAGTGATCACATGCACAGGCTGGGCCAGTCACAGCAATTCTGTGTCATGTGATTAGCCGTGGCCAATCACAGCTAATCACAACAAAAAAAGCTCAGCAGTAGGTTTGCCCACTGTTCCCCACTGAACAGGTGGATGCACAAGTGGAGCGTACACGAGCACAGTTTTTCTCTATGAGGCGGTCGGATGTAAATGGGCCGCCTGTCTCCAACTGTCACTCGATCCGATAGACGAATGGGGGATGGATCCCCCATCCACCTGATTTTAGCTGATCAGATACAGGCGGGTGTGAATGGAAACATGTCTGGTTACATTTGCCTCCCCATAGAGAACAATAGATGGTCTGATTGGGTCTGCCTGAAAAACAGACAGGTGGATGCAAACAGTCCGCTTGTTGAAAGGGGTCAAAAAGTTGAACATTTATCGGTCTGGTGGGTGGTGAGTCCATTTATTTTACTTTTAAGCAGACTTTAAAGCAGCAATACTATGCAACTATTCCAAGCGTGTCAGATAAGCTGTACTTGAGGCTTTGGTTCTTCTGCCCAGCCACTATGTTACCAAAGGGTCAAAAGGGTGAGTGGGAAGAACCACAGCACAAAGCCAGGGATATATTGTATGCAGATGTGTTGGACAGGACCAGTGCTTGCAATGTTTTTAAAACTGATCATAGGTTGTGAGGTTAAAAAAAAAATTCTCCATTAGTAAGCAAAGCCACTACTACTAGTGAACAGATGAAAGAATCAAAGTGCCCCATGTGTACCAATAATAGGTGCTTATCCATGAACAGAAGAAAATAAGATCATGCAGAATCTTTGAAACTATACTTTTTTTTTTTTTGTCTTTTTTCAGGCCTTGTCAATTATTGCAAACCATTGAGCTGAAGTGTGTACAATTTTTAAAAATGTTTTCATAATTGTTAACAGAAGCCCAAGGAGTTTCTTCTTCCTCTGGAGGAAAAGCGCTGATCAACTTCACAGACATCATTTTTCATTCAACCTAGTTAACTGTGTATTATCAAGCTAGCACATTAGATGTCTCTCTCCTACCTTCTTGAAAGTTCTTTTGGCGTCCGTTGTGTAAATAAGTGAGATCACTGTAACTCCTTATGTGGTGGGTGGGATGGAGGTTTGTACTTTGTACTGCCAACTATAACTTGGTTATAATCATCCTATCATGACTTCAGACAGCTACATGCTGAGCGGTGGAACACATGCATTATTATTTTAAAATTCAAATGTTAAGGCGGGAAAATCGGTTGATTACACCAGCTATTTAAAAGCTGTAAAGTGACACACCTTGGAGTGAGAAGGGTGTGGGAACATGATCCAACAAGTGTACAGCAATGAATGGGATTTTATATCCTGTAAAATCCCAAGACATTTGAATATAGAAGCCTGGGGACACACGTAGGGAGGATGATGGAGTATAGTAAGCCAAGAACATCATAGGAAATCAGAATAATATGCCAACAAGAATATCGAATGCACACAATATATTATCCCAAAATGTCAATGCAGGCTTCAGTTTTTTAAAAATTAGGGAAAAGTCATAAAAATATTTTTCAAAAGGCTCAAGACCTTAGATTTTTGAATATTAGAACCTTTTGTTGTTTAGTTAAATAGTAGCAGTGGCAGTATGACTATTCTACTGGTTGCTTAAACCTCATTAGGACACCAACATTCTCAGGTCAGCCGTCCTGTTGCTGCCATTACAAAGAGGTCTCTTCCTGGTGCATTGAAAATGCAGCAGAATGAATGAGACTGGCCAACTGCACATCCACAGTAAAATCGCCATTCACATTTCTATAGAAAGGCTGTCTTCTATTTGGATTATGAATGGGGAGTCTATTGCCTGAGTGCAACCCACCTGAGAGGCTTTTCATGAGACGATAGTGGGGCTCCCAACATACAGCACAGTGAACCTCTGGGACAGATAAGTGTAGGTTTTGGGGGAGATAGCTACACAACTGTACAAAAGTGCAGCACAAGTGTACAAAAAGTATAATTATCATTTCAGCTGATGCAGTGGATGTTCTCATATTTTACACAGCAGCACGGTTCCCACAACTGTATTAGCAGCTTTTTCACTGACTCAATATGTTGTAATAATTAATCACCTGTATAGAGCCTATAACACTGGCCAGACCGATTTCTTCCACTCCTGCCAGCTCTTTGACTGGCTGAGGCTTGTGACACTGGAACCACGACCAGAGATTCTACCGCTCGTTTGGGGTCATACGCTCTCAACTTGACAAATCCGCAGTCTATAACGAAGGAGATTCCATTTATAGTGATGGATGTCTCTGCAATGTTAGTGGCAACAACTACCTGAAGGGAGAAAGCAATAGGATTATGAAGAAGCAAGGAAACAGTAAAAAAAAAAGAAAAATATACAGAAGAAAAATCAGAAGAATCAGGGACTTAAAGTATACATAAAGTCATACCAACAATTTTGGCTTAAGATAGAGCAGGAAAGGGTTAGGACTCCTGTTAGTTTTTTTTTTTTGCTGTGTCCTTACTAGAGAGATTTACTTTCTCACTTTGACTTGATGACCGTTTGTTGGCTGTTCAGTGACAGCTATCTAAGAGAACACATGCCTTCCATTGGAGAAGATTCTTGTCACTTCCTGCTTGCTGTGTCTTCAAACTGAAAAAGATGTAAAAAATCTCTCCAATGGGAAACAGCAAAAAAAAAAAATAAAAACTGACAGGCATTCCTCACTCTATCCAAAGCAAAAGATGGGTTTAGATATACTCTACCATTATACAAGACTTCATTTTTCCCCACACAGCTCACTCAGCTACATGACCAGATGGCTTCATTTTTTTTCTTGAGGATTCCGAAGTGAGATTTCCTTGCCATAGTTACCACCACTGATCCTGACTATTACCTTAGAGGTTTGAATATATCCCTCCACTTTGGATAGATCGTATATCTCCACTTTCATTATCCATAATAAAAATAATTTAAGAGACATGAGTGGGACTCTTTTGTAATGGCCAATGTAGTTGTGCAGTCTTGGGAACGAAGGCCCAGGGAAATGAACATCAAAGTCCCTTGGGAGACATAGGAAGCTGCCAGGTGCTTTAAAAGAGAAATGTGGGAATTAACAAATAAGCACACATACTCATCTAGATGGATGAAGCACTGATCCAAGCTGCATCTGTCCTCCACCATCATGAAGACCAAAAACTGAGCGGTCAAAGACCGCTTATCACTCAGTTCTTGGTCTGTAGTGGACAGAGAGCAGGTGACTGGCAGTCACTGGCTCTCCACTCTATCCCTCCAGGTGCTCACTGGAGCGCAGGGCTTTGGAGGGGGCAGGAGATGCTGGCTCAGGCAACACGCTGAGAGGCTAAGCCAGCTGCCAGTCAGGCATCTGGGCGGATCACAAAATTAAAGTCGGAATCCCTCCACAGTCGGAACCAACACAGTGACGTCAGCCGACAGTGAACTTCAGCCCGCTATCGGCTGAATCTGGGTCACAGGAGTGCAGAAATAAAGTGCACTCCTTTGACCCACTGGAGAGGTATGGCCAAAAGAGCTTTGGTCATACTTATCCTTTAACGTTTACATGAAGCCAACATTTTTTTTTTTAGTTTTGTAAAGGAGAGGGGAATATATACAACACCCGTCAGAATTAAATAATGTTTTTTGCTATCTGTATCCAAATAAGCAGATTTCCATTCATTTCCCAACAGAGAGACACAACATCAAGTGAGAGAAAATAGCAGGAACAGGTCCCCCTACTGGAAGAGTTGCTAAATATTCCTGTTCTATTGACAACTGTAAAATTTAGCATTTCCGATCACTTTCTGTCCCACTGAAAAATAGAGGCAGCGAACCTTCCCTTTTTGGCAGAAGCTGCCTACATACTGTGTATCGTTCATGATCTTAAAGTCATTTTCATAACCTAGGTATTTTTTTCTGCTCCCCAAAGACCTTTATAGGCACATCAACTGATGCAGCTGACGGACCTATTAAAAAGTCTATGAGGAGAAAGTGTGCAGGTGCCGCCAACACTGATTTTTGCTGCAGGTTTTACAAAGTTGAGCATACCTTCCTGACATTGGTAGAGACCCTTTCAAACACTTTCATTTGTTCAGAGGCAGGAAGTCCTGCGTACATGGGGAGAACGCGGAGGTGTTTCTTCATGCCTGAACGAGCAAGGATACGGGCCTGTTCCACTAGCATGGATACCACACTTTCCACCTCCTCCTGTCAGAGGGAGAAAAGACACAAAATAGTAAACATGCCCGGCTGACACGCAATCAAACATTACAGAACATGTGACAGAACAATACCAATACAATGCAAAACATGAGGGGATTGAGGGCCCTGCTCTTTCGAGCTTACAATCTAGGAGGGAGGGGATGGTGGCACAGGAGGAGATAGCTGTGGGGGATGGAGTGGTAGGAAGAGTGGAGGAGGTCGGCAAGTTAGCAGGGGGTGGGGTAGGCTTCCCTGAAGAGATGGGTTTTCAGGGTGTGCCTAAAGGAGAGGAGAGTAGGTGATAATCTGATGGGTTGGGGCAGGGAGTTCCAGAGGATGGGTGACACCCTGGAGAAGTCCTGGAGGCGGGCATGGGAGGAGGAGACCAGGGAACTAGAGAGAAGGAGGTCTTGTGAGGAGCGGAGTGTGTGTGCTGGGCGGTACTTGGATATTAGGTCAGTGATGTAGTTCGGGGCAGTATGGTGGACGGCTGTGTACATCAGCGTTAGGATTTTGAATTTGATCCGTTGCGCAATCGGAAACCAGTGGAGGGATTTTCAGAGGGGTGTGGCGGAGACGGAGCGGTTGGAAAGGTGAATGAGTCCGGCAGCCGTATTCAGGATCGACTGAAGCGGGGATAGCCAGCGGCAAGGCAGGCCAGTTAGGAGGGAGTTGCAGTAGTCGAGTCGTGATATGATGAGGGAGTGGATGAGCTGTTTAGGGGTTTCTGGAGTTAGGAACGTGAGGATTTTGGCGATGTTGCGGAGGTGGAGTCTGCATGAGTTAGTTAAAGATTGGATTTGGGGCTGGAAGGATAGGTTGGAGTCCAGAATGACACCAAGTACTCTGGCCTGCAGGGCGGGTTTGATGGTGGCGTTGTTGGATGTGATAGAGAAGTCAATGGGGGGTAGTGTCCGGGCTGGGGGGAAGACAAGAAACTCGGTTTTGGAGAGGTTCGGTTTAAGGAAGTGAAGAAAATGCAGGACATTCTCTGTTTGGCTCCCAAGCTGAGCGGCCAACCTCCTGTGTTCAGAATGTATCAGGCTAGCTTGTCAGCGTGGGACCAGGAAGCAAATGTAGATCACTGAATCCCAGTGTTCACTTCACAGGGGCATCAGTCAGGTATGGTATACACATTGTTATATTGGTCCAAGCTGGACCAATGTAACTATGCATAAATATACCATTCATCTTTAAGCAAATGCATGCTAAAAGAAAATGCTAACAAACATTTATTTCTTCTCAAAGTCATCGCAGTATTCTCCTTGAAAATGTCCTTATCTGCTTTCCTCTCAAGAAAGACAGAGCCCCGTTTGTTCAAACATTCTCCAGGGTCAGCATTTTCTCACTAGACTGAGAAGCTGGTTCAGAAATGACACCGGCCTGTAATTTCTGGTGTCTGTGCAGTTCTTGGTTGTGATCACAAAAGTCAGACACAGCCCTGCTGCAGCCTCTAAGTGACTTGCTACAAAATTATAATGTTGAGGTATGGTAACTGAAGCAGAGGAGAGAGGAAAAGCTTCCTTCTGCCTGCAGCAAACAGATGACATAATTTCCTAAGCAAAATCTCTGAACTGGAGCCCAGGAATAGCTTTTTAATGATAAATGATACAGCCTTTAAAAAGGAAAAAAAAAAAAAAAGTCTCAGAGAGGAATAATAAAGATGCACAGATCCACTGAATGGAAAAAGTAGAAGCAGGGTAATGCATGCACTAAGGCTCCTCAGGAACCGCTTTTTCTCCAGCCACGTGAACAATGAGCAACAGAGTAGTGACGTCACTCCAATCTTCAATCTCACTCCAAATCTCGTGAGACTAGCAGTCAGTCAATCAGTAATTAGATATTACACTGCAGATACTATATAGCTACGATACTGCTATTTTAAGGATGAATTCATGACAAACAGGTAGATTTTCAGGGTACTACTTATGAACAATAAACATCTCTTGACATTCCTTATAACAAAACAAAATGCTAACTTTTTGAGTGCAGACCTATTTTAAAGACTGTGTTTAAAAAGCCATGTACAGGTGAAACTCGAAAAATTAGAATATCGTGCAAAAGTTCATTTATTTCAGTAATACAACTTAAAAGGTGAAACTAATATATGAGATAGACTCATTACATGCAAAGCAAGATAGTTCAAGCCGTGATTTGTCATAATTGTGATGATTATGGCTTACAGCTCATGAAAACCCCAAATCCACAATCTCAGAAAATTAGATTACATGCAATCAATAAAACAAGGATTGTACATAGAACAACATCGGACCTCTGAAAAGTATAAGTATGCATATGTACTCAGTAATTGGTTTGGGCCCCTTTTGCAGCAATTACTGCCTCTATGCAGTTTGGCATGGAAGCTATCAGCCTCTGGCACTGCTGAGGTGTTATGGAAGACCAGGATGCTTCAATAGCGGCCTTCAGCTCTTCTGCATTGTTCGGTCTCATGTCTCTCATCTTTCTCTTGGCAATGCCACATTGATTCTCTATGGGGTTCAGGTCAGGCAAGTTTGTTAGCCAATTAAGCACAGTAATCCCACGGTCATTAAACCAGGTTTTGGTGCTTTTGGCAGTGTTGGCAGGTGCCAAGTCCTGCTGGAAAATGAAGTCAGCATCCCCATAAAGCTCGTCTGCGGAAGGAAGCATGAAGTGCTCCAAAATCTCCTGGTAGACGGCTGCGTTGACCCTGGACTTAATGAAGCACAGTGGACCAACACCAGCAGATGCCATGGCTCCCCAAATCAACACAGACTGTGGAAACTTCACACTGGACTTCAAGCATCTTGCAGTGTGTGCCTCTCCATTCTTCCTCCATACTCGGGGTCCTTGGTTTCCAAATGAGATGCAAAAGTTGCTCTCATCAAAAAAGAGGACTTTGGACCACTGAGCAACAGACCAGGTCTGTGTTTCTTTAGCCCAGGTAAGACGCTTCTGACCTTGTTTGTTGTTCAGGAGCGGCTTGACAAGAGGAATACGACATTTGAAGCCCATGTCCAGGATCCGTCTGTGTGTGTGTGTGTGGTAGCTCTTGATGCACTGACTTCAGCCTCAGCCCAATCCTTGTGAAAGTCCCCAACACTTTTGAATGGCCTATTCCTGACAATCCTCTCCAGGCTGCGGTCATCCCTGCTGCTTGTGCACCTTTTTCTTCCACACTTTTCCCTTCCACATAACTTTCTATTAATGTGCTTTGATACAGCACTTTGGGAACATCCAACTTCTTTTGCAATTACCTTTTGAGGCTTTCCCTCCTTATGGAGGGTGTCAATGATGGTTTTCTGAACAACTGTCAGGTCAGCAGTCTTTCCCATGATTGTGATTCCTACTGAACCAGACAGAGACCATTTAAAGGCTCAGGAACCCTTTGCAGGTGTTATGGCTTAATTAGCTGATTAGAGTGGGACACTTTGAGCCTAGAATATTGCACCTTTTCACAATATTCTCATTTTCTGAGATTGTGGATTTGGGGTTTTCATGAGCTGTAAGCCATAATCATCACAATTATGACAAATCACGGCTTGAACTATCTTGCTTTGCATGTAATGAGTCTATCTCATATATTAGTTTCACCTTTTAAGTTGCATTACTGAAATAAATGAACTTTTGTACGATATTCTAATTTTTTGAGTTTCACCTATATGTGCAGTGTGTTCTCCACCTTTTCCAGCAGTGGCTCAGCTCAGTGTTGCTGGAAAAGCGGAGAAAGAGCATGCACTGAAAAAGGAAGCTCACTCGGTCCTACAATGTTGGGAGCAAACACCAAGGGCTGCTGTGTCCTGCAACTAAAGCAGAAGTAGTGCCAAAGCTCTTTTGGCCCTACTTCAACTGTGGGTCACAGGAGTAGACTTAGTTCTGCTAAAGTCCGCTGTCAGCTGATGTCACAGAGCCGGGATTAAAGTCGGGATCTTTCCAGAGCCTGGACCTGCAGTTCAGCAAGCCGCTGAGAGCCTGAACCAGCCACTTCGGTCCCCTCCACAGTCCAGGGCTCCAGTGAGTGCTGGAGGGGTAGAGCAGAGAGCTGGTGACTAACTGTCACCAGCTCTCTGCTCACTGAAGACCAAGAACTTTTGATCGCTTAGAGCCAGTGGTGGACAGCTGGGATCGGTGCTGCAGCCATCTAGCTAAGTAGGAATATTTGATTTTTTTCAATTCCCAAACTTCATTTTTAGCCCAGAATGTTGAAATATATACAATGAAGAATTTCTAGCAGGCTGAATGGGAAACAGAAGTAGCCTTCAGGTATAGCATTTGTATCAAATTATATTTTAACAAATCGCACAATGCATTTAAAACTACTGGGGCCCCTTGTCTGCATAGGCAATTTTTGTAAATGGTGAACTTAGCCTTTATGTCTGCTTTAGCCCAAAAGACTAAAAATCCTTTTGAATACATCAAAGCCAGTATTTATTGCCATCTGAGCTCTAGAGAAGAGCCCTGGTCTAAAAAAAACAAACAAAATCTCGTTTAGTTTCCAATTGGATTTAATATCGTGATCTCATAGCAATGCAGCCTCATGTTCTGATGCTGGGAGGCTGTTCATATGAAATTAACAGATATCCTAAACCACACCCAAAAAACTTCTTGTCTGTGCCCATCCTGCTTTAATATCACTGGAAGCCATTTGACTGGTAGCTTGCACAGATCCCGCCATCGCATAATCAAGACTGACACATAAAGGTAATTATTGTTACGATTGGTTCATTATGTACTTAGCTATGAAAAGCAAAAGAGAAGGAGTGTTCAGTCAAATGATCCTAAATATTATTAATGTTACAAGCACAGGGATCCTTTTCTTCTAAAATTACATTGTATTCAGTTTAATTGCAAAAAAGCATAGCAGAGATCTTTAAAGTGTTACTAAACCTACAACAGTAAAATCAGTCTGTATATGCAGCAAAGCATGCTTTTTATACTCACTGTGGAACCTAAGCGGTGAATCCTCTGCATTATGTAAAAAGGATGTTTGATGATGTCTTCCCTGATCCTCCCCCCTTCTTCTACTGTCCCCAACATATCTACTGATAGAACAGAGGTTTGGGGACAAGCTACACATGCTCAGTTTGGTGTGTACTGCTAGAGTTTTGTTTTTCTTGGGAGAGTGCATGTGATTAGCACAGGGCCAATCAGCACTGTCCAGAGGGTCCCTCAGGGGAGAATGAAAAATTCTCCTACAAGCTCTAACCAGTGCTCTGCTGGACACTGATAGAAGTCACAAGACTGCTATATACTGCTGATGAGAAAAGCTATTTAGCAGTTTATATTTACTAAAAATAATTGCCTTTCCATGTTGTGTATACTGTGGGACACCAGACGTAGTGAATGCAGGGTCCTGGGTTTAGTAACACTTTAAAAAAGAAGACATTTTGCATTTTTAAAATGCAAAAGTCTTACCTTAAAGCATGCATAGCTAGGAAAAAATCTTTAGATCATCCCTGTGATCCTAGTTTCACCTTGTTGTTATGGGCTTGTCTCCCATGACTTTGCCTGCCCAAATGCTAGGATTGTGTCTTGAAAGTCAATAGGATTTGGTGAAAACTTACTTTTTTTTTTTTTTTTAGCCCCAAAGGAAGCCTTCACTAACAAAGTAAAACAGGTGTCAGAAAGGAGCATTTTCTGGCTAACGTAGGCCATAGCAGTAATTTTGTTAAGCCTGCACTGAATAGGACTTTTGCAAAGGAAAAAGCTGCATTTGAGGTCCTGTGTATGGACTATATTTTATGCTGTAAACCCTTGGAGTATAAGAGCGGCCTGTGTCCTAGCAACAGAGGATGCTAGGCAGCTTCCTTGAGAAGCTACCTGCATCCTAGAAACAGGGCTATTTAAGCTGTATGTATGTAAAAATTGATCAAAAGTTACATGCATACAACATACAAAACACTTTTTACGCAGGATCTTGTTACTATCTTCTTCCAAGCAAAATTCTGCATACTAGTTGCCGTATTCTCATACAACCATGTGTATGAACCCTTAGAGAGATTCTGTTAGGAAAGGGGTTGCTGCTACGGGTATGAAGAGAAGAGCAAGTACCCAAAGCAGCTACCCATACCATTTTTATCATGGATGAATCTTGGGCCCTTCCAATGGGCAAAGCACAAACACTTTCAGGTAGTTTCTGATCTTGTTGCTAAGCCAAATTCCCCCCCCCCCCTCCCCACACAGACACACACACACACTTTTCCTGGTCTATCACTACAATGGGCAGCTACCGGTCTATAGGAATGTGCAGCTACCAGTCCATAGGAATGTGCAGAATTTTGCAAGGGGTTGACAAGGTTCAGGAAGTGCAACAGCTGTGCTTGTGAAAATGATCTGAGACACTTCTAGGTGTCTGCACTTGAAACCTGCAGCAGTCTCTTATTTTAGCCCTCTCAAAAACTCATTTTAAAAGGGACTAAACTCCAAACACTGACTAAATAGTCTTTGTTTAAAGAAGATAGGAAATACTTTCCCGCTCCCTATATCACCAAACATTGCTCTAATGCTGTGAAGTCGCTGCTTGAGGATTAGAGTAACATTCAATGGTGCAGGCAGCAGAGAGGAAAGTATTTATCATCTACTTTATAATGAGGCCTTTTATTCAGAGAATACGTTTAGCAACTTCGTCACTTTCAGTGTGAATCATCTTTTCACCTTTTCATAAGTGTGTCATACCTGGCCAGTTAGAAAAGCAAGAATATCTCCATCTATGTCACTTTGATGGATCTTCATCACCGTCTGTACTGTAGACTTCAAGTAATCTGGAACAGGGCTGATGAAAAAAAGTTGGATAAAGAGAGAAGATTGAAACAAATGATAAAAATGAATAGACAGGGAAATCTGTGATAAAAAGGAAGAAAGGAAGATCCTGACCTTTGAGTATAGAAAATATCCACAGGGAATGTCCTCCCTTCCACTGTGAGGATGGCACATGTGTCTCTGTTGGGATCATTGGTGTCATTCTGATTGAAGAACGCCTTGAATTTCTGTATAAGGGGTGATATTTGCTGTTAGGTTTAGTACACAGATATTCAGAGAAGACAGAGAAGGCTAACCATTTCCCTCCTTTAGCAAACAATTATAGGATCACATCAACTATCTCATGTTTTTTGTTGTTTTGTAAGTGGTTTCCCAAGAAAGTAACACCACATTCTCACAAAACTTCTATGATTGTCATGATTAACAGTGCTTACTCATGGCATCTATGTTTAAAGCAAAGGCACTCAACCTTTTAAAGAGCATGGGCCACTTATGTGATTTGGTAACCAGTCATGGCCCACAATGAAATTAAATGGTTCAGAATTTCAAATTTATTTTTAATAGTATAATGAACATTTTAAACAAAAAGGATAATCATTTTCTGTGGGACCAATGTCCCAATGTGTTTATCTGCTGTTTAATCACAATTACAAAAATCAATTTTTTTTATTATTAACCGGATCACCAGTAATCTCACGCTTGCGGTCAGATGTGGCCAGCCAAAAAAGCTACGAACCAGTGTTGCATCCTTCACTCTATCAGGGTCTTTACAGCCATCCCTTGAATTGCTAAAATAAGGACTGTTTACAATCTAAACAAAAATAACAGACAAGGGAAGCGCATGCCCTAGTAGTGCAATAAACCTCTTTATTAAGCAAAGATAAAATGACACATAATGCACTCGCTTGCTACCGGAATGACACCAAGCACAACTGTGAGAATGCACCTTCGGAACCCCTGTATGGATGCCACTAGATGTAATTCACTTGGCTAAAGGCTCCTCTCCACATGTCTGTGTGTAAGGAAGAAAAGAGAAAAGTGCAGAGCTGGCCACAATCTCGTCTTGTGTATAGCAGTCTTCAGGATTATGGAGGGCCAGCAATCATTGAGTAGGGCAGCGTACACTGGAAGGAGGCTGTGCATGTTACAATGCGTTTCAGGGGCATGACCTAATTTTTCAAGTATCCTTTCTTCCTTTATCTTTACTTAATAAAAGAAGGTTATTGCACTAGGGCAGTGGTGGGCAACCTTTTTTTTCAACTGAGCCAAATCTTGCCAAAACCACGATTGAAATTTATTTTGAGAGCCACATTTTTAAAACTGAAAATACATCTCCCATATAGTAATTCATCCCCCATAGTAATTCATCCCCCATATAGTAATTCATCCCCCATATAGTAATTCATCCCCCATAGTAATTAATCCCCCATAGTAATTCATCCCCCCTATAGTAATTCATTCCCCATATAGTAATTCATTCCCCATAGTAATTCATCCCCCATAGTAATTCATCCCCCATATAGTAATTCATCCCCCATAGTAATTCATCCCCCATAGTAATTCATCCCCCATATAGTAATTCATTCCCCATATAGTAATTCATTCCCCATATAGTAATTCATTCCCCATATAGTAATTCATTCCCCATATAGTAAGTCCCCCCCCATAGTAATTCATCCCCCATATAGTAATTCATCCCCCATAGTAATTCATCCCCCATAGTAATTCATCCCCCATATAGTAATTCATCCCCTATAGTAATTCATCCCCCATATAGTAATTCATCCCCCATATAGTAATTCATCCCCCATATAGTAATTCATCCCCCATAGTAATTCATCCCCCATATAGTAATTCATCCCCCATAGTAATTCATCCCCCATAGTAATTCATCCCCCATATAGTAATTCATCCCCCATATAGTAATTCATCCCCCATATAGTAATTCATCCCCCATAGTAATTCATCCCCCATAGTAATTCATCCCCCATAGTAATTCATCCCCCATATAGTAATTCACCCCCCCTATAGTAATTCATCCCCCCTATAGTAATTCATTCCCCATATAGTAATTCATCCCCCCTATAGTAATTCATTCCCCATAGTAATTCATTCCCCATAGTAATTCATCCCCCATAGTAATTCATCCCCCATATAGTAATTCATCCCCCCTATAGTAATTCATCCCCCCTATAGTAATTCATCCCCCCTATAGTAATTCATCCCCCATATAGTAATTCATTCCCCATATAGTAAGCCCCCCCCCCCATAGTAATTCATCCCCCATATAGTAATTCATCCCCCATAGTAATTCATCCCCCATATAGTAATTCATCCCCCATAGTAATTCATCCCCCATAGTAATTCATCCCCCATAGTAATTCATCCCCCATAGTAATTCATCCCCCATAATAATTCATCCCCCATAGTAATTCATCCCCCCTATAGTAATTCATCCCCCATATAGTAATTCATCCCCCATATAGTAATTCATCCCCCATATAGTAATTCATCCCCCATATAGTAATTCATCCCCCATATAGTAATTCATCCCCCATATAGTAATTCATCCCCCATAGTGTAATTTATCCCCCATAGTGTAATTTATCCCCCATAGTGTAATTCATCCCCCATATAGTAATTCATCCCCCATATAGTAATTCATCCCCCATATAGTAATTCATCCCCCATATAGTAATTCATCCCCCATATAGTAATTCATCCCCCATAGTAATTCATCCCCCATATAGTAATTCATCCCCCATATAGTAATTCATCCCCCATATAGTAATTCATTCCCCATAGTAATTCATCCCCCATATAGTAATTCATCCCCCCTATAGTAATTCATCCCCCATATAGTAATTCATCCCCCATAGTAATTCATCCCCCATATAGTAAGCCCCCCCCCCATAGTAATTCATCCCCCATATAGTAATTCATCCCCCATAGTAATTCATCCCCCATATAGTAATTCATTCCCCATATAGTAATTCATCCCCCATATAGTAAGTCCCCCCTGTGTCAATTCACTTACCTTTGCTCCGCGCGTTCCTCTCGCTGTGTTCCCGCGCCGTTCTGGTCTTCAGGGCGGACTGTGAGAGGAGAGGAGTTCGTCACGCTGCCCCGCCTACATCCTGGCTGCCCCGCCTACATCCTGACAGCTGCAGAGTCCTGACTTTTGGGGCGGCCGCCCGAGAGGAGGGAGGGGAGGGTGGCGGCCGCCCGAGAGGAGGGAGGGGAGGGGGCGCTCGGCACACATAAGAGCCGCATTTAAGTTTGTAAAGAGCCGCATGTGGCTCGCGAGCCGCGGCTTGCCGACCACTGCACTAGGGCATACACTTTCCTGGTCCGTTGCTTTTTACATTTTTTATTAATTGATAATCATATTAGATTTGAGGTCGTGGGCCACATCAGGCAGCTCCATGGGCCACAGGCTGAGCGTGCCTGGTTTAAATCACTAGATAAACAAAAAAAAAAAACTGTAGAGTCATGAGTGCTTGAGTCATGAGTGTTTCTGCATTTGTCTCTGCAAGGACAAAAAGAAAAACATTGTGTTCTATGTGCCCTGTTCACATCACAACACTGGTATCATGTGCTTTTACTTCTGGGCAGGTAAAAACTCATGACAGCAGCTTTGCAATGTGAACGAGGCATATAGAAAACAATGGGTTTTTTGTGTCCTTGCAAAGACTTATGTTATAAAAACACAGGTCTCTGTACATGGTGTGAACAAGACCAAAATATTCTATGCAAGACAAATATGGACATTTTTCCACCAATTGTTATGCACGTATGGTGTGAATGAGGCCTTTATACTTAACGTTTCTGCAGGGCCTCTGCATAGATACAACCGCTGGCCAGGGCCAGTGCAAGGATTTTTGTTTACACAGGCGAAGGTGCATTTTGTTGCCCCCCCACCCACCATCCTCCTGCGACCCCCTCCCCTCTCCTCCACAATGCAACTCCCCCCCCCCCCCCCCACTGTCTACAGCCACGCTGGTACCTCCCTCACGTTGCATTCATGTTGTGATGGGGTGCAGTATGGACATCGCAAGGCATTGAAAGTTTGAGCTGTGCTGAACTCTAAATTGCCCCTCTCCAAATCACATCAGTGCAAATCCTCTTGCCCCCTCCCCCAATCCACCTTCCCAGCACAAAAAATCCCCCCAAATTTCTTCTCCCAAGTTCTCTTCCCTCCTTCAAACATAATCTCCCCACCCCAATCCCTCTCCTAGCACAGATCTTCCTCCTAGTGTAAATCTTTATCCCATATCTAGCACAAATTATCCTCTCTCCCAAATCCCTCTTCCCAGAACAAATCTTCCACCCCCAAATCCCTTCCCAGCACAAATGCTCTCCTCAATTCTAGCACAAATCATTCCCCCCCCCCCTGCAAATCCCTCTTCTCAGCAAAAATCCTCTCCCCAATTCTGGCACAGATCCTCTCCCCAAGTCCTCCATTCCAACACAACACCCCCCCCCCCCCATCCTGGATCAAATCCCTCCTGCCCCCTCAGCACAAATACTCTTTCCCCCAAATGCCCCCCCCCCCCCAGCACAAGTCCGCTTCACAGTTCTATCATAAATCCTCCCACCTCCTGAGATAAGAACAAGATCCCGGAAATACAGACTAAAGGCCATTCACACCAGCACACAGTACAGGAAA
Source organism: Staurois parvus (assembly GCF_062004578.1). NCBI lineage: Eukaryota > Metazoa > Chordata > Amphibia > Anura > Ranidae > Staurois > Staurois parvus. The sequence goes on from NW_028317933.1 coordinate 7,999,348, forward strand.
CCCACGTTCCGTGTGTTTCTCATATCGAATTCAAAATACACTGCAGTTGCGATCTGCAGTGGGTTTCAATATTAACTTAATGACACCCAAAATTCAGGTCGCAAATGCATTTACCTGCACCGGATTGAATGTTCTAGTAGTACCAAGTGATCAGGTTCCTGTATGTCTTATAACTCTTGGTGCAGTCCAGTACAATGTCAGCCCATTCAAATGAATCGGCTGAAATTGCACTGCACATGGAACGCATGTGAATTGCACGTGGAATGCACAGTGCGTTCCTCTGTGAATCATGGTGGGAATCCACCCCGAGTACTAGAGCCCATTGCTGAAAAAAGTTCCACCACCTGGATCCTTTAACTTGCCTGGCGGAAGGGCACTAGTGTGGGCACCTGGGGCGATTGCCTTGCATCTCTAGTGGGGTACCCAGGGTCCCAGATGCCATGATTGTCCCCTGTGTAACAACCAGCATCTGTATGTGATAGGTGGAGCTTTGGGAGGAGAGAGAACTTGCCCTGGGCGGGTAGGGGTGGGCTGGGGCGGCTGGTCAGATTTCATATCCACTTCCCCTCCTAGCTCAAGTCCTCTCTCATCCCAAAGCACCACCTAACATAAACCGTATCCTCTTACCCATGCTTCCCTACTGCATTTTGTCACATCATCTTGCCCCCCCCCCCCACGTGTCATCTATAATGTAATAATCACAGACCTCAGATCAGCGCAGCACACGCACAGCAGTGTCCCTCCTCCTCGGCTATTCCTCCTCCTATTTGTGAACGGGAAGACATTGGAGCTGAGGAGGAGTAGGAGGCTGTGGCTTTATTCCGCTCAGCACTGTCTGCCATGTTACAGTGTGAAAGGCAGCTGGCAGGGAGAGATGCCGGCTGCTATGAAGATCTGAGATCGCAATGCGTGGGACATCAAACATCCTGCAAAAGTTGCAGGGTGGGTGTGCGCACACTAGCACGCCCCTGCTGGGCAAGTCACTTCTTCAGCAGAATTCAGCATGGATTCATTGGCAAGGTTCCTACTAATGCAGGAGGTATGTGAATTACCGCCCCCTCCCGCCCCCCATCTTGGTGCCCTCCGGTGACTGCCTGAGCTACCTTATGGTGGCACTGGCCCTGGTGCTGGGTTCCATTCGCTGGCTGCTACATCCTGACTATCTCTGTGATACAGTAGTGCCATAACTGTCAGCCTGTTGAACCACAGTGTGTGGCAACGGAAGATTCTGCCTGCGGTCCTAGCTCTTCAAGAGAGAAAAGATCTGAGGCACAGCCAATTCTGTTGAGAGAGTGAATTCTATTGCTGAGCATTAGCTGGCTCAGTGAGTGATTGCAATTCAAGCACAATCCTATAAACAGCTCATGAAAAACATCCCTGGGAACTGACATGCTTCTAAGACTTGTGTCCAGATCTGTCAATCCATAGAATGATCAATATCAATGAATGACAATGATGTACAGTAAGAGATAATAGCACACAGCAGAGGAACAGTTCATCTACACTTTCAGTAACCCCCCACAATTGATATATCAATATATGGGGATTAAACAAAGCTGCAAAAATCTGTAGGCTACTAGAACTCCAGGTAGAAAGGTAAATTCCAAGAATGAAACAAGGCAAAGCTCATAAGGTTACCTCTGCATCAAGTGTTGCTGAGGCCACAATCAGTCTCAGATCTCCTCTTTTCTTCTGAACCTGCAGATATGAGAAAGAGGAAACTGGGGTGATGCATCTGACTGCTGTATGACAAGCAAAAGAATGACTGTAGATCTGGACCTGTTATGACAGGTGACTGCATAAGCACTATATATTTTTCTTTTGTACACCGCTCAAAAAAAATGAAAGGAACACTTTTTAATCAGAGTATAGCATCAAGTCAATTAAACTCCTGGGACATTGATCTGGTCAGTTAAGTAGCAGAGGGGGTTGGTAATCAGTTTCAGCTGCTTTGGTGTTAATGAAATTAATGACAGGTGCGCTAGATGGGTAAAAATGAGATGACCCCCAAAACAGGAATGGTTTTACAGGTGGAGGCCACTAAATTTGTTTCCCTACTCATCTTTTCTTACTGTTTTTCTCTAGTTTTGCATTTGGCTAGGGTCAGTGTCACTACTGGTAGCATGAGGCCATACCTGGACCCTACAGAGGTTGCACAAGTAGTCCAACTTCTCCAGGATGGTACATCCATACGTGCCATTGCCAGAAGATTTGCTTTGTCTTCCAGTACAGTCTCAACAGCATGGAGGAGATTCCAGGAAAGAGACAGTTACTCTAGAAAAGCTGGACAGGGCCGTAGAACGTCCTTAACCCATCAGCAGGACCGGTATCTGCTCCTTTGTGCAAGGAGGAACAGGATGAGCACTGCCAGAGCCCTACAAAATGTCCTCCAGCAGGCTACTGGTGTGAATGTCTCTGACCAAACAATCAGAAACAGACTTCATGAGGGTGGCCTGAGGGCCCGACATCCTATAGTGGGCCCTGTTTTCACTGCCCACCACCATAGAGCTCCATTGGCATTTGCCATTGAACACCAGAATTGGCAGGTTTACCACTGGTGCCCTGTGCTTTTCACAGATGAGGGCAGGTTCACCCTGAGCACGTGACAGACATGAAAGGGTCTGGAGAAGTTGTGGATAATGTTATGCTGCCTGTAACATTGTTCAGTATGACAGTTTTGGTGGTGGGTCAGTGATGGTCTGAGAAGGCATATTCATGGAGGGAAGCACAGGCCTCTACAGGCTAGACAATGGCACCCTGACTGACATTAGGTATCGGGAGGAGATCCTTGGACCCATTGTCAGACCCTATGCTGGTGCAGTGGGTCCTGGGTTTCTCCTGGTGCACAACAATGCCCGGCCTCATGTGGCAAAAGTATGCAGGCAGTTCCTGGAGGATGAAGGAATTGATATCATTGAATGGCCCCCACGCTCACCTGACCTAAATCAAATAGAACACTTCTGTGATATCATGTTTCAGTCCATCAAACGCCGCCAGGTTGCACCTCAGACTGTCCAGGAGCTCAGTGATGCCCTGGTCCAGATCTGGGAGGAAATACCCCAGGACACCATCCATCGTCTCATTAGGAGCATGCCCTGACGTTTTCAGGCATACATACAAGCACTTGGGGGCACACAAACTACTGAGTATCATTCTGAGTTGCTGCAATGAAATTTCAGCAAAATGGACTAGCCTGCTGCATCATTTTTTCACTTTGATTTTCGGGGTGTCTTTGAACTCAGTCCTCTGTAGGTTGATAATTTTCTTTTCCATCAAACGATGGGGCATCCTTATGTTTCTAACACATTCCCCAGTCCATATCAGTATGGATATCTAGCAGGAGATTTTTCCCCATTGAGATCTGATGTGTTTTCAAATTTCCTTTAATTTATTTGAGCAGTGTACTTTACTGTTCCTCCGATTTCTATGTAAGGCTATGGGACCAGATCTGATCCATATTTATTCACCATACACAATATGGAATGTGAAAGACAATCCTAATATGACACAAGCAAAAATTAAGCATTAAATTAAGCAAATTAAACATTAAGCAAAAATGTGCAATTTTAAAAATAATTTTCGTTTTGTGGTTAGGTTAGAATTAGGCTTAGGGGTTCATTGTGATTTACTTTACATAATGTATGCGTATTAAAGAAATGTGCACAGCGTTAAGGGGAATACGTGTAAAGGAAGGCCTCGTTCGAAGGGTTGGGTGTTCAAGTAGGGAAATGTTAGGTTTTACACACTTTAGTGTAGGGAACAGGAAAATGATCGTAAAATTTTGTGGGGGGTGGGGGGTTGGGGGAGCAATTAGGTGTTTGAAACTTTATTTTTTAGATAATGTTAGAGATGCTTCTAATTTTTCATGTGTTCCCAGCAGCACAATAGATATGAACTACCAGCATTCAGAACATATGTATCAAACAACATTTAATATTTAAAAAAAAAATAAAACTTTTGAAACCAAAATACTAATGCAAAATGTAACAAAATTTGTTAAAAGATGTAGTGTCACTTTACCCATGCAGGGCAAAGTTTCAGTAACTCTGCAATGGGCACCCCATACCCCCCGATATTCACCCTACCAGCACTCACCTGCCACTCCTTCCTCCCCTTTAGCCTGAGACAATACCTGGCACTTTCGGGTATGGAGAACAAATGGCTTCCAACTCTGTGACAGTGCATGGCTCTAGCTACCAATCGCTAGGTGCAACAGATTACTAGGGAGTGATGTCAATCAATCTTCCAGGACACCATCACACCAATCATTTTAGTATCTGCAAGGGGGGAGGGAGTAGTAAGGGAGTGCTAGTAAAGGTGAGGATGAAGGGGGCTCTTTGCAGAGACACTATGACTTTGCTCTGCACAGGCAAGGTGACAGTGTTTCTTTAGTGTTGTTGAAAAACTCACCTTTTTCAGGAGGCCAATAGCAATGTCTGTATAGAGGGTGCGTTCGTGGGCTTCATCTAACATCAGCACGCTGTATTGTGTAAGAAAGACAAATTAAGTTCCAGCAACTAGAATAATGGAGCTATTGTTCTACAGCACTGTGTGCACTTAATATGCCCATCTCAGTGAATTCTGATCAATAGGTTATTGCTTTCTACTGAATCAATGGTCTTCCAATATTTTTTGTTAATATCTTTCATTTTAGGCTTTGACGTATTTACTGGATGCATTGCTGCATCGGGCAACAAATTACAGCCATCAGTAAGCTACTTATGCTAACCAGCAAACCCTGCAACTGTGCTAAAGTCAGAAAATTCACTCCAATGAGTGCAGTAGAAGTTCTCCGTAGCAAAAATCCAAAGAGCCCCTCACAGGGTCACTGTGAGTGCACCTGTGCTATGTAACTTACTCTCCCTCTCTCTGCTTTCATTAATCACATTCAAAATATTTAAAGCCCAACTTAAGCTATCAATTTTAAGCAGGCACAGTTTTCTTTTCTTTTGGGAACTTAGTCTTTCATGAATAAAAGCTTGACTTTGTAAGCACCCGTGGCAGTTACATTTTGCCCTAGCCTCTGTAACTGGACAACTTGGCACAAGTGTAAATACGGAAAACTATACATAAAGGTTGTGAAATAAGAAAGAATTCACGAATACCTTCATAACAGGTAGTAACTGTATACAGAATAAAATATTTTCCACTATAGAGGTCATTCACGAATCCAGTAACATTGAAGAAGAAATTAATGACCGTGATCTCCTAGCTACTTTCCCCCCAGGCATATTAGCTGGCTGCAGAGATGTCTATACAGCACACAAGGACAAACTGAAAGGACACACTGAAATGTAAATGTATATTTTGTGTGTGTATATGTGACTGATGGCATCTGAAATATTATTTAGCAGGCAGACTGTTTGATAGAGACCAATTTCGGATATCTATAGACTCTATGGGGGTTATTTACTAAAACTGGAGAGTGCAAAATCTGGTGCAGCTCTGCACAGAAACCAATCAGCTTCCAGGTTTTATTGCCAAAGCTTAATTGAACAAGCCGAAGTTAGAAGTTGACTGGCTACCATGCACAGGTGCACCAGGATTCTGATTGCATCAGTTTTAGTAAATCTCCCGCTATGTAAGCTATATGCTTCGGATTGTACATTAGTGATCAGATTTCCAAGCATTCACTTTTCCCACATTTCTAAAAGGTTGCCAATGTGTGCACAGAAACTGTCCCTTTGCCACAGTGCTATGTGCCAAACATTTACAATATTTACCTGTATCTGGTGAGCAATGGATCAGACATCATTTCTCGGACAAGCATGCCATCTGTCAGAAACTATAAACAGACAATAAAATAGTCCAATAAAGATGAACATGTAACAAAGCAATCAAAAATGTGGAGAAAAAAAAATCAACAGCATAAAAGAATTCTCAGGAAGGCCTTGTTCACACTGACTGTATTCAGGGCCGTGCACCCACACCTGTGCAGCTGTCAGATTAAGAGCAGTGGCCGTGTCTGTGAAATTGAAGCGTCCCAATTGACATGAATGAAATTGCCTGCACAGGGATGCACAGAACACATGTGCATATCCGTGTGGGCAACCATGGCCCTAATATGGGTGTACAATGTTGTATGCCCACACGAATGAAGCCTAAAAAGCAGCTCCAGATACAGTTTGCTTAACATGACAGTAAAGAACTCTAACAACCAATCAGATTTCTTGTTACTATAGTTCAGTGCAGTCTGCAGAATAAAAGATGTGGGGCTACGATAGGTTACTGTTCTCTGTGTGCTGCATGTAATGCTGATTGCCTATAATAAATGATAACGCATGGCTATATTTATATGTGGGCAGCACAATGGCTTAGTGGTTAGCTCTTATACCTTGCATCACTGGGGTCCTGGTTTGAATCTCAGTCAGGAAACTATATGCATGGAGTTTGCATGTTCTCCCTGTGCTTGCATGTGTTTCCTTACGGTGCCTTGGTTTCCTCTCGCACTACAATGTCCCATCTAACGTCCTACATGCTGATAGGCTCAGGATACATTCACGTCGGCGATTAGAGTCGGTATGAATTGTAATGGCAGTTCCTTCTGCGATTCAGCAGCTGTTAGCGGGTCGGTGCAGTCACCAGCCCCACCCACTAGAGTGACAGGGCGGCGGAGGCTGCACCCAATTTGCGCCTCTCTGCACAGCCAGCGATTACCTGTGATGATCGCTGCTGGACACACTGGGGGAGATTTACTAAAGCTGGTTCACTCAGAATCCTGTGCATCTGTGCATGGTAAGCCAATCAGCTTCAACCTCAGTTTGTTCAACTACTTTTTAGTAATAAGAGATGTAAACTAATTGGTTTCCCTGCAAAAGTGCATGAGATTCTGTGTGAATAAACCCCACTTTGTCTGCATCCAGTAGTGATCACCACAGGAAATTTCTGGCTGTGCAGAGAGCCACAAAAAGGTTCGGCAGCCACCAACCTGTCATTATAAATCCGCATAAAGGAACTGCTGCTACAATTTGCACCCGTTCTAATTGTCACTGTGTATGTAGCTTAATAGGCTACGGTCTAAAATGTGCACGTGTGTTATCACATTCTGCCTTACTACCCACCTTGTAGAAAAAAAAAAAAGAAATGCTAGGAAAATGGTATAGAAAAATGTGCCCGGAGGGCTGATCCACAGAATCGCTGGGAATCGGATATGACTAAATGGATATGACACACATTTATCTGTATCTACCCATAAAGTCTGAGAACAAGTGTAAGGTTTTAATGATGCATCTGTGAGTCAATGCTCCCAGCAGATTTTCGCAATCACTGACACTATAATCTGTGCTGGACATTCCAAATGTAGAGCAACACTGGACAATGTGTTAATGAGCACGGACACCAATAAACCCTTTGAGGTGGAAGGAGCTATTAGCTGCAAGGTTGCTATGACAGACAATGAACACATCACACCAGGCATAGTAAATTGTGTTTTCACCTTAATACGTGTAGCCTGAGGGTCAGTACAGTCATCAAATCGTATGCAGTAGCCAACTTCATGTCCCAGCAAAGCGCCTCTCTCCTCTGCCACCCGCCCTGCCACCTGTTACAATATAAGACACTAAGAGGCATTCAGGAACAAAAACAACCTCTGCAATAATCTCGGCATCATCTTTTGCATAAATATGAAAGAAGATTACAGAATTGTTCTTGTGGGAAAGTTCATCAGGCACAAATTTCACAAACAGGTGGATTCATGTTCTTAGTTACTAGTGACAAAATCTTGTTTCTCCTTACTACCCAGCTCTGAAACCTTTCTACCAAACAGTCTCACTATTCATGTTGCAGTCTATATTAAAAGAAATTCCGGGAAACAAGTCAAGTAAATCATTCAAACAAATAATAGCCAGCAAACCAGGCAATAATGCTGAAGTCTAAAAGTCCTTAATGAATTATACTCTGATTTCTGTTTTTACTGATGGCAGAATCCAGAGAACTGCTTACATGAGGGGTGGGTAAAGCAGGCCATAGATGGGTCGAAAATCGGCCGATTTTCAGATCGTTAGTGGGTTAATAGGTCGGCCGTTTTTCGAGGAGGAGGAGGAAGGAGGAGGAGGCAGGAAGAGGAAGAGGAAGAAGAGGAAGAGGAGGAAGAGGAGGAGGAGGAAGAGGAAGAAGAGGAAGAGGAGGAAGAGGAAGAGGAGGAAGAGGAAGAGGAGGAAGAGGAAGAGGAGGAAGAGGAAGAGAAGGAAGAGGAAGAGGCGGAAGAGGAGGAAGAGGAGGAAGAGGAGGAAGAGGAGGAAGAGGAGGAAGAGCAAGAAGAGGAAGAGCAAGAAGAGGAAGAGCAAGAAGAGGAAGAGCAAGAAGAGGAAGAGCAAGAAGAGGAAGAGCAAGAAGAGGAAGAGCAAGAAGAGGAAGAGCAAGAAGAGGAAGAGCAAGAAGAGGAAGAGCAAGAAGAGGAAGAGCAAGAAGAGGAAGAGCAAGAAGAGGAAGAGCAAGAAGAGGAAGAGGAAGAGGAAGAATTCCAGCAAAAAGTGTCCCTGCAGTAGAGCTCCGCTATTTCTTTTACATTTATAGCGGCTGCAACATTGTATCTGTTTCCGAATAAAAACATCTTTATCCAAAATGGATACAAATAGATACAATGTTGCAGCCACTATAAATGTCAAAGAACTGTCAAAGAAATAGCGGAGCTCTCTGCAGAGACCCTTTTTGCCGGCTGTAGACGGGATGAAAATCGGGCGATTTTTTTTACCGTTCCTGGTAACGTCGGCCGATTGAACGACCGATTTTTCGGTTTTTTTTAAAGAAAAATCGGCCGTTTTTCTCCCCATCTATGGCCTGCATAAGTGTCCTGAAGGTAGTGCAAAATTCTCTCTTCAATTCAGAATGTGTTTGGTGGCTGCAGGACATGACTGTGCCTCTAATAAAATTAGACTGCAGAGAAAAGAGTCTGCAGTGGGGTGTGTTTGGAAATCCTCAAACGCATCCTCAGTCATGCAAGTTTTTCGATTGTCTGGGGAGTGAGAGAGAGGCAGTGTGGAGGACATTCTCATGTGTATTCAAAACTACTTTTTTGCCTTTTTTTGTTGTGAGCTGTACTGCGGTTTTTAAATATTATGCAATAAACTGTATTTCCCTTTTAGTTCATGTTTCGTGGATCATTTGCTGTCCTGAATAGCGAGTTTATATTTACTGCAAGATTAGAAGAGAAACAGGCAAAGAATGAGGGACCACAAAGCTCTTATATGACCTTAAGAGGTCAGTTTTTGAGGCCGATAGTGGTGGTGGACTGCACAAAAAGGGTTTTATGCCTTCTTTGAACACATGAAAGCATAAAATGAAGGCACATTAATTGACTGGTGGATTTCTTGATTTACTTTACTTGGTTATTGTACACTTTATAATGAAAAGCTTGAGTAACCTTATTGTGATTTAGGTTCAGCTGTAGCAGATTTGAATAGGAGCTGCTGCAGTTATGTGCAGGAACCACTGAATGCATGCAGTTCGGACCAGGGGCGTAACCGTATGTTGCTGAACTTTAGTGATTATACAGGGATGATGCCTGCAGCTGTATTGTTTTTTAATTTGGGAGCCAATGGTCAGTTTTCTTATAAAAGCAATCCAAGCAGCTAATTAGCCACTGGATTTCTTTTACACACAGCTAGACGGGATGTCCCTCCCCTCCCACAGCTCCCTCTGGCTCTTCTGTTCCACAGGGAAACTTGAGTGATCAGCCGTCACTTCTGCCGGCTTATCACAGAGGCAAACAGAGGCCGGATTGGCTCGGATCACCTCTACAACATAGGAAACCGGAAACGATAAGCATACATCACTTCTTGTTTTCCCGGATGTAAAATGGTAAAGTATCTGATTACACTGCTCTTGGTGTGATCAGGTGCTTCTATGGGCACAGAAGAGATTTGGGGTCAAATAGACCCCAGATCTCTCCATAAAGAGTACCTGTCACTACCTACTGCTAAAGATCCATTATCTCCTGCACTCAAAGACTCAGATCAAATGGGCATTAGTAACAAACAGCGTGTCCATCCGCTGGTGATCAGAGGTTGTGCAGCTCTATCATGAAGCTGGGGAAGCTTGATAAAACTGTAGAAGAGGATGAAAGAAAGAGCGCACAAACCTTGCGCATTATCTCAATAAATAGTGACTAATTTTCTAATTTTATTTAATTTAGGAAATATACTCACCTATCATCACCTTTGTGAGTAAATTTCCTAAATTAAATAAAATTAGTCACTATTTATTGAGGTAAAGCGCAAGGTTTGTGCGCTCTCTTTCATCCTCTACTACCTACTGCTAACACAGGGGACATTTATATTCCCTGTAATAAAGTGATAAAAAAGAAAAATAAATTAAAGCGAAAGTGTAAAAAAATTAATTAATAAAAAAAATTGAAAGCACCCCCGTTCCGCCTGTGCTCACGTACAAAAGGAGAACAAAACGCGTCAGTCCCATGCACATGCAAACAGCAATCGATTTCACACGTGTGAGGTATGACCGCAAATGTCAGATCAAGGGCAGTAATTTTAACACCAGACCTCCTGTCTAAATCTAAAATGGTAACCTGTAAAGGCTTTTAAACCTTCCCCTGAATTTTTTGTCGCCGTTGCACAGGTGTGTGCAATTTTAAAGCATGACACGTTTGGTGTCTATTTACTCGATGTAACATCATCTTTTAAATGTTATCAATTGGGTATTAGATTGTGTTTTTGTGCATTAAAATCCAAACAGTATTTTTCCCCCAACAAAATGCATTTGAAAAACTACTGCGCAAATACTATGTGACCAAAAAAATTGCAACACCCACCATTTTACTCTTTAGGGTCTCTGCTTTATAGAAATACATACTGTTTGGGGGTTCTAAGTAAATTTCTAGCAAAACAAACATTTTTACATGTAAACAAAGTGTCAGAAAAGGCTTGGTCTGCTGCATTTTCCCCCCCGCTGGCTCTAAGTGTGGAAACTCAGTAATCACATGACCGCTGATCTCTAAATTCTTCCCCCCCAGCGTTCACTGGAGTACTGGGCTGTGGAGTGGGAGGGAGCGGCTGACTCAGGCTCTCAACAGATCTCTAACAGGTTGAGCCAGGAGCCACTCCGGACTCTAAGGTGGATCCCGACTTTAGAGTCGGGATCTTTCCCCAGTTTGGACCAGCTGAGTGACTTCAGCCCACTGTCAGCTAGAATTGGGTTACAGGAGTGCAGAACAAATTGCACTCCTGTGATCCACAGGAGAAGTACAGCCAAAAAAGCTTTGGCTGTACTTCTCCTTTAAGTGACACAGTCAATGAAACGTGTACCAATATACATCCTTAAAGCAAAGCTAATGTGGTTTTAAATGACTGGCAGCAAACATGCCTGCATGTAAGGACCGCTTCCTTGTTCATTGCCTTGAGCATGCCCAGGTATACAAATATTAAATCGGTCTTCCTGGGTTGAGGGCCTCCTATCTACTCTTCCCATCCTCAAAAGTCCCACTGCTGGCCAGTCACTGGGAAGGGCAGTCTCACTGTCCGCATGCAAGACTTAAGAGGTGGGATATGCTGGTACAAGAATTTTGTTCTATGACAAAGCCAAATTGGAATGAAAATACAAACAGACGAAGGCCAAGTTCTCATAAGGGTTACAATAGCCAAAAATACATGGTCAAAGGTGAAGGGAATATGTCTTAGTAGTATAATACACATTTGCAGCCTGCAGCGATTCCTATGGTAAACACAGGCTGTAATGCACAAGGTGTGCATGTCATTAGACAACACATCTTTATGGCAGGGTTGTGTGCATTACAGAGCAGTGGAAGAAGATATACATCTAGAGATGAAAAGGCTTGTGTGGACCAGTGTTGTAGTCAAACACCTTCCTTTGAACGTAGTGCAGTGCTGCTCAAATGCAAAAATGAAGCAAGAGAGTTGGTTTGCAATACAAACACATCTTAAAAGGATCAAAGAAATGCAATGCAAACTACAGCAGCCTAAGCACTAACATCTACACTACACCACTGACATAAAGGGAAATCTGCTCAGTGGCTAAATGGTTAGCATTTCCTCCTGGCAGTACTAGGGTTGCTGGTTCGAATCCCAACCACGGCACCACCTGCCTGGAGTTTGCATGTTCTCCCTGTGCCTGCATGGGTTTCCTCCGGGTAATCCAGTTTCCTCCCACATTCCAAAGACATGCTGGTAGGTCAATTGATTCCTGTCCAAATTGGCCCTAGTATGTATGAATGTGAGTTAGGGTCCTTAGATTGTACGCCCCTTGAGGGTTAGGGACTGATGTGAATGTACAATATATATGTAAAGCGCTGCATAAATTGACGGCGCTATACCGTTGAACCTGAAATAAATAAATAAATCTGCTGACATGTATCTGATGTGTGGTTCATATACATTTTAAATGCAGGACAAAACCTCACATCTACACTAACTCCTAACTTTGCCTTTCCCCTATTCTTCCACATAAGAGCAATATAAACTAGAATACAAACATACCAGATGTGTGATAGGTGACTTATTAGGCTATGACTTATTTGGCCATGTATACATTTTGAGTATCACTGGAAATCTGACAAATATAGTGGAAAAATATAAGAACAAATTCAACACAAAAGTTGAAAAAAGTGAGTCAAATGGTAAAGTACACAAATGTAAACAAGTTTCATTCTTCCTGGCTTACCGAAACTGCGGCCACCCGCCGGGGTTGTGTTACTCCAACTACTTTCCCTTCTGCTGTCCACCCAGCTTCCGCAAGGTACTATATCAGAGGGAAAAAAATGCTTTAAATTTACAGAAGGGAGTATCCTGTGAGTTTAAAAAGGGACTCTGTCGCACAGCAAAGTACCTGTGTAAGAAGTTTCAGATGAGAGCAGTAATCCCTTTCTTTGGGCTGCATCTCTAATGGACAGGTCCCTGCCCTAAATACACTAAACACCGTGCTGCAATGTCGGACCCTTTTGAAGAAAGTTGATCAGGAATGAGTTGAAGAGCTGCACTGCCATGTACGTTCATGGTGCTACCAAGATACTTTCACCTACCATCACCTACTGATGTGTCTAACCTTTAGGGTGAAATCAGATTTTTTTTCTCCTGATTTACTGTATATATTGCTGGGTGGTTTCAGATCCATTAGTGTGCATCCATTTCTGATTATTGGCAGTGGAATGAATCAGGATTCTATTTGGTACAGATTATATAAAAAAGTTAACTGCCCAGCCAGCTCCTGAGATGTTGCTACTGCTTCATGGTGTGTCACGGACCTCAAGCAAATGTGCTTTCAGTGAGGTAGGAACTATTAAAGGGTTACAAAACCCACAACAGTAAAATCTGCAGTAAAGCAAGCTTGTTATAATCACTGCGCAATCTAAGGGGTTAATCCTCCACATTGTGTAGAAAGGCTGTTTGATCCTGTCTTCTCTGATCATCCCTTTCTTTTGTGGTCTCTAATCCATCTGCCACAGTAAGAAAAGCAGTGGCAAGTCTGCATATGCTGTTTGGTGTATTTTGCTTGAGTATTTTTTTTTTTTTTTTCGGCGGAGAGTGCATGTGATCAGCACAGGGCCAATCAGAGCTGTCCAGACAGAAGGTCAGGGGTTATGCAGCCTCATAGGACAATCAGAGGAGAATGAAAACTCCTCCTATAAGATTAACCAGTATTCGGCTGGACACTGATAGAAGTTACAAGACTGCTATATACCACTTATGAGAAAAGGTTTTTAGCAATTAACATTTACTAAAATAATTGCATTTCCCTATTCTTTGTACTGTGGAAGACCGGATTTAGTGAATGCAGGGTCATGGGTTAAGTAACACTTTAACTCCCTTAATGGACCAACTCCCTAAGCAGTGAAGCTAAAGTATCATTAGGACATCCACTCATCTAGGATTTAAGAAGGGTGTTAGAAATGGCAAAGCAAATGCTTTATCCACAACAGATTCACTTCAATTGATTCAGCTTTACTGGACCAAGAGCTAGCATGCAGCACAAGAATCAGAGGATGACTGTTTCCATCAAATGCATTATCCGTTTTAATTAAAGGGTGTAAATACTGCACAAGTGCAGCAGGCAGTGAACAAAGTCAAAGTGAAAAAAAATTGTTAGAAGAAAGGGGAATGTTTTTTCTTTGACTGAAGAGACATGCAGTTTCTTCTGCCAAAAAGCTCTATCACCTATAATTTTTTTTTTTATTTCCAGAGTATTTTTCCATTTTAAAGTATTAAATGATCATTTTAGACTGAAAGATTTTTTTTGCAAACTTTCCATAATGAAGCAAGTACCTGGGGAATTTGTGTACTTTTGCCACATCCTGTTTCTCCAATTATCACAACTGTTTGGTAATTCTCCACCAAGTAAAGGATGTGATTTCTGAGCTGCAAGAAAAATAAAATACACTCATTATAGAGTTAACAGTTGCTGAACTCTGAGATTTAAATAGAAAAAAGTAATGTATTTGCTGGTGATGGATGTTTAGGAAACCTACTGAGTAAACATATACAGTATTAAAGCAGAACTAAATCCATTGTTACAGTTAAAGCATGTCATCAATGATGAAACTGTCACAGTTGCTTGTGCTCTCAAAGAATTGTCAAGATATCATATGGCTGGTACCATAACTGATCACATGTGCATCACCATGGCAACTGCTAATCAAACAGAAGCTAGGATGGCAACTTCCTTGGCTATAAAGGATAGGAGGGTTTTGTTCCGTTTTTTACATCTGGAGCTTGGCTGAGGTGACAGATTAAAGTGGAATTAAACCTACAGATTTATTGGTATATGAAACAGTTACATTAATGGCATGCTGTGAATGAAAGTGCTATGTACAGATTGCAGGGTTCAGGAGTGTGTTTTACGTAGAGAGTTCAGAATTATTATTATTATTATTATACAGGACTTATATAGCGCCGACAGTTTGCTCAGCGCTTTACATTATGGAGGGAGACAGTACAGTAACAATACAGTTCAATACAAGAGGGATTAGAGGGCCTGATCATTGGAGCTTACAATGTAGAAGGGAGGGGATAGTGGTACAAGAGGAAATTAGCTGTGGGGGATGGGATGGTAGGAAGAGTAGGGGATTCCAGTATTAGCTGGGGTCGGGGTAGGCTTCCCTGAAGAGATGGGTTTTCAGAATGTGCCTAAAAGAGAGCAGAGTAGGCGATAGCCAGATAGATTGGGGTAGGGAGTTCCAGAGGATGGGTGAAGCCTTTGAGAAATCCTGGAGACGAACATAGGAGGAGGAGACAAGGGAGCTAGAGCATAGGAGGTCCTGCGAGGAGCGGAGAGTACGGTTTGGGTGGTATTTAGAGACAAGATCGGTGATGTATTTAGGGGCAGTGTTATGAACGGCTTTATACGTCAGTGTTAGTGACACTGTGTACAGAGTGCAAAGTTCAGGGGTGTGCAGTGTGCAAAATTCAGGTACATAGCTCAAGGGAGCGCTATGTACAGGCGATGCACCTTGCAGGGAGATCATTCTCTCTCCCTCTGGATATTTGTCCCTGCCGTGAGCACGTGCAGGAATCTGTTAGATGCGGGAGTCATTGAGCAAAGCTGTCTCAGTAGGCTTCTGTGTTTACAAGTGATAGCAAGGAGTGGGAGCGGAGGGTGAGAGACAGGAAGTGGAACTTCATTCCGCCACGTTCTGCTGCAAAACTGGGTGTGGGGGCCGCACGACAAGGCTTGGAATGGCCTGGGGGCCTTGTGTTTGACATATATAATTTAAACGTTTAAAGGCATTCAATGAATGAAGTTAAAAAACCTTCAGTGTGCAGCGCCCCCTCAGAAAACCCTCCACATCCCTACCCCATACTCCCCTGAGCCCAATCCAGCAATGTGCACGTCAGCAGATGCTCTCCTGGATCTCTGCCTCCTCACTGGCTCCCGCTGCTGTCAATCACAGCCAAGGCGGATAGAGCTGAGCTATAACAGATTTGGAAATCTTTAAGGTGCTCAGACACAAGATTGACAATTCTACTTTACCTTAAACACAGGCAGCTTCTGTCTTTGTTGCTCTATTGAGAGCGAGGCATGTGGGTTATAGATAACCGAGGTCACTTCAGCATTACTTTGCCTCTCCTCAGCAAGGTTGGCACCAGGACCCTCTGTTCCTGTAAACACAATACACACATATGTTAAATGACAGATTTGATTCAAGTATCCTGAGGGGTTTTCCTTAAATGAACTCAACCACTTCACCTATCACACCTGTTGGCCCCCTATGGACCAGAGAAATTCTTACCTTTCTGCTAGGAACCTATTTATTCAGCGATAACTTTGTCATTACTTAAGATAACAAAGTAATGTATATTTTGTTGACAAACAAGGCTTTCTTTTCGGGAATATGGTCTTGCAACAATGATTTTTATTTACAATCCATAGACAATAAACATAAAACAATTTTTCTTTTTGTGAGCTTTGTTAGTTTAAAAATAAATACAGTAGTGTTAGTGCAGATAAAAGGTGTATGTTGTATTCTGTAATTTGTCTTGTTTAAAATCATACTAAAATTATAACTCTGGTACATAGAATTGCAAAGATATTTAGAAATTAAGTAAAGTGTTTTTTTTTTCAGTTTTACACTTTTTAAAATGTGAAACGTGTAAATGTTAAAGGTGTAAAAATATTGATAGACAAAGCAAACAGAAACAAGAAAAGTTTAAATATTAACATGTGGGGCGATCAAAGGGTTAACTGTGTGCTGTTTTCCATACTGGGCTGTGTGTTAGTGCTTCACTGTAAGCACACTGCTTTGCATGGCTGTGCATGAGCTGACAGGGAAGAGAACTGTTTTGTTTATAAACAGTTCTCCCCATCGGAGATGCTCGTTAAACACCGGGTGGCGGCGAGTATTCACCAGCCGGGACTCGGTGATAGACAGCCGCGGCTGCGAATAGTAGTGTGGGTAGGGCGCGCGTTCCCTACCTGGAAATGCAAAATTTTACGCGCCCGTGCCGCCCTGTAGCAGTATAGGGCAGACGGGAATCGGTTAAAGGCGTAGTCCACTTTGATTAATAATTTAATCACATTGATAAAAAAAAATTACATTTATTCATTTATTGCATTCAGGCCTACGGAGCAGCAGGTGGAATGTGAGTGCACTGCATAGGCTCTTGCAGGCTGTCCCCCAGCTCCAAGTCTGTATTGGGGTACAAACCTTTAGTTGTCCAGCTTGAAGAAGTAATCAACAGACTACATATGCAGTGACATCCCCACACTTGAGCTCCAAAAAGATCTATGGGTTCTTTTGTCCCAGCGGCAGATGGGACTTGTAGTCTCTGTGAATGGATGACACAGCTGTGAAAGTGGAGTCACACCAAATTCAAGAGAAAACCGAAGGTGGCAGGGAGAAGAAGACCATGAATCTGGTAAGTGGGGAAGTGACAGTTTGATGGTGGATGAGATTGTGTATTGTGACCATGGGGTCAATTCACTAAAGGTTACCGCATGCAATATCAGGGTCACGTGACTCATTTGCATAAATTATTGTATGAGATAATAAAAAAGTCAATTCATCCAAGTAAAATATCAAATGTGAAGTAAATACCACACATTTGTTACAATTGTGAGATAAATACCACAAAAAAATTAGAAAAAAACAAAAAGTCAATTCATTAAAAAACACATTCTGTATTTATCACCAGGTGCTTGCTGGCGGTATTTTAGAAATGTACAAAACAACAATTAAAGGAACTCTGCACTGGCCAGAAAGTGAAAAGTTTACAATGTATCAGTGTAAAAATGTTCTCCTCTGAGCTCAGGTATGAAAATAAATTGTAACATATCATCAGAGGGATGAATGAAAGCACACTACAATGTTTTCATAGTTTAGCTGTGTGCATTCTGGTGCAATTTTAGCCTGCAAAAAAAAATTGTGAAAAAACAACATCCAAAATAACACAAAATATAGGTGCTAAATATAGCAAAACATAAATATTTAACGCATTTGGTAAATAATGCATTATTTTTAGTGAATTGACTGCTTTTGAAATAAATACCGCATGAGTTATTTTAACTCAAACATTCATGCGGTATTTGTCTCTTAGTGAATTGACCTCCATGTTTCATGTGACATCCTAAATATGGGTGTAATGTGAAGCAAACTCCCAATGGTGGACTAGAACTTTACAAGGGATAAATAATTGGGAAATGTGCGCTTTTGCAGAAATATACTAAATATGGTTTGTTTGTTTTTATTTTGCCCTGAACTACACTTGGATGTCAGAAGCCTCTCGAGGTCAACTACAAGTGGAAGGCACAAGAATAAAAAACTTATTTGCCCGCTGCCCAGAGTCCATCGATACAGGCCCACAGAGACAGTAGACAGTATAAAGGCCGCTTTTTCATGGGGTGGACTCCACTTGCTCAGCAGGAGAATCTATCCGTTGATCTCTGCTGAGCAGGCAGATGGCTGGTCCATGTGTGCTCTGCTTATGCATAGCAGACACAGACAGCCTGATCTGCTCTATGAGCCGTCAAATGTAAACAGACCGCCTGTCCGTTTACACCTGACTGCCATCCAATCCTTTAGATGGAAGAGGAACAGATCCCTATCCATCCGTTTGTAAACGGACCGCCTGTCCGTTTACATCTGACTGCCATCCAATCCGTTAGATGGAAGGGGAACAGATCCCTATCCATCCGTTTGTAGTGGATTAGATCAGATTGGATGTAGGCAGTGCAAACGGACATGTGCAGCTCCACAGAGGAGAATGTAGGGTATGATCGGGTTCACCTGACCCACAGGCAGACCTGATCAGACAGCTAGTTTGAAAGGGGCCTAATGCATACTAAGACTTCATGCACACTGGGCGTTTAGCCCTGATGTATGAGGCTCCAGGGTTAAGCTGCAGTTGGAGGTCACATGTGCACCATCCAGCTCCGGCAGCTTGTCAAACTCTATGATATGCTGTGGCTGGACAGGGCTGGGTGGTGCACTCAGTGGTAATTCTGTTTAGAGCAGTATGTGTCCACTGTGAATGTCAATAATGTAGACTGCTTCAGATATGGGCATTCAATCCTGGGCGCATACCACTGTGACGATTGTGCGCAATAGAAACATGGAAGCTGTACGTACCACCTTGTTAACCGCTTGCCGCCCTGCCACTGTGTATATACGTGTGCAGGGCGGCAGTGGAGCGCAAAACCACGTTTAAAAACGGGTTCCGCGCTCCCGACACTTTCGCCGGCAGGGGGCGCGCGCGCGCGCTCCCGCCGACCCGCGGGTGACACTATTTGATCCAGGAGGGATCAATCATTAGATTTCAGCCAGTGATTTCTGGCTGAAATCACATGATCGGTCCCTGTCCTATCCTGTCCTGTGTTGACATACACAGGGCAGGATATGATGTCATTCTTCTCTGCCTGGACACATTCCGTTCCAGACAGAGAAGAAGACATCCAAAAAGTGAGTACACAAGCACTACACTACAGTTAGAACACTCTAGGACACATTTAACCCCCTGATCGCCCCCCCCCCCCTCCAGTTAACCCTTCACTGCCCTGTCACCAGTGTTACTGATCAGTGAAGCGATTTTTACTGATCAGTGTCGCTGGCGACTTCCGATAGAGTTAGCGCCCCTCCCAGATAGCGCCAGATTGCCCGCCAGTACACCAGTAATCCCGTTTAACCCCCTGATCACCCCCCCCCTCCAGTTAACCCCTTCACTGTCCTGTCACCCAGTGTCACTGATCAGTGAACCAATTTTTACTGATCACTGTATCAGTGTCGCTGGCGACTTCCGATAGAGTTAGCGCCCCTCCCAGATAGCGCCAGTTTGCCCGCCAGTACACCAGTAATCCCGTTTAACCCCTTGATCGCCCCCCCCCCTCCAGTTAACCCCTTCACTGCCCTGTCACCCAGTGTCACTGATCAGTGAACCAATTTTTACAGATCACTGTATCAGTGTCGCTGGCAACTTCCGATAGAGTTAGCGCCCCTCCCAGATAGCGCCAGATTGCCCGCCAGTACACCAGTAATCCCGTTTAACCCCTTGATTGCCCCCCCCCCCCCAGTTAAACCCTTCACTGCCCTGTCACCCAGTGTCACTGATCAGTGAACCAATTTTTACTGATCACTGTATCAGTGTCGCTGGCGACTTCCGATAGAGTTAGCGCCCCTCCCAGATAGCGCCAGATTGCCCGCCAGTACACCAGTAATCCCGTTTAACCCCTTGATTGCCCCCCCCCCCAGTTAAACCCTTCACTGCCCTGTCACCCAGTGTCACTGATCAGTGAACCAATTTTTACTGATCACTGTATCAGTGTCGCTGGCGACTTCCGATAGAGTTAGCGCCCCTCCCAGATAGCGCCAGTTTGCCCGCCAGTACACCAGTAATCCCGTTTAACCCCTTGATCACCCCCCCCCCCCAGTTAACCCCTGCACTGCCCTGTCACCAGTGTCACTGATCAGTGAACCAATTTTTACTGATCACTGTATCAGTGTCGCTGGCGACTTCCGATAGTGTTAGCGCCCCTCCTAGATAGCGCCAGTTTGCCCGCTAATGCACGGGATTTTTTTTACCAAAAACATGTAGCAGAATACATTTTGGCTTAAATTTATGACTAACTTTGAGTTTACAATATATTTTTTATAGCTGAAAGTAGAAAATATTGTTTTTTTTCAAAATTTTTGTGGTTTTTTTGTTTATAGCGCAAAAAATAAAAAGCGCACAGGTGATCAAATACCACCAAAAGAAAGCTCTATTTGTGTGAAAAAAAGGACGTAATTTTCGTTTGGGTGCAGCATTGCATGACCGCGCAATTATCATTTGAGTTAGTGCAGCGCTGTATAGCAAAAAAAGGCATAAATTACAGTATCTATACCATAGTTTGTAGACGCTATAACTTTCACACAAAGCAATCAATATACACTTATTGGGATTTTTTTTACCAAAAACATGTAGCAGAATACATTTTGGCTTAAATTTATGACTAACTTTGAGTTTACGATATATTTTTTATAGCTGAAAGTAGAAAATATTGTTTTTTTTCAAAATTTTTGTGGTTTTTTTGTTTATAGCGCAAAAAATAAAAAGCGCACAGGTGATCAAATACCACCAAAAGAAAGCTCTATTTGTGTGAAAAAAAGGACGTAATTTTCGTTTGGGTGCAGCATTGCATGACCGCGCAATTATCATTTGAGTTAGTGCAGCGCTGTATAGCAAAAAAAGGCATAAATTACAGTATCTATACCATAGTTTGTAGACGCTATAACTTTCACACAAAGCAATCAATATACACTTATTGGGATTTTTTTTACCAAAAACATGTAGCAGAATACATTTTGGCTTAAATTTATGACTAACTTTGAGTTTACGATATATTTTTTATAGCTGAAAGTAGAAAATATTGTTTTTTTTCAAAATTTTTGTGGTTTTTTTGTTTATAGCGCAAAAAATAAAAAGCGCACAGGTGATCAAATACCACCAAAAGAAAGCTCTATTTGTGTGAAAAAAAGGACGTAATTTTCGTTTGGGTGCAGCATTGCATGACCGCGCAATTATCATTTGAGTTATTGCAGCGCTGTATAGCAAAAAAAGGCATAAATTACAGTATCTATACCATAGTTTGTAGACGCTATAACTTTCACACAAAGCAATCAATATACACTTATTGGGATTTTTTTTACCAAAAACATGTAGCAGAATACATTTTGGCTTAAATTTATGACTAACTTTGAGTTTACGATATATTTTTTATAGCTGAAAGTAGAAAATATTGTTTTTTTTCAAAATTTTCGTGGTTTTTTTGTTTATAGCGCAAAAAATAAAAAGCGCACAAGTGATCAAATACCACCAAAAGAAAGCTCTATTTGTGTGAAAAAAAGGACGTAAATTTTTTTTGGGTATAGCATTGCATGACCGCGCAATTATCATTTGAATTAGTGCAGCGCCAAACAGCAAAAAAAGGCCTGGTCATTAAGGGGGGTAAATCCTCTGGGGCTCAAGTGGTTAAGGTCTCAGCCATGTTGTTTTTCATTTACAATCATCTCTCTCCCTCCTCTAGAAATTGGAATTTGTAGCTGTAAGTTGTAACAAAACTTCAAAAGAGCCTCTTATCTTAAAAGAAAAACACAAGTAGAGGCCATCTGTAAACCGCTAATTAGGCTTGGCAGGATGTCTATATGGCAAAGACCCTTTCCTCTGCCCTATCGTAAAACAATAACTCAGTCAGCCATCACATGTGACCTATTAGGTATTAGAGCTCTAGAAATGCAGAGCATGCCATTTATTTCTATTATCTATTTCACATGTAACCAGTTCACATACAGTTCATAACATCCAACATGAACTGGGCTCATTAATATTAGGTATATATTTGGATAGATCATTTCATGCCGAGCCAAACAAGGGCATACATGACTATGTTAGCACATAGTAAGGGGAAGAAAGCAGTCTCTTCCCTCCAGGGTGACAAGGGTACGTTGTATTTGGTATCCCTGGGTTTGAAATATAATTCTGAATATTAATCTGCCAGTTGCTAGAATACCACCTGCGATTACTGGAAGTTATTATTATTAGTATGAAATTGTTGTTACGACTTGGTCATAAACTTGGTGACCTCCTAGAACCCGTCCCCAAACTGGATGATTGGTCAGTTGTTCTCTGGCGACACTCCTTTAATATCCTAGAAAAGGACTGACAGGCCTGGTGAAGGGGAGCTCTCGTTTAACATCAATCAAGAAACATCTTAACGGGCTTGAGAGCCAAGGCAATCGTTTTGCTTGGACAATTGGACTCTGCTAAACCAGGATTTTGCAAGTATTCTGCCTTCTCAACTCTTTTCTTTTATTTCTCTGTTGCATTATTGTTCTCTTTATGTCTTTGTTACATCTTTTTCTGTAAATATTTTAAATTGCACCGTTTTAGTAATAAACTCTATTTTGAAAAGTGTTGAAACTGTCTCTAAAGCTTTTAATGCGAACTAAAGAATCCCTGTCTCTTGAAGAGTGCTACTGTATACAACAATCCTCTGAATATCCCTGTCTGTGGTGACAGTGTGTATTACAGACGCTAAAGCTAAAATCATAGTGTTATTGCTAGGATTTGTGAGTTTCCTCCTTCTCTGTAAAAAGGCGGTAGTGGTAGTGTGAAGGGTTAATTGCATAACCTAACCCAGTGACAACCACTCTCAGGCTGCTGCACATAGATTGTGGTCCCGCGAGCTGGAAAATCTTTGTGCAGGGTGCAGCTGAGAGTGGCATTGTTACGCAAGTGACAGCACGGTGTGAGATTGGCTGGTCCTTTGTCACGAGTTGGTGAGAAGGGTAGGGGTCGGGCACCGCGTGACATCACAACCGCTAGGTGCACCACCCACCCTCAGCAGCTGACAGACTCTCAGCATTTGACAGACTGCTGGCAGCAGGGCTGGATGATGCACCTGTGCCCTCCAACAGCAGCTAAACCCTGGCATCTCAAGTAGTAGGGCTAAATGCCCAGTGTGCACGAGGCCTAAAATGTCAACTAAAATAAGTGCATATAGACTGGGAAGCCAGCATTGCTGGCAAAGCCTGCAAATCTATCTCTCAACCCCCCACCTCACCCCCTCGGTCTCCGCCCGAATCACACACCTACTGAGCGACATATCAGACTGGATGTCGCTCCACTTCCTTAAACTGCACCTCTCCAAAACCGAGTTTCTTGTCTTCCCCCCAGCCCGGACACCACCCCCCATTGACTTCTCCATCACATCCAACAACGTCACCATCAAACCCGCCCCGCAGGCCAGAGTACTTGGTGACATTCTGGACTCCAACCTATCCTTCCAGCCCCAAGTCCAATCTTTAACAAACTCATGCAGACTCCACCTCCGCAAGATCGCCAAAATACGCACGTTCCTAACCCCAGAAACCACTAAACAGCTCATCCACTCCCTCATCATATCACGACTCGACTACTGCAACTCCCTCCTCACTGGCCTGCCTCGCCGCTGGCTATCCCCGCTTCAGTCCATCCTGAATACGGCTGCCAGACTCATTCACCTTTCCAACCGCTCCGTTTCCGCCACCCCCCTCTGCCAATCCCTCCACTGGCTTCCGATTGCGCAACGGATCAAATTCAAAATCCTAACGCTGACGTACAAAGCTGTCCACCATACTGCCCCGAACTACATCACTGACCTAATATCCAAGTACCGCCCAGCACGCACACTCCGCTCCTCACAAGACCTCCTTCTCTCTAGTTCCCTGGTCTCCTCCTCCCATGCCCGCCTCCAGGACTTCTCCAGGGTGTCACCCATCCTCTGGAACTCCCTGCCCCAACCCATCAGATTATCACCTACTCTCCTCTCCTTTAGGCGCACCCTGAAAACCCATCTCTTCAGGGAAGCCTACCCCACCCCCTGCTAACTTGCCGACCTCCTCCACTCTTCCTACCACTCCATCCCCCACAGCTATCTCCTCCTGTGCCACCATCCCCTCCCTCCTAGATTGTAAGCTCGAAACAGCAAGGCCCTCAATCCCCTCATGTTTTGCATTGTATTGGTATTGTTCTGTCACATGTTCTGTCCCCCTCTGTAATGTACAGCGCTGAGCGAACTATTGGCGCTTTATAAATACTGTATGATAATAATAATAATAACTCCCTTTTCCTGCACTTCACAGGGGGCTCAAAAAGACATCTGCTGCGATATGCAAAAGTGTAAAAACAAAAGTCCTTATTATATAGCCATATAGGCAGTTCATTAATGGCCCTGGAGCAATGGGTATGATACGACAACTACAGGACTTAAATGGCATGGCTGCCTAGTGTTAAAAAGCAAGAACACAAACTTTCAGAGACAAAACCTGGGACAGTCACTGTAAAACAGGGATAACCATGGCTATTGTCCACTGAGCAATCACTGATTTGACTGTTAACTATATGATAATTGATGCTCCATGGTAGCAAGGATTAAAACAACTAGTTGGCAGATTTTTACAACACGACAGCTTTCTCTGTATACTAGATTCTATCCCAGTGATAGGCACCCTAATGCACAAGTGCCAAGGCTGGAAAACAATGTAATTTCCAGTAGTACCTGGAAGGCTGTCCAGTGGCTTGCCTGCATAGACTCAGACTGGCCCATTAGATGACCAGAGGTTTCTAAAGTTGGCCCCTACGCCTCACAAATAGAGCACCACTGCCATAGGTTGTATTTACAGCACATTAGGCTGTCAATGACAAAGTATCGCCTGCCTCTCTGCACCTACAGGCCACTAATCTACAGGGCCTTTCCAAGAGGCACTTCTGATGTCATTGATTGTCAGATGTTGACGCTCCTCCTGATACCAGCATAGGTCAATCTGAGGCTGCAGACATCATTACCCAAAATAACCTTCCCATATACCCTCTTCCTCCTCCTTGTGGAACCATCACCCACAGCAATGAATGTAAAAACTCTGCATTTCTGCTGGTGTAGTAATTGAGGTTGATCTGTGCTTTGCTCCGCCATTCACAGTAAGCCTTGTATTTTATGAATGAATACAAGGCTTCCTCTGATTGGCTGAGTTGGAGAGGTGGGTGAATGACAGCATGATCTCCACAGCCAATCAGAAGACGTTTTGTACACATTCATAAAATACAAAGCTCTCTGTGAATGGTTGAGCAGCACTCAGTCTGAATTCATTTTGTTCTGTCAACGGGACAGGAAGTTCCCGTTTGCTGGTATATTTTATGTAATGAATGCTATTATTGTGTCTGGAAGGCTGGGTTAAGAAAAAAACCCAGAGTATGGAAGAAGATAGAAAGGTTTTTGGAGACATGTCCACATATGGGCAGTGTTGTATTTTCACCCAGACCAGAAGCAGAGACTATTAGGCATGCTCTCTGTTCTAATAGTTTAACTGCAGCTGCCCATAGCTTCTTGAGAATCCTTATAACAAATCTTTGTCCTAATGTCATTATCTCACATGCACAGTGCCAGACAGATAGGTCTGTGCTGTATATTTGTAGTAGCCACTGTCCTGGGCAGCACAGTGGCTAAATGGTTAGCACTACCACCTGGCAGTACTAGGGTCGCTGGTTCGAATCCCAACCACGGCACCACCTGTCTGGATTTTGCATGTTCTCCCTGTGCTTGTGTAGGTTTCCTCTGGGTACTCCGGTTTCCTCCCACACTCCAAAGACATGCTGGTAGGTTAATTGGCTCCTGTCTAAATTGGGCCTAGTATATATATGAAACTTAGGGACCTTAGATTGTATGCCTAAAATGTATGTAAAACACTGTGTAAATTGACAGCGCTACACAAGTACCATAAAGATAAAAAATAATGTTTGCAGGTGAACCTATTGTAAAAATGTTTACATGCTGCTGTTATTTTAGTTATCCCTGTCCCTTGTAGCTCAGGGCTCCACAACCGGAATAGGCTAGGCCACGTTCGCCACTTCTGGTAGTTAGAAGTCTGGTTGCCACTTCTGGAACTTAGAGGTCTGGTTGCATGGCAATATTGAAACTGCTAAGGACTATGGCAGAGAAGACAGGCAAATGAGTTCCAGGGCCACACCACTGTTCCTGCTGGTGAGAAGCTCCATTCTAGGCTGGTTGGACAACAGCAGGAGGATCTACCTATCACCGCTTATCTTGTCTTCGGGCTGCAATATGTGATTGGGAAGGGGGGGGGGGGGTGACAATCTTGTGACAAGGGATGGGGTGCCAGCTAATGCATGAGGGGGGCTTGCAACAGTACGAAGTCCCCATATGTCTTCGACATCGACACAAGTCCTGATTGTGAAGGACGCAGCGGCGGGGTGGTGATCAGGCCCGGAGATATCCCTTAGGAGAGGGGACTGCTCCATGAACACCGGATAATACAATAAAATGGGCCTGGGGTTCTGCTGGAACCTCTCTGGGTCTGGCCTGTATTCTCCAAGTTGGTGACAGGGTCTCTTTAAGTGAGCAGCACCAGCAGGAGCAGCATTCACCCCACGAATAGTGAGCTCTCCGGTCCTCGTGAAGTGCTTCTCACTGCCAGCAATGTGCCATAACGACTGCTACGTCCAGACTGACAATAACGATCGTTCCAGCTCAGTACCCTGAGTTTTCCGCACACCGGACCCGGCACCCCGTTCATCCCTTCCCCCTCACCTCGCCCGCAGCTCCCTTACCCGGCTTCCAGAAGCGAATCGGCCCCACGGGCGCCGCCATCTTTGTTGAGGGAGCACGGCCGAGGAAGTGAGCATGCGCGGAGGCTGTGGAGGCGAGTGATGGACGGTCGCCATGGTTTCCTTCCGGCTTGTCGGAGAGATCGCAAATGCAGTAGCCGAGCAGTAGAGCGGACAGGGTGCGAGGCATAGGGGCATACGGGGTGACTGGGGGAGAGGGAGGGAGGAGGAGAGGGGCCACAGGGCTGCCGGGAGGGAGGAGGAGGGGAGGAGATGGTGATGTAAGGGGGAGGGGGAAGACTGGGTTGTGATTTCCGGGGGTCATCATCATCAGGTGTTCTCCATGACCACTGACCCCCTGGAGAAGCTGGAGGGTTAAAGATCCGCAGTTATTGTCTAAACACAAGAGTCGTGTATATTCTTCTGTGACTCTCACAGTGCTTTGTGTATTTCCTCCAGATCTGTGCAGTAATCCAGTGTGAGCCTCTACTTCCTGTGATACAGACCGGTCAGTGCTGCTCTCTCTTTGTGCAGGGTGAGTGGTCTTTTCTCCACCCTCTCCTGTAGTTTTCTGCAGGCAAACTGCAGTGGGTGGAGCTTGCAGGGCCCCTCCCACAGCTCTGCTCTCTGCACAGGCTATGTACAGCACAGTGACCATGGCACTGCAACCTGTACAAAGTATTATCTGGGGCAGACTATATGGAGTTACACCAATCAGCCATGACTGTATGACCACTGACAGGGGAATACCATTGATTGTCTTGTTACAGTGACATCTGAGAGTCCGGACACTTTTACCCCCATCCTGTCCAGGCCAATTTTCAGCTTTCAGTGCTATCACACTTTGAATGACAATTGTGCGGTCATGCAACACTGTACCCATATTCATTTTTTAGCATTTTTTTGAGACAGAAAATTTTATTTTGGTTGTATTCATTCAGCACTGGGATTTTTTATTTTTTTTGCTATAGAAATGAAAAAGTCCAAACATTTTGAAAAAAAAGTGTTTTTCTTATAACATTTTGCAAATAAATAATCTTTCTTCATAAATCTTGGCCAAAATGTATTCAGCTGTCTTTTTAGTAAAAAAAACAAACAAAAAAAAAATTAGTTTATAACCGAAAATTAAAATTTTTCAAAAAATTTGTTTACATTTTTTTTATATTATTGGGTTTTTGTTGTTAGCATACTGTCACCGTATTATTATTATTATACAGGATTTATATAGCGCCAACAGTTTGCTCAGAGCTTTACAATATAACGGGAGACAATACAGCAACAATACAGTTCAATACAAGAGGGATAGGAGGGCCCTGCTCCTTGGAACTTACAATATAGGAGGGAGGTAGTGACACTGTACTACTTGTGGGGGGTGATGAAGATTTTTTTTTTTTACACTGATTGCTTTTACACCCATAAAGGCTGTAAAAGCAATAATTTCTCCTTCTCTCTGGCTGCATTCTTGTTTGCATGACTGTCACATGAAAAATCACGCAACAGAATCACCTGGTATTTTTAGGTGCCATTGAAATAAATGGCACCTAAAGACGCTGATGTGTGATGTCACATTTTAACATCACGTTTTGAAATTTTGGTCAAAATCATGGCGATTCGGCACACAATTTAAAGCGCCTATTTGTGAACAGAACCTATGGGGTTGATTTACTAAAGGCAAATAGGCTGTGCACTGCAATTGCAGTTGCTCCAAATCTGAGGGGAACATGCAAGGAACAAAAAAACTATTTTTGCTTGCACATGATTGGATGGCGGAAATCAGCAGCTTCACCTCATTTCAGAGCTTCCAAATCCAAACATAAGTGGGTTGCTACTACCTGTCAAATGTATTAGGCTTAAAGCATATAAGCTCACCGTGCCCAACTAGCAGTCTCCATCTGCTTAGAAATGCTAACGCGTTTCAGTCTAAAAACAGAAATTCTGAAGGACCCTCTGCACACTGGTATATACCCTTTCAAGCACTGACTTTAGTCTGTTTTTAGACTGAAACTTCTTAACCACTTCCCGCCCGCCCGCAATGTACCGCGACCGGGCGGCAGCTACAGGCAAAGCGACATACTCGTACGTCGCTCTGGCTGTACTAATACATGCCCCCCCCTGCAACTGCTGTGTCCAGCAGACACAGCGGAATGAAGATCCCTGAGGATGTGCATGCGCACGAAACGCGTTGGGTGGAGCCTACGTGCTGACGTCACGCCGCCATGATCCGGAGCGGTGGCCATTTTAGAGGATCTCCAGCCCAGGATTGTGAATAGTGACCATAGATTTTTGCTACTATAGCAGTAGCTTTCTGGTGAGTGCATAGTGGTGGTGGTGGAGTGTTCACTGGATTCACTGGCACTGTATTTGAGCTGGATACATTGCTGTTTTGCAATTTGCAGTATCACTGGCACATATATGGACTGCAACATGTCACAGTATTTGTGATTTGCACCAGCACATATTTTATACTGTATGGACTTTTAATTATCGTTTCACTGATGTTTACGTTTTGTTTGCACTTATGTGTAAACTTTTGATAGTCATTTTCTTTAGCAAAAAAACTGTATTCTCGTGTGAACAAAAAGTGTCAGAAAAGGCTTGATCTTCAAGAGTGGGTGATGTGTGGCATAAGCTTCTAATGTTGGCCCTGAAATGCCAGGATAGTAGAAGCAACCCCTCCAAATGACCCCTTTTTGGAAAGTAGACACTCCAAGGTATTTGCTAAGAGACATGGTGAGTGTTTTGCAGATCTAATTTGTTGACACATGTTTATGGAAAATAAAGAAAGAAAACCAAAAAAACTTTTTTCTTTTCTTTTTTTTCTTTTACAAAACCCTGTGAAAAAAATTATATCTGTAAAATACTCAGCATGTCTCTTATCAAATTCCTTGGGGTGTCTACTTTCCAAAAAGGGGTCATTTTTTTTTGGGGGGGGGGGTGTTTGTACTATCCTGGCATATTAGAGCCTCTGAAACTGTGATATGTAGTGGGGAAGTGATATGAGGAAATATGCACTTTGAAAGCCTGAAGGTGGTCATTGGATTTTGGGCTTGTATGTAGCTAGGCTGCCAAAAAGTATTTCACATGTGGTATCCCCATATTTGGGAGAAGTAGAAGAATGTGTTTTGGGGTGCTATTCCACATATAATCATGGCATGCATGAGCAATATATCATTAAAGTGACAACTTTGTGTAAAGTAAAAAAAACAAAACAAAATTGTCATATTCAAAACCTTTGTGACAAAAAATAAAATGTTCCATGAACTCAACATTCTTCTCTGCAAATCCTTTGGGTGTCCACTTTCCAAAAAGGGGTAGTCATTTGGGGGGGGGGGGGTTGTACTGTCCTGGCATTTTAGTACCTCAAGAAATGTGATAGGCAGTCAGAAAGTAAAAGCTACGTAAATTCCAATATATAAAGCATAGTTTGTAGACGCTATAACTTTCACACAAACCAATTAATATACACATGGTGAGATTTTTTTTTTACCAAAGACATGTAGCCTAAATTTATTACTAACTTTGAGTTTATTGGATATATTTTAGAACCAAAAGTAAAAAATATCTTTTTTTTTCAAAATTTTTGGTCTTTTTTTGTTTATAGCGCAATAAATAAAAAACACAGAGGTGATCAAATGCCACCAAAAGAAAGCTCTATTTGTGTGAAAAAAAGGACATAAATTTTGTTTGGGTACAGCATTGCATGACCACGCAATTACCAGTTGAAATAGTGCAGCGCCGAACAGCAAAAAATGGCCTGGTTAGGAAGGGGGGTAAATCCTCAGGAGGGCAAGTGGTTAATGTAAGTATGCCATGGAATATTTTTACACCTTTATGCAATAAAGAAGATTTTTGTATTCACCTGTTGCCGACATTTTTGCAATTGGACTCATTTCAGAGATTCCCCTCGGATCTAAAGCAACTGCACTTGCAATGCACAGCCTATTTCCCTTTAGTAAATCAACCCCCATGTGTTGCACTGTCACACACATTCAGCCACTATAAATCACAAAGTCCACCATAACTGAAAAATCTTGATAAGTCCAAAGTGCACCAGCCACCATGTGAAAAAAAAGAGTCCATTAACCAGAAGCTTAGCCTTCGCCTTATAAGAGGTCTAGAACCGCATTTGAGTGAAACAGAATCCCACATGGATAGATGATTGCATGGATAGCTCCAAGCTGCTTGGTCTTTTCACAAAGTGATGATTTGGGCAATGTCCTGCTGGGAAACCTTGTGAGGAGCGTTCCAGGGAGGCCGTCATATGATGTCCACCTGGAATGATGTGTGACCCTGGTTAAATTATGACCACGAGTCAGGGGAGCAGATCCCCAGCTTGCTGTCACTAGAGGTGGCGGAATGGGGAGATGCTTCAGCAGTGGGAACATGTATCATGATCCCAAAGGTGAACTTGTCTTTTAAGGACCTTGCCCTAGCACCCAATGGTGTATATAAGTTTTGTGCTGCCGTAGGCAACACCAAAATTGGCCCCCCAACACCTTCCCCTTCTGCAGAAAGAGCCTGACACCGATCAACACCCCCCCTCCCCTGGGAGAGAGCCTGACATTAACCAACAACATCCCTGCCCCCCCCCCCCACCCGAGAAAGCTTTCCACTACCATCGCCCCCCATAAACTGGCCACCACACACTCCCCCCTGTCGAGAGAGAGAAGACACTCACCTTCACAGCTCTGGACTTCCCTGGGAATGAGAGTCGGGCTCTGCATACACCGTCAAGCAGGCAACAGCCTTTCTTGGATCCCACCTGGTCCCCATGCCGCATGTGTCCCTTCTTCCAGGAAGGGGGGGGGCAATGCTGCCCCCTTGAAAAATGCCGCCCTAGGCAAATACCTTTGTTTGCCTTGTGGTAAATACACCCCCTGCTAGCACCGATGGCTGGTTTCAGAGGCACGTTCGTACAGTTTGCTACCTCCCGCTTTAAACCAAGAGAATGAGGTACTCAGAACTTGTGATCTCAGATCTGTGCTTTTCATGGCGCACTTAGGAAAAGTCATAAAAAATTGGGTTGAGGTTGGAGCAAATCTTGTCAATCAGTAACGTAAACCAGTGACACTTTCTGGTTCATCTGACTAATTACGTGCCTTTTTGAAATTCCCGGCAGTTTTATTAGAAGACAGAGTCTAATACACAAGCACATTTTAAAGCTGCTATTCGGCTGGTGGGAAATCTGACTTACAGCACAAAATAACTTCACAGAGGTTAAGTAATAAATATGAATGTGTCAGGGTTCTGAAGATGTTTTTTTAATGCTGGCCAAACACTTCCCAGTTGGGTGACGTGACTTTCCTTGTTGGCAGCAACCAACTTGATCTGCAGCCAATTTAAGCATTTATATTGACATCCAAATGTGACATTTAATGCTGCCAGATGCAAAAAATATTAAGATGATGGTTAGGGCAGGTAGACTGCAATCCATTATTAGGACCAAAGTTTCATGGTTGATTTACAGTGACACTAAAATAATAAATCTTCAAATTATTTTATTTTTTTCATTGTGATCTGACTTCCTGTTAGAGGGTGGCTACGTACATTCTCCATGGTCCCACTAAATGTAGCTACCCTCTCTCGCTCACTCCCGAGATGGACTAGAGACTATGGATTATGGGATTTATTGTGCAAATGATTGCAACTGAAATGCACTGCTCTTTCTAAACAATCGGAAGTGAGGAACAAAAAGAGAAAGTTCAGGAGCTCATGGAGGCAGAAAAACACTGTAAGAAACCATTTTGTGATGAATAGATTACAGGGCCATTAACCACTTCAAGTCCGGACACTTTCACCCCCTTCCTGTCCAGGCCAATTTTCAGCTTTCAGTGCTATCACACTTTTCATGACAATTGTGCGGTCATGCAACACTGTACCCATATGAATTTTTTAGAATTTTTTTGAGACAGATAAAACTTTATTTTGGTGGTATTTATTCACCACTGGGATTTTTATTTTTTTGCTATATAAATGAAAATTCCAAAAATTTTGAAAAAAAAGTGTTTTTCTTATACAAATGTTGCAAATAAATAATCTTCCCTCATAAATCTTGGCCAAAATGTATTAATCTATCTTTTTAGTAAAAAACAAATAACCCAAATTAGTTTACAAATTTTTGTTTTACATTTTTATTTATTTTTTTATATTATTATGTATGTTTTTATTTTTAACATACTGTCACCTAGCAATATAGTGTCACCACAGTGACACTGTACTACGTGTGGGGGTGTGATGAAGATTTTTTTTTCTTTTTTTACACTGATTGCTTTTACACCCATAAAGGCTGTACAAGCAATCATTTCTCCTTCTCTCTGGCTTCATTCTTGCAGCCATTGAGAAATACTGTGAGAGCTGTGATTGGTCACAGCTTGTCACATGGTACAAGGCTGTTGTGAATAGCCTTGTACCATGTGACCTCTATGATCATTCACAGATTTCACTAGTAGTGAGCAATGATGTCAGGTAGTGACGTCTTGTTTACTACTATTCATGTGATCACTGATTGGCCAATCAGTGATCACATGATCAGGACCTTACACAGAGGTCCCATACAGCGATCAGTGTTCCTCTGTGTCTGGAGGACACAGCGGACACCAATCGCAGTGCCCCGTGCTCCCAGGGAGCACGCACAAGCAATGGATGCGGGTGGAACGTTTAGAAACGTTCACCCACTCCGGCAGCGCTCCCTTCCGGCCATTTATGTACATGGGCCAGACGGAAAGTGGTTAAAGCTGTATTAAACTCAAAAGCAAACATTTATTATATTGCAGCTTACCAAATCTTAGATGTGATGGTTGCATTGTGGCAGCAGAATGACTCATGTGTCATCAGCCTCAATGTTCTACATTCATTGCCAGCAGTAAACCTATAGATGGTGATGTGGATTGGTGATGTGTGAAACAGGAAATCCTAAACATGTTAATTTGAAGGGCACGGTATCCAGAATTCCTAGATGTGCATATGTAAAAACATAGACGTATTAGTTATCTAAATAGGAACACCTATTTAGATAACCCATTAGAATTTTGTATAATTATTATTTTTATAAGGAAATTGCTCACAGCCCAAATTGGCCCTATGGCTGTCTCATGGCAGTTGTAATTGTCGAAAGGTGAAGTTTCATGTGTTTCATTGGAGAGATTTACCTGCCCTTTCAGTCCCATAGCCCAAACAGGAAGCAAGAGAGAATCACTGCAAATTAAGGGAATTCCTTGGGGACCCTCAAGTCACTGGAACTAGCGTCCCGATTGGATGTCCTCCCTATTACATTTCAGAGGACAACCCAAAATTTGGGGTTTCTTTTACTTTCTTTGTCAATGATATAGGTAAACAGGACAAATAGAGAGGGTGAATATCCTATCCTATCTATCTATCTATCTATCTATCTATCTATCTATCTATCTATTTATCTACCTATCTATCTATCTCTCAACCATGGTTCCAAGGAACCCGAAGGTTGCTACACGTTCCTTGGGCTGTAGTTGATTGACTTTCCATCTGAGGGTGTTGGCAACGTTCTGGGGTCAACACCACTTGGTAGAGCCAGTTACATGAAGTCTTGAAGTCATGATTTGTTTTGCTGTAGGGGTTGCACGTTGACCAACACTGTAAGGGTTTCAAACTTCTCAATGACCACTAATGCAAGGAGATTTTTCTCACTGACCACCAATTAATTGGTTCTAGCAAGGGTTCCCTAGACCTGAAAACTATTTCAAGGGTTCCTAAGAGATAAAAAGGCTGATCGATCTATCTATCTATCTATCTATCTATCTATCTATCTATCTATCTATCTATCTATCTATCTCCTGTTCCGTGAAACATTATCTATCTATCTATCTATCTATTTATCTATCTTCTCTATTATATATTTTGCCTTTAGTTATACTTTAAGTATGTATGAAAAATAAAAATGTAAAATACAACAATGATATTTTAGTTTCATACGACTGAAGATACTATGGTTGATTTACTGATATTTTAGTTTCATACGACTGAAGATACTGTGGTTGATTTACTAAAAAAGTCTAGGCTGTTTGCTTAAAGGGTAAACTCAGACATTTGCCAGAATTTTGGAAATCTTTTCTGAAGTATAATTAAGGCTTTCATTGATCGGAAGCGTTCATCATTCACCAGGATAACCCTGAATGGCATCAGTATTTTATTGTACAATGGATTGGAGGCAGGGCCAGGATGTGTCTGACCACCCTTAAAGGTAAACATCACATCAAGCCAGAAGATTGAAGTTCTGCTTGAAGAAACAATTGATAATTAGTTTATGATTTACTCATATGATGACAGACTGGTTTGGGCTGATTCATCCGTAATACCAATCTATAACCTTTCAGAAATGCAAACGCAAATAAAATCTTGGAATGTACGTGTGAGATAGAACACATGATGCAGGTTTAGTGTTGTCTTTGTATAAATCATTTATAAGGCTGCGTCTTACATGCAGGGTACAGTTTTGGGCAGCCTTTGTAAGAAGGCCATGGAAGAAAGAGCAAAGGAAATAAAATTAATAAAAGGCATGAGAAGCCTCACAGTCTCTAATAGAAGGCAGGAAAAAATGGTCGTGTAGTCAGGAAACAAAGAGCAGGTCAAATAATATGCGTAGATACTGTATATCTTCAGTCAATACATTTGACAACTTTGCTTTATAATCCTAGGACTATACCAAAAAAGGAACCATCAGCAACATGGAGAAGAGAAAATTTTATTCAAACAAATGTTTAGAGCAGACCTTCTCAATTTTTTTTATACCAGATGAACCCTTCAAAATAAGTTTCTTGCTAAAGCCAGTTCCTTGGGGAAGGGGGGGGGGGGGTCAGTGGGAACAATGTCACTAATATTGGTAGCTAGTGGGAAGAATGCCCCTGTAATGACAGTAAAAGAAGAATATTGGTGTCCTTCTGCTGACTCTACCATGTGGTCTTGGCCCAGAACAATGCAAGTGCCCTCAAACAGGAGGTCCATCAGCCACAGCTCAAGGAACCACTAGCAACCTCTGGAGAAACCCTGGAGTTCTACATAACCTTGCTTTAAAATGGTTGATTTAGAGGCTTCATAATTGACACCTCAAAACACCTTTAAACTATAGATTTAGTTCTGACCTCAAAACTATGAGCACAAATCTTCCAGCATCAAAAGCTAATATCTAAAGCTAAAAGCTCATCACATATGGAGGTCTTCCTGGATAGTTGTTTTTGGTCAGTGACCTTGGAAACATTGAAGCCAGAGAAAGCCATGAAACTGGAGTTTCCAGGAAGATGGCAGACTTTATATTTCTCCCATGTAAAACACTTAGGGCAGTGGATAAGGGGGTATCACCACTCCTCTTGATGGGGCCCAGACAGCTGGGTGAATCAGATGTGGGCAGGGAGGGTGATTGGCATGGGGGGGGGCAATTACTGGAACTGATCTCGTGTATGGCTCTCTCTGCAGCAGCTGATAGTTGGTTTCATCTCCTCTCCTTCCCACTGGTTTTCAGCTGCTGTAGAGGGAGCCATACAGGGGATCAATTCCAGTAATCGTGCCCCCTCCCTGCATTGACCCCATTAATCATTGAAAAATTTAACAAAAAATTTCAAAAAGCAAAATTCTACAAGCATATAGCCAGCTTTGGAGGTTTGTTAATAGGGGAAAAATTATATATACAGTCATGGCCGAAATTGTTGGCACCCTTGATATTTTTCCTGAAAATCAAGTATTTCACACAAAAAAGGTATTGCATTAACACATGTTTTGCTATACACATGTTTATTCCCTTTGTATGTATTGGAACAAATATAAAACAGAGGCAGAAAAGCAAATATGACATAATGTCACACAAAACCCCAAAAATGGGCTGGACAAAAGTATTGGCACCCTTAACTTAATATTTGGTTGCACACCCTTTGGAAAACATAACTGAAATCAGTCGCTTCCTATAACCATCAATAAGCTTCTGACACCTCTCACCCGGAATTTTGGACCACTCTTCCTTTGCAAACAGCTCCAGGTCTCTCTTATTGGAAGGACACCTTTTCCCAACAGCAATTTTAAGATCTCTCCACAGGTGTTCAATGGGATTTAGATCTGGGCTCATTGCTGGCCACTTCAGAACTCTCCAGCGCTTCTTTGCCATCCATTTCTGAGTGCTTTTTGACGTATGTTTGGGGTCATTGTCCTGCTGGAAGACCCAGGATCTTGGACGCAAACCCAGCTTTCTGACACTGGGCCCTACAGTGCGACCCAAAATCCTTTGGTAATCCTCAGATTTCATGATGCCTTGCACACAGTCAAGGCACCCAGTGCCAGAGGCAGCAAAACAACCCCAAAACATCATTGAACCTCCACCATATTTTACCGTAGGTACTGTGTTTTGTTCTTTGTAGGCCTCATTCCGTTTTCGGTAAACAGTAGAATGATGTGCTTTACCGAAAAGCTCTATCTTGGTCTCATCTGTCCACAAGACGTTTTCCCAGAAGGCTTTTGGCTTACTCAAGTACATTTTGGCAAACTGTAGTCTTGCTTTTTTATGTCTCTGTGTCAGCAGTGGGGTCCTCCTGGGTCTCCTGCCATAGCGTTTCATTTCATTTAAATGTCGACGGATAGTTCGCGCTGACACTGATGCTCCCTGAGCCTGCAGGACAGCTTGAATGTCTTTGGAACATGTTTGGGGCTGCTTATCCACCATCCGGACTATTCTGCGTTGCAATCTTTCATCAATTTTCCTCATCCGTCCACGACCAGGGAGATTAGCTACAGTGCCATGGGTTGCAAACTTCTTGATAATGTTGCGCACTGTGGACAAAGGCAAATCTAGTTCTCTGGAGATGGACTTGTAACCTTGAGATTGTTGATATTTTGCCACAATTCTGGTTCTCAGGTCCTCAGACAGTTCTCGTCTCCTCTTTCTGTTGTCCATGCTTAGTGTGGCACAGACAGACACACAATGCAAAGGTTAAGTGAACGTCTCTCCTTTTTATCTGCTTTCAGGTGTGATTTCTATATTGCCCACACCTGTTACTTGCCCCAGGTGAGTTTACAGGAGCATCACATGCTTGTAACATTCTTATTTATCCGCAGTTGTGAAAGGGTGCCAATACTTTTGTCCAGCCCATTTTTGGAGGTTTGTGTGACATTATGTCGAATTTGCTTTCTTTCCTCCCTTTTTTTGTTTTGTCCCAATACACACAAAGGGAATAAACATGTGTATAGCAAAACATGTGTTAATGCAATACGTTTCGTGAGAAATACATGATTTCCTGGAGAAATATCAAGGGTGCCAACAATTTCGGCCATGACTGTATATATATGTTTTAGTGTGTGGTTTCAATAGGATACACAGTTGTGTACACTATAATTGTTCAGATAGCTGAAATAGTGGTGTTGTGTTATTGGGTGATGAAAGGTTAGGTGTAATATATTCATAGGGTAATCAGGAATGACATGGCTTGTCAGCATATAGGGATGAGATTGAAGTGGGTTCATACAAACAGAACATTGTCTTGTTGAAAGAGGAACACTGTAAACATTAATCAGCCAAGGGTGGGCACAACCGTTAAACTGTCTACAAAGCATCCAGCTGCATTTGATTTCCACACCCACCCGTGTTAGAATGTGATTATTACATACAGGAGGTATGTCAGGTTTACGTGATGCTTGAAGTCACCTATTGCATTATTTAAACCTGAACATACATTTAAAAGGATGTTACAATTTCATTCTATTGGATGAAAAGAATGCTTTAAAATGGGATTCATGTGTAAGGACACCTTTAAAAGAAGGAAAGATGTACTATGGCTATCAAACACAAATGCAGGGCATAGATGGGTTGAAAATCGGCCGATTTTTCGGCCGAAAATAAAATCGGCCGATTTTCGGATCGTTAGTGGGCTAATTGTTCGGCCGTTTTTCGGCAGATTTTTTTTATTGGTAAAGTTGGAAAAAGATCGGCCGATTTTGCCGATCGGCCGATTTTCGCGGCAATGATGGGCAAATCGGCCGATCTTTTTACCGATCAAAAAATCTGCGCATGAGCAGTGACCTGCAAGAGGAAGACAAAAAGAAGAAGT
Organism: Staurois parvus; assembly: GCF_062004578.1. Classification (NCBI taxonomy): domain Eukaryota; kingdom Metazoa; phylum Chordata; class Amphibia; order Anura; family Ranidae; genus Staurois; species Staurois parvus. Next base: position 8,038,439 of record NW_028317933.1, read on the forward strand.
AAAAGAAGAAGAAGATGAAGAGGAGGAAGAAGAAGAGGAGGAAGAAGAGGATGAGGAAGATGAAGAAGAGGATGAAGAAGAAGAGGATGATGAAGAGGATGAAGAAGAAGAAGAGGATGATGAAGAATTCCAGTCCGGCAAAAAGTGTCCCTGCAGAGAGCTCCGCTATTTCTTTGACAGTTCGTTGACATTTATAGCGGTTGCAACAATGTATCTATTTGTTTCCGAAGAAAAACATCTGTATCCGAAATGGATATAAATAAATACAATGTTGCAACCAATATAAATGTCAAGGAACTGTCAAAGAAATAGCGGAGCTCTCTGCAGGGACACTTTTTGCCGGCTGTAGACGGGATGAAAATCGGCCAATTTCTTTTTACCGTTCCTGGTAACGTCGGCCGCTTGAACGACCGATTTTTCATTTTTTTAAAGAAAAAACGGCCGGTTTTCTCCCCATCTATGGCCTGCATTAAGCTCTCACATGGCTCTGGCCTTCTGTGAAGTTTCGGCATTGACTACATACTGGTTTCTGTACACTTCTTTCATCTTGTGTGCTGGGCCCATGCCATCCTCCAACCTGGTGGACCAGTCTCTTCATGCTTCACAGGGCCCTACCTCCTTTGATTACATTTTGGGGGTTCCATCCCCTGACCTTTATCTCCATCATACAAAGTTTAGAATAGTAAATTGATGAAGCTTGAACCTTAACTAAGTGATGCTTGAGTACTCAAAATGTATTTCATCAATACTGTGCTGACAGTGTCTCCATGGGGAATTTGGGAAATGAGGGCTGCTTCCGTTGAGGAAATGAAGATAGTATTTGAATCTGAATGTGACGCACCACACCAAAGAGTGCAAAGTAAGGTTTTTTTCAGCAGCCTCTGAACTCTCTGTTTTCCTATGTGTCCATGTACACATAGTCGTTTACAGGCAGTTGAGTTTACAGTCGTTTTTTTTAATGCACCAAACTTGCATTAAGGAGTAGATATTACTGGCGTTTCAAACGCTTCTAAACGCAGTTAACCGCGTTTATAAGTGTTTTTTAACTGCTCTATGTCCAGATGCTGTCCAGAGCTTTTTTTCATCATCAGAAATGCATTCAGAGCATTTTCCATGTATTCAAATGGACCTAGCACACCAGCGCAGTCAGTTCCAGGTTTCAAGTGAAGGGAAAAATGGTAGCACGTGCTGTTTTATGCTCATGATAGGATTCATAAGGAATACAACCAGAAAAGACAGGTAATCTCAAAACATACTGCTTTCTCTGCTTCTGCTCTATTCCTCTCAAAATGTCTGAAATAGTTAATTGCTTACTATTTTTCAGTGCATTCTGGCCATTTGGGAAGGTCTACTGAGGTTATCTTTTAAAAACGCTTCAAAATGCAAACGCATATAAACGCGGTATGCAAACGCAGCTAAACTGATGTTTTTGAACCTACGTTTTCCAGAATTCAGTTTCCATCGTTCAGAAGAGTTTTCCAAATGCCCCGTGTACATGAGCCCTAAGCCAGTAATGGGGAATGATCAGCTGCAGGGAGATCAAAGGCAATACTGGAGACTAATCCTTTGTCCTCTATCTGCCCTTCACTAGACAAGAAGTGAGGAAACATCTCCAACAGCAATATAGGCAAAAACATTTTTTCTTTTAGTACAGTAGGGTAATGCAGGCCATAGACGGTCCATTTAACGGCCGATTTTTCATCCCAAAAACGAAACATTGTTCATTCTGTAAACCGATGTTGCCACCAATGATTGCGAAAATTGGCCGTTTTCCATGAATTTTCCAGCATGACCGATAAACGAAATGAGGAAGAACCATGAAAATCGGCCGATGCCATTGCCCCACTAACAGTGTGAAAATATTATCTTAATTATTCTTTCAGACAAAAAAACGGCTGATAAACGAACTGTCTATGGCCTGCATTAGGCCATTACCTGTGTCAGCTTTTTTTTGCTGTCTGTGACACTGTTGCAGATTTTCCCTATCTGGCTGGCAAAATGTCACAATGACAGGAAGGGTTCATGCAGATGGTTCCATACAATGTAATGTTTGGGCATATAACCACAGGTGCTACATAGAGCCACCTCCTAGGCATGAATGGCTGACTGAGTTCAGGGTTTTAGATCCTTGAGCATGTGCAGGTTTTTGCATGTACCGGCATATAACATCAAGCCATTCATGTCTATGGGGTGGCTGTATGCAGCACCTGTGGCTCCATGACGTGTTTGCTTCACAAACAATGTATTAGTGCCATAAGTATCCCTGTGATTACTCTGATAATCTTCTTCCCTTGCTCCAGGGTGGTTATTGCTACTGGTTTATATATCTACAGACAGTCCTAGTAACAAACACCCTGTAGCTGAGGTTTCCTATGAAAGCTGGGAGAGCAGGTCACAGGACCCATTTTCCTAAATTATCACAGGTGATGAGAGCCAATTCATGAAAAAAAATCAAACGTGATATAAATAACAAAGCTTTATTAAAAGGTAAATTCATCTTTTAATGAAAAAGTGAAGGAACTCCAATGATCCTGGCCACCACTCCAAACCCTATTGCACTAGGTGCTGCTAGTAAAGCAGTCAGTACATTGTAATACACAGCCCTGAAGTGAATATCGATCATAATAATCGCACTGGCAAACGCTCATTGATTACTGTGACCACGTGCCTGCATTGACCAATGAGAAACACTTATTCGAAGAAGCCTCAGATGCGCTTCACATTGGTCAGCACAGTCACATGGCTGCCCTGTCCAAAGAGTGCTTTCCATTGCAAGTATTAGAGTGCAATTTAGAGATATTTAAGGCCCAGTCACACTTGTGAATGGGGCCATTAGCAATTACATGCAAGATATTCAGCAGGGGTTCCCAGTGGGTGGCAGCCCAGTTGAAGGCAATGGACCAGCTTGGTCAACACAACCTATGTAAAGTTCACTAAAACCTGGAGTTAGGCTTTAATACAGTGGGAAAAAAGAATTATTTGACCCCCTGCAGATTTTGTAAATTTGCCCACTTACAAAGAAGTGAAGGGTCTATAATTTTTATCATAGGTGTATTTTAAATGCTTGAGAGAGAATATCAACCAAAAATCCAGAAAAAACACGATGCAAATATTATTAATGGAGTTGCAATGCAGTGAGTAAAATAAGTATTTGATCTCCTACCAACCAGCAATAATTCTGGCTCCCACCGACTGGCTATGTGCTCATGTGGTGCACAGATTAGTCCTGGTAATTTAAGAAGGTCTTCCTAACAAAAACTTGTCATTTGAATAAAAGTCAACTGTCCACAGAATCTCTTTCTTCCATTCAAACCTCACCATCTTGGGCAAGACCAAATTGCTGTCAAAGGACATCAGGGACAAGATTGTAGACCTGCACAAGGCTGGAATGGGCTACAAGACCATCAGTAAGAAGCTTGGTGAGGAGACAACTGTTGGAAAGATTATTCGCAAATGGAAGAAATACAAAATGACCATCAATCACCCTTGCTCTGGAACTCCATGAAAGATTTCACCTCATGGGGTAAGGATCATCATGAAAAAGGAAGGGGGGGGGATCAATCCAGAACTACACTGGAGGAGCTTGTGAATGATCTCTAGATAGTTGGGACCATAGTCATCAAACCACTGGTAACACAATACAATGCCATGGAGTGAAATCCTGCAGCGTCTGCAAGGTCCTCCTCAAGGCACATGTACAGGCTTGTCTGAACATCTAAATGATTCAGAGGTTTGGGAGAAAATGCTGTGGTCAGATGAGACCAAAATTGAGCTCTTTGGCATTAACTCAAATCGCCATGTTTGGAGGAAGAAAAATGAATTATGCCCCAAGAACACCATCCCTACAGTCAAGCACGGAGGTAGAAACATTATGCTTTGGGGCGGTTTCACTTTGCTGACTGTACCACATTGAGGGGCCAATGGACGGGACCATGTAATGTAAAATCATGGAGGAGAATCTTATTCCCTCAGAACACTGAAGATGGTTCTTCCAACATGACAATGACCCAAAACATACCGCCAAGGAAACAAAGGAGTGGCTCAAGAAGAAGCACACTAAGGTCATGGAGTGGCCTAACCAGTCTCCAGCCCTTAATTATATAGAAAATTTATGGAAGGAGCTGAAACTGAGTTGCTACGCAACAGCCAGGAAACCTTAAGAATTTAGAGATCTGTAAAGAAGAGTGGACCAAAATCCCTCCTGAGGTGTGGAAACCTGGTAACCAACTACAAGAAACATCTTACCTCTGTACTTGCCAACAAGGGTTTCTCCACCAACTACTAAGTCATGTTTTGCTTGGGGGACAAATACTTATTTTACTCACTGAACTGCAACTCAATTTGTAACATTTGTGTCATGTTTTTTTGTGGATTTTTGGTTGATATTCTGCCTCTATGATAAAAAAATTATAGACCTTTCATTTCTTTGTAAGTGGGCAAACTTACAAAATCTGCAAGGGATCAAAAAATTATTTTTTCCACTGTATATTGAAATGATACTGTACTTGCAAAGTGACATTAAACATTTTTTTCCCCAGGAGGTCCATACTTACATGATGATTCTTCTATTTTTAAAATTACCTGGTTAATTACCTTGAGGACAGTCCCCAAGCAGCCAGATAGCGAAGGGGATGTGCGTATCACTCTTGGCCGGTTCTATGGGTAGCATACTAAGCAAACCACATGCCTGCACGGTCTTCCTTCCAGCAATTTCACTGAAGGCAGCAGGAGCCTTCTTTACAAACCAGAGGTAGATCAGGGGAACGGGACAGATAATTTTGGCCCTGGGAGCAGTGACAAAAAGACCGCAGGTAAGGGTTTTGGGAAAGGAGAGTATAGAAAGGCTCTAATGCATTCTCTGCATTAAGGTTAAAAATGGCCAAAGTAGAACTATAGGCAACATTTTTTTTTTATTTTGGACAGAGCAAGGGAGGGCAATAAACCCTGTCAGATTTATTTTTTTTGCCATCTGTGGCCCATTGCGGAGATTTGCCTTCACTTCCTGGCCCATAGCCATGCCGGAAATGAGGAAATCCCTGCAAAAAAAAAAAAAGGGAATTCCTTGGGGACCCAAAGATCACCAGAACTAATGGCCCCTTTGGAAGATTTCTCCTCTATTACTTTTCTGGGAACAACCCATAATTTGGGTTTTACTTTTACCTTCACTTTCAATGATAATGGTAAACAGGACATACAGAGGGTGAATCTCCCAAACGGGTACAGACAGAAATAAAAACTGACAGGTGTTCTAATCCCTCTCCACTTTATCCAAAATTAATAAAAGGTTTTGCCTTTAGTTATACTTTAAGGTAAAAAAAAGTCCTAGCAGTTAGTGCTACTTTAAACCAAAACTGATCAAAAACAGATACCCTATTAGGTAATTTGATGGAAAGCAATCTGATTTTTTGCCATGTTCCATTTTTTTTCCAACTTGCCCAATGAGCAAATATACAGGATTAGTTATCCAATATTAATAGATAACCAAATAAAAAAAGGAGAGTGAATGATTGGATTCCCATGAAGCATAGACAGCCTTAAAGCAGAACTCCAGTAAAAATTATTTTTTTTTTAACCATTTTTCCTCCCGGATTTCTGCTTTAAGGTATATTTAAAAGACAAACCTTTTTATTCCCACTTTGAATTGTGGAGGATTACAAACACCCATCCCATTTTTATTTGTGTCCTGTATGGGAGAATTACTTTATTTATCCTGTCTACTATTGTCACCAAGTGTGAAAAATCTAAAATTTTGGATTGTCACCAGAACATGAGGGTAGTCTTCCAATAGAGACACTACTTCTGGTGACAACCGGGGATCCCCACACTTTGAAGGGACTTCCTCTCACTTCCTGTTTTGGCTATGGGACAGGACCTGAAGAAAAATCTCCCCAATAGGACACAGATGGCAAAAACTGATGGGAGTTATACCACTCCTTTACGATATCCAAAATAAAATGTTTTGCCTTTAGTTCTACATTAACATAAACCACCATGCACCTGTTCAGATAACTTGTCCTATTCAGTAGCCCACTTGCTACAATCCTAAAGCTGGTTCCACGTATAGTTGGACCTTGATGAGTTTACACTAATATTTGGTCTGCTTAGAGCTCATATTTAGTAAATTACACTTTATACGCATCAAAATCAACCAAACCAACTGGTAATTTTGGTTGGTGTGTAGCCTTTTTATGGGCATGAATAACTACAGTGAGAATATTTTTTTCCCACTTCCACTGCACAGCTGTGGCACAGATAGTCCGCTATAAGAAAAGTTCCATATTAAGCATTGGCATGTCCTCGGCTATTCTGAAGCATCAATGTTTTGATTGGGCCAGCATGGCTGTCAGTGGAGCCAGAGTAATTGTCAGCCTGCCATAAAGGGAGAGTAAACATTACGTTTCCAAAGTGCTTCCAGCAGCTGATTTAATCACGGTGTATGGTTTTATCTTTTAATTCTTGCCTGTGTTCCAGTTTTATGCAGGTGCCATGGCTAATGTGCCAGGTTTCTCAATTTCAGGGTGGCTCCTTTAGCTTGCAGCATTCTTTTGGAGACACCATTGCCTACAGAGGCTAGTTGTGTCTCCCACCCTGTGCATCAATAGAAACACACAGCCCCATTGGCTAGCATAGGTGTCCGTTTATGAACCAGCGGTAATAGATCGCTGCTCAGTTCTCCGGCATTCTTGGAGAACACAGTTCTCCCGTGAATGCAGTTTATGAAGCAGTTCTCCGAACGAAGGGAGAACGGTCTCCAAACGCTGGAAAATGGTCCACAAACTCTGGAAAACGGCTGATTTTACTATTATCTCGCGAGATTACAGTAAAAGATCAGTTTACTAAGCAGAGGTAAATTATCTCTGCTTAGTTTGCGGTCGCTCCGATTCTCCAGCTCTGGGCTGGAGAATCTGGAGGGAGAACACAGATCTCCAGTGAAGGGCTGACATGATCTCCTGAGTGTCATAAACTGTGTGACCAGAGAATAGCTGAGATCCGTTGAATCGCAGCTATTCTCTGTTTCATAAACGGACACCATAGTAAGGTAGAGCCCTGCCTCTACTCCCTTCTAACTAATGGACTGACTAGAGATTGCACTGGGCCCAGCTAATGCTTTCCTGTAGGGGGGCAGAAGCAGCACTGAAAGTTTAAAGCTTCATGCACACTAGCTTAAGAAACTCCAGTGCTCGTGCCAGGAAAAAAAAAAAAAAAAAAAAAAAAAACACACTCTCAAATACATAAAAACCAAAGGTTTTTTTTTCTGCCTCTAAATGCGGAGCTTAAAATACACCTCTACACTACCTAAAGTGCATAGGATAACAGTAGTTGCTCCTCAAGGAACAGCGTGTGGTTTGTTTTTTTTGGAGTCTTAAACTACAACCCTGAGTAAGCATTTTAACATAGATTGGTGGGTGGGGGAGATTTATTTTATTGTACTCAATGAGGTTTATTTACTAAAACTGGTTAACTCAGAATCTGGTGCACTTGTGTATGGTAGCCAATCAGCTTCTAACCTCAGCTTGTTCAATTTTGCTTTAGCATTCAATCCTGGAAGCCGATTGGTTTCTGTGCAGACGTGCTCACGATTCTGAGTGAACCAGCTTTCATAAATAAACCCCAAATGTGTTAAGCTAAAACCTGCTAAAGGTTTAATTTTACTTTTAACAGTCTAAGCCCATGGTGTAAATGGACCTCTAACAACTTGCAGGAGAGCTCTTGCATTTTCTACAGCGATGATATCCCCTTGGCTTTGTAAAAGAAAAATAACACACAGCTTACTTTTTTTTATTAAGCCAAACTTTAAAGCACATAGACATAGAAGACAAACACAATACAGACTGCTAAACAATACTCATAACAAAAAAGGTGCATAAAACTAAACCCCTAATTCCCTGACATGCTAGCTGGCCAAGTAACCCCTCACCAAATGCTTGCACAGAAAGTTAAAAAACAAAACAGATTACCACCTAACTTAGTTATTGTGACTATGTAATTCTTAAAATTATATTACAGTACAGGCAAGACTGATGGTAGTGGACCGGGCCATCAGCTGTGGCAGCAGTAACAGCACATGACTTTCCTACCTCTTAAGAGAGGCAGTAACTGTCCTATGATAGTTGGCAGTTCTAGAAAGAGGCAGAGAAAACCTCAGACATTCAAGTACACCTGTCTCACTGGGTAGTGTAAACTGAGAAAAGCATTTAAAAAAAAAAAAATTCTGTTTAAGCTGGTAATATAGCTGGTATACCAGGTAATTCCTAAAAATAAGATACTCTCAAAAAAGTTGGCTACCCTCATTCAGTGCACTGTATCTATGGAAGAAGGCACAATGGTTGTCAGAGAGGTCAAACTTGTGATACAACTTCTCTATCTCATGGCAGATATGTGTGTATACTGATTAACAGATTGTAAGATCTTACAAGTAAGGCCCTCCTAACCCTCTTGGTTTGAATTGTATTGTAGGCATAATTTATTCCTTTATTCTGTAAATGGACTTTGTTTGAATGAACTCCCGTGCCCCGTGACACACAGGGAAGACACCTGCACTTTTTGGAAACCGAAGCCAGCACGGGAACCTCGGTTCCCAGTGCGGTTGAGATTTCCATTGCGGGTGGTGTGCTATTAGAATTAATGGCACCCGCCCGTGGGTCCACATTCTTCTGTGCGGGTGGTGCGGCTGCACGGATTTTTGTGCGGATCCGCAACAGCACCACCCGCACAGATGTGAACCTAGCCTTAGTGTTCTCTACAGGCAGTATTCACATACCGACAGGCTGGTTGTACTAAAGCTGATCGATGGATCGACTACCCTTAAAGGGATGGAATCATGGCCAGTTCCTGCCAAGACTTGATTCATCTATGGCTGGCTTTAGAATGGTAAGCTGCAATGGATGCGTTTTTTATTGTTCTTGAGATTAGATAATTTTTTCAAAATTTTATGGAAATCTCAATTGTTCTTGTAGAAGTGTAACTTAGGCCCCAGCTCACGATTGATCCTGTAGTGGGTTGGTGACCCTAGGAACTAATAAAGAAGCTCAGGGGTGGGCCAAACTCACATCTTAAAAGAAAAACCTCAATCTTTTGCTTAGCCTCAGCTACCTTCCTCTTTGGATTGGCCAATTGTTTTGAAATGGCAATTTCCTTGAAGACAACTTTTGCTTATGCATTTTTCATTAGAAGCTCTGGTTCAAGTAACCAGGTTTACTTTAAATCTGAAGTTACAGATAAAAAAAAAAAAAAAAGTCATAGTATATGCTGAATAATCTAGCCCACCATCAGTGCTGTGACAAGTCTATTATTAATAAGTCACATTAATTCAGTGTTGGTACCAGGGCTCAACGTTCACCCACACACGGTCTATGTAAAAGATAAGTGCACTTTAATGAAGAAAAACTCTATCTCCATACAAAACACAATGTCATATTAGCTCAATACTGTGCTTTAGATACCTTTTACAGCAGAATTATCTTATTTAGGGATATGGGTAGCATATATCAGGTCTAGAGCATCTTGCTGCAATTGGAATTATTCAAAGTGTGCCAAGTGGTTGATGCTAGCCACTAGTCGAAAAATCGTTTCGAAAAACTAAAACACAGTTGCGACAACAAGGGCTATTGCCATCATGTAATGACCAATTTTCAATGGACATGAATTAATCAGTTTCTCATTTGTTTTGTCACATATGCACAGTACGAAAAGCTTGAGTTTTAAATGGGCTAGAAACATTAACCTTTCAATTTATTGTCCGTTTGGCAGAAGTTTTTCAAAGTTCTCCTTCGATTTTTTTTGGGCTCAACTTTTGATTTGGGCCTTTCATCCAGATGCAAAACGAACGAACTGTCCAAAATGACAGATTTTTAAATGGTCTAGTGTATGAGCACCAGAAGTTGATCTGCCCCATTCATGCATAAAACATCAGATGGGGGTTGGTTATACTAGCCCATCTTACTCTGGTAGAACCTTTGCCATTTATTGCTCAGTGAAGCACCTGCTAAAAAAAAATAAAAAATAAATATGCACCTATCCATGTGTATAATTGATCCACTGTTAATGACTTTACAAAGTCTGACGTGGCAACCCAAACTTTCTTTTGGTACTTCAGGAGCACTCTAGTTGAAAGACCTGGGTTAATTCACATACCAGCAGGACAAAAAAAAAACAAAAAACACCTATATGTATCGGTTGATGGCCATTTGCCCAAACTCCCAATGTAAACAATGCTTACAGGCACAGATGACCCACAGAGTAGCCAAGACTGCATCCAACTATGTTAAAAAGGTAAAAAAGTGTTACAACTTGGAGGTAGGGAGTTAGAATGATGCCAGTAATGATTTAATGTGTCTACAAAATCATGTATGTTTAGGATAGCATAAGAAGGGGTTAAAACCCCTCTGCTTTAATTTCTTTGCTGGCTCTGACCTATAGGTAAGATATCACTTCTCTTGCTGTCCCACAAATGCAACAGGAAGTGAAAAGAGAATTTCTACAATACCCATTTATCTCTTACTTTGGTCAAAACCATCACATTTTGTCTTGGCGATAATGAGCCCCAGGACCAATAGAAGAGTTAAATCTACGCAGTGAAGATGCAGACAGCAAAAAAAAAAAAATAAATAAAAAAAAGACTCGACAGGCATCCTAATCCTTGCCTACTCTGTTCAAAACGGGGGGGGGGGGTCATAGAAGGGAATGACCAGCAGGAGTCTAGCAGTGCAACTTTTACAAAAAACATGTGCAGAAGAAAGATTGGGAGGGAACTAATGAAAATCTCCAGAGCCAGTTATATTCCTTTCACTAGGTGGGGGGGGGGGGGGGTTAAGGGGAGAAGGACAGCATTGTATTGCTATGGACCAATGGATGTGAACAGATGATCATCCATGTCCGTTACAGGCCATTGAAAAAATGATCCCTCCAGATCCGTTCTGTTTATGTCCATTTTTAGGCAAGAAAATTTTTTTTGTTTATATTCTTAAATCACCTCTGATTGGTCTCTTCAACAACAAGTAAATATAGATGTAGACTAACCTAAACTAAAAAGGGAGATGAAAACTGACATAATCTGAGCACTAATGTAAAAACTGAATTTTTTTTTGTATTATAAAAAAAAAAAACCCACACATGACTGAATGGATCACACCCATGTGCAAGGGCCTTAAACACTTTTTTTTTTTAAACAAATCTGTCATCACTGATACCTTTGCCTAATTTAAAGTGTTACTAAACCCACAGCAGTAAAATCAGTCTGTATATGCAGTAAAGCATGCTTGTTATACTCACTGTGTAAACTAGGGGGTTAATCTTCAACATTGTGTAAAAAGGTAGTTTGATCCGGTCTTCTCTGATCCTCAACATCTTCTACCATCTCCAATCCATCTGCTGCCAGTACAGAGCTCTAAGAGTCACTCTGCACACTCATGTTTAATATGTATTACTAGAATTTTTTTTTTTCTCCTTTGGGAGGGTGCATGTGATCAGCACAGGGCCAATCAGCACTGTCCAGACAGAGGGTCAGTGGTCATGCAGCCTCATAGGACAGTCAGAACAGAATGAAAAGCTTTAACCAGCGCTCAGCTGGTCACAGATATAAGTTACAAGACTGCTATATACTGTTGCTGAGAAAAGGTATTTAGCAGTTTAGTGTATAGTTACTGAAAAAAGTGCACTTCCATGTTCTGTGGGAGGCCAGATCTAGTAAATGCAGGGTCCTGGGTTTAGTAACACTTTACTATACATTTTCTCAGCCTTACTCTAGAGCAGTAGTTCTCAACCTGTGGGTCGCGACCCCTTTGGGGGGGGGGGGGGGGTCGAACAACCCTTTTACAGGGGTCCCCTAAGACCATCAGAAAACACATTTCCGATGTGTAAAGAGCAGCTACTGTGTAGAAAGCAGCTACTCTGTTGAAAGCAGCAGTATTGGAGGTAAAACGACACTCATGAATTATAATTACTGGGTAAATAATTTTATGGTTGGGGGTCACCACAACATGAGGAACTGTATTAAAGGGTCGCGGCATTAGGAAGGTTGAGAACCACTGCTCTAGAGCAAACTATGTCTCATCTCAATTAGTGTTATGCAAAAATCTACCAGCTACCCTACACCACCCCCACATCTTTGGTCTGCCATTACTGGCCCATCACCATGATAGGCAGCCTCACTGGCCCATCACCATGATAGGCAGCCTCACTGGCCTATACCAATTCTTAATAGTTTTAGGATACAGAACATTAAGGACTTTTTAGCAGAGATTAGGAGATGCATAGCTAGTCCCCGCTAGAGCAGACCAAAAAGGAGAATGTAAAGGTTCAAGTACACAAAGTTCAGGAGATTACGCACAAAGTCAAGCTCATCTGGTAAATATTGTAAAGATGTAAAATACACATTGACACTACGGTTCTGAAAAATTCATGCTTTAGTAAAAGCGTTCATTCCCACAGAGGCAACTCATCCTTACACACAACTTGCACAGACTTCCTTAGGAAGCATCAGATTAAACTATTACCCCACCCTAAATGAGCTTGTTGTTAAATAACTACCAAATCAATACTTAATGCAGGAGCAGAGACCTTAAGGCATCTGTAGTGAAGCTAAAAACACATATAGAGACAGCACAGGATAAAAACAAGTGGCAGGTGTTACATTATTACCATCAACTGTTAAAGCCAGCAGGTGACAAAAACCACACTACATTCTGGAATTAGGAAGATGTTCAAACATGTCTTCTACAACGCCTTGGGGGGACACGGAGCATCTCACGGTTGATGGTATTCATCACTCCACATTCTGTTGAATAGCAAGCCTCATCCAGCTACTGCTTCAGGGAGAATTAGAAAAATATCTAGAAGGCTATACAACCACGTGATTTTTTTTTTTTCTTAAATCTTTATCCATTTTTGGTGTATAGATAAGCAATTCTTATTTACCTAATCTTTTGCATCTAGTTAAGGCTGACTGGGAAAGCTTTATAAATATCTTCATTTTTAGATATTAAACCACCATCACAGAAAGGAGAAAAAAGCAGCCAATAGTGTTACATGTTCTAACAACATTAGACACAGTCCAAGTATAGTCATTGCAGAAGAAATAAAGTGCTACAATTACAGCTGTTTAAAAGTAGTGAAGCCAGGGAGGAATGGCATAGTTCACATAAGAAAATATATCAAGCTGTTAGCTTCAATTAGAAGACGTACCATATTTCAAAACAGCTCTATGCTACATATGAGGAGCAAAGCGAACACCATCTCTGAGATTAAGAAGACTGCTGTGCATTACATCTCTTCTCTGAAAGCCATAGGGAGTTGGCTCGCAGTTAAAGTACGAGCTGGTCAATCGATTCCTCCTGGAGAGGATGGATACCATGTGATCAAGCTTAGACCTGATAGAGGTATAATGTAATTGACGGTCCTTGCCAAGTTTCTTGAAGGAGTCACGCATGGTATAATCAGAGTGGTGCAAACCACTGCTTGAGCGAATGGAAGTGTCAGATGCTGTGCTAGTGGTGGAAGCAGAAGACGAAGATGAGGAGGATGTAGTAGACGATGACGACAACCTTGCCACTGTTGAAACAGTTGAGGTTTTGCTCAATTCTGTTGAAGGTTCCTGGACTTGAGTTGTCTGAGTCGTTGCAGACCTTGAAAAGGTCACAGTTTGGGTGGACGCCATTCTGGACAAAATGGCCGTTTGAGTCCCAGCAGTTGACGTATTCACATTTGTCTGAGTGGCTGCATCTTTTCCTTTAAGATTCCACCAGCCATCACTAGGCTCAGTCTGAGTGGCCACAGTTTCAGTTTCCTTGAGACCAGATATTATCTCACAGTTCTGCAACCAGTCCTCTTCAGACCCTTTAACCTTACCAGTATCAGTCTCCAATGTGGTCTTTGTTTCCACAGCCACTCTCTTTGGTGTGCTTGACAACTTGGCAATCTCCAGCTGTAGAAGGTTTGTCAGTAACGGCTTCCTTTGGGCTGGCAGAGCACAGGACACTTTATCTGTAGTTACAGCCGCGTTCCGGATGCTCATTAGAAGCTTGGTACTAATTGGCTTGGATTGAGCATAAAGAATCCTGAACTGGAGGTCAAATTTCTCCACTATTTGTCCTGATAATAATACAACATTACTGCTGTTGAGTTTACCATCCATCCAGGTGAAGCTGTGGAGAGATGACATAGCAAGTTCATTTCTGAAAAGAATCAAAAAGAAATATAGATGCTGATAATAGTCATCAATAGTTGTGACTAAAACAGTCATCAATATTTGTCACTGCAGTTGTGTTCTTGATATTTTACTACAGTAGCAAATTGGGTGTTCTGCTTACACAAAGCAAACATTTAGCATTCTAGGTCACAGATATAACAACATTGTCTGGATCAGGTACACGTGCCAGAACCACACCTGTAACTTCCTGTGGCAACTTTCAGGCCATCCACAAGCAGGAACTTTTCATGAGCCTTCCCAACAATCTTGGCACCAGACCTGGTATAATAGTTGTTGCCGGTTAAGGTTCGGACCCGCATATTCTGTAGGGACAGTACATAAAATCATAGCTTATAGAAATCAAATAGCACAAGAAGTACATTTTATTTTTTTAAATCATACATTGCAAAATTAAAAAAAAAAAAAAAAAAAAGAAAAAAAAAAATCGGTCACTTTTACCAGAACGGGTTACATCATCTACTGATAGCCCACCTTTACAATCTGCTTACACACATTCATCGTGGTAGCCTGCTGTTTTGTTGGATCCACCACAAATAACCAGTCCTCTAGGTATGTTGGGGGTATGAGACTACCTCCCATAATGCAGTACTCAAGCAACCAAGTGGCTGGGCCAAATACTGTCAAGTGAGGATGATGATGACCTCATGTAAGGTATCCGACACGGAGCTTACATAGGGTTTGACTTCCAAAAGGAACGGAGGGGTGAGTGCAGGTACGACTGGTATTTTGCTTGGAATTGGCACAGTGGCTTTTCCAGTTTCAGCTAAATACACTCCAAAAACACTACCTAATGTATATTTATACTGCAAGATTAAATATTTCCTACATAAAAGACCAAATAGAGAAAACAGCAGGGGTGCACTATACCCATGCACGAAACCCACTATGACCTAAAAGGTTTGCTTTAATTCACAAGTGTCTAAAACACAGAGATAATTAAAGGAAGACGTAAGGATGCCAGATGTATGACCTTATAATTGCAATGCGGAATCCGTGCAAAAATACAAAAAGAAAAAAAAAAAAATGATGGAACAGATATCTCCCTATAATGAAGAAAGAAAAAACATCTTTAGCTGCCATTGGCCAATTTAGGTTTGATAAGTGTAGATGTGTGTAGGGTATGGTCAGTATCCTGGCCACACACCATGACTGACCCTCCTATACACATCTCCACTTAAACACATAAAATTGACCAAACAGTAGCTACAGTCATACTTGCTGTCTGGTTGTTCTCACTCTCTAGAATGAAGGCAGTTGTATATTTGTTCCATCATTTTGTATTTTTTCCACCAATTCACATTGCCCTATAGGGTTATACATCTGGCATCTTTAAGATTTCCTTTCATATTCTATGATTTTTAGACAATTACGAATAAAAGTGAAGTTTTAGGTCATAGTGGGTTTGGTGTGTGGGTATAGTGCACCCCTGTGGTTTCTCTATTAAATCCACTCCAATTCAAGAGTAATTGCCAGCAGCACCTGAAAACCTCAGCATTTTGTTTCATTTTTGACATACAATGTACATCAAGGGTGCTCAACCTTTTGAAGAACGAGGGCCACTTAAGTGATTTGGCAACCAGTCACGGCCCACAATGACTTACATGATTTTTTTTCACCCCCCAAACTGCAAAATGTGAGTCCCTACTGTCCCAAGCCCCCTTTAGGGCTGCTTTCACACCAATGTGCTGCGGTTTACCCACTCTGTGGGTGCAGCACAGAACGCCTGCAGCTTTCCTGCATGGAGCCATAAGCTTCTATTACATCTTGCAGCTGTGGTGCACTTTCTGAAAGCACACTCACCCAAACTCCCGCATTTAGGCGTTTTGGTGGACTTTCAGAAAGTGCAGCACACCTGCAGGATATAACAGGTCTATGACTGCAGATGTACAACAGTATGAAAGTAACCCTTTATTACAAGTGTTACACTGCACTTGTGCAATGTAGATAGTATGGGTTTAATACACTGAGATTTTCCTCTTCAACTTCTGCTGGCATTGCACTCCAGGTTGCTAGAAAGGTCCCAGGTGAACTGCACTTTGTAGCACCACTAACTGTCCCTGGTGGAGCAATACCGAGGAAGCGTTGGCTTAGGCAGCTCATTGCTCTCTATGGCTGCCTGCCTCTTCTGCTGCCAGCACTGTTCCTATGCACTCTGATGCTGCCCTGGTTTGAGTTGTGGGCCACACCAAAAGGGTTCCACAGACCACATTTGGCCCATGAGCTGAGTGCCCCTGATGTACATGGTTTCATTTGCAGGCTAGCATCATCAAGGATGATCCACCACAACTGATTAGATGAGGATTAGAACACGTTGACAAATTTTGCACCTTGCTGCCTGCATAAAAAAACTATTTGCCCCATAAAAGGGTCAGTTAATCCCCAGATGAAGTCTCATACGTATTCTCTCTATGCTCCTGTAGCCCAGAAAGTTGGTTTTGACCATTTTATTGCTAGGAAATATGAAAGGTGGTGAATTCTCCTTGGTAATAGGAGCCTACAAATGAACAGTATTTGACATGCTTATTAACTGGGGGGAGGGGGAAGGTCTGTGTACTACAACACAAGTCCCAGAAGGCAGAACTTTTAAAAGATCTTTGTTTTTAGATTCTATAAAATAACAAAACCAGAGGAAACACAACTTCAATTCCATACTTTAAAGGTTTCCTTTTATTACAATCTAGTCTAGTTTACACGTACCTGTTCTGTTTCAATTAAAATGCCAAGATTTTGGCACATGGTAAGAAAATGCGGCAGTTGAGACTCATCCACTAAGATGTAAGCTGGAACGCGGCGTTTTCTGCATGCCTCGTGAATATCTCGAAATATGTCATTGTCTGTAAAGGAGTCCATGACCACTGCGATTACCTGGAGAAGAGGGACAATTATTCATCACCAGACTGAGGTCTCTCAGCTCGGACAGCTTTGAAGTTTAATAACTACATAATGTTGGGATATCAGGAAGCTTCTTGATTTCCTATCCAGCAATACTTAAACCAGTAAATCAGGCATGCTAAATTGGCGGTTTCCAGGCTACATTTGGCCTTCTGCAGTTTGAGAATACTAAATGAGACCACAGCTATTCTCTAGATTAAAAGCTCTACTCTTCCCATCGTAGGTTTGGAGGTCACTACTTCAGGAAACAATTTTAGGGTGCAGTTCTCTAGCATGACAATTGCTGACCCTTTGACAGGTACCACTCCCATCCTGGCTTAGGCAGGAATGAGGTCTCACATGTCTGAGGAAGCTGCAGGACCAGTCTCTGTACAACCTCATGGGAAGCTGGCTGAGACATCAAGGGGGTCACAGCCGACTCTCAAAATCTAAGATGACAGCCCCAAGGGCATCAGTGCCAATAAGAATCAGCTGCAGAGAAGACAGATACTTCCAACCCATGGAATCTGGCCCTGTTTCTCAAGTCAGCTGATGCAGTATTTGTAGCTGCTGACTTTTCACAACCCTTGGTGAAGTTCTTAACTGCTTGCTGCCCGCCCACCGTAGTTATACTGCAGGTGAGCAACACAGTCCTGCTGGATCACATAAGTGTACGTCACCGAGGCTCTGCCATGTTTGAGTAAGGTATGTAGTAGGGCACACCAGTGGACGATGCTGTGGAAGTATGGCAGGTGATGGTGGATGGTGTAGGGCAGTGGTCGGCGAGCCACATGCGGCTCTTTACACACTTCAATGCAGCTCTTCTGTGTGCCGGGTGCCCGCTCCCCTCCCTCCTCTCGGGCAGCCGCCCAAAAAGTCAGGACTCTGCAGCTAGCCCAGCAATGGGCAAACTACGGCCCGGCGGACTTTTTAATCTGGCCCGCGGAGCGTGGCAAACATTGGCTGTCAGGATGTAGGCGGGGCAGCGTGACGAACTCCTCTCCTCTCACAGTCCGCCCTGAAGACCGGAACGGCGCGGGAACACGGCGAGAGGAACGCGCGGAGCAAAGGTAAGTGAATTGACACAATATGGGGAATGAATTACTATAGGGGGGATGAATTACTATGGGGTATGTATTTTCAGTTTTAAAAATGTGGCTCTCAAAATAAATTTCAATCGTGGTTTTGGCAAGATTTGGCTCAGTTGAAAAAAAAGGTTGCCCACCACTGGTGTAGGGAAACTGGTACTGAGCAGCACTTCTAAAGAGTGGAGACAAACTCTGTGCAGAAGGTGAAACAGGAAGGCGCTTTTAGGTGTAGTATTCCAGGTCAACTTTAATAAAAAGCGGTTAAAAAAACCACTTACAATGTAGTAGTACAAACAGGCTCTAATGTAGCAGGGCTCGGTCCTCTGAGCGATGGAGCTGCTGTCCCAGCCAGCAGCTACAGGGGAGGCTTGAGGAGGTGTTAAAGATGGCCACTGCTCTGTTCAGACTGCTGGAGCACACTGTGGAACGCACACTGTCCACGGAGCGGAAGTGACGTAAGCATGGAGTAGTGACGCAATTCGGAGCATGAGCAGAGCTCCTTCTTCAAGGCTGCCTTCCTCTTCACCTTCGGCCATGTTTGTGCCCACTGCTGACTGTACCGCACTGGGACACGCTTTGTCAGCAGGGCCCAGTCAATGATTCACAGTCGAGACCTGCTGATCGGCAGTGTCTAATCACAGCACAGAGCCCTGTGATTACAAAAAAAAAAAAAAAAACAGGGCTCTGTACACAGACCATCCAGATAGAAAAGTAAAAGCAGCACAGACAGTTAGGTATATATTTAATCCATTGATTGCCCCTAGATGTTAGCTCCTATCCAGTGTACACTATTATCATTGATCACTGTATTAGTGTCACTATTGGTGTCAGTTGGCATTTCCAAATGTAGATTTTTTTTTTTTTTTTTTTTTAAGGATTACACAAAAAACCCCCCCAAAAATGTACATTTCATTTGAGTGCGTTGCATGACTGCACAATTGTCAGTTAAAGTAACGCAACGCTGTAATGCAAAAAATGGCCTGGTCAGGAAGGGAAAGGGGGTGTAAATCCTCAGGAGGGAAAGTGGTTATTACACACACACACACACACACACACACACACTAACCAATTAATACACACTTTTGGGATTTTTTTTTTTTATTACCAAAAGAGCAGAATACATTTTTGCCTAGAATTTAAGAAATTTTATTTTTCCAAAAAGTGTTTATATCGAAAAAAAAATGTACAAAAAAAAAAATTTAATTTGTGTGCAGTGTTGCATGACCACACAGTTGTCAGTTAAAATAACAGCGCTGAATAGCAAAAAATGTTCTGGGTCATGAAGTGGGTCAAACCTTCCGGAGCTCAAGTAACACTTCCAGGTATTTGTTAACTCTCAAAAAGAACACAGTACATTCCCAGAACGTTTAAGAACTGGAGTTCCTTTCTAGAAGAACAGCACCATCTTTATTAAGGCATCCTTCAGGGTCAGTATGCAAGCTGCTAGCATAGAGATGACAATCATGTAAATTCTGATACCTGTGCAACTCTTGCTTTATATCTGACACAGATCAGCCCCTCACCCTGTGACTTGATACAAAAAGTTAGTTTCACATCAGAGGAAGAGGAGACTGAGCAAATACAGTCTTCTGTCAGCAGCAAACGGAGAATATTTTTTAGTTGTGGCAAAGTCCTCCTCTAAGTTTATAGCTTTGCACATAACAATAAATTAATTATAAAAAAGTAGCTCCAGTATAAAAGCTAGACAGATCGCATTCAAACAAAAGCCTCTCAGCCCTCAGTGAATAAGATGGTTATATGAATGGGCTTGTAGCAAAGATCTATATGTACTGTGAATGTTTGAACATCTAGCAAAGATACAGCCACCTTATAGAAACCATTCTAGTAATCCCAACCACGGCACCACCTGCCTGGAGTTTGCATGTTCTCCCTGTGCCTGCGTGGGTTTCCTCCAGGGACTCCAGTTTCCTCCCATACTCCAAAGACATGCTGGTAGGTAAATTGGTACCTGTCTAAATTGGCCCTAGTATGTGTATGTATGGATGTAAGTTAGGGACCTTAGATTGTACGCCCCTTGAGGGTTAGGGACTGATGTGAATGTACAATATATATGTAAAGTGCTGTGTAAATTGATGACGCTATATAAGTACCTGAAATAAATAATCCATGAAAGCATATTTAAAGTCCTAATTTCACATGTGATGTCTTGTCCTTTTCCATGGAGATTATATAATTTAAGAATGTGAACAATGCCGTTCTCTCAGGCCCACATAGCAGCTGCTTTGGGGGGAGTTGGGATTTCTGCCCTCCAGAAAATAGTCATCATTCAAGTCGGATATTAAAGGGGACAGGTGCAGAAAGAATGCGCTCTTATCACTCACATACCACATTGATACAGTCGTGGGAGGGGGTGCCAGCTGCTGCTAGATTGAACATGTTACGGCAGAAGTGGAGTTGCAGCAATATTTTTAGTGGTGGAGTCCCAGCTGAGTCAGCAGACCCCTCAAGGGCGGACCATAGACTCGTGATGTTTACCACGTAGATGATAGAAGGCCAATCTGACAGAATTCAGGGACAGCCTAAGGGGCTCGTATGTCACCCTGAGAAAGTAAACACACCGGGGCAAGCTAAAGAGAAAACTAAAGCTGACAGTCTTACAGGTAATTAATATATAGCAGTTCAGTGAGAAACAAAAGCGGGAGCGCCAGTCAAAGCTACAAACAACCTGGAGCCCTGGGGGATACTTAGTACACCTATTGGGTAAACAGAGGAGCTGGGAGTCCTGGACCCCTCTTTTCCACCAGGAGCCTCAATAAGTCTTTTTGACCTGGCCATTATGAACCTGCTTGACTCAGACAGACCCTTGAACATGCGAAGATCGTCTGTTATGAGCCCGATATGTGCTAATTGGGGACAGAGTCGAGGTTTCCAGTCCCGAGTTCAGCCTTCCATATATATATATATATATATATATATATCCCTGTATGCTATGTCTCAAATTGGGATGGTAGGCCTCCCTTTAACTATATACTATGATGTACAACTTTCTTTGTTAATCTGTCTTTTTTTTTTGGAGTTGTTTCTGTTTCCTTGTTTTTTCTTTCTATGATTGGAAATAGGACCATTCACACCTGATGTTTTCTCTCTCAATATGTAAACTGCAAGTGTTGTATCGTATATTTACTGCCTGCTTCCTCTCCATCAGAATTTGTATTTTTATTTTCTTTTGTCAATTTGTGTAAAAATATGAATAAAGTTAAAAAAAACCCACCACTCACCCGTCCCACCCGTGTACTCACTGCAGCCAGTTTCACCAGCCATCCTCGCTCCCCTATGCCGGCATCTTAAGTGTGGGCACCCAGCTCACAAACAGGAGCCCACTGCGCATGCAGTGCTGCACCTCATGAATGGTCCCTTGTTCCAGAAGAAAGGACGACAACTTCTGAATCCTATGGTCTAAGCCACAGGTGTCAAACTGGTGGCCCTCCAGCTGTTGCCAAACTACAAGTCCCATGAGGCATTGAAAGATTGACAGTTACAAGCATGACTCCCAAAGATAGAGGCATGATGGAACAGCTGGAGGGCTGCCAGTTTGACACCGCTGGTCTAGGCAATTGCAGCGGAAGAGGGAGAGGGTACCTGTCAAAAACAGGTACCTGCTCTCCCCCAGGTGAAAATTCTCCACAGGGAGTGGGGGACCAGTACTTAAAAGTAGAAGGTCCCTTTTGAGTGGAGCTCCACCTTAAAGAATATGTAAACCCAACATGCCATATTCCTGATATGTTCCAGCTGTACCATGTACTTTTATGAAAATATCCTGCTCTTTGTGTTGCTTCCTTTGTGCAAAATACCTGGTGTTCCTGACAGTCACTCTGCTTTCCTATTAAAACTGACCACACTAGGCATGAGAGCAGTGATCAATTCTTTAGCTGTTCTGGGAACTCCGTGCTCTCCTCCAATCAGACTTGTCCCAACACTTCCCCTTGCAAAAACCATTCACTGGTAAGACCAGTGTTCCTCTGTTTCTACACCCTCACCTCTCTGCAGAATAAAAGATATTGTTTAGTGTCACTTTAAGACAAGATAAGCAAATCAGAGTTTGACTTGCACAGATAATACAGAGCTGGAATGGACTGGAGCTGTGAGTCTGGTCAAAGGATTCTGATTTCTCTCTACCCAGTCCTGTGATTGGACAATCAAGAAGAAGCAGCAGCACACTGATGAGCTTATTATATTAGCAATGGACAGACAACCTACCCCCATACCTGGGATTGGGGCACACAGACAGGGTAGGGGGTGGGCTAAACCAAAACGCATGTAATGATTGCAACATATGGTGAAGTGGTGTGTCGATGGCTGAATACTGCAGCAAGCTGAACAGTCTTGCAGTAAAAATATGGAGCTAACAGAAGAGACGCCCCAGCACTGCTGCACTCACATCTGCAGTACAAACACTCCTGTATCGGCAAAGTGACGATAGGGCCATTTTCAACCAATATGTTTCATGGCCGAAATTTCGGTGCATCCCTGACCATTAATTTGATTGTTAGTCCACAGCTTTGTCATGCGATCTGCTGTGTCCAATGACACAGCAGATCACATGACAAGGTAAAAGGCCAATCACAGCTGCCTTTTACCATGTGATCAGCTGTGTCCAATGGCACGGCAAATCACAAAGTAAATACAGTTGCTGGCTATCGGCAGACTTTTCCGCATGCTGTCACAGCATGAGGAAAGTACCGCCAATATGCGGCAAATGTGACAGAGGAGATACACACTGATAATCAGGGCACCAATTATCAGTGCCACCTCATCAACACACATCAGTGAAGGGGGGAAAAAAAAAAAAAAAAAAAAAAAAAAAAAAAAAAAAACCACATTTTACCCGTTTGCTCTTTGTTTATAGCTGTTTTTTTAATAAACCCCAGTGGAGATTAACCACTTGCCCTCCTAATTTAACCCCCCCCCCCAACCAGGGCATTTTTTGTGTTAGGGTGCCACGTTACTTTGACAATTGCGTGGTCATGCAACGCTACACCCAAACGAAATTTATGTCTCTTCCCCCCCACGAATTGAGCCTTCTTTTGGTGGTATTTGATCGGCTGTGTGTTTTTATTTCTAGCGCTAATAAAGACATTAAGAAAAAAGAAATTTAAAAAAAAAAAAAAAAGGCACTGACTAATGGCACTGGGCAGGAAGGGGGTTAGCATGAGTCAAAGGGTTAACTGTGTGCGGGTTTTACTTGTGTGTGCGTGCTTCACTGTAAGCACACTGCAGAGCAGTGTGCACGAGCTGACAGGGACGAGAACTGTTTTGTTTACAGTTTTCCTCCCCATTGGAGATGCTCGGCAATCACCGGCTGGGACCCAGTGATCGACAGCCGCGAATAGTGGCACGGGTAGGGTGCGCATGCATGCCCTCTACCCAGAACTGCAAGGACAGACAGATGTGATTTTGCACACCCGTGCTGCCCTGTAGCAGTATTTCTGCTATAGGGTTTTTGGAAAGCAGTTAAATACCACCAAAAGAAAGCCATTTATGTGTGTGACTATTGTGCGGTCATTCCACACTGTACCCATATGAGATTTTTGGGGGGGGTTTTTTTCAAAGTGCAACAGCACTGAAAGCTGAAAATTGGCATGGGCAGGCCTGGTAAGCAAGTGGTTAAGGACTGGTATGATGGAATTAATTCTGTTTTTGGGTTTAATGTCGCTTTAACAATGCTATCCCATCAGATTTCTATCAGTCAAACAACGATAAGGACTAAATGGACCTAATCAAAAATCAAACACAGCTTTAAACATGTAGAAGGCCAAGGCAAACCTTGGCTAAACCTATATTCTTCATTGAATATAAATATAAATCTTCTGCAAACATCTCCAAGCACCAGCTGAGAATAATCACACTAGCCTCCAACTTTGTGTGACCGATAATAATGCTCAAGGCAAAAGCGGCCGTTTGAGCAAACATCAAGGAGTTGGAGAGCGTTCATTGGAGCTGCAATGTTTGACTTTGATTTATGGAGGTAAAGCCAAGCCATCTTCAAAGCAACTACAGGCTACAGCAGAAGATGAGACCCAAACAGGATATTCTGCACCAACATCACAGCTCAGCACAACTGCCTTCATAAATCACATTATATAGGCAGAAGAAGATTAGCATCCTTTGAAGCAGAAGATTTTCACATGAAAGACAGAGTGTTCTCCTAGAACATGTCTGTATATCACCAGCTGATAAAAATTAAAGCGATGTACTTGATTACCAGCAGCCTGTTAAGGTCATAACCATTTCATCCACCTAGACCAGCCTCGCAAACTTTTTCAAACACAGAGGAACCCTTGACGCAACTTTCCGGTCTCAGAGAACCCTTGCTAAAAATGACTGTCTACAACAGTGGTTCTCAACCTGTGGGTCGTTACCCCTTTGGGGGGGGGTTCAAAGGACCCTTTCACAGGGGTTGCCTAAGACCATCGGAAAACACATATTTCCGATGTGTAGAGAGCAGCTACAGTGTAGAGAGCAGCTACAGTGTAGAGAGCAGCAGTATTGGAGGAAATCCGATGCTTCATGAATTATAATTACTGGGTAAATAATTTTATGGTGGGGGGGGTCACCACAACATGAGGAACTGTATTAAAGGGTCGCGGCATTAGGAAGGTTGAGAACCACTGATCTACAATTTATGATACATTAGTGTGATGGTCAGAGGTAAGAATGCACACTTGTCATTGGGAAGAATTACCCCCCTTACAGATTGCCAAAAAGATCAATGGGAACTTACCGGAGAGGCAAAAAAAATTGCTCATGGAACCACTGGCAACCTCTGGAGGAACCCTATGATTACCATGGAACCCTGGTTGAGAAACCCTGATCTAGACTGTTTGCACAGCTAACCATTTGTGCAAAAGCCAACATCATAAACTGGTGACAAAAATAAATACTGGGACTTATCGGTGTGCTTAAAACTGTTTAAAAAGGATATTTAAAGTGGTTGGAAACCTGAGGCATGAAATATGAACATAGCACCCAACCAGGGTGCCTTGAGGTTTCTTCAGGGATGCCTTGGCAAAAAGGTCTAAAAATTGCCCGAAACCTGTGGGACAAGCCTGCCTTTTAGTTACACAAAGTCACAAGTTTTCATTGTGCACCATTACAACCTTCTAGCTGCCAGCTCCCTGACAACCAATGACCTCATCAGTTGATAAGGAGGGTGTCAGCTGCCTGCACAGCATCCTAGTTTGACCCTCCCCATCAGTGCTGGGGTCACATTAGCTCAGTGATTGAGAAAAACTATAGCTATAAGCACAAGTCAATTCTGACAAGTTTTCCTGACATCAAGAGAATGGTGACAGGGGAGGGACCTCCAGCAGATTGACAACTTCAGCTCTGTTCACCTGAGCTGTGTGGAGGGGGTGTATCCCTCTCTTCCAATCAACTTTCACCCCACTCATGTAAGAGCTTCCTGCCCCCTGCTTTTCAGAGCCGAGATATCCTGTGTAAATGCTGCACTTTGAATGGATGTACAGGAAAGATGGTATAGATAAAACAGGTACAACTGATGACTTGATTGGTTTCATCTCTGTGCATCACCTGAGGCCAGTCACTTCCCAGGGTATATGTAAGGGTTTAAAATCACTTTGACAAAGACCTTTATCTTATGGAATGAAATGTTAAATTACAGGCTTAGTGGCTGGAGTCAATGTTGACTTATTTTATTTAAATGCTTCAATTGCTAGGTTACAGCTAGAAGTAAGGGTTGGGCTGAAGGAGATGAATGACCCAAGTCACAGAGCTCACCGTCCTAACTTGTCTAGACAAAATAAGGCAAGTGTAATGATACATCTTCTAGACCAGCCTCACACGAAGGTTAATATGGAGGAACCCTGGAACTAACTTTTAGATCTTTGGGAACCCCCTTCTAATACATTACTAGATCTACAGCTCACTCTACATTGCTGTGATGGTCTGTGAGAAGAATTCCCCCTTACAGATGGCTAAACAGATCACCGTTGTCAGTGATTACTCAACTGAAAGGCAAAAATTGGACACCGCTCAAGAAACCCCATCAACCTCTAAAAAGAAACCATGGTTGGGGGGAAGGCACCTCTAGAGCAGCAAAAAAAATTTTTTTTTTTTTTTTACACCCAAGATGAACCAGGGTGAACAAAAAAAAGTTTTATTTAAAATCAGATTTGGATTAGACAAAGCTTTTTTATTAAAATAAATGTGATTAAAAAAAAAAACTATTCTAAAGACAGTTTTCTATTTAAGATACATTAAGAATTTAGTTTATTCAGCATGAAATGGAGCTTAGTCATGTAGCATGAGGCTGTATATTCTGCAATATTTACATTTTTGGTAAACTCATTCAATGAATCCAAGCTCTGCAAGTTGAGATAACATGCACTGCATTGATGCATTCACACAACTTCACAGTAACCATGAGAAAAAACATGAAATGAAAGAATTTGAGTAGTTCAACTATGTGCAATTACCGTATTTTTCACTCCATAAGACGCACTTTTTTCCCCCCAAAAAAGGGGGGGGAAATGTCAGTGTGTCTTATGGAGCGGCTGGTCCGGTATTTCCACCGCCGCGTCAAAATACCGGGCCGGCCGCTCAGCTCTGCAGTGGGACCTTACCTGTTCCTCTATCCAGCGGCACACTGTCTTCCCGGTTTTTGTAGTGTGCGTGACAGCCCGATGCCCAGTGCGCATGCGCACGAAGCGGTGCTCTTTGTGAATGGTAAGGCAGTACCTGGGACACATGACAGATCCCAGAAGCTGCCGGACCAATCACAAAGCGCAGCGCTTCTCGCTCATGTGCACTGGGCATCTGGCTGTCCGCCGAGCGCCCACACTACAGAAGCCGGGAAGACAGCGCGCGGCTGGATAGAGGAACAGGTAAGATCAAAGAACAACTCCGTGGAAGAGCGGGTACCTGCCCCCCCTCCCCAAAGGTCAGCAGTCATCCCCTGCACTGTGTCCGCAGTCTCTGGTCATCTCCTGCACTGTGTCCGCAGTCTCTGGTCATCTCCTGTACTATGTTTGCAGTCCATTAGTTGAGAATTTTTTTTTCCCGTTTTCTGCCTCTAAAACCTAGGTGTATCTTATGGTCAGGTGCGTCTTATGGAGCGAAAAATACGGTAACTGATTAACCTAAAATCTGTTCGAATATCGCTGTTTTACTAACCGGAAAGCTTGTTATTCTAAAAAAGAAACCTTCATTTGGTTTGCAAATATTAAAGATTCTAACTACCAGCAAGAAAGAGTTGGATTCCTTATATTTAAAGAGCACCTGTCATTTTAGATCCATCATGGCAGCGCCTGTTAGCGGGCATCCACTGCCCTGCTGCTGCCACGTCCCTCACCTTGTGTCACTGCCACATCGGCAGCTGTCCCATTAACGTGAATGGGACCGTCGGTGAGTCAACAGCGGGTCAGAAGCAGCTGCAGGACAGAGATGCTAGTTGCTCTTTAAAAATGATGATTTAATTTGAGCCTTTTCGCTAGGGATTTAAATCGCTGTACACATGCTGCAGCCACAAGGCTGTACACTGCAGCATTTACAGGGTTAAACCAGACACATTACCTCCTCACTCCCTGTCAATTGCCTCTAAAAAGCAACACTGTAGATCATTTTTCAGAGAGGTGTCAAGGGATGCTGTATGTATGAATGAGCCCAGGAGGATTCCAGGCAGTGATAGGACAAGACACTCTAGAACCCAAGGCGTCAAAGCACAAAGTGGAAAAGGTTACGGCAGTAGGGTGCAGTGCTCACCCCCAACTCCCAATGAGCTGTAACTACTTCAGAAACATTTTGTATGTCCTGTTTTTGCCTACCCACAGCATCCAAGACAGTCGCCTCTTCTGCCTACATTGCAGCCCAGCTTCCAGGAAACCTGCACGTCAATCAAGACAAAATATTCAGTTATCCTGAATGTAAGACAAGCTAGAACCCTAGGCTCACACCCAAGCATTTCATAGAAGCGCAGTACAGTCTGTTTAACATGACTTCCTATGGGACATGTTCACATTGTGAGTTTTCACTTGGTGCGTTTTTTGGAGTCAGGGACAAAATTCAAGTGCAAAGACAAAAAAAAGCAATGCAGAAATTGCTCAGACGCAATAGTTCCTTCAAAAGTCATACATACACCCCTCCCCCTATGTTGCCAAAAGTATTGGGATACCCCTCCAAATCATTGGATTCAGGGGTTTCAATCACCTCCATGGCCACAGGTGTATACAGTCAAGCACCTAGGCATGCAGACTGCTTCTACAAACATTTGTGAAAGAATGGGTCGCTCTCAGCATGGTACCGTGATAGGTTGTCACCTGTGCAATAAGTCCATCTGAGATTTTCTTGCTACTAAATATTCCACGGTCAACTGTTAGTGGTATTATAACAAAGTGGAAGCAACTGGGAACAGCAACTCAGCCACAAAGTGGTAGGCCACGTAAAATGACAGAGCGGGGTCAGTGCATGCTGAAGTGCACAGAAGTTGCCAACTGTCTGCAGAGTCAATAGCTAAAGACCTCCAAACTTCATGTGGCCTTCAGATTAGCACAACAACAGTGTGTAGAGAGCTTCATGGAATGGGTTTCCATAACTGAGCAGCTGCATCCAAGCCTTACATCACCATGTGCAATGCAAAGCGTCGGATGAAGTGGTGTAAAGCAGGCCGCCACTGGACTCTAGAGCAGTGGAGACATGTTCTCTGGAGTGACGAATCACACTTCTCTGTCTGACAATCCTATGGAAGTGTCTGTGTTTGGAGGTTACCAGAATGGTACATGCCTGACTGCATTGTGCCAAGTTTAACTTTTTTTTGGGGGGGGGGGGGGGGGGGATTATGGTGTGGGGTTGTTTTTCAGGGGCTGGGATTGGCCCCTTAGTTCCAGTGAAGAGAACTCTTAAGGCATCAGCATACCAAGACATTTTGGACAATTTCTTGCTTGTGGGACAGTTTGTGGATGGCCCCTTCCTGATAGAAAATGACTGCACACCAGTGCAAGGTCCATAAAGACATGGATAAACGAGTTTGGGGTGGAGGAACTTAATTGTCCTGCACAGAGTCCTGACCTCAACCCGATAGAACACCTTTGGGATGAATTAGAGCGGAGACTGCAAGCCAGGCCTTCTCGTCTGACATCAGTGCCTGACCTCACAAATGCGCTTCTGGAAGAATGGTCAAACATTCCCGTAGACACCCTCCTAAACCTTGTGGATGGCCTTCCCAGAAGAGTTGAAGCTGTTATAGCTGCAAAGGGCGGGGTCAACTCAATATTGAACCCTACGGACTAAGACTGGGATGCCATTAATGTTCATGTGCGTGTAAAGGCAGGCATCCCAACAGTGTGTGCAATATATATAAATTTACATTTTTAGATTAGAAATATAATCTTTATATTAAATTAGAACATTATATTTACAAAGTTGAAAACAATTCTCTAATATAAAATAAAAAAAATAGAATATAATAATTCAGTGGCAGCTTCCTGTGCTCCATGGGACAATTACTTTTCCCCCCACATGTAGATTGATCCTAAACAAACCTGTATGAGCAATTTTTTTTTTTGGCCTCAACAAAAAAAAAAAAAAAAAAAAAAAAAAAACAAACCTTGGCACTGTCAAAACCCAGCACTATCACAGGCTCTTTAATTTTGTCTTGTGTGCTCGAGGTTTAAACCAGTGGTCTCCAAACTGTGGCCCTGGGGCCAGATATGGCCCTTGGCTTGCCTTTACCTGGCCCTTTGAGTACTATTCCACCAACTGACCCCATCGGTGGGGAACTATTCTTCCCATTGATAGCAACAATGGAGCATTAGTCCTTCCATTCAAACCAATGATGGTGTATTGCTTATGCCCACTAATGTCAGGGCACTTTTTACTCCCCCTGGCCACAGTCCGGCCCCCCTAAAGTCTGAAGGAGAGTAAACTGGCCATTGATCAAACTTTGAAAGTGGAGACCCCTGGTTTAAAAAAAAAAAAACCCCCACCAGCACAAATTAGACATGGTTCGTATTGTATATGGCCAACATAAAGACATCAACCAATGAGGACAAGTGATCGCCTGCTCTGTCCTCACTGACAGCCAAGTGAAGGAGCTCACTAATTATCGATACAAAAAAGGAACAATTGATTTTTTTGAATGATGAAATATTGGAATTTGTGGAATCGATTCCCTATACAGTTACAATTGCTTGCCTATACAGATGGTAATGTGTGGTGAGCATAATAGGAGTCATAGACCCATGACCTGACAATTCTTCACCCCGCTTGTCTTATCGATTAATATTGATGCTCATCATTGATCATCCTATGGCTGGCCACACACTATACAATCTGATTGTATAATCCCCTTTAAAAATGAATAGTATCCAATCAGGCAGGCCCTAGTGCTATATAGTTCTTGTTAGACCTGATCGTACAGTGTATGGTCCCCCCCCAGTACACCCACCTCCCGGGCGCCCTTGATCAGAGCCCGGACCGCCTCCTTGCAGCTGTAGATGGTCTCCCCGAATCCGGGCTGGAAATGGACCTCCACCCGGGTGGCCCCCCGATACGATCCCGCACTGAAGGCCGGCCAGCCGAGCTCCAGCAGCGGGGGCTCCACATCGGAGATCTCGGGGAAGTAGGTGACCGAAGAGCAGTCCACCGAGGCGGACACGGAGACCTCCTCCTCCCCACACTGCAGGCTGGAGGCCACGTCCAGGATCTCCCCGACCTCCGGCTCGGACAGGAAGCCCGGCACCCGCTCCCGGTGCAGAAATCCCCGCAGAGCCTCCGGTCCCCCGGACACCAACTCCTCCAGGGCCAGCCGCTGGGCCTCGCTGTACAGATCGGGGGGAGCGGCGGGCCAGCGGGAGCCCAGAGGAGTGATGTCATCCAGACACTGCGACAGATTCGCCATAGCGGACAGAGCGGGAGAGTCGCAGCAACTGAGGACACCAGAACCCTGCCACAGCTAGATATAGGACATTTAAATCCAAACAAGCCCGGGGCGGCAGCTCATTGGTTCAATAAACACACCCCCGACTAGTGATAGGACGGAAGTCACAGCCACGAAGTTAAAACCACACCCTTTAAGTTTAGGATTGTCACAGAGGAACACACTTCTGTATGGCTGAGAACTGACTTGTGGGCGGGGATTCTCCTAATGTGTATGTGAGTGTATGCAGAGGAATATCCCCGCCATTGGCTGCCAGACCGCCAGTGGGTGTCCAGTCCTCTGATGGATGTCCAATCAGAGCCCGCGTCCACAGCAAGGTTCCGCCTCTCGTGCCTGCTAACCAATCACAGCTCGCAAGCAATATCCTCTCTGTGTATGTCAGTCAGTCAGTGTACACTATCCATATGGATGTGTATTGGCAGAATCCCGGCGTAATGTCAGCACTGGGCGCAAGGTGGGTGTGAAGTAGCCGCTAATGATTAGTTTTGACACCAATGAGGGTTATTTATTACATCCACTGACACCAATGATGAGGGATTTTGTGTCCACTGTCACCAATGATGAGGGATTTTGTGTCCACTGTCACCAATGATGAGGGATTTTGTGTCCACTGACACCAATGATGAGGGATTTTGTGTCCACTGACACCAATGATGAGAGATTTTGTGTCCACTGTCACCAATGATGAGGGATTTTGTGTCCACTGACACCAATGATGAGGGATTTTGTGTCCACTGACACCAATGATGAGGGATTTTGTGTCCACTGACACCAATGATGAGGGATTTGTGTCCACTGACACCAATGATGGTTTTTTTTATTACGTCCACTGACACCAACGTTGGGGGTTATTATTGCGTCCACTGACACCAATGATAAGGGTTTTATTGCATTCACTGACATCAGTGATGGGGGTTATTTTGGCATCCACTTACCCCAATGATGAGGGGTTTTTATTGCATCCACTGACACCAATATTGGGGGTTATTTCTGCGTCCACTGACACCAGTGATGGGCATTATTAATCCGTTCATTGACATCCATGCTGGGAGTTATTATTGCGTCCACTGACACAAATGTTGGGGGTTATTATGAGGCACACCATTATTCATAACATTTTATTTTTTTATCATTTAATCCATGTTGATAGAATATTTTTTTTTTACAAAAATACATCACCATTGTATATACAGTGGGGATCGAAAGTTTGGGCACCCCAGCTAAAATCTTGTATTAATGTGCATAAAGAAGCCAAGGAAAGATGGAAAAATCTCCAAAAGTCATCAAATTACAGATTAGACATTCTTATAATATGTCAACAAAAGTTAGATTTTATTTCCATCATTTACACTTTCAAAATAACAGAAAACAAAAAAAAGGCGTCTGCAAAAGTTTGGGCACCCTGCAGAGTTAATATCTTGTACTGCCCCCTTTGGCAAGTATCACAGTTTGTAAACTCTTTTTGTAGCCAGCCAAGAGTCTTTCAATTCTTGTTTGAGGTATCTTTGCCCATTCTTCGTTACAAAAGTCTTCCAGTTCTTTGAGATTTCTGGGCTGTCTGTCACGCATTGCTCTTTTAAGGTCTATCCATAGATTTTCAATTATGTTGAGGTCAGGAGATTGTGAAGGCCATGGCAAAACCTTCAGTTTACGCCTCTTGATGTAATCCCCCGTGGATTTCGAGGTGTGTTTAGGATCATTATCCATTTGTAGAAGCCATCCTCTCTTTAACTTCAGCTTTTTCACAGATGGCATCAAGTTACCATCCAAAATTTGATGAAATTTTATTGAATCCATTTTTCCTTCTACTCGTGAGATGTTCCCTGTGCCACTGGCTGCAACACAACCCCAAAGCATGATTGATCCAACCCCATGCTTCACAGTTGGACAGAGGTTCTTTTCATTCAATTCTGTGCCCCTTCTTCTCCAAACGTACCTTTGCTCATTCCGGCCAAAAAGTTCAATTTTAACCTCATCGGTCCACGGAACTTGTTTCCAAAATGCATCAGGCTTGTCTATATGTTCATTTGCAAAGTTCAAACGATGATTTTTGTGGTGAGGACGTAGAAGAGGTTTTCTTCTGATGACTCTTCCATGAAGACCATATTTGTACAAGTATCTCTTTATAGTGGAATAGTGTACCACAACTCCAGTGTCTGCCAGATCTTTCTGGAGGGATCGTGCAGTCAAACGTGGGTTTTGAATTGTTTTTCTCACAATCCTGTGAGCTGTTCTGTCTGATATTTTTCTTGGTCTTCCAGATCTTGCTTTAACTTCCACTGTTCCTGATGACTGCCATTTCTTAATTACATTCCGAACAGAGGATATTGACATCTGGAAACGCTTTGCTATCTTCTTATAGCCTTCTCCAGCTTTGTGAGCGTCAACTATTTTCAGTTTCAGTTTTCTAGACAACTGCTTAGAAGAACCCATGGTGCTGATTGTTGGGGCAAGGTCAGATGAGTCTGGGCATTTAAAACCTTTGAGATTGACATCACCTGGTCTTCCCAGACGATGATTGAGAACAATCCATGACACTGGCAGGTCTCAGCTTGGCAAAGGGGACAGTGCATGCTATAAATTCTTCAGGGTGCCCAAACTTTTGCAGACGCCATTTTTTTGTTTTCTGTTATTTTGAAAGTGTAAATGATGGAAATAAAATCTAACTTTTGTTGACATATTATAAGAATGTCTAATCTGCAATTTGATGCCTTTTGGAGATTTTTCCATCTTTCCTTGGCTTCTTTATGCACATTAATACAAATTTTTAGCTGGGGTGCCCAAACTTTCGATCCCCACTGTAAAATGTTGTAACATCTCATTACAGTAAAACAATCTTATCAATATAGTACATCAAATTCAAGAAAATATATAACATAACGACTTGATGTGTTTCCTGAACAAAGTCCACTTCTTCAGGAGCCGATATATGTCTAAAATAGTCTAAAATATGTCTAAAAGTCTAAAATAATAATATTGATAATTATTACAACATAACATAATAGTAATCAACATCCCGCTGTAGAGATGGTTAAAATAAAAAAACGCAAGTGACCACAATGCCACAACAGCCACCCAGAACACCAGCCGGCATCCAGGCGACTGCACCATTTCTGTTCTGCCTCCAGCTGCTGCTTTCCAGTCCCCTTTTTTTCATCTATACAGAGTGATGTTAATTACATACTGTGACCAGTGCAGCATCATATGACTGATGTGGCGATGATCAGGAGCACTAACTGGTGACGATATGTAAAAAAAAAAAAAAAAGAAACTGTGAATAATTTTTTAATTAAATATTTTTAAAACATTTTCTTTTTAACTTTTTTTTAGTAGTTCAGTGTCATCATAGTAATATTGTACTACTCTGGGGGTATTTTATTTTTTACACTTTGATTGCTTTTACAGCAAAGTTCACTGTAACAGCAATGTTTTGAACTGTCATGAATGGGTTACGTTTATACCAGCTGGGATTATACTATTGTGATCATTGATTGGTCACCAGCTATCACTTGGTACAGGGTGCTGTGATTGGCCCAGGTACCATATAATAGCTATGGACCAATCACAGCTCACTATAGGAAACAGCTGTTATGAATGAAATTCATTTATGTTTAAAATATTAAATTCATTCATAACAGCGTTGTTGATATTGTGATCGTGTGATGTCTTGTGTCATGCCTTATGAGGGTTCTGTGAGCCCCTAACCTTATGTGAGTGTGATTCTTTGGTTGTTTAATCACCTTTAAATAACTTATTATACTATGAGGAGCCTTTTTGCTTTATTTCAGTGTACAATAACGGCTGGGTGTTTTCTGATTTATCATTCATTTTTTATTGTTTATCATATTTGGTTTTCACTTCATTCATGCAGGAGTTTTGTCATTTATATGTTGGCACTATTTATAGCTAAGTCTCTTTAATTATGTGTTAGAGGGTCAGCCAGTTATTGGTTTATTGATCCACTCAGTATTAACCAATTCAATACCGGGCAATTTTACACCTTCCTGCCCAGGCCAGTTTTCAGGTTTCAGAGCTCTCACACTTTGAATGACAATTGCGCGGTCATACAACATTGTACCCAAACTAAAATTTTATCATTTTCTTCACACAACTAGAGCTTTCTTTTTTGGTATTTAATTGCCGCTGGGGTTTTTATTTTTTGCTAAATTAACAAAAAAAGACCAAAAATTTTGAAAGAAACACACGTTTTTCTTTGTTTCTGTTATAAAAGTTTGCAAATAAATAATTGTTCTTCATAAATTTAGGCCGAGATGTATTCTGCTACATGTCTTTGGTGAAAATAACCCAAATTAGGATGTATTATTTAGTTTGTAGGAAACTTATAGAGTTCACAAACTATGGTATAGATCTGAATATTGATCAATCCTGAAGTACTGACGGCCAATCTAATTTCTCGAGGTCCAAGAATGTCAGAACAGTACAGATATCCCCAAATGACCCCTTTTTGCAGAGTAGACAGTCCGACGTACTTCATAAAAGGAATGGCGAGTTTTTTGAAGTTGTATTTTTTTTGTCATAATTTTTCGGAAAATGAAAAAATTAAAAAAATTATTTTCACTATTTTTTTTTTACATATTGTCACCAGTGCAGTACAGCGTCATCCTATAACTGGCATGGCGGTGATCAGGGACACTGACTGGTGACAGTATGAAAAAATATATATATATTTTTTTTTATTATTTTTATTATTTTTTATTTTTTTATTAATTTTTTTTTCTTTTTTTTAAGATTTTGTTTTCATATTTCACTATGACCAAAGTAGTATAATGTTACCATAGTAACATTGTACTACTTTGGGGAAGTGATCAGTATTTTTTTTTTTTACACAATTTGCTTATAGCAAAGAATTACTTTGCTATAAGCAAGCATTTACCTGAATGACATCGATTCATTCAGGGTTTTTTTTTTTTGTGCTTAGCTGTGATTTGGTCACAGCTAATCACATGACATGTGCATGTGATTAGCTGTGACCATTCACAGCTAGACACTAGTATACAATGGATGGCATGAATGAAGCCATCCGTTGTATACAACTGTCATGTGACCTGCTGAGATTGGTCACAGCAGGTCACATGGTACCGGCAACGGGGGCCGATACTCAGATCTGTCATCAGCTGTGTCCGAGGTACACGGGCGGTGACAGATCGCACTGCTGCGTGGCTCTGCAGGAGCGCGATCTGTGCATGTGCGGGAGGATGCCATATGGCGTCCAGCCAGAACGTTGATGACATTTTCCAGCCGCCATTCGGCCAAAGGGCGGGCGGCAAATGATTAAAGTGATACTAAAGCTTCATTTAAGAGAATAAAATAAAATAACAAACATGTCATACTTGCCTGCTCTGTGTAGTAGTTTTGCACACAGCTGACCGGTCCTCTTCTTTTCGGGCCCATCATGGCACTCTGGCTCCTCCCCCTCAAGCAGTGCTCCCAGAGAAAGCTGCTTGCCTTGGGAGCACCGCTACGTGCTCGCTCCCAAGCCACTGCTCTATGTGTCCTTAAAGCGGAGTTCCACCCATTTTTAATACTTTATGTTAATATGTAGTCCCTGTGAAATAAAGCACAAGTTGGATATTTTTTTTTATTATACATACCTTTTAATCCACTGCAAGCCTGCAGTCCTGGTCCCGACCACCTAGGCGATGATGTCATAAGGCAATTTGCAAGGTCTCCTGGGATGTTGTTTCCTGTATCCCAGGAGTCCTTTGGTTTCCTGTAATCGCGGGACTTGGAAACCAGAAATGACGCGAATGGGAGGTGTTTTGCGCCATTTTACCGGAGTCCATGATATATTTGCTTCCTTGCAGTACAGTGCTGTACAGGTTGCCTGATGGGGGTGGGAAATTCATCCGTCCCAGGGGCGGACTGACCATTTGGAAACTCGGGCACTGCCTGAGGGCCTGGGGTCAGTAGGGGGCCCCATGAGATGCCCCTGGTATCTTTTTAATAAGCTTTTTTGAGTTTGGGCAAGGACACAGGGGCCCCATGATCCCCTATTGCCCGGGGGCCCCATGAGTTGTCAGTCCGCCCCTGGTCCCGACCACCTAGGAGATGACGTCATAAGGCGATTTGCAAGGTCTCCTGGGATGTTGTTTCCTGTATCCCAGGAGTCCTTTGGTTTCCTGTAATCACGGGACTTGGAAACCAGAAATGACGCGAATGGGAGGTATTTCGCACCATTTTACCGGAGTCCATGATATATTCCCTTCCTTGCAGTACAGTGATGTACAGGTTGCCTGATGGGGGTGGGAAATTCATCCGTCCCAGGGGCAGACTGACCATTTGGAAACTCGGGCACTGCCCGAGGGCCCGGGGTCAGTAGGGGGCCCCATGAGATGCCCCTGGTACCTTTTTCATAGGCTTTTTTGAGTTTGGGCAAGGACACAGGGGCCCCATGATCCCCTATTGCCCCATGAGTTGTCAGTCCGCCCCTGATCCATCCCCACCATTGTTATGGCAACCTGTACTGCACACGTCGCGCCGAGCAGTGTCTGTACTGCGCATGTGTGAGAACGTGTGCTGCATGCTGGGATAGCCAGCAGCACGATTCCAGCAAATAAATACCTGCGGGCTTCAGATGCCCACAGCCAGCATGGCACCTGCCTGCTTCCAGGATGCTGGTAAATGT
Organism: Staurois parvus; assembly: GCF_062004578.1. Taxonomy (NCBI): domain Eukaryota; kingdom Metazoa; phylum Chordata; class Amphibia; order Anura; family Ranidae; genus Staurois; species Staurois parvus. Next base: position 8,076,163 of record NW_028317933.1, read on the forward strand.
TTATGATTTTCTAAGTAATTACAATGCTTTTAATATTGAATTATTCCAATTGTTAATGCTATTTGTAATGTCAACGTGGATCTGCTTTTAATAAAAAAGTTTTAGGGGGACTGGAGCTCCGCTTTAAGACACATAGAGCTGTGGCTCAGCCTCACCCCCAGATCTCTCCTCATTGGCTCACTGGCTGTGATTGACAGCAGTGGAAGCCTATGGCACACTCCCAGCACAATGACCAAGCTGTCAAAGACAGTTCCTGTTCTTTAGTACTGATTGGAAGTTAGCGGCCATTGTGACACCGCCAGCCAGTGATTGGATGGAGAAGAAGTAACACAGTGATGAGCTCATCCCTTTGTCATTCTTCTTTCTCTCCCTATCAGAATGCCCCTTGTCAGCACATTAACTGATTGGCTCCTTGTGCTGCTTCTTTCTTTCGCACTGTGAGCCCTGCTGTGCAAGAGGCTGATTGGGACAAATTGAGCTAATGATGTATACAGTAAATAAATATCCAGCTGTATTTATTTGTACCTTTCATATCTGTCTAGCGCTCTGCTTTAGAAACACCTGTTTAATACCTTTCTTCTTTGTTCATTTTCTTTCAGTTGCACCTATAACATTCTTCAATATTTTTTGTTTCACAATTCATGTAGGTGAAGCAGTTAATCAAACAATCCTTCAGGGAAATTCCAAAAAGCTTTTGTGACTCTTAACTGATTCTGCCTGATATATTTTGTGACACATGCTGATATCAGCCCTCCGGACTCTATGGTACAAGTCTTACCATGTAGACTCTTCATCTTTGCAGGTTATTTTTTAGCGTTCTACTGGACGCATACCTTTTTCATGACTTGTTGCATAAAGTTTGCATTTTTTAGCTAGTCACAGTTTTATCTGGTGTCAAATCAAATGTGGATGAGTCTAGAGAGATTTGTGTTCGAGGCTATTTGGATGTGACCAAGTATAAAGAAACGTGGGGAATTCAGGGGAAAAAAAAGACAACCCCAATTCCAAAACAGCTGGGACAATGTGTAAATCTACAAAAATGCAATGATTTGCAGATTTTACAAAGCCATATTTTATTCACATAGTTACATAATTAGTCTGGCTGAAAAAAGACAAAAGTCCATCCAGTTCAACCTTTAAAAAAAAAAAAAAAAAGTTATAATCCTATACCCACAGTTGACCAGAGAAAAGCAAAAAATCCAGCAAAGCATGATCCAATTTCCTCCTGCAGGGGAAACAGTTCCTTCCTGATCCCCCGAGAGGCAATCGGATATTCCCTGGATCGACTTTACCTATAAATGTTAGTATCCAGTTATATTCTGTGTATCTAAGAAAGAATCCAGGACTTTTTTTTTAAAGCAATCCACTGAGCTGGCCAGAACCAACTCTTGAGGGAGTTTATTCCACATTCGCACAGCTCTCACTGTGAAGAAACCTTTGACGATTAAATTTCTTTTCCTCCAGATGTAAAGAGTGCCCCCTTGTCCTCTGTGATGACCTCAGAGTGAATAGCTCTACACCGAGTTCACTATATGAACCACTGATGTATTTATACATGTTGATCATATCCCCCCTTATGTATTATACATGGAGATCATATCCCCCCTTATGTATTATACATGGAGATCATACCCCCCTTATGTATTATACATGGAGATCATATCCCCCCTTATGTATTATACATGGAGATCATACCCCCCTTATGTATTATACATGGAGATCATATCCCCCCTTATGTATTATACATGGTGATCATATCCCCCCTTATGTATTATACATGGAGATCATATCCCCCCTTATGTATTATACATGGAGATCATACCCCCCTTATGTATTATACATGGAGATCATATCCCCCCTTATGTATTATACATGGAGATCATATCCCCCTTATGTATTATACATGGAGATCATATCCCCCCTTATGTATTATACATGGAGATCATATCCCCCCTTATGTATTATACATGGAGATCATATCCCCCTTATGTATTATACATGGAGATCATATCCCCCCTTATGTATTATACATGGAGATCATATCCCCCCTTATGTATTATACATGGAGATCATATCCCCCCTTATGTATTATACATGGAGATCATATCCCCCCTTATGTATTATACATGGAGATCATATCCCCCCTTATGTATTATACATGTTGATCATATCCCCCCTTATGTATTATACATGGAGATCATATCCCCCCTTATGTGTTATACATGGAGATCATATCCCCCCTTATGTATTATACATGGTGATCATATCCCCCCTTATGTATTATACATGGAGATCATATCCCCCTTATGTATTATACATGGAGATCATATCCCCCCTTATGTATTATACATGGTGATCATATCCCCCCTTATGTATTATACATGGTGATCATATCCCCCTTATGTATTATACATGGTGATCATATCCCCCCTTAATCTCCTCTTCTCAAGAGAGAATAAATTCAGTCCCTCTAATCTTTCCTCATAGCTGATCTCCTCCATGCCTCTTATCAGTTTGGTTGCCCTTCTCTGTACTTTCTCCAGTTCCCCAATGTTCTTTTTGTGAATTGGTGCCCAAAATGTAGCTGCATATTCCAGATGAAGTGTTACTAATGATTTGTACCGGGGGAAATGATATCTCTCTCTCTCTGGAGTCTATACCTCTTTTAATACAAGAGAGGATTTTGCTTGCTTTAGTAACTGCAGCTTGGCATTGCATGTCATTATTTTTTTTTTTTTTTTTAATTTAAATATTTATTAAATTTTTCATAGCAATACAAATACCCAAAAAGGGGAAATACTTCTCATACAGATAAACATTTATAACATTTCTCCCTTTCCCCCGCTAAAAACTCTTTTCTTTCCCATCCCACCACCCCCCCATCCCACCCCCCGTCCCCCTCCCCCCCCTCTGCAGACTCTGGCCCATTCTAGTCTCTCGAGGCTTAATGATTTTTTGCTAACATCCTAGTTTATATTTCCCTATATTTCTCTTTCAATCCTGCTCTTTCCCACTTTTCCCATCTCCTGTAATAGACTCTCATCCTATCTTCCTGCATATGGTATGATCTTTCCATTCTACCTATCTGGTTCACTCTTTTTATCCAGTCCTCCTCCCTCGGAACCTCAGATTTCCGCCAAAACTTGGGTATCAGCCCTTTCGCCGCATTCAAGAAATACCATATACCTGAGTCTTTATATTTATTTACCGATGTCTCCACATTGTGTAGGAGGCACGTCGTTGGGTCTAGCCCTATGTCGATTTCAGTTATTTCTTCAATCAATTTGACTATTCTCTTCCAAAAAATCTGAATTCTTGGACATTCCCACCATATGTGAAACACCGTGCCTATCTCTCCACATCCTCTCCAACACATATTTGAGTTTTCCCCATTCATCTTGTGCTCTACACTCGGAGTAATGTGCCATCGTGTCACACACTTATAATTAATCTCAACCTCTCTCATACTAACATTATCGTGTATCAATCTAAACATTTTTCTCTGTTTATCCTCATCAAACCCAACTCCCATATCCCTTTCCCATTTAGTTATAAAAATTAACTTTGTGTTTGTGTCTAATTCTGTGAGTATTCTGTACACTTTTGATATACCGTGCTTCCCATCCCTTCGTGTCTCCAACAACCTTTCAAACATGTTCCACTCCTGTTTTAATCTCAGGGGTTTCGGTAGATTTCCAATAAAACATTTCAATTGATGATATTTCCACTCATCTATTCTAATAAAAATGTCTCCCTTCTTCTCTATTAAATCTTTAAGTGATCTCAATTCCCCCTCCACCAAAACGTCTCTCAGTTGGGTATCCTCCTTTCTAAACCATCTCCCTGATATCTTATTCTTTCCCGGGGCATTAGAGAGGCATTAATATAGAGTTAAATTCCCATTTCATATTTTTGTGTAAATTGTCCCATATCCTTAAAACATTTAAAGTGTAGATACTTGTGCTTTCTTTAATTCCTCTAAACTGTGGTGGAACCCATATCACCTGACTCAATCTGATGCCACTAAGATCATTTTCTATTGTTGCCCAACTTTTCCCCTTATGGTTAAATGTCCAGTCATATATTCTTGCTAAAACCACTGCCTTGTAGTATCTCTTGACATCTGGTAGAGCCAATCCCCCTTTCTCTTTAGTCCTGCTCAATGTTTCATATGCAATTCTAGGTTTTTTATTCTTCCATATGTATCTTGTTAACATTTTTTTCATTATCTTAAAGAAGGCCTCTGGAATTTTAATTGGTACCATTTGAAATCTATACAGTATTTTAGGCATAATTACCATTTTAACTAGGTTTATACGTCCTATCCAGGATGGGTTTCCTCCTTCTAGTCTTTTTAAATCTTCCCTGATCTCGTTTATCAAAGAGATATAGTTTAATCTATACAGATGCTTATATGAGGCAGTGAGTTTTATTCCTAGGTATTTTATCTCCTTTTCTCTCCATATAAAGGGGAATTCTTTTTGTAATTTTTCTTTTTCATTCTTTGATATATTAATATTCAGGATCTCTGTTTTCGTTGGATTAATTTTTAGATTTGATAGTTCACCGTACTCCTTCAGGATCTTCATTATATTTGGGAGAGTTATTCGGGGATTCCCCACATAGAACAATAAGTCGTCCGCAAAGGCCGCTACTCTATGTTCTATGGTTTCTATCTGAATTCCCTTCACTGATCCACTGTTCCTTATTGTTGACAACAGAGGTTCGAGTGACAACACATATAGTAAAGGGGACAGTGGGCAGCCCTGTCTTGTACCATTAGTCATTCCAATGGGTTCTGATCTCTCCCCATTTACCGTGATAATTGCAGTGGGCTCTCTATAAAGTTTACTTATCCATTCACGCATTCTATCACCTATCCCCAGCACTTTTAAGTTGTCCATCATAAAGCCCCAGTCCACTCTATCAAATGCCTTCTCTGCATCAATTGACAAGAGCACCACCGGGGCTTTCCCTTTTCTACTTTTCTGAATAAGCATCAGGGTTCTCAAGCCGTTATCTCTACCTTCTCTCCCTGGAACAAAGCCCACCTGGTCTCCATGGATCCATTCAGGCATTAGATCTTTCAACCTGTTTGCTAACACCTTTGCATACAGTTTAGTATCTGTGTTCAATAATGAGATAGGTCTATAGCTGGAGCACTGAGATGGATCTTTTCCCTCCTTGTGAATAAGTACCACATGGGCCTGTAGGGATTCTCTCCTCACCTCCATCCCACCTCCCAGAGCATTCATATATTTCTCCAACTTGGGTAGCAGTACTTCACTAAATTTCTTATAGTACCTAACTGTATAGCCATCCGGGCCTGGGCTTTTTCCCCCCCCTGTGCTTCTTAACGCTGTTTTAATTTCTTCCTGGGAAATTTCTGCGTCTAAGGAGTTCAACTGTACTTCACTTAGTTTTGGTAATCCCGCATTTTTTAAGTATATCATCTTTTTTTCATTACTTCCCTCTTGAGCTTCTTTTATCGGAGCATGGGGACTAATATTATATAACTTTTTGTAATACTCCGTAAACACTTTAATAATCTCTTTAGTTGAGTGGACCAACTCCCCCTTTGAACTTTTTATCTTTTCTATATAGTTCCTATTTTTCTTTTTATTCAAAGCTCTCATTAGATATCTTCCTGGCCTGTCTCCCCATCTATATCTCTCGTTCAAAACCCTGTTGTATACTCTTCTCTTCTCCTCATCCATCAACCTCTCAAGCTCATCTTTCTTGTCCAATAACTTCTGTCTCGTATCTTTTGTTATTTTCTTCTTATGGACCTGCTCCAAGTCCAATATTTCTTTTAAAAGCCCACTGACCCTCTCTCTTCTTTCCTTTTTTTTCCTTGCTCCTGCCGCAATCAAGATTCCTCTTATAAATACCTTGTGGCTTTCCCAGATTGTAGCGATCGACACTTCCTCTGTCTCGTTCTCCCTAAAGTATACCTTAATCTCTTTCTCGATTTTCTGAGCTAAATCCTCATCCAGAAGAAGAGCCTCATTCAACCTCCATCCCAATCCTCCAGTCCACCTGCTTCCCCATCCCATTTTCATTACAACCGGGGCATGATCCGAGAACGTCCTCGTCTCTATGTCAATTTTAACCAGGTGGTCTATAAGTTGATGGTCTATTAAGATGTAATCCAATCTCGAGTATATCTCATGTGCATTAGAGAAGAAGGTATAGTCTCTGTCTTTCATATGCATTATTCTCCAGATGTCCACCAGTTGATATTCATGCATCACTTTTTTCAAGGCTCTCAGAGACCTACTCCCCTCTCTTTGCACGGAAGAGGTATTATCCTTTTGTGGGTCCATACAGAAATTTAGATCTCCTGCTACTATCAAGCGCCCCTTTTTAAACTCCATTAATTTTCTCAACAGACCCTTCATATACGTCTCCGGGTTTTTATTAGGGCAGTATATATTGGCTAAAGTACACTCAATCCCCTGAAGTCTACCTTTTAAGAATAAAAACCTCCCCTCCGGGTCGGTTCTTCTATCCTCCAGCTCAAATCTCATATTCTTTGCTAAGCCTATTGCAACCCCTTTTGCTCTTTTAATTGGAGAATCTGCATAATACCATGTTGGAAAATATTTGGATTTCAATTTCACATTTGCCTCTATCTCAAAATGCGTCTCCTGCAAAAACACCACTGACGCAGCCCTATGATGTAACTCATTAAACAACCTAAATCTCTTCCCTGGACAACTCAGCCCATTCACATTATAGGTTATAAACTGTATATCTTCCATCTTTCCCAATTAACGCCATCTCTCTTCCAGATTGCCTCTTCCTCTTTATCCCATCTGTCATGCAGAGTGTTAACCCAATACCTCCTCCCCTCCCTCCCCCAGCCAACTCCCCTCCCCTCCTCCCACCCTCCTTTTCTCCCAACCCACCCCCCTCCCTCCCCCCCTCCAACCCCCTCCCCCCCCCCTCTTTTTAGGCCTAACATTTGCCTACTAATCATTTATGGATTACAAAGTCCACTTTTGATTTATTCCTTGGGCTAAGACTCCGTCCATGGACGACTTTCCCCTTATCTAACCTCCCCATTACCCCCCAAGCCCCTCCCATATTTATCATAGGCACCGAAAAGAATAACGAGGGTGATAGGGGGGGAACAGAAAAAGATAATGGAAACCTATTTCTCTTCCTCCATCCCTCTCCCCCTATCCCCTGCCCTCCATCTCCTCCCACCCACATATTGCCAGTCCTCTTTTCTCTTCATTCTATTTTCCCATTGTTCTTCTTCCCAACCAGGGATTTCCATTCTTTGGATTTTTAAACTATCACAGAAATTTTTCAAATCTTCTGGAAACCTGAGGTATGCTGTAGTCCCATTTTTCCATCCTATTAGGCACTCGGGAGTCCCCCATCTATATTGCACATTTTGTTCTTTCAACCTTTCCAATAGGGGTCTCAAAATTCTCCTTCTCCACAGAGTCTCTGGAGCCAGATCCGCATATATCTGTATATCTCCTCCTTCATACTTAATTACTGATTTTCCCTTGGACTTCTTCCAGATTTTTTCTTTATCCCGAAGTTCATAGAATTTAGCTATTATATCTCTCGGCCTTTCTTCCCCCAGGTTTCTCAGAGATTTTCCTTTTCTAAAGGTTCCTTCTATTTTAGACCCTTCCATTTCTGAGCTGTCTGTTATAGTGTTAAATATTTTACAAACCACCTCTTGCAGATTTTCTCCCTTTGAGTTTTCTGGGACCCCACGTATCAAGATGTTCCTCTTCCTATCTTTATTTTCTTGTAACTCAACCTTATACAGCAGTTTCTCTTGGGCTCTCCCTATATTGGTTAGTTTTTTTTCCAGTTCAGAGATAGCCTGGGCCTGACCTTTAACTTTCTCCTCCGTTTCCTCAACTCTCTCCAACAGGTGTCCCAGATCACTACGAATATTTACCATTTCTTGTTTTATTGTTTTCTCCAGTTCTTTAAACATTTCTGCCATTTCTTTTTTATTAGGTATTTGTAGATCTTTTTCCATCGCTGTATTGCCTGGTATTTGCTGATTACTAGTATCAAGGCCTAATGATACTCTAGGACTGCTTTCCGAACTGAGGTCTGCTTCTCCTCTTTCAGTCCTGCTCTGGGGTCTTTCTGGGGTTACGTTTCCTTGGAATGTATATTTTTTAATTGTAGCAGCCTGGGACCCTTTAAGCCCACTTCCTTTTACGTTTTTATTTTTCATTTTTCTCTATGGCACTTTTCCTTCTTATAGTCCTGTATAAATTCGTGGGTGAGGAGGGGAAATAGTTCTTTAAACTTTTCAAGTTTCTGCCCTGTCCCCTTGCTGGTTTTCCTTTTTCTCCTTTTTTTTTCCTCTTCTTCCTTCTCCCCTCACCCCCTCCTTCCCCTTAAGCCTCTCTTCTTCTCTCTGGGGGCGTCTTCCACCTTTTGAACATTCTCCAGGGGTCCCCCCTTTCACTTACACTCTGTTTCTTGGAGATCAACACACTAGTTCCTCCAAAGCAAATCACAGTTCATTCATAATCACTCACCCTCCTCCTGTATCCTCTTCCAGTGAGTGCCTTCTCGCTCAGTTCCTCTGAGGGTCCATTCATGGGGGGGGGACTCCCCAGGGTCTCTTCGGCCTGCTTGTCCAGTTCTCTGTAGATCTTCTTATAATTTCTTTTGGGCTCAAGGGGTACTAGTGGGATAGGGGGAGAATGAATCTGTCAGCGGCAAAGAGGTCGGCGTTGCTCTCTCACTGCAAAACGCCGGCCGGCCGGCTTCCCGATCTCCCAGTAATGCTTTGCGGCCGGTCACGTGATCGCACCGGCCCCCTTCGTCTCCCAGCGTCCAGGGACTCTCTCTCTGTCAGTCTCCAGACGCTCCTCTCACTCCCCTCGCCCGCGTCAAACTCTCCTCCAACGGGAGGCGCCAGGCCGGGTAAGTCCCACACCGCTGGGCTCTAACATGTCTCAGGGGCTAGGCTTGGAGGCTTGGGGAGGTCAGACAGCGGAGCTCCGTCCACGAGCTCCTACATTGAGCTCTCTCCTGCCGCCATGTTCAGGCCCCGCCCCCCCTGGAATGCCAGATTGCATGTCATTATTAAGCTTGTGATCTACCAGAACTCCCAGATCCTTCTCCACCATTGATTCCCCCAGTTGTACCCCCCCTAGTATGTATGATGCATGCATATTTTTAGCCCCTAAGTGCAGAACCTTACATTTATCAACATTAACCTCATTTGCCACATAGTTGCCCAATTACACAGTGCATTGAGGTCGGCTTGTAAGTTGAAACAATAGAAAATAGAAAACATACCAGGGGCCTACCTACAGGGGTCGCAATTGTGACCCAGCCCTATGCTGCAGGGGTCTTATGATGTGGCCCCTTTATATGCCTAAATAGAAGGAGTGGTGGGGGCGGCTGCATTTAGAAGAATCAATCTCTCCATTTTCCTCCTGCAGCCAATGAATACCTGCTTCTCCTCCTCTCCCTTCCACCGGCATTTAGTGGCTGCAGGAGGAAAATGGAGAGATCGGTTCCTCTATATACAGCCGCCCCCTCCTATCCAGCTTCCTTCTGCTGCATATAGCCCCCCCCGGTCTCCTCGGCCTCACATGCTCTCAGGCCCCTCCTCTCCTGCCACCTGTTCTGCTGGGTTCCCCCTCCCCTTTCCTGGGAATGCTGTAGTGTTGGAGAGCGGAGAAGGGCCCAATAATGTGTAATTTACCGGCCCATTCCTTTTCTGAATGGACAGTCAGGGATCAGTACCGATCAAGGCTCTATTCATTCATAACGGACACATAGTAAACTGTGTTTACTATGCTTCAGTTTATCAATGGACAGAAAGCACTGTACAGAGCTATTCCGGTTCATTCATTCTGTGCATCTGAGGGATGCAGAGAGGGAAATTTAAGAGCTGTTGCCTCAATCTCCATTCTCTGTCCCAAAGGTGGAACATCAGAGATCTGTTTAGAACCCTGATATTTCAACAAAGCTACCCAACTTGGCTCCTAAAAAAAATGTAAAAAATAATAAAAAAAAAATAAAATAAAAAAACTACAAGAGGTCATTGGTCAATCCTCTAGTATACAAATCACACAAAGGGAGACTTCAGGAAACTGGCAAATCTTAAGGGAGTACTGTATTGTATTCATAACAATATTAGTAAGGATCATTATTTAAAAACTGTATTAGTATTGTTGATATATTTTCTTACTTTGAAAAATGTGTGTATATCCTCTGTCCATCCCTGTAGCGGCAGCTGCTGCTTTTTTGGCTCTTCATGATAGCCAGCAGGGGGAGTGATACATCAGCTTCCTGTTGGAGAAAGGAAAGAACACATATCCAGGCACCCTTTAGATGTGTATGTTCCAGGGAAGGAGCTAGCCACCGAACAGCACAGTTAAAATCTGCTCCATCCAGTGGCCTGCAGAGAGGAATATGAAATCAGGCTCAACACTTGTCTTCACTTACAGCCTCTGCTCCCAAAGCATCTGAATGTATTACTACAAAGGGAGATATTGCGAGATTAGAATGAATTAAAGACACAGGCATAAAGGAAATTAATGCAGATGGGGATCCCTGAAATTATTCTAAGGTGTTTATGGGAACTAAATGTACACAATATTTAAAAGAAACAATTGAAAATTTAAACAAAGTATATGTACAGTATCTCACAGACGTGAGTCCACCCCTCACATTTTTGTAAATATTTTATTATATCTTTTCATGTGACAACACTGAAGAAATGACACTTTGCTACAATGTAAAGTAGTGAGTGTACAGCTTGTATAACAGTGTAAATTTGATGTCCCCTCAAAATAACTCAACACACAGCCATTAATGTATAAACCACTGGCAACAAAACTGAGTACACCCCTAAGTGAAAATGTCCAAATTGGGCCCAAAGTGTCAATATTTTGTGTGGTCACCATTATTTTCCAGCACTGCCTTAATCTTCTTGGGCATGGAGTTTACCAGAGCTTCACAAGTTGCCACTGGAGTCCTCTTCCACTCCTCCATGATGACATCACGGAGCTGGTGGATGTTAGAGACCTTGCGCTCCTCCACCTTCCATTTGAGGATGCCCCACAGATGCTCTATAGGGTTTAGGTCTGGAGACATGCTTGGCCAGTCCATCACCTTTACCCTCAGCTTCTTTAACAAGGCATTGGTCGTCTTGTGTTTGGGGTCATTATCCTGTTGGAATACTGCCCTGCGGTCCAGTCTTCAAAGGGAGGGGATCATGCTCTGCTTCAGTATGTCCCAGTACATGTTGGTATTCATGGTTCCCTCAATGAACTGTAGCTCCCCAGTGCTGGCAGCACTCATGCAGCCCCAGACCATGACACTCCCACCACCATGCTTGACTGTAGGTAAGACACACTTGTCTTTGTACTCCTCACCTGATTGCTGCCACAAACGCTTGACACCATCTGAACCAAGTAAGTTTATCTTGGTCTCATCAGACCACAGGACATGGTTCCAGTAATCCATGTCCTTAGTCTGCTTGTCTTTAGCAAACTGTTTGCAGGCTTTCTTGTGCATCATCTTTAGAAGAGGCTTCCTTCTGAAACGACAGCCATGCAGACCAATTTGATGCAGTGTGCGGCATATGGTCTGAGCACTGACAGGCTGACCCCCCACCCCTTCAACCTCTGCAGCAATGCTTGCAGCACTCATACGTCTATTTCCCAAAGACAACCTCTGGATATGCCACTGAGCATGTGCATTCAACTTCTTTGGTCGACCATGGCGAGGCCCAGGGGCGGACTGACAACTCATGGGGCCCCCGGGCAATAGGGGATCATGGGGCCCCTGTGTCCTTGCCCAAACTCAAAACAGCCTATGAAAAAGGTACCAGGGGCATCTCATGGGGCCCCCTACCAGGGGCGGACTGACAACTCATGGGGCCCCCGGGCAATAGGGGATCATGGGGCCCCTGTGTCCTTGCCCAAACTCAAAAAAGCCTATGAAAAAGGTACCAGGGGCATCCCATGGGGCTCCCTACTGACCCCGGGCCCTCGGGCATTGCCCGAGTTTCCAAATGGTCAGTCCGCCCCTGCCCCCTACTGATCCCGGGCCCTCGGGCAGTGCCCAAGTTTCCAAATGGTCAGTCTACCCCTGGCAAGGCCTCTTCTGATTGGAACCTGTCCTGTTAAACCACTGTATGGTCTTGGCCACTGTGCTGCAGCTCAGTTTCAGGGTCTTGGCAATCTTCTTATAGCCTCGGCCATCTTAATGCAGAGCAACAATTCTTTTTTTCAGATCGTCAGAAAATTCTTTGCCATGAGGTGCCATATTGAACTTCCAGTGACCAGTATGAGAGAGTGAGAGCGATAACACCAAATTTAACACACCTTCTCCACATTCGCACCTGAGACCTTGTAACACTAAGGAGTCACATGACACCAGGGAGGGAAAATGGCTAATTGGGCCCAATTTGGACATTTTCACTTAGGGGTGGACTCACGTTTGTTGCCAGCGGTTTAAGCATTAATGGCTGTGTGTTGAATTATTTTGAGGGGACAGCAAATTTACACTGTTATACAAGCTGTACACTCACCACTTTACATTGTAGCAAAGTGTCATTTCTTCAGTGTTGTCACAAAGATAGAATTAAAATATTTACAAAAATGTGAGGAGTGGACTCACTTCTGTGAGATACTGTATATGTAATTTTTTATTTTATTTTTTTGCTTTAGTTACAATGTAATCTCCTACAGTTTTCCATTTATTCTCATGTTTAATTAGTCCATTGAAACAATCAGTTGACTTTTTTCTTCAACCCTATTGAGATGGGAAAACACTGCCTTCTTGTGGAGGAACTAGAGTACTGCAGACACCAGTCCCATTTATATGGGCGAAATTCATAAAACTGTCACAGCCTAAACACAAAGCAATATTAAATGTGTTTTTAAATATACGGATTGTTTGTGAAACATATATTATTTAAAAAGCACACTTATTTGCTTTTTTGTACTATTTTGATAGGTACACACATAGCTAAATGTATTATTAGTAAAATGTAGAAGTTGGCTCTTTAAATGGATGACAAGGCCCTTTAGAGGCTTCCTTGACTGGCAGGTTTGGGAAAGCTTCCCCTATTACAGATATCCATTCTGGCCTGTGACTATTAGCAAACGTCTCTTAGAGATAGCAGTCTGCTGCATTGGATATAAAAGGAGTTAGTGCCTAAAGGTGTACAGGCTGGGTGTGATATTCCAGGTAGTAAGAGGCATTATTTACATCAAAGGTAATCCTGGTGGAGAGGTTTGCTCTAGAACAGTATTCCTTATGGTGAGTACATCTTTCTTAGATTATTACAAAACTTGTCAAGGTTTGTATTTTGTGCAGTTGCTTCTTAGCAGAAGATACTTTATCCAGGCGGCTCAGGTAGAAAGACTCATTAGGTACCGGGGTGGAATGACCATTTGGACACTGGGCACTGCCCGGGGGCCCGGAGTCAGTAGGGGGCCCCATGAGATGCCCCTGGTACCTTTCATAGGTTTTTTTGGGAGTGGTTTGAGTGTGGGCGAGGACACAGGGGTCCCATGATCCCCTATTGATCCCCAGGGGCGGACTGACCATTTGGAAACTCGGGCACTGCCCGAGGGCACAGGGTCAGTAGGGGGCCCCATGAGATGCCCCTGGTACCTTTTCATAGGCTTTTTTGAGTTTGGGCAAGGACACAGGGGCCCCATGATCCCCTATTGCTGGGGGCCCCATGAGTTGTCAGTCCACCCCTGTTGATCCCCTATTGTCTGGGGGCCCCATGAGTTGTCAGTCTGCCCCTGTTAGCTACCCAAACCATTGGAAAATGTTATCTTTTATAGTGCCACAAAAGCAGACAGGTGATGCAAACTGGCAATAGATGACTGAGCTGGGGACATGTGAGGCTAAGGAGTTGTATTGTGATCAGTCATCCCACCTAGAGGGTTCATGGATTTGTTCTGGGGTACCCGGTGAGCTTTTATTGCTTTCTTCTATCTTTTTCACCCTAGAATGATCTGTTGTTTCCTTAACCACTTCAAGTTCGGACACTTTCACCCACTTCCTGTCCAGGCCAATTTTCAGCTTTCAGTGCTATCACACTTTAAATGACAATTGCGCGGTCATGCAACAATGTATCCATATTAGTTTTTTTAGCATTTTTGGAGACCTATAAAACTTTATTTTGGTGTTATTTATTCACCACTGTGATTTTTATTTTTTTGCTATATAAATGAAAAAGTCCAAAAATTTTGAAAAAAAAGTGTTTTTCTTATAAAATTTTGCAAATAAATAATCTTTCTTCATAAATCTTGGCCAAAATGTATTCATCTATCTTTTTAGTGAAAAAAATTGCCCAAATTAGTTTATACCCAAAAATTATAATTTTGCAAACATTTTTTTTACATTTTTTTTTTTTTTTTAATATTATGGGTTTTTTTTACATATTGTCACCCTAACAGTACAGTGTCACCATAGTAACACTGTACTACTTGTGTGGGGTGATGAAGATTTTTTTTTCTTTTTTTACACTGATTGTTTTTTACACCCATAAAAGCTGTAAAAGCAACAATTTATCCTTCTCTCTGACTGCATTCTTGTAGCCATTGAGAAATACTGTGAGAGCTGTGATTGGTCACAGCTTGTCACATGGTACATGGCTGTTGTGAATAGCCTTGTACCATGTGACCTCTGTGATCATTCACAGATTTCACAAGTAGTAAGCAATGAAGTCAGGAAGTGACATCTTGTTTACTACTATTCATGTGATCACTGATTGGCCACACATACGTACAGCGATCGGTGGAGCGCGCACAGACAATGAATGCGGGGTGGTGTTTAGAAACGTCAACCCACTTTGGCAGCGGTCCCGTCTGGCCGTTTATCTACATGGGCTGGACGGGAAGTGGTCAAAGGCATTGTACACTTTCAAATGTGTTTTTTTTTTTGTAAACTAGGTATTAATGTAGTTATATTTCCTGTGTGTCATGGCTGATGGATTCCCTTATGTCTATGTATTCATTCACCAAAGGGACAGGTAACTTAATGCTGAAGGTCACAAAGCATCCATTCCACGCCTCATCATTTCCTCTGTGTTGCATCACAAATGTAGGAATGCAAATGTGATGAAAACATACAGGATCTCTTCCCTTCATTTCCCTGCCTGCTTGTGGTTGTTTTAGATCTAATTACTAATTTTCACCTGCAAAATACTAGACTGAGAGACCCAGGATTGTGGGATATGCAATTTCCCAGAACCCTTGGGCACAACCAGGGGTGAACTGACCATTTGCCCGAGGGCCCAAGGTCAGTAGGGGGCCCCATGAGGTGCCCCTGGTACCTTTCATAGGCTTTTTTGGGTGTGGTTTGAGTGTAGGCTCCATGAGTTGTCAGTCTGCCCCTGGGCACAACACTCACAATTATACACCATTCAGAGAATGAATCGTTTATTAGTACTATACTACAATAAGGTAGTTTATACTTTATGTATGTAAACTTTACAAAAACATTACATGTGTACAGTATATGGACAGGAACTGCCAACATGATCCAGTGTAGTTTTCAAGCCTGTGTAAATGAACCCTTATACCTTACCTTATTGGAGGGTAGCTTGCCATGGGTCTGAACTGCAAATGCAGTGCTTCTGCCATAAGAACACAGAGCCAGGTTTACCTTTTAGACACAGTAGGCACATCCCTGAATACATCCTCTTGTGATGAAACGCGTTGGACGGAGTTTTAGACAATGACGCTATATGGTTTGCACATGCAGCCACTTATGGTTTGGTGTGCTTATTCATATACCATATATAAGCCCATTTTTATTCTCATTGGTTTGGAGCATTTTCATTCTCATCTGATTTTTGAGGCATTGATTCTAATCTCTTTAAAAAATGTGTTTGTACAACCATTGAAGAATTTTTTAATTTATTTTTTGCAGGCGATGTTCATATTATTCTCTGTGTATCATCACCTCTGGCGAGCACAGTGGTTAGGGCTCCTTTATCATGGTATGGGGATTGTACCACACCAAAGCAATTTCTGACCTCTGGAAACTGGGGTCCATCCTTCTGGTAAACCATGATTCACACAAGGTGGCAGTGTTGGTAGTTCCATATTGAACGATTCTCTGCCCTCTCCTCTGTGAACTATGGTTTGGGAATGAACAACTATACATTAAAAAGACCTTTGGAACAGTATGATCTAATACTTTAAAGAGCCATTTGTAAATATACTGCTCAAAAAAAAATTTAAGGAACACTTTGAAAACACATCAGATTTCAATGTGGAAAAATATCATGCTACATACTGATATGGACTGGGTAATGTGTTAGGAATGTAAGGATGCCCCATCGTTTGATAAAAATGAAAATGATCAACCTACAGAGGACTGAATTCAAAGACACCCAGAAAATCAAAGTGAAAACATGAATGCAGCAGGATAGTCCATTTTGCTGAAATTTCATTGCAGCAACTCAGAATGGTACTCAGTAGTTTGTATGTCCCCCACGTGCTTATATGCATGCCTGACAATGTCGGGGCATGCTTCTAATGAGACAACGGATGGTGTCCTGGGGTATTTCCTCCCAGATCTGGACCAAGGCATCACTGAGGTGCAACCTGGCGGCGTCGGATGGACTGAAACATGATATCCCAGAAGTGTTCTACTGGATTTAGGTCAGGCGAGTGTGGGGGCCATTCAATGGTATCAATTCCTTTATCCTCCAGGAACTGCCTGCATGCTCTCTCCACATGAGGCCGGGCATTGTCGCGCACCAGGAGGAATCCAGGACCCACTGCACCAGCGTAGGGTCTGAGAATGGATCCAAGGATCTGATCCCGATACCTAATGGCAGTCAGGGTGCCATTGTGTAGCCTGTAGAAGTATGTGCGTCCCTCCATGGATATGCCTCCCCAGACCATCACTGACCCACCACCAAAACAGTCATGCTGAATGATGTTACAGGCAGCATAACATTCTCCACGGCTTCTCCAGACCCTTTCACGTCTGTCATGTGCTCAGGGTGAACCTGCTCTCATTTGTGAAAAGCACAGGGCGCCAGTGGCGGACCTGTCAATTCTGGTGTTCAATGGCAAATGCCAATTGAGCTCTATGGTGCTGGGTAGTGTGCACAGGGCCCACTAGAGGATGTCAGACCCTCAGGCCACCCTCATGAAGTCTGTTTCTGATTGTTTGGTCAGGGACATTCACAACAGTGGCCTGCTGGAGGTGATTTTGTAGGGCTCTGGCAGTGCTCATCCTATTCCTCCTTGCACAAAGGAACAGATACCTGTCCTGCTGATGGGTTAAGGACCTTCTATGGCCCTGTCCAGCTCTCCTAGAATAACTTCCTGTCTCCTGGAATCTCCTCCATGCTCTTGAGACTGTGCTGGGAGACACAGCAAACCTTCTGGCAATGGCATGTATTGATGTGCCATCCTGGAGGAGTTGGACTGCCTGTGCAACCTCTGTAGGGTCCAGGTATCACCTCATGCTACCAGAAGTGACACTGACCCTAGCCAAATGCATAACTAGTTAAAAACAGTCAGGAAAGATGAGTAGGAAAAAAATGTCAGTGGCCTCCACCTGTAAAACCATTCCTGTTTTGGGGATCGGCTCATTGTTGCCCATCTAGTGCACTTGTTGTTAATTACATTAACACCAAAGCAGCTGAAACTGATTAACAACCCCCTCTGCTACTTCACTGACCAGATCAATATCCCAGGAGTTTAATTGACTCTGATTAAAAAGTTTTCAAATTTGTTTTGAGCAGTGTATATACAATGAAGAACACTTGGTGAAGGAGAAAATATATATTTTTTGTTTACATTTTTTCATAGAGCTGCAGTCTTTATGATAACTTTTTCAAAGGCTCTATATATCAGTCTTCCTGCAAACTGCTGGTTTATTTGTATTATTTTGGGTGTGTTATAGCACAGACTTTTGTGTTTGTTATATTTTAATCATGTCCCTTTTTTTTTTTTTTTTCGCA
The DNA here is from genome assembly GCF_062004578.1 of Staurois parvus. Taxonomy (NCBI): domain Eukaryota; kingdom Metazoa; phylum Chordata; class Amphibia; order Anura; family Ranidae; genus Staurois; species Staurois parvus. Next base: position 8,094,128 of record NW_028317933.1, read on the forward strand.
TTTTTTTTTCTCATAACCAGTAGATCGTCATCTCAAATAAGATTATTTATAGATTATCATAATATTCTAAGCCATGGTAGGAACAGGAAAACTGTTTAAATATCCTATGTACAAGAAATAATCTTAGAAGAGAGTTCTTATTCACGGCACCAGAAGTGGTTGGCCCTGAGGTTCCAGTGATGAAGATCAAGCCCTGGTCAAGAATATTATTTTTCAATAGTTTAAGAAAAACTGTTTATTTCACTTGTGGAAAGAAGAAAGCTAGAAATGAAGACAGTTTTACACTTGTTTAGTGGTTTCCGATCTGATTACACCTCCAGAACGTAGACTCACTCCATAACTGAACGTAGCAGGAAGCCACACACAAGGGACCACTTGCCCAGACAGGCAATCAGTTTTATATACTACCTCAAGGCAAGCAATGCCAAGTTGCTCAGCTAGCTACAGAGTGGATAGCAAAATGCTTTAGTTCAACGTATCTTAGATACATTAATACCAAACAAGGCATTCAGCACACAGTACAATTCAGGTTGAAAATCCTAAATGCTACAGTAAGATTGCATAGGGACTGGGATGTCAACTTTCTTTGGGGATTTGGGGAAATTTAATCTAGATTTAGCTGTCAACACTTTTTTTTGCTAGTCTGCCTTTCCATTTGCTTGTAGTTCTCACGACAACTTCCTCAGCAACTAAACAAGCAGCTAAAAACTCATAGCTCACATTAAAGAATTACATGCACTGTAGGAAAAAAAAACATGCCCTTTAGAAAAAATACTCCTAGGTTTTCTGCCTGTATGACCCTTACAAATGTGCCTTGTCAACAAATCTCAGAGATTGTATAGAGAATAGTCTTGTTATAGGAATTCCCACTCTTTGAATTATGAATTTTCAAGTCAGCAATTGGTTGGCTCTGAGGAAGAGGCAAGTCCAAGAAACGCGTCAGGCTATTGGATGTCTACACTCCCTATTGCAGACTGTTGACCCAGCTGTTCTTTTATGATGTGCCTTGACTTTATTGTCGTTTGTGAGTATAACACCTGCTTTATTTCTTATAAAACATTTTTTATGGTAATGCACTAGCACTGTGCGCCCTCTGTTTGTTCTTTCCACAAGAGATGGCCATAACTGTGCTCACAGTGGCGTGGGAGCCTCCATGGTTGGATGGTGCGGGGTCCGGTCTCTGGGACTCCGTGTGATTGTGCTCACAGTGGTGTGGTGGGAGTCTTCAGTAGCCATGGATGGATGGTGCAGGCAAGGGTTCAGTCTTTGACTCCATGTCCATGCTGCTCACAGTGGCATGGTGGTAGGAATGTGCGAGCTAGGATCCGATATCCGGGTTGGGACTCGGGAGGCATGCCCACTGCCGTGCTGATGTTCATTCAAACTGACTCACTGTACATGCGCCTGCCTGGTCGAAAATGGCTGAGCATGTCTGAACCCTCTCAGCTTCAGAACTGCACATGCACAGTTCCAAAGTCATCCCGCAGCCATATTTTTTATGGACTGTTGGAAACCCTGCTGTCACCCCTCTGGTGGGTGTCACCTGGGTGTGCTCCGCATCCTCCACACCCCCATAGTGACACCACTGGATTGGAAAAAAAGAATCTTATATCTATGGCCAGATTTAGCATAGGTTTAAATGTAACCCACGATGCAATAATAAAGTTGTCATTACTGACCCTTTTCTGAAAATATTAGTTGCCTAGCTGTCTCTGTCTTCAATACCATTAGTGTTCAAAAGACTAGATTTTAGCTCCATGTTCCCTGCAGGCTGCTCCTGGCAGTCATGTGTGCCAAATGAGACAGAGCTGGTCCTGTCTATTTCTAAAGTCTAACCATGGATTCATAGCCACTCTGACCATGTGACTCCAGCATTTTTCTTTCAAATATCCTTATTATACATGGGTGGAAACAACCTACCCACCACATTCCCCTGCTCTGACCCATTTCTCCCTAATTGAAGGCTTACAATATAACTAAAGGTAAAACATTTTTTCTAGTTTTGGACAGAGTGGAGATGGATTAGAACACCTGTCAGGTTTGTATTGCTTGCTGTGCCCTGTTATGGACATTCAACCTCTCTATTTGTCCTGTTTTTCATTACTACCAAGAGAAAAAGTAAAGGAAAATCTCAAGTTTTAGTCACCAGAACAGGAACACAGGGGAAATCTTCCAATGGCAACTCTTGTTCTAGTGGCCCTGGTGACAAACAGGGACTTCCCCACTTTGGAGGGTTTTTTTCTAACTTCCTATTTTGGCTACAGGACAGAAAGTGAAAGGAAATCTCCCCAATGGGGCAAAGATGGCAAAACAAAAGCTAAAGGTGTTAGACCTTTCTCTCACTCTATCTCAAATGTAAAAGAAACGTTTTGCCTCCAATTCTATTTTGATCATATGAGTGGAGTTACTGACCTGGAACAAACATACAGTCGATGACTTCAGAGTATAGTCAACACTCGTAAACTGCCAATGGATCAGAATGGCAGCCAGGCAACTAGCATTTTTAGTAGGGATCATCAAAGATATCTTCCATATTTTCACACAATAGGTATACTTTCCTAGGACATAACAGTAAATAAGTAGAGAAGACCGTTATTTCTGGGCCCCTGAAGTCCACAGGCCCAATGTGTAAGTGCTCTTCCCATTTATGTACCAGCTGTATGAGTAACTTATATTTCGTACATCATAGATAGCATGGTATTCTATATGTAAAACTCACTTCACAAAGATGATGGCAGTAGTTTTCATTCTAAAATATCACTAGCTTCTGGATAGAATTATCAGCAAGCTATAAAGCATCTATTGAAGAAAACAGGAAAAGAAGCAATTAGAATAGAGAGTAGAGAGAAAATAAAGTGGGTTAAGATAAACTAGAGAAATAGGGGCTTTCAATAGTTAAATGTTAATTCATGCCAGCAATAACAGTTCTACATTTATACACTTTTTTTTGGAAATTTTAAAGTGACTATGTTGCTAGAACCTATTTTTGCTTTCTGCAAGGAAAATGTAAGGTGGGACACAGATGTGGGCCATTGTAGTTCCTCTATCTAACTGCTAATGACCCCATTGGTGGAGTGTGAGCAGTGACTTCAGGTTGAGTGGAAGCCCTATCCTGCTAGAGGGGCACCATGGGATAAATATCTATAGCTTGGTGGGAAGAAAGCAAGGTAGTAGTAACTGTTACTGGAAGAAGTGGTCTTCATATTCGTATTCTTCCTGTTGGACCATCAATGCTTAAGATGTAGTTGGAAATCCTTTACCATGATGAGAGGAGACTTTACAGTTTGGGACCAGGGGCGGACTGACCATTGGGAAATTCAGGCACTGCCCGAGGGCCCGGGGTCGGTAGGGGGCCCCATGAGATGCCCCTGGTACCTTTTTCATAGGCTTTTTTGAGTTTGGGCAAGGACACAGGGGCCCCATGATCCCCTATTGCCCGGGGGCCCCATGAGTTGTCAGTCCCAGGGGCGGACTGACCATTTGGAAACTCGGGCACTGCCCGAGGTCAGTAGGGGGCCCATAAGATGTCCCTGGTACCTTTTTCATAGGCTTTTTTTAGTTTGGGCAAGGACACAGGGGCCCCATGATCCCCTATTGCCCGGGGGCCCCATGAGTTGTCAGTCCGCCCCTGGTCAGTCCACTCCTGTTTGGGACTAATACATCCCCCTGCTTTGGGATGCTGGACTCTGGGACACCCTCTTGTAAGTACCTGCATTACTGAACTCTACTATGGACTGTTTGTAATCTTGAAGTTGTTTGTCATTAACCCTCATCGAAGTCTGACTTTTACATTATGTTATAAATTTAGTAAACTCTTGAAAAGACACTCTTTGGCGTGGACTACTCTTTTCTCTATCCTACTTGGTAATGTCTCCTGTAAACAGCCCTTTGCATTGGGGTCACCATGAGGTCCTTTGTGTGCTAGGGTTAGGACAGTTGTGAGAGTATCCTCGACTGTGCTGGTTAGGCCAAGCTGGGTTGCCCTTCAGGTGATCCCTAAGTGACCAGTTCTGGGATCCTGAGGGCTCTATGCTGAAAGTACTAACCTGGATCAAGGGAATCCACTGTGGTCTAAGTAGGATTGGGTTATATGTTGCATTCCCCTGCTACACAGCAAAAACAATAATTGTTGGCCGCCACTTATGGGTGTGTGAGATGCCTGGTCTACAGCTGAGTGCTGTGGTTCCACCCTCTGAACCCTGTACTGATATTATGGCTGGTGGAAGGAACCAGAGCATATAGGTGACTAGGCATGAATCCAACACTCCCAGAAGTGTCAAATGCTAAATGAATTCAGCAAGCTTAGCTCTGCAAGAAAGTGAAGATTGGCAACATGGGAGGTAGTGGTGGGATAAGTGAGCATAAATTCTGTTCAGGGAGACCTTAGTTTCAAGTTTTTATTCCAGCAACAGAATCACTTTACCATTTTAAAATGAAAATTTAGGAAGAAAAATAATGCACATAAAATAACTCACAAGGCATTTGACCCTCTGGTTAGGCTCCAAGATTTTAGTTTGTTGCTAGCTCAAGCTGTAGTACTGTATGGAAAATGTACACTGTACCACAATCTTAGCACAAGGGGAGAGCAATCCCCACTAAAAATAATTCTCAACTCATATATAATTTATTAGCTCAGCAAAAGAAAACTCAACATGAGAAAAATTGGGGTCACATGTTTCAGGAAGCACAAATTTCATTCACTTTCACACTTGTTAAATAAAGCAGTAAACAATATATTGATCATCGTGCACCAAACTCGCATTACTCAGTCGGATTTCTCCTTTCACTTCCTTAGAAAGCAGGCAGGACATTAAAGTTTCGTTTTTGACTAGTTATCATGGGTCACTGCATTTTGCTTTTACCATATAGAACAGGCCTGCTGGAGACAAAATTCTATCTTGTATTCAGTACCTGTGAGATAGTCTGCACTTTTATGAACAAATGCAATGCAGAAATATAAATATATATCTTTAAACATATACTTTTTACATATAGACATCCTTCTGTGCACAGGAATATACATGTTTAGCCAAAAGATAAGAGTACTTCCAGAACAAAATCCTCTCTCTCCTACCCATATGAAAGTCAGAAAAATCCTACTTCTGCTTAACCTGGGATGGAGGCTTGCATGAAAAGTAAACGTACCCTTTAAGGTCTAACTCTAACCAAAAAAAGTTCTTTTAGTTTTGAATAGAGTGGTGCCTCTGTAAAAATTTGGCTCTAACCCTTCTTTACCGTATCCAAGCAAAATAAAAAATTAAATGTATACCTGTGAACCAGACTGTGGACATTTAAGTGTTCACATATTCATAACAAGCAGTAACAAAGCTTTAGAAAATGCAATCCTGAATCTCTTCAGCTGCTTTTACTGTAAAGTTGTTCATTATCAAAATCCTCAAATGTCACAAAAAGTCTGGTTTCAGTTGGTTTCTAACAGCTTAGAAACATGAGCTGTGTGTTTATATTAAAAGGATGGTAGGCTTCTGAGATTTACTATCTATACAAAATAGCTAACATTTCTTTTCCTCTGTTGTGAAGTTTGAAGATTAATTTCTCCACCATGCCTCTAGCCACAGAGATGAATTGGGGCTCTAGTAAAGTGCTCATACTGCTTGTTCTTAATTTGTAAATACTTTAGTGTGCACAGTCTGGTCACAGGGTTTTACTTTAAGGTAAACTGTCATAAACCTGAACAAATAAAACTGAGCACAGGATACAAAATGCATGAGTGGAAGTTACCTTCTGACATTGCGGGGTTTATTTACTAAAGCTGGAGAGTCCAAAATCAGACTCCCTTCTGCATAGAAACCAATCAGCTTCTAACCTCAGCTTGTTCAATGAAGCTTTGGCAATGAAACCTGGAAGCTGATTGGTTTCTATGCAGAAGGGAGTCTGATTTTGGACTCTCCAGCTTTAGTAAATAAACCCCTGCATGTCAAAATGATCTGTACATTCAAATAAAAAGAAGGGTCAATGTACATGCAAATCTCGACCATTTCTGTAAAAATTATTATTTTCCTTTCTCCCTCTTACCTCACAAGACTATTTTCCAGTGAAGCAATTCATCCCAGCAAAGCCCAATTCCTAGGCTATATATATATAAAAATAAAAAAATAAAGTAGACTTGGGCTCTAAGGTCCAATACTGGACAGGGTGGCCCAAACTAAGAATTTGCAACAAAAATGTAAGATGTGTTTGCTATTTTAGTAGCCTACAGTTGCAAGAAAAAGTATGTGAACCCCTTGGGATTACGTGGAGTTTTGCATGAATTGGGCATAAAATGTGCTCTGAACGTCATCTAAATCACAACAATAGAAGAACACAGTCTGCTGAACATAATACTACACAAACATTAGATGTTGCCATGGTTTAATTGCACATAACATGTAAACATTCACAGTGCAGGGAGGAAAAAGTATGTGAACCTTTAGACTTAATAACTGGTTGACCCTCCTTTGGCAGCAATCACCTCAACCAAACATTTCCTGTAGTTGCAGATCAGACCTGCACAACGATCTGGAGTAATTTTGGACCACTCCTCTTCACAAAACTCTTTCAGTGTAGCAATATTCTTGGGATGTCTGGTGTGAATCGCTCTCTTAAGGTCATGCCACAGCATTTCAATCGGGTTGAGGTCAGGACTCTGACTGGGCCACTCCAGAAGGCGTATTCTGTGCTGTTGCAGCCATTGTTTTGTTGAATTACTTGTATGCTTTGGGTCTTTGTTCTTTTGAATCACCCATCCTCTGCGGAGCTTCAGTTGGTGGACAGATGGTCGTACGTTTTCCTGCAAAATGTCTTGATAAACTCTGGAATTCATTTTCCCATCAATGACAACAATCCGTCTAGGCCCTGAGGCAGCAAAGCAGCCCCAAACCATGATGCTCCCTCCGCCATGTTTTACAGTGGGGATGAGGTTTTGATGTTGGTGTGCTGTGCCTTTTTTTCTCCACACATAGTGTTGTGTGTTCTTCCCAAACAACTCAATCTTGGTTTCATCTGTCCACAGTATATTTTGCCAGTAGTGCTGTGGAACATCCAGGTGCTCTTTTGCAAACTTCAAACGTGCTGCAATATTCTTTTTGGACAGCAATGGCTTCCTCCATGGTGTCCTCCCATGTACTCCATTCTTGTTTAATGTTTTCCTTATTGTAGGTGTGTCAACAAAAATGTTAGCATGTGCCAGAGATTTCTGTAGGTCTTTAGCTGACACTCTGGGATTCTTCTTTACCTCATGCAGCATTCTGCACTGTGCTCTTGCAGTCATTTTTACAGGACGACCACGCCTAGGGAGAGTAGCAACAGTGCTAAACTTTCTCCATTTGTAGACAGTCTGTCTTACCGTGGGCACATGAACATCAAGGCTTTTGGAGATACTTTTGTAACCCTTTCCAGCTTCATGCAAGTCAACAATTCTGGATTGTAGGTCTTCTGAGAGCTCTTTTCTGCGAGGCATGGTTCACATCAGACAGTGCTTCTTGAAACCAGTAAACCCAAAACAGGTGTGTGTTTTTTAAGGGCAGGACAGCTGTCAGCAACACATCCAATATCATCACACTGATTGGAGTCAAGGTTGGCTCACTCCTGGCTCCAATTAGCTCTGGGAGAAGTCATTAAGCTAGGGCCTCACATACATTTTCCTCCCTGCACTGTGAATGTTTACATGTTATGTGCAATTAAACCATGGCAACATCTAATGTTTGTGTAGTATTATGTTCAGCAGACTGTGTTCTTCTATTGTTGTGACTTAGATGACGTTCAGAGCACATTTTATGCCCAAATCATGCAAAACTCCACGTAATCCCAAGGGGTTCACATACTTTTTCTTGCAACTGTATATCTTTTGATTCACAGATCACGCTGACATTCAGTGAATGTAAACAATTCTTACACATTTTTGTATCATATGTTTCATTTGAATTGTCCAAGTGTGTGACAAGTTTACTGTTAGCATATTAAAACTCTTTAAATACAAATTGAACTGTACACATATACATATCTTCTGTGATTTCAATAACTATATTAGACTGCTGTGTTGTATTAGACAGGGCTTTTTTGACAGTAGAGAACAAGATCTTCTGCCTATAGCAACAAATCCAACTATTAATTTCAACACAGCAGGTGAAAATAAAAGAAGTATTGGATTGGCTACTATAGGCAAGACTATTTTGCCTTCATACAATTTAATTGCTTAGACTGTATCTTAAAGCGACTCTATCTAAAATAAACGTTCCAAAAAAGGGTCTTCTACAAAGAAGATTCCTCTCCCACACCCTGAAGACATTTTTGGATGTGTGAGTTTCCTAGTTCCAGTGGTTGAACCCACTGGCCTCTACATTACTACTTTGACCTGTAGTGACGTTTGTAGGTCACCTGGGGACCATTGGAGGGGGACCATGAGTTTGACACTCTTGGATGTATAAGATTCTGAAGAGTCAGCGGTTTCTCTTTAATATATGGGAGTTTGGCGTTGTGGGTGGCAGGATAGCAGGGCAGACGTCAGAAATTTTGGGGCCCCTTACACAAATTTAGGCCTGGGCCTTCAACCCACCCCCCTTACCCCCGGGCCTGACCACCAACATTCCCCAGGGCCCTGCCTTATTGAATCCTCCAGTGCCAGCCTCAATAAGAAAAATAAAAAGCTTTATTCCTTCAGGTTACCCTTGCACATGGAAGCACTTGGGTGCTCAGTAAAAGAACATACTGAGCAGCCAAATCAAGCTCTGGTGTCCACTCCATTAACCACTTAAGCTCCAGAAGATTTTAATCCCTTCATGACCAGGCCATTTTTTTCTATTCAGCACTGAGCTACTTTAACTAGCAATTGTGCGGCCATGCATCACTGTACCCACATCAAATTTATATAATTTTTTTCCCCCACAGCTTTTTTGGTGATATTTGATAACCACTGGTTTTAATTTTTTTATTATATAAACAAAAAAAGACTGAAAATGAATAAATAAATAAATAAAAATATCAGCGACATATAGCAGGACTGCAAAGGTGTTGTGGACAATCTGACACTAACTGACACTTGTAGGAACTGGCTAACTGACATCACCAGTGACACTAATACAGTGATGAGCACTAATAATATACATGGTCATGGTACTAATGACACTGGCTGGGAAGGGGTTAACATTTAGGGGCAATCAAAGGGTTAACTGAGTGCCTAGCAAGTGTTAATGTGTTAACTGTGTGGTGTTTTCACTAAGCAATGTGCCGGTTCTTATTCTCTGCTTTGCATGAAGACAAAAATCATCACTTCGCCGCTGTCAATAGAGAGCTCTGTGTTGTTTATCAACACAGAGCTCTCTCCTGTCATTCGCTCTGCCAATCAGCAGGGCTCAACCATAAATCATTGGCAGGGGACCTGGTCATCGGCATGTGTTGGGGTGAATGACAGCACAGCCAGGGAGGCAGGCGTGTGCACACCCCCTACCCGTAAACCCTGCCACTTGCCCTTAGCAGGGCTAACTGTAAAAAAGAACTACATGCTCGAAACTGCATGTCATGGGTGTCAGGTAATATGATTTGCACATCCCTGTATTTGTATGTGGTATGGTAAGTTCAATGGAGGTAGGAGAACATTTCCCAGGTCTGCTCTGCCTGCCTAGATCACAGTGCCCCCCCAGGTGACATTGGCCCTGTACCCAGATCCCTGCCCATCTACACCACTATCATCTGTATAACCCCTCCCCCCCAACCTGCATTATTGCCCTATCTCTTCTATCCCCCCCTTCCCCTCCTGAAAGCTGCCCCATGGATCACCTGCAAAGATTTCATTTTCTTCCTAAAAGTGTTATGATGGTGAGACTTCATTCATTTCCAAGGGACTTGGGAGCTGCAAAGCAAGCTGAGCTTAAACACACATTTCTGCTAAATTTATGGAGAGGACTAAGAGGATAAAACATATAGTACAGAGATGGAGGTATGTGGCAGGCATTGTGCAATGGAAGGATCAGGGGCAGGAACAGATAAATCCATCTGTTAATGCTTCTCATCAGCAATCACTAGAAATAAAAAGTAAGATCATCCTGGTTACTTACTGCCTAGCTGGCTCCCTACACGTGTCTCCACTGCAGCTTTCCCGACATGGGGTCTCCTCACACAACGAAGAGCTGAATCTCTGTAGCTGTGTGATCTACTGTGTCTGTGTACACGTGGCAGTCACAACTAGAGGAAACAGTGGGGGCAGAACAAGGCAACAACCCAATAGTTGGGGCCTGTCACCTGGGCCCCCTACATATGTGTGGGCTGCCCCACCCGTGATGGTGGCCCTGCAAGAATAGTATTGTCTTCTATGCAAAGGAACCACTTTTGAGACTTTTATTTTAGTGACAAGTTGCTTTAAATTAGTTTAATTGTTTCTTAATTTTTTTTTATGAAAAGTCACACTGAAGTGTTCAAATTGTCTCACTTACATGGTTTGTTAAAAAGTCAGTCCTCCAAAACCGTATTTCAGTCTTTGGTAAGTGCTGGAAACCTAAACTAAGAGTTTCTTATATGTTTCATGGACTCTGTTGAGGTTGTTCCCGGGTTTGCACACCTGCTGAGTCCATTATGTGTTTTTACTTTTCCTGTTGGATGTTTTAATTTGAATATATCAGAATGCAACTGTAAGAGCTGGTAAGGGTGGCCGAGAACATCTAAGACTCCAAGGTGGACAGGCATAGTCAGGAATAGCAGGGAGATCTTGCTGTATCCAAGGCAGACAAGAAACACTGGGGCTGACTCAGGCTCCATCTATAACTAAAATATCAATTTAGGTGCAATTGCCCCTATAAGGGGTATACAACCTTGTTCCTGTTCAGTGTGCTTATGTTACTTTGCTGTCATCTCCATAAGGACCAGTAAGAAGGGAACTGGATTGAAGTAGCTAGAAAGGACCGCTACTTACATACAAGTCATATAAACTACACATTGATTTGTAACAGTTGGATTGTACTACTCCACCTCAACCAGCCTAAATAGTTAATTTTCTATCACCCATTTTTTTGCTAATTTGTTGTTTAGGGCAACTAAGACAGTTCTTATTTCAGACCATATGGTAGGTTTGGCCTATGTTTCCTTATAATAAAACAGATTATAGGTGAAAGTGCGGCACTTACACAATTCATCATAGGGCACTTTTAGAGTAAGCCAAGGGGAGTCTTTGACCTCGTTGCTTCAAATATAGTCATATGTTTTAGCACTGATGTCACCACTGATAAAAGAAAATATAACATACAAATATGCACGTCACTGTTAAGATATTCACATGTCATAAATGTGTTTAAAACATGAGCAGATTGATCTTTTTCACTGGGTCTATGGGAAGCCAAAAATTCTCCATCCAATCAATTTTAGGTGCTACACAACCATATCAACTGTCCTGTGCAAGGTCTGTTTAGTTTGCTAGCAAATGCCTATATCCTATAGAAAAGGCCATACAGAACATATGCATGGCAAAATAAATAAAAAATCGTGCCATTCAGGTCTCTGTCATACAAGAAGACTAATTTAAAATGCACAGCGACACTTGAAAAATAATCAGTAATAGACTTCTGCAAGAATTCAAACTACTATTATAGTAATTTGAACCTAAACATTTGTGGCTGATACTCTTTACCAAAAAACTCCACCAAAGTATGGCGTGGGTTGGGGTTTGTACTCACCAGCCCACCCTGTTCAACTAACCAATGTAACCAGCCAGTGATAATGCAAACTCGGCTGAAGAGCCAAACAGGACTTGCATGGATAGAATTGGATTTGGGGCAGATCCCACCCAGTCATACTCCCCTCCCCCCCAAAAAGGAAAATACATATTAAGTGGTGTTCTGCTGTAATACATAGATACACATAGTTGCATTTATACAATATGTACTGTATGCAAAACTTCATACACTTTATGTACAGAATTACACTCTCTGTGTAAGCACTCATGGACCAGTCTATATACATGTATTTGTACAAATATTTCTATACATATGGTCATTCCAAAAGGACAATATATGGTCAAAAGCTTTTGGACACCTGACTGTCACAGCTATTATATGGCCAAAACTATGCTGACACCGCTCTAAATATTGAGTTAAGACATATCCAATGAAGAGTGGAGAGGCGCGAAACCTATGAAAAGTTTGTCTATTTGTAATTCAGCTAAACCATTTAAATATTTTCAAACATCTGAAATGTTGAATTTCTGGAGCACAAGTTCCACTGAAGACAATATAAAAAGCAACACATGCAAAATTGTTTTGGGAAGCTTTTAGCAGTCCTGTTGAAGAGATAAATAGGCCAAAAAAAAACCCAGCCTGAGCTACTTTGATGAAGGATACTAAGAAAGAAGGCTTGGGATCTTGTGGCACTGGAAGTCAAGCTAAGGGTGCCCAGATGACAGCAGGAGCACATAAAAGGCAGAACAAGCCTCTAAAGCAGTCTTTGGTCCCTTTGCAAATCCAAACAGCAAAGATTACACTAAAATTTGGATTAAGATGTGACCTACCAAATCCATGACCTTGAAACCATATTTAATGTCATCTAAAATTCAGGACAACTCCAGTGAAGGGCACTGTTAATGCTACAGCATACAAGGACAGTTTAGATAATTGTGAGGTTACAACCTTCTGGCAAAAGTTTGAAAAAGGCCCTTTTTTGTTTCAGCATGACTGAGCACTTGTGAATAAAGTCAGCTCCATAAAGACATGGTTTGACAAGTTTGGTGTGGAGGAACCCGAGTATCCTGTACCAGAGACCTGACCCAACTTTACTGTACACCTAATGAAATGGAATGTCAATTGCAAGTGACCTCATGAACTTTCTTTTGGATGAATGGGAACAAATTCCAAAATCTTGTGGAAAGTTTTCCCAGAAGAGTGAAAGCTATTAAAGATGCAAGACAGGGAGGGGTCAATGTCATATTAATGCCCATGGTTGTGGAATGGTATGCCCAACAAGCTCATATAGTTGTGATGGTCAGGTGTCCACAAACTCCTGGTCATATAGTGTATATATGTACACTTTGCTCTGCGTATAACACAGATAAAGGACTTTAAATAAGCTGCAGTCATGACAGCCGACAGCATCGTAAGATTTTGCTGGCTTCTTCCTCTTCTTCAGATGTAGCTTTTAGCCGTAAAATTGGGGGATCCCCACTAGTGGGTGTATAATACACAGGCGTACCATTGGAACACCATGGGGGTGTGCCAGGATCACTAGAGTAGTCTACATTGCCAGACCCAAGCAACTCACTGGTACTCCGTGCGAGGTACCTGCTCTGTTTTGCTGCCATTCTCTGCCGCTTCAGCTCAGAAAGCGTAAGCGGGGCCTGGTCCATGATGCTGCTCCACATAGGGCTTTGTGTATATGAGGAGAGGGAGTGGTTGGAGCTGCCATTGGAAAGGGGGGTAGGGACTGGTGAGTCAGCAATGGTTTGAGAACAATAAAAAGGAGGGACTGGAGAGCAGAAACCATTATGGTATTGAGCTTCTGGAAAGTTATCATGATTTCCTCGAATCGGGTCAGGGTCCAAGGGTTTACTCTGTAAAGACAAACATCAAAAACACTGTTATGCTGCTGTCACTGAATAGATTACTATTTTACTTCTTACCATTCATCATTTATTTCTATAGATACTATATAAAATAGATTATATAAAAGGGTTACTATTCTATTAACATTCTTCTTTTCTGCTGGAAAATGCCTGTATTATAGTTTGGAGGTGCTGCATTAAAGCTGAACTCCAGCAAAGAAGTTGAGTACACATTAACAATTGGATAACATATACATGGACTGTAATGGGGAGGAATTGTAATCCAGTTTAGCCCATTTTGTGATCCTGCTGGGATCAGGGGTGGACTGACCATTTGGAAACTCGGGCACTTCCCGAGGGCACGGAGTCAGTAGGGGGCCCCATGAGATGCCCCTGGTACCTTTTTCATAGGCTTTTTTTAGTTTGGGCAAGGACACAGGGGCCCCATGTTCCCCTATTGCCCAGGGGCCCCATGAGTTGTCAGTCTGCCCCTGGTTGGGATACAACCCTGTTGGACAGCAAAGCTGGCCCCTTGAACTGACCTGAGACAGTGGTTTCCCAGAGTCCAGCTTTAATAATTTAAACTTTTACTGATTTATTTAATTAGTAAAAATTATGCTAAATATGTATCAGCCTAGGTCTGTGTTTTGTTGTATTTAAATGCACTTTTGGCACAAGCTTTAGGGCCTTTTTACATTAGTGTGCTGTACACACATATAACGCACCCCCGGCAGAGACAGTGTGGGAGGCACTGGGAGCAAAGCTCGCTGCCACGCTGGAGTGATCATACAGAGGAGTAAGTGGGTGGAGAGGCAGGCAGGCAATACAGCTCAACTTTGGCTGCAGCCTGAGAGAGCGGAAGGCAGAGTGACCTGCACTCTGCTAAGCCTCTTCCTGCAGACCGGAAGCTTTTTTTGGTGCCACTGAGCCAGTGAAATCGCTGTGCAGCAGAGGTGTGGAGCAAATCGACTGTGTAGGAGACAAGTCTCTGTGGAGACAAATTTTTAGCCTTTTTTTGGTAAATTAATTGACAATGTTGCTGATTGGGAATTTGCAGTGCCTGTGACTGTCTTTTTGCTGGACTGGGCTATTTCTTTGTTGGATTGAACGATCTGTTATCTGGATAGGGGCTTTTTATTGCTGGATATGGGCCTCTCTCTTTCCTGGATATGGGGATATCTCTTCCCTGGATTTGTGGCTGTCTGTTTGCTAGATATAGGGCTGTCTATTGTGGGATATGGGCCTGTCTCTTTGCTGGATATGGGGATGCCTCCTTGCTGGATATGGGCCTGTCTCTTTGCTGGATATGGGCCTGTCTCTTTGCTGGATATGGGCCTGTCTATTTGCTGGATATGGGGCTGCCTCTTGCTGGATATGGGCCTGTCTCTTTGCTGGATATGGGCCTGTCTCTTTGCTGGATATGGGCCTGTCTCTTTGCTGGATATGGGGCTGTCTCTTGTGGGATATGGACCTGTCTTTTTCTGGATATGGGGTTGTCTATTTGCTGGATATGGGCCTGTCGCTTTGCTGGATATGGGGATGTCTCTTGCTGGAGATGGGCCTGTCTCTTTCCTGAAGATGAGCCTGTCTCTTTACTGGAGATGGTCCTGTCTCTTTGCTGGATATGGGGATGTCTCTTTGCTGGATATGGGCCTGTCTTTTTTCTGGATATGGGGTATGTCTATTGCTGGATATGGGCCTGCCTCATTGCTGGATATGAGGGATGTCTATTGCTGGATATAGGTCTGTCTCTTTGCTGGATACGGGCCTGTCTCTTTGCTGGATATGGGCCTGTATCTTTGCTGGATATGGGACGTGCTGTCTCTTTGCTGGATATGGGGCTGTCTCTTGTGGAATAAGGTCAGTATCTTTGGTGAATATGAGGCTGTCTCTTTGCTGGATATGGGGTTGTCTCTTGCTGGATATGGGGATGTCTCTTTGCTGGATATGGTCCTGTCTCTTTGCTGGATATGGGGTATGTCTATTGCTGGATATGGGCCTGTCTCTTTGCTGGATATGAGGGATGTCTATTGCTGAATATAGGTCTGTCTCTTTGCTGGATATGGGCCTGTCTCTTTGCTGGATATGGGCCTGTATCTTTCCTGGATATGGGACGGGCTGTCTCTTTGCTGGATATGGGGCTGCCTCTTGTGGAATAAGACCTGTATCTTTGGTGAATATGAGGCTGTCTCTTTGCTGGATATGGGGCTGTCTCTTGCTGGATATGGGGCTGTCTATTGCGGGATATAGACCTGTATTTTTCTGTATCTGGGTCTGTCTCTTTGCTGGATATGGGGATGTCTCTTGTTGGAGAAGGACCTTTCTCTTTGCTGGAGATGGACCTTTCTCTTTGCTGGAGATGGACCTGTCTCTTTGCTGGATATTGGGATGTCTCTTTGCTGGATATGGGAATGTCTCTTTGCTGGATATGGGCCTGTCTCTTTGCTGGATATGGGGTATGTCTATTGCTAGATATGGGCCTGACTCTTTGCTGGATATGAGGGATGTCTATTGCTGGATATAGGTCTGTCTCTTTGCTGGATATGGGGATGTCTCATGCTGGATATAAGACTCTTTGCTGGATATGGGGGATGTCTTTTTGCTGGATATGGGGATGTTTCTTTGCTGGATGTGGAACTGTCTCTTTGCTGGATATGGAGCTGTCTCTTTGCTGGATGTGGGGCTGTCTATTTACTGGATGGGGCTGTCCCTCTGCTGGACTTTGCTGTCTGCTAGGTTGGGCTAGCTGTTTGCTAGATGGGGACATCTCTCTTGCTGGATATGGGTCTGTCTCTTTGCTGGATATGAGCCTGTCTCTTTGCTGGATATGGGGCTGTCTTTTTGCTGGATATGGGGATGTTTCTTGCTGATTATGGGCCTGTCTCATTGCTGGATATGGGCTGTCTTTTTTCTATATATGGGGCTGTCTGCTGGATTGGGCTAGCTGTTTGCTGGATGGGGATGCCTCTTGCTGGATATGGGCCTGTCTCTTTTCTGGATATGAGGATGTTTCTTGCTAGATATAGGCCTGTCTCTTTTCTGGATATGGGGCTGTCTCTTTGCTGGATATATGAGGATGTATTCTTGCTGGATATGGGGATGTCTCTTGATGAATATGAGCATGTCTCTTTGCTGGATATGGGCCTGTCACTTTGCTGGATATGGGCCTGTCTCTTTGCTGGATATGGGCCTGTCTCTTTGCTGGATATGGGGATGTCTCTTTGCTGGATATGGGGATGTCTCTTGCTGGTTATGAGCCTGTCTCTTTGCTGGATATGGGCCTGTCTCTTTGCTGGATATGGGAATGTCTCTTTGTTGGATATTGGGTTGTCTCTTGCTGGATATTGGGCTGTCTTTTTGCTGGATATGGGGGATGTCTCTTGCTGGATATGGGGCTGTCTGTTTGCTGGATATTGGACTGTCTCTTGCAGAATATGGGTCTGTTGAAATCATCTGGAAGTGTCTCTGAGCTTACTTTGGTTAGCGCTGGATATTTCTAATAATTTGTGCATTTTACTACATTGCTTTTTATTAACAATTTCTATACACATTACTTGAATATTTGCCCACTCACAAAGAAATGATCAGTCTAAAAATCGAATGGTAGGTGTATTGTAACACTGAGAGACAGAATAGCAACAAAAAATTCAAAAGAAATGCATGTCTAACAAATTCTGCACTGATTTGCATGTTCATGAGGGAAATAAGTATTTGATCCCCTTCACAAAACAGATTAAGGTCTGGAGACTGGCTAGGCCACTCCAGGACCTTAATGTGCTTCTTCTTGAGCCACACCTTTGTTTCCTTGGCCGTGTGTTTTGGGTCATTGTCATGCTGGAAAACCCATCCACGACCCATTTTCAATGCCCTGGCTGAGGGAAGAAGGTTCTCACCCAAGATTTGATGGTACATTGCCCTGTCCATCGTCCCTTTGATGCGGTGCAGTTGTCCTGTCCCCTTAGCAGAAAAACACCCCCAAAGCAGAATGTTTCCACCACCATGTTTGACAGTTGGGATGGTGTTCTTGGGGTCATAGGCATCATTCCTCCTCCTCCAAACATGGCGAGTCGAGTTGATGCCAAAGAGCTTGATTTTGGTTTCATCTGACCACAACAATTTCAACCAGTCCTCCTCTGCATCATTCAGATGTTCAGTGGCAAACTTCAGATGGGCCCGGACATGTGCTTTCTTGAGCAGAGGGACCTTGCGGGCACAGCAGGATTTCAATCCTTGTCGGCATAGTGTGTTACCAATTTTTTTCTTGGTGACTGGTCCCAGCTTCCTGTAGATCATTGACAAGATCCTCAAGTGTAGTTCTGGGATGATTCCTCACTGTTCTCATGATTATTGACACTCCAAGAGGTGAGATCTTGCATGGTGCACCTGACCTAGGGAGACTGACAGTTGTTTTGTATTTCTTCCATTTGCGAATGATTGCACCAACTGTTGTCACTTTCTCACCAAGCTGATTGTGGATGGTTTGGTAGCCCAGTCCAGCCTTGTGTAGGTCTACAATTTTGGACAGCTCTTTGGTCTTTGCCATGGTGGAGAGTTTGGAATCTGATTGATCGCTCCTGTGGACTTTTATACAGATAACAAAATGAGATTATCAGCACACCCTTTAAGAGTCTGCTTCTAATCTCAGCTTGTTACCTGTATGAAAGACACCTGGTAGCCAGAAATCCTGCTGAATGATAGAGGATCAAATACTTATTTCCCTCATTTCCCTCATGAACATGCAAATCAGTGCATCATTTGTTAGACATGCATTTCTTTTGAATTTTGTGTTGCTATTCTGTCTCTCAGTGTTACAATACACCTACCATTCGATTTTTAGACTGATCATTTCTTTGTGAGTGGGCAAACATTCAAAATCAGCAGGGGAGCAAATACTTATTTCCTTCACTGTAGTACTATTAATCCCTGTGGATAATTTTTCTAATGGAAAACAAAATGTAGCTAGCAGGGTTTTCTTTTTTTTTTCAAAACACACCAGACTGGAATGCCTAGATGTGGACTGTATCCTATTATTCCATTCAATGCACCATTTCCACCGTGTGGTAGAATCTTATGAGCAGAGCCAAGGTTTGCCTTTAACAACTTGTACATAACATAATACTTAGGGACATATTATAAAGCAGTGAATGGGACATTCACCAAATATTCACCGCAGGTGCATATGTTTTGAGTTATATCCAATCATTCACCACCAGTAAATGTTTGTCTTATTCACCACTTTATAAATATGCACCTTAGATATACTTCACGGGAAGAAGGGGATAAACTATGTCTTTATGTTGCTAGAAGTTTTTCCTTAGTGACCATTAGAGGGAGCTGTTTCTCTGTATTCTGGGATCACTTTGAACAATTTTGGACACCCAATGGGGTAGCCAATACTCAAGTAATACTGTCATACTAGTTGCAGAAGTACGTCTATTCGGTAAATGATAAAAATGCAAAAATAACAACACTGTGGTTTAAAAAAAATGTGTGTGTATGTAAGGTGTGGGTGTGTGTGTGTGTGGGGAGTTGTGATATGGGGTGTATGGATATGGATGAATGGTTGGACAATATAGATTATTATTGTTATTAAGCGTGTTCCGACATGTTTTAACTTGCACTCATCTGGGTTGCAGACAGGGGTGGACTGACAACTCATGGGGCCCCCGAGCAATAGGGGATCATGGGGCCCCTGTGTAATTGCCCAAACTCAAAAAAGCCTATGAAAAAGGTACCAGGGGGCCCACTACTGACCCCGGGCCCTCGGGCAGTGCCCGAGTTTCCAAATGGTCAGTCCGCCCCTGGTTGCAGACACAGATTTGATTTCAGGAAAATCCACTGAGACAACGAAACTGCACAGTGTTCTGGAAAACAAATTCCAGGATGTTTCTGGCAGTGGCACAGTCATCTAATGGAGTGCAATTTTGCACAAGGGGACTGCTTTGAAGCTGACAACAGCCGCTAGTATATAGGTAAGTAAACCTTTTTATTTTTTTTTTACAGTCCATTACAGGAATTATAAATATATATATATATATACTCTGTGTATATATATATATATAATTTATTTCAGGTACTTATATAGCGCCGTCAATTTACGCAGCGCTTTATACATATATATTGTACATTCACATCAGTCCCTAACCCTCAAGGGGCGTTCAATCTAAGGTCCCTAACTCACATTCATACATACACATACTAGGGACAATTTAGACAGAATCCAATTAACCTACCAGCATGTCTTTGGAGTGTGGGAGGAAACCAGAGTACCCGGAGGAAACCCACGCAGGC
The DNA here is from genome assembly GCF_062004578.1 of Staurois parvus. Lineage (NCBI taxonomy): Eukaryota > Metazoa > Chordata > Amphibia > Anura > Ranidae > Staurois > Staurois parvus. The sequence continues at coordinate 8,113,932 of NW_028317933.1, forward strand.
AAATTGAGAACCTGCAAACTCCAGGCAGGTGGTGCTGGCTAGGATGCGAACCAACGACCCTAGTACTGCCAGGCGGATGTGTTAACCATTTAGCAACTGTGCTGCATATATATATATATATATATACATACATACATACACACATACATATATACAGTGTTCAGCATAAATGAGTACACTCCTTTTGAAAAGTAAGATTTTAATCAATATTTCAATGAACACAAGAACAATTTCCAAAATTTTGAAAAAACTGAGTTTTATAGAACATTTGGAGGGCAAGTGGGGTAACGCCCTTTTATAATTAACTGTCTGCTGGACACCTGTTTAATGAATAGTTAGACTCACCTGTAGTTGAATTCTTGTTATTTAGGATTTTGTTGTCTAAAATTTAGCTTTGCTCCTAAAACTTTCATTGGGGTGTATTCGTTTTGGCAACATAGTCTTGAATTAATTTGTTAGGAAAAATACTTTTTCGGTGTGTGCAAATTAAAAAATCTTGTTTGAAATCAATAGCCCGCATTTGTGGGAGTATTTTGTAGTACAGTGTCCCATAGAAAATTTTGATTCTGAAAGAAAAGTAAGCCCGGGTTAACATATGTGCGGTGTATCGCATGTGATTCGCACAGGAACCGCACTGCATTTCTGTACAAATCACATGTGATTTGTATGCGGTGCAATTGGAGCCATACATTTTGTATGGCTCTATTCACACTGCACCCACACCAAAAACGTTCAGGACCCTTTTTTGGGTCCGCACTAGAATCAGATCGCATGGGTATTCACACCTATTCGCCCCACGTTTTGCAGACCGCTTTCAAGGTGTTAACTTAAAATACACACCCACAGCGGTTCACATGAACGGGGTGCCAAATCTGAAAACGCTGCGAATTCTGCACCGCATCAGTGTGAACCCATGGCTGAAGATTTTCTGCCAAATCTGTTGGAATGTACTAATTTATGCTGAGCACTGTATACACACTATATAAATATATATAATATAATATACACTCACCGGCCGCTTTATTAAGTACACCCATTCAATTGCTTGGTGACACAAATTGCTAATCATCCAATCACATGGCAGCAACTCCATGCATTTAGGCATGTAGACGTGCTGAAGACGACTTGCTGAAGTTCAAACCGAGCATCAGAATGGGGAAGAAAGGGGATTTAAGTGACTTTGAATGTGGCGTGGTTGTTGGTGCCAGACGGACTGGTCTGAGTATTTCAAAAACTGCTGATCTACTGGGATTTTCGCAAACAACCATCTCTGGGGTTTACAAAGAATGGTCCGAAAAAGAGAAAATATCCAGTGAGTGTCAGTTGTGTGGATGAAAATGCCTTGTTGAGGTCAGAGGAGAATGGGCAGACTGCTTGCTGCGACATTCAGATGGTAGGGTCATAATTTGGCGTAAACATGAAAGCATGGATCCATCTTGCCTTGTCCTCAATGGCTCAGGCTGGGGGTGGTGATGTAATGGTGAGGGGGCTATTTTCTTGGCACTAGCAAGGTGTACCTAATAAAGTGGCCAGTGAGTGTATATAGTCTATATATTATATCAAAGTATAAGTATAATGGTGCCACTTTGTTTCTACACATTGCTTACTATGACAGCCTGATTCCACATACAATGACAGCTGCCATCTGTCACATAGCGGTATGCTAACAGTGACAGTGCATGTGATGATGTCATCACCTTGTGTACTGAACACTCAGTTCTGCACTGAAGTCCCCACACATGGCTGCGCCAGTATACCCATGGACCTGATTACTCAGCCATACAAATAATTCTCCACATAATGAGGTCTTCAGATGTAATTATCAGAGACACTTTAACTGTTCCAGAGCTGTACCCCCACACGCTATTATTCTAGCTTGATTTTCCCACTTATGAGTAAACCTACACTGTGCTTGTTATCATGACTCAGCATTGACTTACATGGACCTGGAGTTATATGTGATGCAACTGATTCAGGCCTACTTATGATAAACAACTATTTTCTATAAAATCCCTCAGCACCCACTCCTAGTTCCTAAGCAAATGTAACCTGGAATCCACCCACCCCAGTGCATACTTACCTTTCTGTGATTGCATACTCTATGCAGAAATCTTCTCTGGCACAGGATGCACTTGCAGTTACTCCTCATAGATTTAAATGGCACCGAACTCCTAGCGTCCCTACCAGGGGTGGACTGACAACTCATGGGGCCCCCGGGCAATAGGGGATCATGGGGCCCCTGTGTCCTAGCTCACACTCAAGTCACACCCAAAAAAGCCTATGAAAGGTACCAAGGGCATCTCATGGGGTCCCCTACAGACCCCGGGTCCTTGTGCAGTGCCCAAATGGTCAGTCTGCCCCTGGTCCCTACTGTAAGGGTGTCCACCACTGCCACAGACAGATAAATATGCATTGGGGAGGGGTATCTCAGTTAACTGTCCCCTCTAACCTCAGTTAGGAGGTTAGAGGGGACAGTTGGGGGATTTTATAGAGAAGCTTAACTCTGGGCTAAACAAATGTCTAAATACAAGAGCCATGTGCATACTTGCTTGAATATATAGAGAAGCTTAACTCTGGGCTAAACAAATGTCTAAATACAAGAGCCATGTGCATACTTGCTTGAATATTGGTGTGCTTTGTGTGCAGTAATCCAATGTGAAACTTTACCTCTGTGAAGGAGCTTCCTGTAATAAAGACTGATCGCTGCTGCTCTCTCTCCTTGTGCAAAGTGACTGGTCTTGTCTCCGCCCTCTCCTGTAGTGGGTAGAGCTTATGAGCCCCTCCCACAGCTCTACTCCCTGCACAGATTATGTACAGCACAGTGGTGATGTCACTGCTACACTTAGAAGGTAATATCTGGATTTGTAAAGGCATATGGTGCACACAAAATGGATTTATATCCTTTGTGGCTGTTGAGGAATGTATTTCTAATAAATGTTTTTTCTGCCTAGAGTTCAGCCTAAAGCAAGCCATAGATGGTTAGAATCTCGACCGCTTCAGCAGGGACTGGCCAAGATTCGAACCATGTACGGGCAGGCTTAATGTGGCCAAGTTGATTGATCGATGGGTACAACCTACCTGTTGGATTTTACATGAAATTATTGCTAGCGGCTATTATAGCCACTAGCAGTAATCACTGTGCAAGGGGGAGCCGTCTCCGGCAGGAGAACACAATGGCTCTACGGGAGGGATTCCCCCATCAACACTGACTGAGGTTGCAGGAAAGAAAATCGCTCCATCTATGGCTGGCTTTGAGGTGTAGTTGTATTTTAATCAACCTGTAGAGGTTAACTAGGGTGTAAAAACAAGCACGTGCTTAATCAGCACCTTTTGATTCCCTTGCAGCATTTTCAGTGCGAATTCCGCACCGCATCACAATCGCACCTCATTCATAGGAACCGATGCGGGTGTGTATGTTAAGTTAACAACACCCTGACATTGGTCCGCAAAATGCAGAATCAGATCGCATAGGTGTGAATACCTATGCGATCCAATTCTAGTGCGGACCAAAAAAAGGATCCTGCACATTTTTGGTGCTGTGCGAATGTGATTTGCACAGGAATGCAGTGCGGTACCTGTGCAAATCACATGGGATTTACCGCACCGCTGTAGTGTGAACCTAGGCTTAATGTTGGCATTTAATTCAGACTGATTTGCAGGAAATCACATTTAAGGCAGAAGTACACGGCCAATTTTGTACTAGCTTAATCAGGTTACTAAAACCACTAGCAATTGTCTACTGAAAGTAGTAATCATGGTCTACGCAAATAGAGACAATGGATCATTGTGGTGGAAGTTATACAAACAATGTAGTAGTGATTAATCTTACACCACAGGACCAGCGTGCTATTAAGGAAGAATTCCAGGCATGGTGTATTTGTACTTTTTTTTGCCAATGTAACTACAGTATGTACTGTACAATATACCAGTAGCAGCTTCTAGTGTGCTACTAGTATTAGTGTAGGTAAATTTATTGTGTATGATTCATGATAACTATGTGAGTCTGTAACTAGGGTGGGATACTGCAGGTCAGGCTGGATGACTTAACAGGTTGGGACTCAGTCGCCTCCACCTGGTTCTGGAGGACCATGGAAGCTTTCAGAAGCCAGTGGGTGGAAGGGGTGGAGACCTAAATCTGCATGTTTATGGGAGCCTAACCAATCCCAGGTTTGAAAGCCCTGATATAGTGGTCAGGCCAACCCATAAATATGGGAGAGTCAGGCTGGCAAGGAAGTTGGGTGGCAGATGGAGTGCTGAGGAGACTGTCAGTGGCCTGGGAGGGGTTCCCTACGTCTGGGTCCTCTAGGCCTGGGGGGGGGGGCCTCCAGGCTGAGCTCGGGCTGGCTCAGGAGGATCCGTTCACCATTATGGCATGAACAGGATCAAGGCCTGGGAGCTGTGGAAGCAAGGAGGACAGAGTGAGTACACCAGCACACCCAGGGATTTCCAAGGGGAGAGACTGCCACGTGTAGCAAACTTTCAAAGGACAACACTGTTCTTAACCCTTTATCCTTATCCTGGGAGATCTTCAGAGCAGCCAGGAGGGCTCTAGTGTCTGCAGGCTGTGGAGGTGGAAGCAGTTCTACAAGGGAGAGGAGATACTTCTGCATGTAGTTGTAACAATCTAAGCTAACTTTCAAAGGGGCTGAGAGTCCCTAGCCCGTAAGTTGCTGTTGCTACTGATATGTAAAGACTGACCCCTTTCAAGGAAAAGAACAGTTCTGTAAATAGGAAGAAAGTTTTCCCTGTGCATTGATTCAGTCAAATTGGGCATCTCTAATCCCTATTACCCTATCCATGTTATTTCCCCTAATAAAATAACAAAACCAAGCTCATGGACTGTTCACTGACTGTGGATGCAAGTGTGGAAAATGTGTGTTGTCTGGCTCTGCGGAGCATAGGGGGACCTAGAAACACAGCGGCCCTCAAGTGGGTAGGGCTACATACCATATATACAAATATAAGTATTAATAGCCAAGGACTTTCAGGGAGACCTACAGAAGTAATATGTTTTAATTAAGAGAATTGTAGGTTTCGTCACACTGATCATTCACATGTACTCTGGGGGAAGATTAATCGAAATGCATCAAGTCTATGTGTGGGAACCCTAAAATTTAGCACTGTGTTGTTTGTTTATTTGTGGTTTGGATTTTACCTGAATGTTTATAGTAAATTTATGTAATATATATGTAGTGTTCTTCTTGCTTCTATATGTCCCTCTGAAAGTCCTTGGCTACTAATATTTACATTTGTATATCTGAATTCAGGATTGAGGGCATATAGCACACAGTATATTGGATAACCCACTTTTGTATATACCATACCTGGCTGATGCCCCTAGAAGCTGAAGTTCACTGAAGTAGACATGACTAATCCAGTGATCTCCACTTGCTTCTGGGTCCTGTGCTGAGCTGCTGGCCTAAAGTATTGTAAATACAGGAGTTCGGCCACTCAGCACAGCACCCATAAGCAAGTGGAGATCACTGGAGTGGGTGGGACTGTGACGTCATCGCGGTGGGCAGGATAACTGCAGGACTATACAGAGGCATTGATTATGATAGGCACTTGCTGTGATACACAGAGATGCCAGTATTTTTTTCCATCTTAATGGGAGTGTAATTCTTTTGCTGCAGTAATACATTTTATATGACTTATACCAGGGGTATCCAAACTTTCAAACAAAAGAGTCAGTTTACTGTTCTTCAAACTTTAGCGGGGTGGACTTTGGCCATTGGGAGTAAACAATGCCCTACCTTTGGTATTAGGGGGAGATATATTGCCCCGTTTTTGTTGTCAGTGGAAGGAATTATGCCCCATCATTGGTGTCGGTGGAAGGAATAGTGCCCCATTGTTGGTGTTAGTGGCAGGAATTATGCCCCATTGTTGGTGTTAGTAGCAGGAATAATGCCTGAAGGGTTGGATAAAGGTAAACAAAGGGCCAACGTCTGGAGACCAGTGGCTTACACTATGAGCTCTCTTTGTTTCTTTATGGCTTTTTTTATTTGATGAGGAGGTCTATCTGATTAGGTGAGGGCAGACATGAGGATTACGGTGGTGGATGGTATTGCACACTATGGATTGGATTTGCACACTGTGGAAGAGGTGTTTTTGGGAATTAAGTGGACTGTACAGAGACTGTCACTATTTAATTTATGGGGAATTTATTTAAAAGTATGGGAATGCTATTTGTATAATTCTCATTTATTTGCTTATGAACTTTGGGATATGTGGATTTCGTCCTGTGTGAAGCACATACATTTACAGTATATATAGTTTTTCCATGTGTATTACACTTTTGTTTTCACAAAATGTATGTGATGTGAGAATTTAATGGTAATTACTTGCAAAGAAGCACTGCGGTATTACTTTAGAGGTAGATATACTGTACCACTGTATGGAGTGTTGCTTACTCTCTGTATATCAGGGCTGCTTTCCTCTTCTTCTTGTGCTCCTTCAGTTTCCCCAGCTGATACAAGGCATTGCCACACTACGGCCTCCTTCTCATATTCCCGTCTGTACATATTGGTCCTCTCTGATAAGCTGGCACGCCGCACAACCTTTCTGAGAAACAACCAAACTGTCAGATCACTGGAAGATGTATAGAATCAAGATGAAAGGATAGATTACTATGACAGTTACAGAACAAGACTTAGCTAATTGCCTGTATAAAGAACAATCTAAAATGTTCAAATACTGACTGTTTTATCAGGCTAAAATCAACAGAAAAAGATTGTGACCTAGAACAGAAAAGGCATACACTGTAATTTACAGTATTGAATTCTGAAGAGCATTGTTGAATTATTGGGGGAGATTTACTAAAGCTGGAGCACTCAAATTCTGGTGCAGCTGTGCATAGTAGCCAATCAGCTTCTAACTTCAGCTTGCTCAATTAAGCTTTGACAATAAAACCTTGAAGCTGATTGGTTTCTATGCAGAGCTGCACCAGATTTTGTACTCTTTAGTTTTAGTAAAAAAAAAAACATTGCATCTTTATAATTATAAAGACATTGCCAGTAAATGTGTTAAAATAATGTCATGTACACAAAAAAACTTTTATAATTTCTAGTTTTTAAATGATTTTTAATAATATAAAAATTCTAACTAAATAATAATAATATAATGTTTATAACTTATATACTATATATACATAGTTGGATGGTTGAGGCAGTGAGTATAGCCATGATGATAATAAGTTTTTAGACAACAAAGGTGGTTGTGAGTAGTCAGGAATGGTTGTCCCATTGGGGTTTATTTACTAAAGCTGGAGAGTCCAAAATCAGACTCCCTTCTGCATAGAAACCAATCAGCTTCTAACCTCAGCTTGTTCAATGAAGCTTTGGCAATGAAACCTGGAAGCTGATTGGTTTCTATGCACAAGTGAGTCTGATTTTGCACTCTCCAGCTTTAGTAAATAAACCCCATTATGTCCTGGATCTAACTTTAAAGTAGTAGCAAAGTCCATCATGCTAATTTATACCTACAGGTAAGCCTATAACGAGGCTTACTTGTAGATACAGTAGAGGAGATATTTACTTTAGTAGCAGCCGGTGACGCATGCGCGGAAGTGACATCACCTTGGCTTGTCTATTCAAACAGCTGAGGCCTGTGAACCTGGAAGGAAGGCTAGGTGAAGATGGAAGCACCAGGATCCGTGACAGTGTGACGCTGGAGGGCTTTGTATACAGGTAAGCCTATCATAATGTGCTAGTATACAGTGCATAGTTCCATAGTTAGTATGGCTGAAAAAAGACAAAAGTTCATCCAGTTCAACCATTAAAAAAAAAGTTATAATCCTATACCCACAGTTGATCCAGAGCATACAAGCACATAATGACATTACCTGCAATGGCCCAATTTTTTTTTGCATTTACTACCACTTTAAATTGGGATTGGGACTGCTTAAACTGTACATGAATTGAAAATTGGCGCATCCCTGCTGATAATGTTGTAATTGGTTATGTGGGTGGCCCTAATGGCACCACCACCATTTTCAATCAACTTTTGTTGAACTTTTGCACAAAACTCTCAGCCAAACAGCACAGGCATACAGTCAGATGCAGGTACTGTTCAAGTATTCTAACAGCTGGAGGGTGCTGGTGATCCAGAACACAATAGCCAGTACTACAGATCTGTCTATACACACTGTTTAGCATGCATGGGGGAATCAAGTGATTTCTCTTGTTCAGCCCCCTTGAGAATATTAAACCCGTATCTGAGCAAAAGCAATATCCCTTCAACCCCTATCCAACCCACCCACTCACTGCCCGTTCCTAATTAAAAAAAAAAAAGTCTACTCCCATGTGATACTGACCACCATCACACCAGGTCTCTTCCACTAGTGAAACCTGTTTATCCAGGCCCACTGCTGACCGGACATTTTTCATTGTACAAACACAACAATACCAATCACACAAATTTACCAGTATGTCGGTAAATGCACACTGTTGATTATGTGGGCTTCTAATGCTTTCAAAATCTTGCATTACCCAGTATTCTAGTATTAGTGACACTCAGAACAGTCATACAGACATGGGGATGGGTAAGGATAGGTGGCCTTCTCAAGTCTCTTAACATTGTTAACCCCAGTTTGCTCTTCCGGTTTTGGTATCTCTTCACATTAACATTATGGTTTCATAGACATTGTGTATGAACAAACAAAGTCAACAATTTCACATAGCCGTGTACACATATAGTGCAAAGAGTTAACCAGCTGCTTCCTATCATAACAGGATATTGGTATATTTGTCTAACACTTCTTGTTAAACACAGTAAATGTAGATGGGTTCATAAATAGAAACTCATGATTTACCGAAACCGCTCTGACCTTCAGCTATTAGACTTGACTTCCTTTGTAAATTGTGCCAGACAATAGACTAAACATCTGGCCACCGCCAGAACCTCTTAAAGTTTTATAATGAACAAGAAGGATCGCACTGAAGCTTGGACTTTTCTCATTTAAAAGAAAGTTCATATTACATGATCTCTGGTGCAAATACAAAGACTGAAGTGGTGATTTTCATGCTCTCATCTTGGTGCTGCTTTTATTGGAAGCAGGTACTTTTTGTACCAACCCAATGCAGTAATATACAAAACTTTCAAGGAGGAGAAAGTAGGCATGTCCAGGTAGGGCAAATCAACATGTTGACTGTTAACAGGTTTTCTGTTGTGAACATGGAAGATTAATTTCTCCACAGTGTCTGCAGCTAGAGAGGTTAGTAATGGCTTGTATTAAAGCTCTTTAGCTGCTTAGGAATATTTAAACACTTAGGGGTTGATTTACTAAAACTGCAAAATCTGGTGCAGCTCTGCACAGAAACCAATCCATTTCCAGGTTTTATTGTCAAAGCTTAATTGAACAAACTGAAATTATAAGCTGACTGACTACCATGCACAGCTGTACAAGATTTTGCACTCTCCAGTTTTAGTAAATTCACCCCTTAATGATAGTAGTTTAGACACAGGTGCTCTTTATTATTCTGGGAGGAGGAGAACCTAATGACATGACTGGTAGGCCTTTACTCCTCTTCCCCTACTGCAGAGTATTCTCTATAATATTATGCAAAAAAACATTCTAAAAGGCTGGCTCAACACCACCATCTGTATTTTATGAATGTCACGTAAAATGCAGATGTGGTGTAAATACTGCAATGTCTTTCAAAGAACAAAAGTGGCCTCCACTCTCTATTTTAAATATGGCCCTATGTGTGCTTTTAAGTGACCTACACCCCAGCAATTTGTATAATCCATATTATATTATATAGAGTATTAGGGCACTTTTACATGAACTACCACTCTGAAATTTACCACACATGGCACCATGAACCATAGAGGGTAACCACATTCTCAAGCACAGGTGCTGACTTGGAGGTGAAGATAGCCATTTATATTAAAAATGTACTTTTTTTTTAATTACAAGCCTTCCGGAGTGGCATAGGAAGGGTTAGCAGTGCTGCTGACCCACCAAATGCCCCAGTACAAAAGTACTGTCCGAGAATTTAAGTGTATAGTCAGCATCATCCTTCGTACTGACCCGTGGCTTCCAGTGCTGGAGCTCCTGCGGCTCAGAGAGGACTTGTTCTTCTGCTGAGACTTCATAATGAGGTCGTGCTTGTGCTTCAGCTCCAGCAGCAGAGATCGCAGATCTTCATCTTCACACAAATCTATGGAGAGAGGAATACAAATGTTTCATAAATCAGGAATGAAAATTGCAGGTAAAAAACGCATTTTTTAGTACAGCGAAAAAGTGTTAGCACTAGTAAAAATGTTTTTATTGCTGTCTGTACTTTCCTGACCACGACTGCAGCCCCACGTTGCTTCCATTACTTTCCCATGGGAACAGGAATTGCAGATTTCATGACCCAATGGGGTGATTTTATCGAAAACTAAAATGATGAATAATCAGCTATCAAGGCACTGTTCTAAATGTCCCGGAGCAATGATGAACCCGATTCTTTACTTTGCCACTTTAAGAGCCTATGTCAAAGCACTTTTTGCTCACATCAATCCTGTTTCCTCCCTAGACATGTCATTGACAGTGTGAAAGCAGCAGGGCGCTGCAGCATAAAGAGAGGTCAAATGCACCTGCCAGTAAATTCTGAATAATCTTTCCATTTCCATTAAAGCATTCCAAACCGATGTCAAATGCAAGTGGAAGGCATTCAAAAAGCAAGCCCACTGATACAGGCCCTAATACCACTGGTCGGCACAGGGCACAGGCAAGCTTATAAAGTTGGGAAGTGAACTTAAAATAAAATCAAAATCTAGACTCACCAAGAGGAGTTTCATCCAAAGAGGTCTTACTGCTCAGACTAGCTCCGTGCGAGACCAAAATCTCTGCCACATAGATCTGAAACAGGCAACACAGTCATTATTCTGGAGACTTTTTGAGGAAAGATGTTTTTAGAAATAATTTTATGTGGATATCCAGAAAAGAATGCACAGGAACTGCCCAACCAAAATAAGAGCAACCTAAAATGTGTGATTAGCTGAAACCTCTGTTTTTTTCTTTATTTTTGGATAGAGCATAAAGGATTATAACCCCTATCAAGATTTTTTTTTTTTTTTTGCTACCTGTGTCTCCACTTGATGGATTCACCCTCTGTTTGTTCTAGTGACCACAACACTCAGATAAAAAGTAATTGGAAATCTTTCATTTTACTGGAATTCCCCTCACATTGTAGACATTTCCTTTAACATTCTATTGTGTCTTTGGGACAGTGAAAAAAAATCTTCGAAGGGGACACAGAAATAAACTGACCCTTCTATTCTCAATACAAAACTGCAAAAAAGTTTTGGCTGTACATACACTTTATCATTATGGGGGAGATTTGGTAAACTTGTTGCACACAGAATCTGGTGCAGCTGTGCATAGTTACCAATCAGCTTCTAACTTCATTAAAGGAGAAGTACAGCCAAAGCTCTTTTGGCTGTACTTCTCCTGTGGATCACAGGAGTGCGGCTCGTTCTGCACTCCTGTGACTCATCCTTTGACCCGTCCTGTGACCCGCTGAAGCCCACTGTCAACTGATGTCACTCAGCCAGTCCAGGCTGGGGAAAGATCCCAACTTTAAAGTAGGGATCCAGTCCAGAGTCTGGAGTGGCACTTGGCTCAGCCTCTCAGTGAGCCACTGAGAGCCTGAGTAAGCCACTCCCTCCCCCTCCACAGCCAAGCCCTCCAGTGAGCATGGGGAAGGGAGGGGGCAGAGCAAACAGTCACCGCTCTCTGATCATAGCGGTGGTGACAACGCATCGATCATCAGTCATGTAGTCGCTGAGTTCTCACCCTTAGAGCTGGGGACAGATGCAGCATCGGAACGGTGCTACATCCTCCTAGGTATGTATGATTTTTTTTTTTTAAATCCCATGGTACGCTTCTCTTTTAAGTTTTGACAATAAAACCTAGAAGCTGACTGGTTACTATGCACAGCTGCACCAGATTCTGTGTGCACCAGTTTTAGTAAATCGCCTCCTATGTGTTGTTCAGTCTGTAGGTCCACTATAAAAAAATATTGTATTTCAAAACTGTGTATAATACATAAGATGACTTTGTCCTTTCTTTAAATAAAATGCTTTTATTTCCATTTATCTCCACATTTATATGAAGGGCAAACTGTCTATCAAACATGGCCGTGCTAAAGGTTAGGCAAAAACGTTTAGGGGTACTGTTGCAGCAATATAATAATTCTCTAAAAATAAGAAGATACAAACCATGTTAGCACAAGATGATCATTGTGAGAGTGGCACTAAGCCTAAGATTACCAAGTCCCTGGTCTGGAGCCCACAGAAATGTCCTGCAGGATTTGGGAAACTCAGCAGTCCCACACAGATCCCCCCAATCTGCCCCTCCACTGACTTTCAACTACTTACAGCCTACTTCCGCTCTAGAGCTACCCAGCCTTGTCCACAATGACCAACCTCGAGTAGTTGTTTGGAGGGTGAGGGGTGGCACAAGATAGCTAACCAAGGGAAAAAGTAAGATCAATCTGGTTCTGGTCCCAACTACTCTCCCCATTACATTTATTGGCCAGTTGGGTTTTCCAAGTTAAAAGCTATTTTTTTTTCTTGCAACAGGATTAGCCAGGTGCCTACACACACGCAACTCTTCCTGATATGTCCAGATCAAGCAAAAGGTCTCAAAATGTGTGTAGGCACCTTAATCGTTTAGCTGAACAATTAAACACAACAGAGCAAAACTAATTTACTGAAGGCCACTTAAGATATTAAATTGCTTTTGGGATACAAAAGATAAGTGGAGCACCTGCGGCACACCAATGCAAAAATAAAACTGAACAGTTTCCCTGCTTCTAACCCAATAGCCTCGTGTTGCTAGGCAGCAATGCTAATGTACCCTAGTTAGGCTATCTTCATACCGGCATAATGACATCAAATTCTAAACTAATCTCTCAGTCTGAGCACAACGTGTTCTTACCTGACCCCAAAATGCTGCAGCATGCAGAGGTTCCCACATATCTGGGTCCTTCACATCCACTTGAGCCCCATTTTCAAGCAGTGTCTCTGCTACTTCTGCATAACCTCGAGAAGATGCAATATGGAGCTGTACAGGAAGAACACAGGTTTTAAGTTAATATTAATATTTAAGGCCTATAGCCAGTCAATTTTTTTTTTTTCAGGGGAGAGGGTCAGGGAAATTGTCCTTTGTTCTAGTGTGACTGCTACCGAGACAGGAAGGCACACACAGTACTACAAATATTACCAGGATTTAACCCTCTGGGTCCCTCTAGAAGAGAATTGTCATCACTTCCTGTCCTGACCAGGGGCGGACTGACCATTTAGAAACTCGGGCACTGCCCGAGGGCCCGTGGTCAGCAGGGGGCCCCATGAGATGCCCCTGGTACCTTTTTCATAGGCTTTTTTGAGTTTGGGCAAGGACACAGGGGCCCCATGATCCCCTATTGCCCGGGGGCCCCATGAGTTGTCAGTCCGCCCCTGGTCCTGACATTAGAAAATGGGTGGCTCTACTTTCTGAACCAAACAGACTATACTGCACAGGACAATGCTGTCAATCCAACATGCTTTCAGGCAGTGAGAAAGGGAGTGAGGAGTTTGATAGGAAGTTTACAGGAGAACTCAGGGAAGACCCTAGCGGAGATTATGTTAATATAGCGTCCAATGAGCAGACATGTACATTGTAACACAGGAAAATCTAAATCTGCAACAAGAAATACAGTAGTCTTGTCACTCTGCTTACTATGCAGTATGACATCTATGCCTGAATTTGCAGAGCAAATGAACATATATGTGTTTGGATGGTGTATTTAGATACACTTCTTGGCCTTTTGGCTAAGATCAAGTCTAGTAACTGTTCTTATCAGTGTTTGAGTGCTTGCCCATTTTTCAGTGCAGCCAGTTTAGCTTCATTTAGGGAAAAAATAATTCCTAGGGCTACAGTGTGAATGAGCCCTTTGTTCCTGTGGCTGCAGCCGCTTGGAGCTTCATGCAGGCAGCCTATTTTAATGCATGGGGACACAGCAGCTGTAAGGACACAGTAGGTCCTAATTGGACAGGCGAGCGGGTGCATGGCCCCAAACGCAGGCAGTGTGATTCCAGGGCTGCGCATTCACACGTCTGTCAAATTAGGACCTGTGGCTGTGCCCTTACAGCTGCTGTGTCCCCAAAGAGTAAGTATTATAGGATGCTTTGTACTAGTAGGGAAGCTAGACCCTGGTGCGCATCACTTTGCTGAGATGGTCAGGAGTCCGAGCACCCAGAGCATAGCTAATAGAACCCCAATATCTCCACCGCCACTCCGGAACACGGCGAAAGTGAAAGAAGACAGCGCACTCCAGCTCCCATCTACTCCAGCAGCTAAAGTCTAGCTGTCAGAGCAGACAGGAAAACAAGGTTCTAGAAGGAGGAAGGCTATAGTGGTTGAGAACCAGTGTCCTAGGTAGCTTCTAAATGCTGGAGTGTCAATGTGAATGAGGAAAGCAAAGTCTGCTTGAAGCAGGTCAATGCATGTAAGAAGGAGGTCAATAGCAGATCATATGTTCCTGTGAATAAATTAAAAATTAGCTTAGTACCTTCTCACACTGATTTCAAACTGATGCCATCAACATAAGCCCAAAAGATTTTATTTATAATACAATTCTTGCCAATGGATATTTCTAACAGTGCTGTTAGAGGCCAGTGTGTTCAGGAGCAGCAGCGTTTTGGCAGAAAAAATGCTTGATGCATGTAAATGTGTCTAAATACAAGTTAATGCTAGGTGCATCAAGGCCTTAAGTGTTAATTCATTTCAATGGCCAGAATATATTAGTATATTTTTTTTACCAAAATGCTGCTGCCAGAAAGAAAGGTGCCCCATGTCCATGAGGCCTAAAAATGATCTAATGGATAATTCTGAATCAATTCTTCCCCCAAGCAGCATGCTTTGTTAATGTTCTGTAAAAGAGGGAATAATCAATTGAATATAACTTTGCAAGCACATCAGTGAAAGCAGCAATGCATCAGATATGGATAAATTGCTGTAAATGTGTTCTACTCAATACAAGCTCTCTCTGAACTGTGGGATGAACAGTTGCTGAGTGCTCCCCTTATGATAGACATTGTAGGTATAGAACCTACAGGCATGAATTGCCTGTACAATAAATTAACCTATCTCACCAGGGTGGCCCCTTGGTTGTCTGTTCTGTTCAGGTCCTGTCCGGCTGATACCAGCAGTCTGATGTCACTTAGCATGTGACGCTCCGGAGCCTGGCGGGCTTCATTAACCATTTCTTGTGTGATGCCTACGGGAAACAAATTGGTTAGTGAAAGGTAAAGGCTTTAATTTTTTCTGAGTTAGTCATTAAGTTGAAAAAAGTGTGCAGTTCAGGAGTCCTGACTTCCCTTGCTGCATGCTTGATCTAATTCTGTGACCCAAAAGACTCTAAAGTAAACCTTCCTAGGAACAGACACCACATCATGCTTCATATTACCTTTATTGCTCAAAAAAGTCTCTTTGTTCTGTTTTCTGATTTATTTTCAGTTTATTATTGAGGTTTTAACTTTGCCTTGTGGCAAAATTCTACCAGCTGCCATCCCACTGCCATCCAATAAGACTGCCCTTACTGGACACCATGGCAGCTTTATTTGCAGCTGGCAAGCCTTGAAGTCAGAGAAAGTCAGAACTTAGTAATTAAAGTGGAACTCCACAAACACAGTTTTGGTTCTGCTGGACAGGTGAGTGCGTGTTTTTAATTTATCCCAGCATGACAGGTACAGAGAAATGGGGGGTGATGTACTAAAACACAAATCTATTATATTGCAGCTTAGATGTGGTGAGTTTTTTTCAGGCAAAGAATATTTTTTAAAAGTAGAGCTATCTTCTGTGAACTACAGAACACCTCTTTCCTAGGTGATGAGGAAGAGCATTAGAGAAGGGGTTTGTAGTCCCAATCAGGAGAGCTGCCTAGGGTGACAATGCTGCTTCTCCATAGATACAGTACAGTGAGTGAGTGATTTCACTGCAGGAAAGGAAGCATGCTATGGGCAGGATCACCAGGTAAAATTAATGGAAATGTCTAAACAAAGACAATGAATACATCCATCAAATCTTAGGGCTCATTCCAGGGGAGCTCAGCCCCATGCAGTGACCAGAGTTGTTTGTTCACTTTTTTTACTGCCACTAGACTGTGTGCACCAATCCCTGTGTACCTGCAAACGCGGCTTCTACAGATGAGTCTGTACAACCGATGCATACTCATTCTCATTCCGTGATCTGCTGCACTCAGCTCAGTGCTAGTAAAAAAGTATACAAATTGCTATAGCCACTGCATAGGGTTGACACCATAAGGAATAGTAAACTGTAATATATAACATTTTTGTTTTTGGGTTCAAATAATCTAAACCAGGGGTGCTCAAGCTGTGGCCCTCGGAGCCCTCTGATGTGATCCTTGACCTCAAACCTGGTAAGCTCATGCCCGGGTTCAGAAACTCATTGATCCCGATCTGGGCTTGCCGACCTGCCATCCCAGAGCACCAGAGTGCATTGAGTCAGTGCCAGAAGCGTAGGAAGCAGGTGGCAGCATAGAGAGCAGGAGCCACATAAGCCAATGCTTCCTCTGTAGCGCTGGCTCCTGTCCCAGGCACAGTGATACCAAGTGCACATTTCGCCTGGGACCTTTCTAACAGCCTGGAAATGGAGAGCGATGCCAGCAGAAGCTGGAAGAGGTAAAAAAAAGGTCAGTGTATTAAACAACACATACACTGCGCTTTCTCAGTGGGTTTATGAGCACTTATAAAAAGGATAACAACTATTAGGCTGCTTTCACACTGATCCATGGGTACAGCGCAGTGTATCTGCAGGTTATCTGCACTGAGCCTTAGACTTCTATTACGCTGCAACTCGAAAGGAGAGGAGAGCCGGTAATCGACTTTCCGCGGAGGGGACATGTACACTGCTCATCAGGGCACTGATGACCAGTGTGCCCTGATGATCAGTTTAGCCCCACCAGTGCCACCTGTCAGTGTCCATCGGTGCCTTGTGTCAGTGCTCATCAGTGCCACATATCAGTGCCTACCAGTGCACATCAATGCCACATATCAGTGCCCATCTGAGCTGCCTTTCAGTGTCACCCATCAGTGTCAGTCAGTGCCATCTATCAATGCCAATCAGTGCCACCTATCAGATCCAGTCAGTGCCGCCTATCAGTGCCAGTCAGTGCTGCCTATCAGTGCGCATCAGTGTCGCCTGTCAGTGCCGCCTAACAGTGCCAGTCAGTGCCACCTAACAGTGCCAGTCAGTGCCGTCTATCAGTGCCAGTCAGTGCTGCCTATCAGTACCATATATCAGTGCCATATATCAGTGCTGCCTTTCAGTGCCCATCAGTGATGCCTGTCAATGCCAATCAGTGCGACCTATCAGTGCCTCCTCATCAGTGCAGCCTATCAGTGCCCATCAGTGCCCATCAGTGCAGCCTCATTAGCGCACATCAGTGAAGGAGAAAAATCACTTATTTACAAAATTTTATAACAAAAACTAAGAAAAAACATTTTTTTTTCAAAATGTTCAGTGGTTTTTGGTTTGTTTAAGAAAAACTAAAAAACCCAAAGGTGATTAAATACCACCAAAATAAAGCTTTATCTGTCACAAAAAAATGATAAAAATGTCATATGGGTACAGTGTTGCATGACCGCGCAATTGTCATTCAAAGTGTGACAGCCCTGAAAGCTGGAAATTGGCCTGGGCAGGAAGGGGGTATAAGTGCCCTGTAGGCTAGTGGTTAAAAGCGCACCAAAACTGAATGCAGGAGGTTTGGTGTGCTTTCAGAAAGTGTACCACACCAACAAAATATAATAG
This sequence comes from Staurois parvus, assembly GCF_062004578.1. Classification (NCBI taxonomy): domain Eukaryota; kingdom Metazoa; phylum Chordata; class Amphibia; order Anura; family Ranidae; genus Staurois; species Staurois parvus. The sequence goes on from NW_028317933.1 coordinate 8,131,732, forward strand.
AAGTCTTAGGCAAAGCGCAGCCAACCTGCAGGAAAGCCATCGGTGCACTGTGCTGCATCCGCCGGGAAAACTGCTGCGCATCAGTATAAAGCAGCCCTTTAGGGGGCTCAAGACAGTAAGGGCTTGATTACATTTGCAGTTTGGGGGGCTGTAAAACCCCATAGTTGAGACGTTTTTACCACCCCTCCCCCAACAACTGGCGCAGCATCAGGGGTTGCAGTGGCAACCTCACCCCATGCTCCAGGTGGCCCGTGCGGCCTCCCTGTCACAATCTGTTTTACACTTGGACAGGATGGGCGGTGACATATACAAGAACCAATCCTCTCCATTTTCCTCCTGAAACCGCTGAAAGCCAGCCTCCCCTCCTCTCCCTTCTGCTGGCATTCAGCGGCTGCAGGAGGATAATATTCTTAATGCTATTCAAAATAAAAATTTGAAATTCTGAATCATTTAATATAATTGTGGCGTACTACTGGTTACCAAATCAATTACGTGGCCCTTGCTCTTCAACAGGTTGAGCACCCTGGTCTAAACCTTGTTTACCAATCACATATGATATTGCTGAGATGGGTGGCATAATATATGAGATATATTTGGCCAGTGATAGCAATCCTGTATATGTGAATGTTTGTTTGTTAGTCATTCTTTCATACAATTTGAGTTTCAGTGGAAGCCTGTAAAATGCAACCATGGGAAGTGAAGGTTGTAGCAATTGTCTCTTTTCACCTTTGTACGTCATGAAATTCTCGATGACATTCAGTGTGGCTTCATCCTCACACAGATCATACACCATGTTGCCATCCGCATTTACTGCCAGCAGATCTGCTCCACTGAAAGAGACAAATGACTACAATGAAACATGGTTGTTGTGGACACCTGTAATGTAAAGGGTTAATCTGCTAAATAACATATCTCAATTTTAAATAGATGACAAACCAATCTACTTATTTTAAAAGAAATGTAAGTGTCTGTTTGTTATTATCTTTTGCTCAGCCCTAGTGTTGTAATAAGACAAACTAATTGTAAAAGCAGTGAGCCCATCACAGGACCGAGGAATGAGATTCCTGTCGGCATTTCACGAGAAAAGAGAATACAGAATGTCTTCAGCTGCCAAGAAGTGAAAATTTGTTCTTTGGCAGTTTTATAAATTTATAGTTGTGCGCAGACTGAAATGGAATGGAAACTATTAATTCTTTACCAGCTATATATGTTATGTCATGTTTTATTGAAATGGAGTTCTTATTTTAAAATGCCCTTCTGCCTATGAATCATGTAACAGTGTTGTTACATTTTAAAATGTAATTGCTCTCCAGTGTATCAGTAATCAAACCTATCGATTAAAGTACCCATAGGTTATCAGAGATTCCAGATGACTTGATCACCCTGAGACACTCTACTGCACTGACTTTGCCAAACACTCTATAGCCTGCTGTAGAGAAGGTCCCTTGCTCTGTGCTGAAGCAGTGCTCTCAGAGCTAGAGCTTTCCAGACAGCAGAGATTATGAATTTTGCTAATTTTAGGGCTATATGGGTACTTTGAGAGGCAATAAATACTTGTGCACAAATACATTACTTGATATGCATGCCCTCTATAAGATGACATTTCTGATATTAGGACTGCTTTAAGGTTTGCTTTTCAAAACCAAGTTATTTATTCTGAAGGTTAACATTTTAACTGTCTAGATCAGTGGCCTTCAAACATTTTAAACAAATGGCCAGTTTTAGGAGGGGCCAAACTGTGGCCAGTGGGAGTAGAAAATGCCTTTACATCAGTGGGAGTAAACAATGCCCCAGGCTTGGTGTTCAGTGGGAGTAAAAAAATATCACATAACTGGTGTCAGGAGGAGGAATAGTGCCCCATCATTGGTATCAGTTGAAGGAATAGTGCCCCATCATTGATGCCAGTGGGAGAATTATTTCCCTATCTCTGCTGTCAGTGGAAGGAATACTGAATTGGGGGTCAATGGGAGGAGTAGTGCCCTGTCTTTGGTGTCAGTAGGAGGGATAGTGCCCCATCATTGGTGTAAGTGGGAAGGAATAGTACCTAGTCACTGGTGTCAGTGGGGGGAATAGTGTCACACCATTGGTGTCAGTGGGGGGAAAATGCCCTATCATTGGTGTCAGTGGGAGGAATAGTACCCCATCATTGGCGTCAGTGGGAGAACTAGTTCCCCATTATTGGTGTCAGTGGGAGAATTAGTTCTCTATCTCTAGTGTCAGTGGAAGGAATAGTACCCAACTGCTGGTGTCAATTAGTGCCCAAAAGGTTGGATAAGGTAAAGCAAAGGGACACATCCAGCCCACTAGCCACAGTTTGGAGACCCCTGGTCTAGATCATGAGAAATTAAATACACAGGGCTTAACTCAACCTGTATATTATTAGACTTTTATACTTTATATTGTTAATGCCATAAGTTTAAGGAGAACTCCAGTTAGTAAACAAAAATGTCCTTATAGGAGAACCCCCTCCTCCTAGTATGATAATGCTCTAATGCTCATTGCCTTTAGAGGGGAAAAAACGGAGAGGAATACTTACCTTATTTTTTGCTCCCCCCGCAGCTGTTACTCTTCTCAGTTCTAGTTCTAAAATGTGGGGCCCTTCTATGTCCTCAAGTGTGGTGCTGGACCGCTGGTCCTGCATTGTTGGTGATGACATCACCAAGGAGGCCTGCCACATGATTAGAGATGTAGAGTCGCTTCAGGGCAGTGGTCTTCTGGGAGGGAGGACCATGGAATAATATGAAATAATTCTGTCTCTTGCATGCTCCTTATGTTAGAGGAGCGTTGATTCCTTACTATAGAGGGTACAGGCTTACCAATAGAAGAAATTCTTTGAGCTGACCAGAGTTCAGCTTAAATTTATGCTGAGGCCCATCATAACAAAGAGTGTTTATATTCGATGTCTATATGTCTTCTAAAGTCCATGGCTACAATTCTTTTGGTGTCTAGTTCCATCATAAGTTGGCAGAGTGGTTAGTGCTCCCAGATGTGGTTCAATACACACCCCAGTACTCCAGCTGTGTAACCTTGAGCCACAAATCCTGAAAATACTTAAAACAGACCCATCCAGAAGTTGTTTTTCATTCATGGGTAGAATCCGACAAGATCTCCACCCCATTTTATAATATATTTTTAAGACACCAACACAATTATCTCTGTGTAAAGATGGAATGTCTTAACACTTCAATTTTGTTTATAAGACCTGATATAACATATATAATTGCAATGCGAACCGTTGTGTAATTTGATTACACACTATATAAATTTAGCAAATTATACACGTATGAAAGCAAAATAATAGTACTAACCATTATACATTCCCTTTAAAGCAGGCATGTCAAACTCAAGTCAAGGACGGGTCACTAAGGCAGTCACACCTTCATCCATGGGCCACACGTAAACAGTTATCATTGGTAATTTCAAATATTTAAAATGTCAACTTTTATTAGCATTTATTTTAATTTCTAAACATTGCATTATAAAAACTTGCCCCATCTAACTCAAATTTACTGCTCTTGATCATCAGAAACTCACTGCCCACCACCTTCTTTAGCTCAAATTCACTGTCCAGCATCTTCACACTACTCGCTACCCACACAACCACCTTCAAACAAATGACAAGGTTAACAAATACAAACTTCAGCTGCATGCATAGACACACTATAGCCAGTGAATACCTTGTTTGTTAGGGTTGTGCTGATAATCACGCACTCCCACTACCTATCAGTCACTGATTGAAGCAGCGGCCACAGTTAAGAGTGACATGTGGTGAGCAAGTCTTCTGCTTACCACCACCACCTTCATTGTGCAGAGACAGGCACCTTCCCTGCAGCTCGCTGAAAGACTCCTCTACCTACTGAAGGTAAATTTTTGACATGCCTGCTTTAGAGTAAATGTCATTCATCGAGATTAGGGGCCAACATTTTTGGGTCTGAAATAACTATAAAAAAAATACTGACATTCATTAAAGCAAACCTGTTCTTAGAAAAGATGTAGGCTGCTATTGCTGACCTCTTCTGGCAAAAATGCTAGTTGCCAGGCTGTTATGCTCCTTTAACACTTTCTGTGTCACTGACTCTGAACATATATCTAGATCAGTGATCTCCAAACAGATGCAGCCCTTTGCTTGCCTTTATCCGGCCCTTGGGGCACTTTCTCTCCTACTGATGTGAGGAGTCTTTTCCCACCAGTGACACCAACGATGGTGCACTATTCCTCCCGCTGACACCAACAATGAGGCACTATTCCTCCCATTGACACCAACGATGGGGCACTATTCCTCCCACTGACACTAACAATGGGCCACTGTTCCTTCCACTGATCCCAACAATAGGATACTATTTCTCCCACTGTTACTAATGATAAGGCACTATTCCTCCTCCTACTGACCACAGGCACTATGTATCTTTTCTATCCCCACTGACCACAAAACCTGAGGCATTGTTTGCTCCCAATGGCACTGGGCCATTCTCTACTACCGCTGGCCACGGTCTGGCCCCCTAAAGTTTGAAGTTCTGATTTTAGGCTGATGTTGCTTGTGTAATTTTTTGTAGGTCAGTTACTTAATAACTACTAAGCTGGAAATACTCAATCAGTTTTCAGAAGGAGGTCAGAAATGTCATCCCCTTGATTCTTCTCATTACAGGTTTCCTTTAGAACCAAATTCTAGGCAAACAGGGGAGGACTGAGAACCCTTGACCACAGGGTGGGGGCAAAAACAATCAACTTGCCTCTTTTATGGTAAATACAGATTTCTGTGGGCTAAATAAAGTGTACCAAGTAAAGTGTGCCATGGAACAGCAATGATTGGTGGACCATGTTGCATGGTTTATTTTTCACATCTTCCAGCATCAGCTTCCGTTGGCATTTGGTCACATGACATGTCAGAGTGAGAACAAAAGTTGGTGATGGAAGGTTTCACCTTGCCAGACAAGGTGATTTCTGATCTGAATGGGGAGTAAGTAGCTATATAATGCCCAGCATGTGTTAATGGCTTTAAGTCCTAGGCTTACAAATGTCTGAATTTTAAAGTTTCTCCACTAAGAGTCACCAGCCTAACAAATCTTTTAAGTACTGGCCCATTAGGCAAATGACCCCCATTCCAGCCCTCCCCTGGGGGTAAGAAGAGGCCATCAAAATAAAGTAAGAGACCATGGTAAATTGCAGCACAATATGGCACAAATACTTACTGTTGAATTAGTATCCGCACCAGGTTGGTGTGACCACAGGTGGCCGCCGCATGGAGAGGAGTCCAAAGCTCATTGTCTGTGACATTAACATTAGCACCATGTGATAACAGCAACTTGAGAAGATCTTCATAGTTATCAATGCAGCACTGAGGGGACAGAGTGACAGGACAGATGATGTGATGCAGGAAAGACAGTGATTCAGAATGGGCAGAATTTGCAGAATATGAAATACAATCAGATGCAAGAGGATGGCATTACTGGTAGGTACGTGATCAAGGCACTGTACAGACACAACAATAAGGAAGAGGTGTTTGAGCACCTTCATTGACAGGTCACATGACACACAGGACATAGACAAAGTGGTGTACAGACAACATTCCCAAACCAATAATGGAAATGTTTCAAATATACATACACTTAAAGGCAACCATAGCCATAAGGAAGGCAAAATAATCCAACCACCTATACATCTCTTTTTTACCATGCTAGTATCCTGCAAACTATGGTGCCTCTCAGTAGATTTATAGCAGGTGTTGCAGATGTTGAAGGTATCATTAGGCCAGGAAATGACACTTGCACTGCAACCTCGGCTCCCACAACACTGTTTACTATGGATAATTCACCTTTCACATACACTGTACTTACCTAACCAGCACCATATACCAACTCTTCTTCTTTATTATTCAATGCCATAAATACTTGAGCTAAGAGTGTCTCTATCCTAGATTGTAAGCTCGAAAGAGCAGGGCCCTCAATCCCCTCATGTTTTGCATTGTATTGGTATTGTTCTGTCACATGATCTGTCCCCCTTTGTAATGTACAGCGCTGAGCGAACTATTGGCGCTTTATAAATACTGTATAATATCAATATTCAGTGATTGATAACTGCCACTAGGAAGATGTGGCACAGAACATGATGCATATAAATAAACAAAAGACAGCAAATAATACTTTTTATGGGGCAACAGACTGGGCAGTCAAAGGTGGTCTGTTTGCAGGACAGCATCTGGAATAAGGAGGGACATGGGGAGTTACTGAGGTGAGGGCTTGTTTGATAAGGCCCATATTGGGATCAGCAACCCATGTCTCATCTCTGTACATATATAAAAAAATATTTCAGCTGTTGAACAAAAACTCTCTTCAAGAGCCAATTTATCTCTTCATTCAACAGTGGTACCCAAACTTTCTTGGAAAGTTTTTCAGACAGATAACTCAACTAATAAATAAAGCTGCTGGTACTGCAGTCTATAGATGTCTAATATCTATAAGTATATTGAAAGCCTTGGCATAATAAAACAAAAGTTGGTTGTAAAATTCAGCAGGCCTCAGCTAAAGCTCTCATTATTATCATTGCAGGAAAAGAGTTTCCAATGAAATACATCTGCACACAGTACCGGGAATCCATTGATCACAGCACAGATCAGGGGTGTTCAACCTTTTGAATAGCGAAGGCCACTTAGGTGTTTGGTAGTTGGTCATGGGTCACAATGAAATGAAATATTCAGAATTTTTATTTTTTTATTTTGTATAGCATAATGAACATTTTCCTCCTTCAACTGCTGAATCCCGGCGGAGGGAGAGGAGGAGAAGTCGGCTTTCAGCAGTTGCAGGAGGAAAATGGAGAGGATTGATTCTTGTATATGCTGCCCCCACCACCTCTCCTGTCCAAGTGTAAAACAGAATGTGACAGGAAGGCCCCATGCGCTCCTTGGAGCTTGGGGCAGGGTCACTATTGAGACTCCTGATGGAACACCAGTGGTTGACGGGGTGTGGTAAAAACACAACTGCTGAATGCGAAAGGGAGAGGAGGAGAAATCGGTTGAATGCGAAAGGGAGAGGAGGAGAAATCGTCTGAATGCGAAAGGGAGAGGAGGAGAAATCGGCTTTCAGCAGTTGCAGGAGGAAAATGGAGAAAATTGATTCCTGTATATGCTGCCCACACCGCCTCTCCTGTCCAAGTGTAAAACAGAATGTGACAGGGAAGCCTCACACACCCCATGGAGCATGGGGTGGGGTCACTATTGAGACCCCTAACAGTACACTCGTGGTTGAGGGGGTGTGGTAAAAACACATCTCAGGTATGGGGTTTTACTGCCTTCAAACCACAAATGTAAACAAGCCCTTACTGTCCTGAGCCCCCTAGAAGGTTGCTTTCACACTGATGCGCTGCGGTTTACCGGCACCGAGGGTGCAGCACAGTGCACCTGCAGCTTTCCTGTGGGTTAGCTGCACTTTGCCATAGACTTCTATTAAAACTTGCAGGTGTGGTGCACTTTATGAAAGTAAACCAAAACGCCTGCATTCAAAAGTTTGTGTACGCTTTCAGAAAATGCACCAAACCCCCAAGAGAAGTATGCTTCCCTGGTTTGAGGGTCACAGGTTGAGCACCCCTGGCATTGATGAATGGTTTAGTTCACAGACAGACATGGCTCCTGCACTCACTTGCTCGAGTTAAAAATAATTTTTAACATGTAACATCCAAACAGCTGAATAGATACAGGAACCTCCTCAACATTATCTGAGCTCTTCATCATGGTTCTGGGATCAACCTTTTGTCCAATTTAGGGAATTTGTTTAACGATTTCCTCTCTCAAACTGCCATCAGAGAACACTGAAGTCGGATTCGCCTCTTCTTTTCGCAAGGCTTCACTGCCGGTTTCCCTTAGTCAAGATGGTGGTGCCAGCACCCGACAGACGTTTGAAGACTTGGCTCAGGTGAGGACACCGCTGGATGCCTGGACAAGTAAGTGCCCTAATATTAACCACTTACCCCCCTTCATGACCAGGCCATTTTTTTTTTGCTATACAGCGCTGCACTACTTTAACTGACAATTGCAACACTGTACCTAAATAAAATTTATTTTATTTTCTTACACAAATAGAGCTGTCTTTTGGTGGTATGTGATCACCCCGTGGGTTTTTTATTTTTTGCGCTATAAAAAAAAAAACAATATTTTTTACTTTCTGCTGTAAATCATATTCAATTTTTAAAAAATTAAAAATCTAATGTCTTCATAAACTTCTAAATGTATTCTGCTACATGACTTTGATAAAAAAAAATCCCAATAACTGTATATTAATTGGTTTACGTTAAAGTCATAGTATCTACAAATCAAATGGTAGTATATAAAATGGAAATTGTATTTCTTTATTTTTCTATACTAGTATTGGCAGTGATCAGAAACTTTTATAGCAGGACTGCGATGGTACGGCAAGCATTCTGACACTAACTGGGTGGGAACTGACTAACTGACACAGACAACTCCAGTGACACTAATACAGTGATCAGTGCTAATAAAAAGCAATGACACTGGGCAGGAAGGGGTTAATTGTGGTAACTGTGTGTTAGGGAGTGATTACACTGTGTACTGTGTGGTGTTTTACTAGGGGATGTGCTTTGCAGGGAGATAAAAACCAGCATGTTCCCGCTGACAGGAGAGAGATCTGTGTTGTTTACACTCAGAGATCTCTCTCCTGTCAGCTGCTCCGCCAATCACTGAGTCCCGGCCATGAGTCGATGACCAGGACCCGGTGATTGACACCTACAGGAGCCAATCACAGCATGGGTAGGACGACGTATGCGTGTAAACCCCCACCCTGAAATGCAAAATCAAGTATATATACATGATTTTATGCAGAGCGACTGCCCAAGAGCAGTAAAACTGCTCTAGGGCGGTTGTCAAGTGGTTAAAAGTCAGCAGCTACAGTATTTCCTTTGGGGGGGGGGGTGGCGCAAACTCCTCTTTAAAGCACTTCTGCCTTTGAATGCCAATCTTACATAATGTGAGGTTTGGTTATGTTAATACTGTGCTGCTCACTGTTATCCTGGGGGCTTCTTGGAGTGGAAGCTGTGCATGAGGACCTGTAATGCAAGGATCTCACTGCTTCTGCTGTATGCATTCTGTGGATCTGTGCTTTCTGCTCCTCTCCTGATGCTTCCTACTAATTCTTCCACCAGATCACCATTCATCAGGGGGCAGTTCTAACATGAGGAAGCAAAGCCCTGTACCTCGACATACATGGCCACCTGCACACAAAGACAGTGTGGGACAAGGCCACAGAAGTTTGTTATGTGAAAGAATCAACTGCAAAGAGACCAAAGGCCAGTGACTAGTTCTTTGTTGTCTCCTGGGCCTTTTTGGGCACAGCTTCCACAGTTCTGGCCCTCTTTAAAATGAAATTAAGTTCACGAAATAAAAACTCCTAGGAGGTAAAGTTATTTGGCAGGAAAGATATGCAAAATCTCTTCTGCGATATGTTATCTTTTTCTATCTTCTAGCAATTTTTAATTTTGTGTATAAACTGCACGATTCATGCGCAGTCTAGTGTATACTTAACATACTGGGGACAACATAACTCTTGTGTGCATGTTGAGGATTTACATCATCAATGCCTGCTCAATGGCTGAAGAGGAGCAATGTGGGACCTGGAAGAAGTGGCAGAGAAGATGGCGGCAGCTGGTGGAAGGAGCAGTGACAGCAAGCCTTGATCTAACATCTAGTGAAGGGCACTCTAGTATGTACAGTAAGTGTGCATTATGCGCAAGGGTACTCTAGTAGGTAAGTGTGCAATTACCTAGCAATTACCTACCTAGAAATGGCAGAGAAGAAGCAGAGGGATGAAACGATGACAGCGAGCCTCGAACTGCTAGCACTAGTGGAGGGTACACTAGTAGGTACAGTAAATGTGCCATTATCCTGTGCACTTAAGTTCTCCTTTAAATTCTATACTTGTCATGCAAATTCATGTCAGAAACAAGTCACTAGAGGGTATGTGTATATAAATAAACTCTTTAAATACACGGAGCACATTAGGTGGTCAAAGTAAAAGGGCACCTAATGGACACTAAGTACACAACCTCTCAGATTAATTGGTTATTATCCTATTCCAGTTTATACTAGTGGTAGCTCTGGAAGCAAAGGTGACTTGCCTTGGGCTGTTATTGGGTTAATTTTCACAGGCATTAAAGCAAGTACAACTATTTAGTACATGTTCAGTACAAATTATGCAACAGCATGTACTCCTGCCAATATCTTGACAGAATTTCTAAGAACAAATTGCTACTGAGCAGATGTACCAAGTACATCATGTGTGATTAAACAGTGATAAAACAAATATAGTGAGCGCTTCCTGATATAGCAGCTGGCACCTCAAGGTAACCAAATAAAAACCCAAAGATACAATAAATATAATAAAGTGCAGCGCTAAATATTAGGTCACAATCAGGTCTATAGGACATATCAGGACACATGTGCCAATAACATTCGAGTGTGCTCGAAGCTCAGGGTAATTGTGCTCGGGAAGACTGGTAAAATTGCGCACTTACCAGATGCGCATGGGATATGCGCATAAATAAATCCACCTCATGAAGAGGTACGGTAGGTTAGGAAGTGGGCAGCAAAGCGGTACGTAGGTGAAGACTGTATATCCAGAGATCTGGAGGTTGATCCCCCTCTGAAGACGTGCTTTAGCACGAAAGGCCTCAGGAGGCTCAACGCGCTGTGACGTCATGCCGCCGGAGCCACGAGTTGGTCTGGCGGCCATCTTAGATAAGGGTTAGTCTCTCCTTTGTACTATTTTATTTACTTCATTGTCAATAAAAACCATTGGGAACATACTACACTATGGGCATTCTTTCTATGGCTTCTTCATGGAGCTATTAAGTTGCAGAGCCAGTGGAGTTCTTTGCTGAATGACACAGTACCCAGAGGAAGGGAATCCCTGTAAACAGGTTGCAGACCCAGTCTACCCTAAAGGAGACCTCTGCACTTTATTATATTTATTACATCATGTGTGATTGCTGTCTGGGTGAACCTTGGATTGATATGTAAACTATCATTTAGTGCACAAGTAAACCGTAAACCTGTCATAAAAGAAATATAGAGGCTGCAATTGATTATCTCTGTCTGAAAATGCCATTTTCTTGGCATTTATGTTAATGTTGCTAAAACAAAAATAAAAAAAATAAAAAAAAACATTTTATATATATTTATATATATACAGTATCTATCTATCTATCTATATAGATAGATATATATATAGACATCGATATATATATATAGATAGATATATAGATATATATAGATAGATAGATAGATAGATAGATAGATAGATAGATAGATAGATACAGTATATATATCGAAAAGCTCCTGCAATAGAAGACATATTATATTTACATGTCCTGGCACCCTAACATAGGAGCTTCGCTCCATCTTTGACTGCCTGAAGGATCTATATTTCTGACACACTTCCAGGTGTGTCAGATAATTTTCTCCACCACCTGTGCTCTCTGGTTCCTCTTGCTGGCCCCAGTGGTTTATTTTGGTTTTGTGCTGCCCTAAGCAAGACTGAAATCAGGCGCCCCTCTCCATCTAAATTTGTCCCAGCCCTTCCTGTTTAACCATTTCAATACCGTGCAATTTTACACCTTCCTGCCCAGGCCAGTTTTCAGGTTTCAGCGCTCTCACACTTTGAATGACAATTGCGCGGTCATACAACATTGTACCCAAACTAAAATTTGATCATTTTCTTCACACAACTAGAGCTTTCTTTTGGTGGTATTTAATCACCGCTGGGGTTTTTATTTTTTGCTAAATTAACAAAAAGAGACCAAAAATTTTGAAAAAAAAACACATTTTTCTTTGTTTCTGTTATAAAAGTTTACAAATAAATAATTGTTCTTCATAAATTTAGGCCGAGATGTATTCTGCTACATGTCTTTGGTGAAAATAACCCAAATTAGGATGTATTTTTTAGTTTGTAGGAAAGTTATAGAGTTCACAAACTATGGTATATATCTGAATATTGATCAATCCTGAAGTACTGACAGCCAATCTAATATCTTGAGGTCCAAGAATGTCAGAACAGTACAGATATCCCCCAAATGACCCCTTTTTGCAGAGTAGACAGTCCGACGTACTTCATAAGAGGCATGGCGAGTTTTTTGAAGTTGTATTTTTTTGTCATAATTTTTCAGAAAATGAAAAAATTAAAAAAATTATTTTCACTATTTATTTTTTTTACATACTGTCACCAGTGCAGTACAGCGTCATCATATAACTGGCATGGCGGTGAACAGCGACACTGACTGGTGACAGTATGAAAAAAAAATATATATATTTTTTTTTTAATTTTTTTTTTTTTTTATTATATTTAATTTTTTATTACATTTTTTTTATTTTTTTTCAAGATTTTTTTTCATATTTTACTGTGACCAAAATAGTACAATGTTACCATAGTAACACTGTACTACTTTGGGGAAGTGATCAGTATTTTTTTTTTTTATTTTTTTACACAATTTGCTTATAGCAAAGAATTACTTTGCTATAAGCAAGCATTTACCTGAATGAAATCGATTCATTCAGCTTTTTTTTGCTTTTTTTTTTTTTTGTGCTTAGCTGTGATTTGGTCACAGCTAATCACATGACATGTGCATGTGATTAGCTGTGACCATTCACAGCTAGGCACTAGTATACAATGGATGGCATCATGAATGAAGCCATCCATTGTATACAACTGTCATGTGACCTGCTGTGATTGGTCACAGCAGGTCACATGGTACCGGCAACGGGAGCCGGTACTCGGATCTGTCATCGGCCGTGTCCGAGGTGCACGGGCGGTGACAGATCGCACTGCTGCGTCGCTCTGCAACCGCGCAAACCGCGCATGTGCGGGAGCACGCCAAATGGCGTGCACCCGGAAAGCTGCAGCGCTTTTCAAGCCGCCAAACGGCCATTGGCCGGGCGGCTAATGGTTAAGATCCACCCCTTCATCTGTAAACTCCTCCTATTTAGGCTCCACCTCTTCCTATTAGAGCTCCACCTCTTCAGAGGAGGGGTTTATTGCTTAGGGTAGGGAGGTGGTTCTTGTTTAGGGTGGAGAGGTGGTGGGGGGGGCGGGGGGAGGGTGTTATTGTTAAGGGTGGAGAGGCGGGGAGGGGGGTTATTGTTAGAGGAGGAGAGGTGGGGATGGGGCCAGCAGAGGAGACACTGTATGTGGAGACACTTAACTAGTTGCCGACCGCAGATAGCCGAATGACGGCTTCACTGCGGCCGGCCAGTTCTGGGTGGACGTCATATGACGTCCCCCCAGAACGCGCTCTCCTGCGCGCCCCAGGGGGCGCGCACCCGGCGATCTCCGTGATCGCTGTGTCCTACGGACACAGCTGATCACGAGATGTGGTAAAAGGCCAATCATACCGGCTTTTTACCACGTGATCAGCGGTGTCCAATGACACGCTGATCACAGGGAAATGCAAGTGCCGGTTCTCGGCTGCACTTTCCTCACGCTGTCAGATCGTGAGGAAAGTACTGCCGAGAACCGGCAGTTGTCAGAGCGAGGATCGGCACCGATCATCAGGGCACTGATGATCAGTGCCCTGATGATCGGTGCCCAGCAGTGCCACCCGCAAGTTCCGCCCACCTGTGCCCAGCAGTGCACCCACTAGCTCTGCCCACCTGTGCCCAGCAGTGCACCCACCTGTGCCCAGCAGTGCACCCACCTGTGCCACTCTGCAGTGTCACACACCTGTGCCCAGAAGTGCCACCTACCTGTGCCCAGCAGTGCCACCCACCAGTGCCACCCACCTGTGCCCACCAGTGCCACCCACCTGTGCCCACCCACCAGTGCTGCCCACCAGTGCAGCCCAGCAGTGCTGCCAGTCAGTGCCACCAGTCAGTGCCCAGCGGTTGTGCCAGTCAGTGCCGCCAGTCAGTGCCCAGCAGTGATGCCAGTCAGTGCCATCTATCAGTACCCATCATCAGTGTCACCTATCAGTGCCGCCTATCAGTGCTGCATATTAGTGCCACCTATCCGTGACACCTCATTAGTGCTGCCTACCAGTGCCGCCTATCCGTGCCACCTCATTAGTACTGCCTATCAGTGCCCTTTAGTGCTGCCTATCAGTGCCCATCAGTGCTGCCTATCAACGCACATCAGTGAAGGAGAAAAATTACCTGTTTGAAAAATGTTATAATAGAAACAAAGAAACTTTTTTTTTTTTTCAAATTTTTTGCACTTTTTTAATTTATAGCGCAATAAGTAAAGCGCCCAGTGGCGATTAAATACCACCAAAAGAAAGCTCTATTTGTGAGAAAAAAATGATCAAAATTTCATATGGGTACAATGTTGCATGACCGCGCAATTGTCAATCAAAGTGCGGCAGCGCTGAAAGCTGAAAATTGGCCTGGTAAGGAAGGGGGTATAAGTGCCTGGTAGGCAAGTGGTTAACCCCTGCTGCAGCTGTGCACCCCGCACCCATGTATGATATGCACTCCCTGAAAAAATGTCGCCCAAGGCAAACGCCTTGTTTGCCTCATGGTAGATATACCCTTGGCTGGTTCCTGTGTCCTGTAGTGACAAAGGGGTCAACAAAATAAGACACAGAACACGGCAGGGACAAAAGCTTTCAACACACCCTGAAGTTTGTCAGAAGATCCTTCGGATCTTTCAGCAATGAAGCACAGATTCTATGACTGGGCAATGGCACAAATAATTAGAACATGTCTTCTTCTCCAGGAGACATTTTATTTTGCTTTAATACTTACTGGGCCATTGACCCGGAAAACCTGCAAACTGCTTAAGTTGGAGAACAGAACAAAGTTCACATTTGTACTGTATATTTCTCAGGCATGGTGAATTAAAGTATTGTAGCATGTGGATCCTCATGGCAGCTAGAAAACTAGTGTTTTAAGAAGGAGAGCTCAACAATGGCAACCCCCATGTTCATCTCCATTACTGAAGTTCAAATTCAGGAAAATATACATAATTAAATAGATTTTTGTTAATTCAACCAGTATAAGTACGTGAATTTGACCTGCTGCCAGCCTCTGGTGGTGCTTGTATAGCAGAGCTGAGACTGAGGGAGAGAGAAGCATCACAAGGAGCCAATCAGCTGTGCGACAGTGCAAGGTGTATGCTGAGAGAAGGAGACAGCAGAGAGACAGAGAAATCAGTTCATCAGTGTACCGCTTCTCTTAATTACTATCCTTACAGGATTTGGGTAGGGAGGAAACCTGTATGAGTTACTGAACTTCAGCAGAGAAAAACCAGGACTCATCTGCTAGACAGGGCAGAGCTTTGTGGCAGAGCTGTGTAATGCAGACCATACATGGGTCAAATTCCGAAAGGAAAAACTTCTGTTCCTTCCAGGTCACGGCTCATGCGCATATTCTTTTTGGAAAAACGATCATACGATTTGACCATCATTGAGTCGAAAACTGGTAGTTTTTCACGAATTTTCCAACATGCCGATCACTGAAAAGGGGAGGAACCATGAAAACGGCCGGTGCCATTGACCCACTAACAGAGCGAAAATCGGCCAATTATTCTTATGTCTGATTTTCAGAGGAAAAATCGGTCCAATTTCGACCCATGTATGGCAGGCCTACATCTCAGGACTAGATGGCCGGGAATACAAATCCTTTGGCAAAGATGACTATGTACAGTATTTTATTACATCTGTTTATTTGGCTCTTTGCCTGGAGTTCAGCTTTAAGTAAATTGTTCTTGAGAAGATTTTATAAGGACAGGACAATGCATTCAAGTTGATAGGCCTTCATACAAAATTAAATAATCTTGGCGATGGGGTAATGGTATTATCGAGCACCCATACAGCACCATCATAGTTAAGTACATCTAAAACCTTCAATTAAGTTTCATTATACATGAAGGCTTCTAATTACCCCTGTCCATGGGGGTTAAAGTTTTTGTAAACCTCAGACATGAAACATGAACAAAGCATATCCCTCTATAGTGTATACTTGTCTCAATCCAGATCACTAAATGTTACTTCTGTCTGCTGCTTATTTCCACTGCTATCAGCATAAATCACTTCTAACAAGTTTTTCTGAGACCAAGAGAAAAATGGTGATGGGGAGGGACCTCCAGCAGATTGACAGTCTCAGCTCTGTTCCTGTGCGCTGTGTGGAGGGGTGGTGTGTCTCTTCCCTCTAATCAGCTCTCAGAGTTCTCCTCACTGAGCTCTGCAGTGTGTGATTTAAGCTCCCTGCACCCTCTTTTGCTGAATTCTGACAAGCTTTATACATGCACCACTTCGAATGGATCTCTGTGTATCACCTGAGGCCAGTCACTTCATTGGAAATATGTAAGGGTTTGCAACCACTCTAAAAGAAGCCTTTACCCAACACATACTACTGATGAAGCCTGCACATTCGATTGAATGAGCAAAATTAGTTAGGACCTGACCTTGTTTGTTTTTTTTTTTTAATCAACCAGGGGTTACCTCAGCCCACCAGGCTCTACAAAAATAGAAATCACTTTTGGGTGGAATGTTCCTTTTTCTAGATATGTTACTTGGGAATGAGAGAAAGCAGAACTGGAGAAAGCAAGCACATCCATGCTATTTATTTAGAACATGTGTTGTATTGGCTGTTTAAGTATGAAAAAAGGCATTATCCTAAAAATGATGGGAACTTGATGCTGAATTGTGTTTATCCCTATCAGTCTGGGCTTTAGTGTCCCAAGGCCAGCTGCTTTCCTACCACTGTGAAAAACAGCATTGAACACAGGGCAGTATAATTATGACCGAGGATACAGGATCAGACGGACAAACAGTGGGTGGCAGACAATGCCTGCCTTGATACTCGGATCTATGTAGGGTGCTGAGAATGTGCAATCTCTGAAGTTCTTTCTTATGGTTAAAAATGGCAGTGGCTTCACTTAACCCCTCTGTTATAACAGAGTTAAGTACTACAACATAAACAATCAGCTACCATGGACCCTTAAAGGTGACCTGTAGTCTTAGAACCCAACTGCAGCTTTAAAATGAAGTTGCCCTGCACCAGTTTAAATGTAAAAAAAAAAACAGCTTTCTCTGCAGTACTTACCCTATCTCCAGCTCTGTTCCCTGCAGAATCACTGCTACAGCACTGCAGGGTCATTTAACTTACCTACTGTGAGCCCAGGGCATCAAGGACCCTTGGGCTCACGGGAGAATTCTGCAGGACCTGAGGAGGAGGGAAGGATGGGATGTCATGTGACCAGGTTGAACACCCCCAGGATAAAAGGTATGTCTTTAAAATGTAAAAAAATAGTAAAAGGAGGTTGGAGGCACCATTGAGTTGGGCTTTAATTAATGTTTTAAGGTGGAGCCTTGGAGGGGGGACAGTGCCTGTAGTCTGATAATATTAAATACCCGTTATGGACATGTTAGCCCGGGACCATGTGATCCAGGTTGTTTTGACTTTGGGTCACCAAACATTAATTTGGTTATGCTGACACATACAGTTTTGATTGAAGTGAAGTGTGAGTATTAATGATAGGTGCACAATGAATGACAGTTTACGAAGTAGTGTCTGTTGTACAAAATATGTCTCCACATACCTGATGTAGAGCTGTCAAGCCATCTTCATTACTCAGGTTTGGGTCCACATTACTCTTAAGTAATGCCAGGACTGCAGAAGACAGAGAGAGAGGGAGAGAGAGAGAATAGTTTTAACCTCATTTTAGGGAATACAAAACCTTTTCAAAGATTATTTAGTCTATTTTTTGTTGCAATTTAATGTGCAAACTTTTGGCAAAAAAAGTCTAACACTGGCACAGCCAATTGCCACTTCCACAACTTGATATTGGTCAGTAAGTCAGTTCATCATCTTAAAACAAATATGTGGCTTCTGTTAGGGATTGGAACCAGCAAGTTTTTACTGAAAACATTTCTTGATTACAAGACCCCAAAATCTCAGGTTGCTCTATAATGCCACACAACAACCAGAACCTCTATAGTCATATGGTCACGCTGTTGCTCTCTTTACTTCCCTATTGGCTGCAATGTGTGATGGGTGTCCTCTAGGGCCAATAGAGAGGTGAATAGAGCAGAAGGGACATGCATAGTGCAACAAAATCAGCACTAGCTCTGGGAGGTGCCTACAGTAGGGTCCTGTTGCCTCTTCAGGACCCTGCTAGTGGCTACAGGTTAACTTCAATAGACCAATGAAGAGTTGTAAGAGGTGGACAGGGATGGTCATCTCAAACCTTTCCCTGCAAAAGTCAAGATTTATTTGCCTATCGGAAAGCTCTAAATTTTGGGGTTCCTGGCATAATCAAGAAACTATGGTGGAGATCTACTAAAACTGTAGAATGCAACATTTGGTGCAGCTCAGCATAGAAACCAATCAGCTTCCAGGTTTTATTATCAAAGCTTAATTAAACAAGCTGAAGTCAGAAGCTGATTGGCTACCATGCACAGCTGTACCAGATTCTGAGTGAACCAGTTTTAGTAAATCTACCCCATAGAAATGCTACAGACACAATACCATCTTAGGTACTTTTAGTTATGATGAGTTTTAAATTAGCCTTCTAACCATAAAACCTTCATTAACAAATTATAAAACCTTTACAAACAGAAAAAATGCTTATCTTCCAATTTCCTCTACTACACCATATCATTTAGTCTGCATTATGCAAGCCATACACGGGTCGAATTCCAAACGATTTGTTGATTGAAAATTGGAAATTTTGTGCTTTTCATAATCCAATGGTACCATCATTGATTTCATAATTCGACCAACAAAGCCTTCAATTTCACCTCATGTTGCTGTAGAAATTTTGTGGCCAGGAATCTTCTTTTTTTCCCAGGTCACAGCTCATGCACGTTTCTCTTTCGATAATATTTCTTGCACAATTTTACCATCATTGATTAGAAATTCGTTTGTTTTTCAAAAAATTTCCAACATGCCAGATCACTCACATGGCTGTATGAAAATCAGCCATTGCTGCGGCCCACTAAGGATGCAAAATTTGAAAGAACATTTGTAATTACGATTTTTGAAAGAAAATTTGTTCAGAATTCAACCCATGTATGGTTGGCTTTACAGGTGCTCTGGAAACCAATCGCTATATTTGTGCCCAGAGAAGACAGAAGTCATTGCTTGGCTTAGGTTTAGCCTACAAAATCCTGAAACCAAGAGACGTTACCTTGATAAGCCAAAAACCTCCATATTTTGGTCATAAATCTTTCCAGACATTTAGGAACTCATATTAATTTTACAATTCATTGCATTTGTAGAGCTATCAATTTATTCTAGATAGACAGTTCTATATTGTTCAAGCTCTGTTTTAATTAATAGTATACTCAGTTAAACTGTGACTGATTGGGACGGCACTAACTTGCTGAACAGTGCTGATATTCAGCAGGACCAAAGAGGGCTTCCTTGTTTCTAGACCCACTTTGTTTAGAAGCTCTTTACTATATGAATGTAATAGATTGAATGAATCTACATATTTACTCCTATTCACACAGGATGATTGTGTTTATCTATGCTATTTGCTTTATGTAAAACGACTGTGTAAAGAAAAAATAGTGCAAATGGTGTGCAAACTGCAAATGCCCATACAAACACATCAGATTTACCAATTATTTTTGGTTATACACTCTCCGGCCCCTTTATTAGGTACACCTGCTTGGTAACACAAATTGCTAATCAGCCAATCATATGGCAGCAACTCAATGCATTTAGAACTGTAGACATGGTGAAGGCAGCATGCTGAAGTTCAAACCAAGAATCAGAATGGGCAAGAAAGGGAATTTAAGTGACTTTGAAGGTGGCATGGTTGTTGGTGCCAGACGGGCTGGTCTGAGTATTTTAAAAACTATTGATCTACTGGGATTTTCACACACATCCATCTCAGTGAGCAGCAGTTGTGTAGGCAAAAATGCCTAGTTGATGTCAGAGGAGAATGGGCAGACTGGTTACTGCGACATTCAGATGGTAGGGTCAGAATGTGGCGTAAACAACATGAAAGCATGGATCCATCCTGCCTTATATCATTGGTTCAGGCTGGTGGTGTAATGGTGTGGGGGATAATTTCTTGGCACTAGCAAGGTGTAACTAATAAAGTGGCCGGTGAGTGTACCTTATGTAATTTTAACCTGTTTTTAATCAGGCATGTGAATAAAAATTTGAACTTTTTAATAATGTATTGACTTGTCTTTTTGGCACAGCTCCTTTAATGTCCCAGGGGTACTTTTTGTATATGAGAATTCTCACATGTTTAGGGACTGAGCTGCACCCATATGCATAGTACCGAGGTCTTTAATATTTTGTGTACAGCTTAAATTTTCTGTCAAAAAATGTTATTGCTGGGTCCCTCTTGAGAATAGATATTTATACTCCATATTTTATGACCCTGTGACATTCAGAGCATTGTAGTGTTCTGACCACCCTGCCATGGAATGCATTCTCTACTTGAACCCATTAGGGGAGCAATGATAATGTCACTTCCTTTTTCTCTTCTTCTGAGTGCCTCTTTATAGATTCCTACGGAGAAACCACCAGGGGTCAATCCTTCCAGCTCTTAGTGGATTGACCACATGAATCACATGAACCACATAAACCATTATGACTTTATACTTTAAACAGCAGAGAAATAACTAGACAATAAGAACTAATATTCTTAAAAACAGGGATTTTTTTGAAAAACCATATATACGGGATATATATATTTTTTATCGTCGGTTTTATACATGAGTAGCAGCATTCAGCAAACAGTTCTTTCAGTTTTCACCCCTTACCTCCTTAAACAGAAGCACTTGAACTAATTCCAGTGTTTATTTTTATTCAATGTCCTAGTGTGAGAGTCAGTAAACATACTTTCTTCATCGATTCCAAATTCTTCCAACTAGTATTATCCTTTGATCAGCTCATAACACACACATACATTGACAATCATAAATAGTTAGGATCATCTACTGTATATTTACTTGAAGTAAAAATCTGTATTTTTTTATTTATTGCTAGAAAATTACCTACAACTCCCAAACATTATATATATATATATATATATATATATATATATATGTATATATATACACACACACACTATATTGCCAAAAGTATTGGGACACCCCTCCAAATCATTGGAATCAGGTGTTCCAATCACCTCCATAGTCAAAGGTATATCAAATCAAGCACCTAGGCATGCAGACTGCATCTACAAACATTTGTGAAAGAATGGGTCGCTCTCAGAAGCTCAGTGAATTCCAGCATGGTACCGTGATAGGTTGTCACCTGTGCAATAAGTCCATCCGTGAAATTTCCTTGCTGCTAAATATTCCACAGTCAACTGTTAGTGGTATTATAACAAAGTGGAAGCAACTGGGAACAGCAACTGAACCATGAAGTGGTAGGCCACGTAAAATGACAGAGCGAGGTCAGTGCATGCTGAAGCACACAGTGCGCAGAAGTCTCCAACTGTCTGCAGAGTCAGTAGTTAAAGACCTCCAAACTTCTTGTGGCCTTCAGATTAACACAACAACAGTGCATAGAGAGCTTCATGGAATGGGTTTCCATGGCCAAGCAGCTGCATCCAAGCCTTATATCACCAAGTGCAATGCAAAGCGTCGGATGCAGTGGTGTAAAGCACGCTGCCACTAGACTCTAGAGCAGTGGAGACATGTTCTCTGGAGTGACAAATCACACTTCCCTGTCTGGCAATCCAATGGACATGTCTGGGTTTGGCGGTTGCCAGGAGAACGGTACTTGCTTGACTGCATTGTGCCAAGTGTAACGTTTGGTGGAGAGGGGATTATGGTGTGGGGTTGCTCTTCAGGGGTTGGGGTTTGCCCTTTAGCTCCAGTGAAAGGAACTCTTAAGGCATCAGCATATCAAGACATTTTGTACAATTTCATGCTCCCAACGTTATGGGAACAGTTTGGGGATGGCACCTTCTTGTACCAACATGACTGCTCACCAGAGCACAAGGCAAGGTCCATAAAGACATGGATAAGCAAGTTTGGGTGGAGGAACATGACTGGCCTGTCAGAGTCCTAACCTCAAACTGATAGAACACCTTTGGGATGAATTAGAGAGGAGACTGCAATCCAGGCCTTCTCGTCTGCCATCAGTACCTGACCTCACAAATGTGCTTCTGGAAGAATGGTCAAACATTCCCATAGACACCCTCCTAAACCTTGTGGACGGCCTTCCCAGAAGAGTTGAAGCTGTTATAGTTGCAAAGGGCGGGGCCAACTCAATATTGAACCCTACGGACTAAGACTGGGATGTCAATAAAGTTCATGTGAGTGTAAAAGCAGGCGTCCCAATACTTTTGGCAATATAGTGTATGTATATATATACATATATATATATATGTGTGTGTGTGTGTGTGTGTGTGTGTGTGTGTGTGTATGTATATGTATATATATATATATATATATATATACATATATATATATATATATATATATATATATATATATATATATATTTTAGCAGAGACCCTAGAGAATAAAATGGTGGGTTTTGCAATTTTTGTATGTCACACGGTATTTGCGCAGCAGTTTTTCAAATACACTTTTTTTCATTTTAATGCACACAAACACAATGTAATACCCATTTTTTATGCTTTAAAGTTGCACACGCTTGTGGAATGGCGACACTTTAAAAGCTTTTACCGGTTACTAGTTTAGAAGTAGAAGTTACAGAGTTTAGAATTTTTGATCTCACTGCCATTTACGTATGCGTGAGGGACCAACACATGTGTTCGTCTTTGAACATGAGCATGAAGGGACGGGGGTGCTTTAAAAATTTTTTTTAAATTATTATTATTTCATTTATTTATTTTTACACTGTTTCTTTACATTTTTTTTAATCACTTTTATTGTCAATTTTATTCAACAGGCAGTGACAGGTACTCTTTATGGAGACATCGGGGTTCTATTAGACCCCCGATCTCTCCTCTGCTCTAAAAGCATCTGATCACACCAAGATTGGTCTGTTCAGATGCTTTCCCTATTAAAAAATGTGTGAGACCATGTGTGTCAGCTGATCTCTCTTGCTTCTCAAGTTTAGTTGCACCCTTTCATTAGAGAAGTGGCAGTTGGTATTAGTAAGAGAGAGCTTGCTCCCAATGACATGCCCTGGTGTATGCACAGTAGAATACCATCCCAGTGTTCTTCTGGGATGTGTGATGTGGGTATCCCAGGATGTTGCAGGCAATAGAAATATCAAGTCCAGAATTTAGGAGATGGGGAGCAAATTCCCAGGTAAGGTAGAAAGAAATAAAAAAAAAAACTGTTGGCTGTTGTGAAGCTGGGTTATGGTGGCAGGGGTGGGATGGCATAAAGTGGCTACAAAAACTGCTGATCTCGCATTAACCCTGTTGCCTACTGGTTACTAATGTTAAACATTCATATGTAATACTTTATGATTAACGCAAATAGTCATGAATGTGAAATGGCAAAACTATTCTGTGCCCCTAATGAAGTCATTTCTGACGAAACATGTAGGGCCTGAGTGGAAGTTGTCACGTCACCACGCATGCATGAATGAGAAAAGCTTTCTGGGTATTGTAGTCTGTTTTGCTGCCAATCGACGTATACTCCTGTACTGGCATTTTAACTATAATACATTCCTTGAGGATTTTACACTATGAGAGCATGGTGATCTTTTCTTTTCTCTTCCATGAGCATTGATCTGTGCAAGTAAATATGAGCGAGGAGTGATGGAGAGCTCTGTTGTGATGATGATCTTTTGACTGGTACACACAAGTGCTGTTTGACTTTTTCTTATACTAAGAGTCATATGCTATCTGGCAAGCTCACAAGTTGACGTCTGTAAGAACCACTCTGTTTTTTTCTCATCATTTTGACATAGTCATGGAGATAGTTCTGGAGTGGAAGGACTTCCATGGTTTTTAGACTTTAGATTTTTCATTTTGATTTGGTTTTTTGTACTTCTTTTATTTTTAAGATTTCCTGTTTTCACACTGTTGTTTATGCAGCACTGTTTTTTTGTTTGCATCATTATGTTTTGACCTTCTTCTTATTATAATATATGATGTTATTTGATATATGACATTTAACACTTAATTGAGTTCCAAGTGCAGCATATTCGGCATATAGCTCGTGTAAACTACCCCTTAAAATGAGCGTTTCCTTCGTCCTGAATGGGCAATATACAGGTTTAATTGTGTCAGATTGTGGCATTTGACACAGAAGGAGATAAAGGTTAGCAACACTTTACCCAAATATGTATTGATTACCGCAGACAAAGCATTGACTCCCTCCTCTATAGTCTGCTCTCACTACCCTCCTGGCAATGTAATTACACAGACCTTCACTATTTACACAGCATGGCGTTAATCAAATATGCAGTGGATCTGGCCATACTAGGGTGGCACATTGCCCTGTGTGCTTAGTTCCTATCACAAAGCAGGTAAGATCCAGCCTTCATCAGTTATTGCATTGCTCCATGTAAAGCAGACCTGTACTTTAATGTTAACATGTATGCAAATCCAGGGCTTCTGTTACAAATCACGGGGCCCTGTACAGCCTACCTGACAGCCCCCCCCCCCAAAATGACAAAAAATTAAAAAAAAATGTTTTTCTATCTCTAATTTTTTTTCCACAACTCTAAAAAATGTTTATTCACAATAATTTTTTACATTTTAAAAATGATTTTGTACATTTTTTTTACAATGCTCCTCGGGGAGGGGAAGGCTTGGATGAAATATCAGAGACTCCTTACATCTCACCTTTGAGACAGAGAAAGCAATTGAGGACACAGATTCTTCAGTTCCTTTCTCTGTAGCCTCAGCTACATTGAAGACAAATGAACAGGAGACAGAGGCTCCTGTTCACTGATAAACTGAAGCATAGTAAACACCGTTTCAGTTCAGTTATAAATGGACACAGGAGCGATTGGTACTGATCACTCACTGTGTCCAATTCAGAAAAGGAAGAGGCCTGTAAATTGCATATTTACCCGCCTCGCTCAACTGTCCACCTGCTTGTGTACCAGCAGCAGCAAGATAGGAAACCTGGCAGTGCTGCGGGGGGGCCCAGGCACACAGGGGGGAATCGGATCTGGGCAGCACAGAAAGGGGGATTGGTGTGGAGGGACAGGAGGGCCTCCATCAGCTGAAAGCCAAGGAGAGGGGGAGAAACCAGCTTTCAGCTGCTGGAGGGAAAGACACACATACAATGCATTGTTCTGTAACTGTACTCCCATCCCAGAACACCGATCCCCCTGCTGTCCAGGACCCCCTGTAGGAGGCCTAGTGGTACCCAGGGGCGGACTGACAACTCATGGGGCCCCTGGGCAACAGGGGATAATGGGGCCCCTGTGTCCTTGCCCAAACTCAAAAAAGCGTATGAAAAAGGTACCAAGGGCATCTCATGGGGCCCCCTACTGACCCGAGGCCCTCGGGCAGTGCCTGAGTTTCCAAATGGTCAGTCCGCCCCTGGTGGTACCCCCCATATTGGCGGCCCTAGTAAAATCTAACAAGCAATTTATCTTATTTGGTCTGTCAAATATATCATAGAAACATTATATTATATCTGTTTGATAACTGCAAAATATACCTGCTGATACTGCCAACAATTTTGTGAGCTCTCTCCCTCTGCTGGCTATTTTCAGTTAGCATTGTTCCCAGCAGACTACAGACCTCCTGTTCACTATGTTATGAAGAATACTGGGGGGGGGGGGGGTGTTCTGCAGCCTAACCTAAGGTGACAATGCTGCTCCACTCTGGATACAGTGCAGTGAATGACTGTTGTCACCTTGGCACAGGAAGTGTGTTACTGGCAGGATCACCACAACAAATTAGCCAACACAACAAATGCTTGCTAATCCGCAATATGTTTTATTTTTGCTGGGTATAGATACACTTTAGCTTTAAGGAGAACATTCAAGGAAAAATGTTTTTGACTTACTACTGTTTGGCTGTCATTGATCCCACAACTTTAATACCCCCGAGTCAGAAAATCAGAACAAGTATCTAGAATAGTGGTTCTCAACCTGTGGGTCGCGAGCCCTTTGGGGGTCGAACGACCCTTTCACAGGGGTCCCCTAAGACCATCAGAAAACACATATTTCCAATCTGTAAAGAGCAGCTACTGTGTAGAAAGCAGCTGCTGTGTTGAAAGCAGCTACTCTGTTAAAAGCAGCTACTGTGTTGAAAGCAGCAGTATTGCAGGTAAAACGACACTCATGAATTATAATTACTGGGTAACTAATTTTATGGTTGGGGGTCACCACAACATGAGAACTGTGTTAAAGGGTCACGGCATTAGAAAGGTTGAGAACCACTGATCTAGAAAAAGGATTCATATAACAGGCATGGCTGAGCACAAGGACAACTGCTCCATCAAAGGGGTCTATGGGTCAAGAGAGGGCACTAAGGCTGCCAATTCTAGAAGGATGGTCTACCAATGCACCAAAATGCACCACAAATGATACATGTACCATTTCTGGCAGTGCACGGAATGGCAATGCACATTAGCATGTTGTCCTGAGCTGCAACACATGCCCATTGGCAAGGTGTGTTGGAGTGACATTCAGAATTAATGGCACTGCAATGCACCACCACATGTCATATGCCATGCTGTGCATTACTGCAACGCAATAGTGTGAATCTATCTAGTGTTAGTCAGAAAGTGTTTGTTAGGCTTGGCACAATGCCCAGGGTAAAGAAAGCTACGGGAAAAGTGTAGGGTGTGCCCAGGTGTTGGCAGTGTAGAACATTTTCTATTTTTTGCCTATTCCCTTACACTATACCTGTGTTTATGATAAAGGGAGGGAACGCCAGAATTGATATTGAATGGGGCGCACGTGTGCAAGAGCCCTTAGTCTCTATTTTCCAAGTCACTTGAATTGGCTCACTTAGGGCTCGTTCACACTTGACTGTTTTTCTAACTCTTGCCAAATGCCCCTATAGCGTTTGACAAGCGTTGGTCCGGCGTTTACAGAGCATTTTTTCCAAAGCTATGTGGTGTGAGGTCCACTCCTACCTAAACACTATATTCAGTTTACATGCATCTAAGCATACAGGACTCTTTCAAAGAAAACACAACACTTTGGTGAGAATGGGTGAGAATGGGTTTGATAGAAACAATAGGTTCTCACATGTCTAAACACAATTATTGGCAGCAAAATGCACAGCAATGTACGTGATATAGCACAGACTGGTGGAATCGCTACAGGCAATATCTGAACCCAGGGCCCTTAAACCAGCTGACCCCAAAAAACAAGAATTAAAATTCTGGGTTCCTGTGTAACCCCCCCCCCCCCCCAAAAAAAAAAAAAAAAATATGCACTCAATATTACTATTCCTGTTATAGTCAATTCTCTGATTGATGAAGTTCCGTTAAGATAGACTATGAAAGTGTGCAGGTGAACTGTCTGTGACATAGTGAATACCTGAGTACTGACAGCCTAAGCTTTGATCTCTCAAGCCAGTATGTCTGTTTGAAGTCTCTATGTAGCTGATGTCTAGAGTTTCTCAACTAAAGGGAGTATGGCATTGCTAGCCATGCTCTCCCTGGGGGCTTTAAGTTTGCCTCTTCTATGGAGTGGAGGTGAAGGAAGAGAGATTTGCTGGTCCTCTGTGTTACCATTGTCAGGGAGAACCTTGCAGTAAAATGCAATGGTCATTAGGTCAAGGGCCTCATAATAATCTCTGCATGAGAACTTCAAAAATGTACCTGTAAGGTAAAAAGACTATCTGCTTACTCCCATCTGCCATCTCCATCAGGGTTTGACATGCTAATAAGCCTGGGGGATGCAGAGTAGACAAAGTCTTACAAGAAGACACTGTAGTCCAATGCAAGAGCATCTTCTCGAGAAATTTGGGCTACTCTGTATTCCCCAGGATTTCACAGGATGGAGTGTCGCGTCACCCTTGCCTAGGTGTCACTGATGTAAGTTGGGGGTAAGGTGTGTGCGTATATATATATTTACGGGTACATTTTTGAAGCACTATCATGCAGAATTTTTTCACAGGAGAGGGTCTGAACCTTATAAATTGACCTTGCATGTTACTATAGCCTGTTATCTGGATTGTGCCCAATGTCCATGCCATTGAGATGGAATATTTCGGTTATTGATCAACAAGAGATTGTGTGAACTCTGCATTCATTCTGCATCCACCTACGGGATCACTTTTCTGAGTTTTTACAGGCAATCACAAAGGAAAGGGGTTGATCATGGCTGATGAGAACGAGGAACAGTGAGGCAATGAGAGAACTGGTGTAAGAAGTTGACCCGATTCGGTAATCTTCTTTAAAGGGAAATGAGACCTGGTGTTTAATTGCTGCCTGTAGCTGGGAGGAAGGGGGCTACTAGTTCCATGTCTTTGCATGTTCTATCCAAATGGAGAGGCATTAGTAAAGGGGTGACCAGCCTGGGGTCAAGTAAGACTCATGTTTGTTGACTGGAGACTCCAAAAGGTGTAGTTCACGTCAGTGAACTGCGCTGGTGTGCACTTTGTGAAAATGGAATGTGCTTCAATCAAATGCAGTGCAGCACTCTACAATGCATCACACTATACTGCAATTTACCTTAAGAAAAAAATATACATTTTGGCTCCTGCTGTATATAAACCTGCATATACATGCAACAAGTTGTAAAGTTGCAATTCCTTAAAAAAAATTGCAAAAAGTGCATTTTACGTGAGTCAAAGCAAGCTCAAAGCAGCTAAGTGGTTAGCACTTCTGCCTAGCTGCACTAGGGTCATCAGTTCAAATCCCAACCATGGCACTACCTGCCTGAAGTTTGCATATTCTCCATGTGCCTGCGTGGGTTTCCTCGCTGTACTCTGATTTCCTCCCACATTCCAAAGGTAAGTTAATTGGCTGCTGTCTAAAATTGGCCCAAGTATATGAGTTAGTGACCTTAGATTGTAGCTCCTTGAGGGCAGGGACTGATGTGAATGTACAATATATATGTTACATAAGTACCCTTAATAATAACAGATGTGGTGTAAATCTAGCTTAGGGATCTGTATAACCCTAGGATGTGTGGTTCCCATCTGCTTTTGTGGGGTGTTCGTACAAAGTGTTCGGTATAGTGAAAAAGATCCCGCTTTATCTTACTGAGCCTTTTCCCCCTTGTGTGGTAGCCGCCATCTGAACCCTATACCAATGTTGCACATAATACATTATCATGCACCTAAAATGAAAAGTGTGCCAAACTTGTGTAGCCAAGAGACCCTACAGGACCACACAGGGAATCTGCCAAGCCAACACATGGCAACTCCTAATTGTGTTCCTTTTGTTTAGTCATATGACATTACAGATCACATGATCAAGCACAAGAGATGCATAGAAATATATGTATCTTCCCTGCTGAGCTGTGCGATAAGCGTAAGGCTGGCCATACACTATACAATCTTCTTGAAATTTTTGCTTTAGATTTACCAAAAACCATATAATGCGTGTCAGGAATGGACTTGACAATGGTGGTGGGACTCACCTGCCTTGTGGGCTGCAGTACCAGGGCTGGCCAGTGGGTGCTCTCAGCAACCAGAGGCTCACTCCTGCAATCAGCCATCACCTGAGGCTGATTGCAGGAGGTGTATTTAAGGAATGGCCAGACCTGCAGTCAGTGCCTTGGTGTATGTTTCCCATGAGCCCCTGTATCTTGTTCCTAGTTTCCTGTGCATCTGTTACTGAGAGAAGTTACCTTGTTGCCGACCCTGCCTGATCCTGATTCCTGTTGACCATCTCCTGCTCTGACTCCTGGCTCATCCCTGACTATTCTTCTGCCTACTCCTATGCTGTTTGACCTCCTGTTGCTGTACCTTGGCTCGTGACCCGTTTACTCTTTGCCTGCTGCTCTGTACTGATCTGCCTCCAACGTTACCGACCCGGCTTGTCTGACTACGCTACACTCCATACTGTCATCCATCCATCCCGCACGGATCCAGTCACTACTGTCCGAACCTGCCAGCCCCTTCACATCAGGCTTTCCCCCGGTACATACCCTCGGCGGACCCCTCTACCACAGTTGGGTGCACTCAGGGGCCGCAACCTGGTCTCAGTCCTGCTCCAAGTCCATCCCCACCATCAGGGGCTCTGGTGAAAAGGCAGACTGGGGCTTAGACTCCGCGCCCTGGGGAATCCTGTTCTGTGGGTCACTAGAGATCCCACCGGGCGGTGCCTGGCAGTACCTTACGGCCTGCCTGACCATTCCACCTCTCCAGCCCTGATTACGCCTGTGTTCCTGAAGCCTGCTACTTCCCTGTGTCAGTCCACACATTTCTGGTCATACCCTGATCCCTGACAATACAAGGTCAAACCCAAACAACACTTTCAGTTATATCCAATTAGGCAGGCTCTTGCACTACATAGTTGAAGGTAAATCTAAAGGAAATTGGGCAGAAATTGTTCAGAAAATTGTAGTTTTAGTAGTGTATGGCAAGCCTAACTGTGGGGCAACAGAGGGGGCTCTAGAATTCCATGCAGCAAGGGACCTGGCTCTACCATTGTTTCTCAATTGGCTGTCCTAAGCTGAAACCCAAGTACTGTAGATTTGGGTAGGTAATTCTGAACAAGACTAGGTCTATTGACCTTTTAATAGCTATCTTATCCATAGAAAAGATCTTGTAGGGAGATGTTTCAGTTTAGTTTTTGGTGTAAGATATAATCAGGACAGAATCTTAGCCCATAATCATAAGATCATTACTGTGAAATTTTATAACCATCGGAATATGAGATACAAACACAGAGAAGGCATGAGCTGTATTTTATTAGGTATAGAGTCTGGATACTCTCTTTCTAATAAATGTAGATTTGGTACTCAGCTCTCTCAAACCCGCCTGTACCAGTTCCTAACAAGCCAACCTAACAAGTTCACAAAGGTTTATTGGCCCATAAATAGACAGGTGTCCTTGTGCTTCTTTAACCTTCTTACAATGGTGCCGCAGTGTTACATACCTTTATGACCCACCCTACCACCTTTGTAATATTGCAGCTTCGACAACATCACGCTGGCATTTATGATCCATCAAAAGCATATTAATCCAGCAATTAGGCCAAGAACATATGTTAGTAACATAGTTATTATCAATAGACTAGGCTGACTGTTTGAATATAGAGATATATAGGTCACTGGAGCCTAAGAGTTATCAGAAATGTCAGCTAACTAAACTTTTGTGGTCATCCCTTCCTTGTGATATATACCACATGAATATTACAGCATTATTTATTACTACTCTTTTGAAAAACAGCATACATTGGACTTTTTCAATGTTTTGAACCACATTTAGATAGTAAATACCAAAAATTAGGGAGCCAAGGTAAATACAGAGTGAAAAATACCTTTATTGAAAGCAGCACACTTACATGCCAGAAATCACCAATCCGCCAATGGATAATGACACGGCAAGTTGAGACACCAGAGCCGACCAGCTGAAGGTACACAGAGGCAATAAATGGCCACAGACATGCAGCAGCAGGGTCTCCAAAGGGCCAACAAGTAGTGTGGATAAAAAAAGCTGGCGACCATAGATGGATCGTATCTCCGCCGGTTCAGCAGGCACCGGCCGAGATTTGATCTATCTATGGGCAGGCTGATTGTACTGAAGTCAATCCATCGATTGACTTAAGGAAGAACTATAGGCAAAATGTATTTTTTCATTTTGGATACAGTAAGGAAGGGTTATGTCACCTGTCAATTTTTTTTTTGCCATCTATGTCCCATAGGGGAGATTTACCTGCACTTCCTGTCCTATAGCCAAAACAGGAAGTGAGAAGAAATCCCCGCAAATTAAGGGAATTCCTTGCGGAGCCCCAGGTCACCAGAACTAGTGTCCCCATTGGAAACATTTCCCTCTATTACTTGTTTGGGGACAACCCAAAATGTGGGGTTTTCTTTAATTGATTACTGCCAGAGGCTATAGCTGCTAGCAGTAATCATTGTGTTCTGTCAACAGGGAAAGCACCCCATCTGCAGAACACAATAGTGCTGCGGGAGGGATTCCTCCATGATCACTGACTGTGTTGATGGGGGAACCGAGTGCTTTTCTTTTCTGCAACCCTAACCCACGGTTGCAGGAAAGAAAATCATACCATCTATGGCTTAACTAAAGCAAAGTGATGGCAAAAAGATCAAGTAGTCCATTGAGTCTGCACTCAGGCGGCCAATGTTACTTTTGTTGGCTAGGATTACATGTTCAACATGCACCATTTTCAAATGGAGAACAGAAGATTTTATTAATGGTTTACAACATCCTGCTCATTTACACCACATACTAGGAGTGGACTGGGTTTGGGGGAAATGTTGTCCCCTGGGCTAGTACTGATAAGATATGTTGGGCTGATGGTTCTGATTTGTAGATACTTCAACATTCAGACATTGATCACAGAGGGTCCTGCAGTCAGTGACACATGCTGGACATTATATAGCCAGCTGCTCCCCAGTCAGACCTGTGATCACAGCATTTAGCAGAAGGAAGTCTTCCACCACCGACTTCCTTCTGAGGCTCTGTGATGGAATGTGATTAAATGCTGCAGAGGAAGATGCTGGAAGACGTGAATAGGTGTTTCACTTTTCACCATACCCAATAATCTTTGTAGCACCAAAGTACGCTTTGCACAGAATACTTTCTTTAGCCTACAGAGATCTGTCTCTGTCATGAAAGGACCACTTGGTTGTATTTTTCCTTTAGACCAGTGGCCTCTAGACTGCAACCTTGGGGCCAGGTTCAGCCCTTTGATTGCTTTTACCCAGCTCTTGGTGCAATATTTCATCTTCTGACACCATCATTGGGGCATAACCCCCCACCGCACCCCCACTAACACCAACGAAGGGGCACAATTTCTCCCAATGACACCAATGATGAGGCAATAAGTTCCATCCCAATGACCCCAATGATGGGCTATGATTCTTCCCACAAATGATAACAACGATGGAGCACAATTCCTCTCACTGCCACCAAAGATGCGGCATTGTTTATTCCCACTTCTGCTGGGTCATTTTCTACTTGCAATGGCCACAGTCTGGCGCCCCTAAAGTCTGAAAGACAGTAAACTGGCTCTCTCTTTAGAAAGTCTGGAGACCCCTGCCCTAGACCAAAGGTTCCAAGTCCTAGCCTGTTTTATCAACAGAGCAAGCTGTCCTGCAGATGTAGCAGTTACAAGGTTGAGGGAAACCATTTACCACTGACAGGGGTGCTTACAATGATCAGCTTTTATTTAGGTAAAAACATTGTCCCAAAAGGAAAATAGACGTCTGGAACTGCTTATAAAGTGTTAGCTGGAGTTTGACTATGTTAGTGTATTTAAGTCTGCTAGTCCATCTAACACTCCAGTCCACCAGAATGACAATGCTGCTGTCCAAAGGTGTACCCTGTGGCCCTTTATCCAGAGTATGGCCACTCTAATACAGGAGGTGTGTTACTGGCCAGATCACAAGTTGAAAACATGAGGAGGAAATATGTTCCCCCCCAATGACACCAATGATGGGGCATGATTCTTCCCACAAATGACACCAATGATGGGGCACAATTCCTCTCACTGCCACCAAAGATGTAGAAGCATTGTTTATTCCCACTGCTGCTGGGTCATTTTCTACTTCCAATGGCCACAGTCTGGCCCCCCTAAAGTCTGAAGGACAGTAAACTGGCCCTTTCTTTAGAAAGTCTGGAGACCCCTGCCCTACACCAAAGGTTCCAAGTCCTAGCCTGCCACAGTGTGTACAATACATTGGCTGGTTTGCAAATAAACTTGGCAGCCTTATTCTTATGTGCAAGCATTTGTTGTCTAGTAGTACTAAACTATATCAATCCGGAGAGCTTGAATGCATGCCAGTAAATGAGAATAAGTCCAGGCATAAGAAAACTGGATTGAATCTCATTTTATTTAAATTCCAACGTAAAATAACTTGGTTTCAAATAAAATATCACAGTCTGCATTGGCACAGTTCATTAAGAGGTCATTAATGATGGTTAGGGGCAATTGTGTACTCCATATATTGCATCAAACGCCCCACTGTGATGCCACCAGAGGCAGCGATGAGTCAGGCTGCTGATTCCGACACATCAAACTTACCGCAAGCACCTAAGCACATCTCAGGTTCATTATTTATAGCACTGATCTCTACATACCTCAGCCACATCACTTACAAAACTAATCCCTACAGAATTTTACAGCTCGAAGCACTAACCCCGTCATGTCAAGCTTACCACTGATCAAAGCGTACTTCAACTTTATCACATACACACTGATCTCAACACAACTCAACTCCACCTTACATCAAACTACTTATTACGTTTCTCCGTTCTTCTGGACAGAGCGCTGATTCCTACAGTTAAAACTTCAATATTAAAGAATATCTTTGCTTTATCATTTGCAATACGTACAGGTGACTGAGCTAGGCTGTTTGTACTGTTCCGGTCTGGCCCAAAGTAGTATTAAACCCAAAGCCAAAAATGTAATAAATTTCAGTTTACCAATTATTGGATGTGATGGCTGTATTATATAGTAAAGGATATTTAGTGAGCGCTACCTTAAAACAAAAATGAAAGTATATATATATATATATATATATATA
Source organism: Staurois parvus (assembly GCF_062004578.1). Lineage (NCBI taxonomy): Eukaryota > Metazoa > Chordata > Amphibia > Anura > Ranidae > Staurois > Staurois parvus. The sequence goes on from NW_028317933.1 coordinate 8,166,209, forward strand.
TATATATATATATATACACAACAATGTTAATAAGCTGCTGATACACCGAAAAAGGTAACCAAGAAAAACCTCCAATAATACATGTATATCCAGATAAAATGGTGCAGCGCTGCACCATTTTATCTGGATATACATGATGGCTGTATTAGTTTTCTTTTTTAAACTGTCGTTCCTTTATTTTCACCTGGTGATCCTGCCAGTAAGTATGTTGTTTTTTTAACAGAGCAAGCTGTCCTGCAGATCTAGCAGTTAAAAGGTTGAGGGAAACCATTTACCACTGACAGGGGTGCTTACAATGATCAGCTTTTATTCATTTATGTAAAAACATTGTCCCAAAAGGAAAATAGACTTCTGGAACTGCTTATAAAGTGTTAGCTGGAGTTTGACTATGTTATTGTATTTAAGTCTGCTAGTCCATCTAACACTCCAGTCCACCAGAATGACAATGCTGCTGTCCAAAGGTGTACCCTGTGGCCCTTTATCCAGAGTATGGCCACTCTAATACAGGAGGTGTGTTACTGGCCAGATCACCAAATGAAAACATGATGAGGCAAAAAGCCTACAAAAAAGAAAACTAATGCAGTCCACACATATAATGATTGACAAGCTGCTATACAGTATATTATATTTCTGGTTTTTAATACCACTTTAACTAAGCAAACATTTCACAGACCTGGGCAGATTACACTTTACAAAAAAAAACACACAAGTAAAAATAATCAATACATTTACAGTAGATTTAAGCAGCTCCAGGTATATGTAAATCTCACATTTTCCTGTATAAATTGGACTTGGCCCCACCCCACCTATTTCCAAATGTATGCCAAGACAAAATAAAAGAAAACCCAAAACCATATGTAGTACATTATTGCAATACATCTACATTTTCCCTTTGTTTTATCCCTTTAAAGTTCCTCCAATTACAGAAAAAACTGCTGATCTGCCATAAATGTACTTAGCGCCTAATTTCCTGTTGTGGGCTGACAACACGTAGGATTTTCTGGATTTAGAATTACAAGATTTGGTGTCAGCCCTACCCAGTTGTTTTTCTCCAAAATTTAACTCCGCTTTATGACTTGTACCTATAGGTAAGCCTATAACAGGGGCGGACTGACCATTTGGAAACTCGGGCACTGCCCGGGGGCCCAGGGTCAGTAGGGGGCCCCATGAGATGCCCCTGGTACCTTTTTCATAGGCTTTTTTGAGTTTGGGCAAGGACGCAGGGGCCCCATGATCCCCTATTGCCCGTGGGCCCCATGAGTTGTCAGTCCGCCCCTGGCCTATAATAAGGCTTACCTGTAGGTACAGTGAATATTTCCTCGAGTATGCTGTCCATTGAGAGCGCTGTGCCATGACTCCCATGCGCATGCATGGGAGTGACCAGGGGCGGACTGACCATTTGGAAACTCGGGCACTGCCCGAAGGGCCCAGGGTAAGTAGGGGGCCCCATGAGATGCCCTTGGTACCTTTTTCATAGGCTTTTTTGAGTTTTGGCAAGGACACAGGGGCCCCATGATCCCCTATTGCCCGGGGGCCCCATGAGTTGTCAGTCCGCCCCTGGGAGTGACATCATCACAGCCTTCAACTGGCCAGAGTGTGAACACAGAAGGAAGACTAGGTGAAGATGCAAGCACCAACAGCAGTGACAGCACGCTGCTGGAGAGCTTTGTTTAAGGTCTGACATAATGTGGTAGTATGTGTGGCATACCAGCACATTATGGCTTAAACTGCCCCGGGGGCCCAGTTTTTTTTTTTTCTATTGTAGGACATTGTATTTTCTATTTTTCTTTACTACTGCTTTAAAGTATAACTAAACGCAAAACTTTTTTTTGTTTTGGATAGATGAAGAGGGATTAGAAGTAAAAGTGGAAGAGTAAAGCCGCTCCAGGTGAGAAATCAAGATAATACTGTGATGGATATGGTAAAATGCCTATTTGGTTTCCTATTGAACATATATATACACTTTTTTTATACACATTTCTATACATATTTACTTTTATACTTTAATACTATTTCTTTCTTCATATTTATAAATGTTTAGCATGAATATATATGTTGTGTGAATATTTTCTGCCTGCTGGGCTTTGTGGTACTTTAAGAAATCCTTGCTTAAGAAATGTTTGCTCACAGGCACAGACCCCCTCCAATCATCTGATTTGGAAGACAAAGGAATGTTTTTCTTTCTATAAGATAAGACTTGGAAGAAGATTACACCTATACCATGACGGAGATTGTTTTCGAGGAAAGTGACCAATCAAAGACTAATATAATGCTTATGCTGTTATCACGAGATGTTTGCATCATTTTTCATATATAAACTCACAGTTTCATTTCAATAAATTAGAGAGAAGTTTTCACAGACCAAACGTGTCAGTGTGAGTTTCTTTATGTGCGCACATTCCAGAGCAAACCAGCATCATAAATTAGGACAGGAACAGATAAGCACTGGACAATTCAGTCCTCGACTAAATTAATACTTGCTGCAAGGTTATGAGTAAGCACTGACCACAGCACAAAACATGGTGACTTGTATTGTTCCAGCAGTGGCTGTGATGTTTTTATCAGAAGATTCAATAAAGGATTTGAGAAAGTGCAGCAAATTCTGGATTAATTTCCTTGCCTGGAGAGGGATTAGAACACCTGTCAGGTTTTTATTGCTCTCTGTGCCCCAAGGAGATCGCCTCTCTATTTGTCCTGTTTACCATTACCATCAAAAGTAAAAAAAAAAATCACAAATTTGGGGTTCACATCAGGACACTAATAGAAGGGAAATTTTCCAATGGGGGCACTAGTTCTGGCGATCCCAGTGACAACCAGGGATTTTCTCACTTTGGAGGGATTTCCTTTCACTTCCTGTTTTGGCTATGGGACAGGAAGTGAAGGGAAATCTGTCTCACCAATGGAACACAGAGGGCCAAAAAAGTGACAGGTGCAAAAAATATTGACAGGGGTTATAACCTCTTTGTCAGGGATCGCCGCGGCGCTGGTCCCGGCGCATGCGCACTATGCCGTCTCATGCGGGGATGCGGGCGCTAGGTCCCGGCCAGCCGCGGCGACGGAGCTTGCGCATGCGCACTGGCGTTCGCGGGTGCGCGCCTGGCACCAATGACAGCGCAGGGCGCGGTATTTAAATCCCCCTGTGCCGTCACTGGTTGCCGTATGGTCTTCCTGTGATTCCTGTTCCTTGAAACCTGTGTTGTGAGTACTACTGACCCGGATTGCCTGATCTTGTTGATTTCTCCTGTCCTGACCCTTGGCTTGCCTGACCTTGCTCCTGAATGCCCCTGTATAGATCTGACCTCCTGTTACCGACCTGGCATGTGACCCGACCATTCTTTGCCTGCTGCTTTGTACCGCACCGACCCCCCCGGCTACCGACTTGGCTTGTCTGACTTTGCATTAGCTCATCCATCCATCTGTCCTTTCCACCGGGACCTCCTGGTCCCCTCACATCAGGCTCTCATCCTGCGGGAGCCTCTGGCGGACTCCTCTACCACTGGTGGGTATACCCAGTAGTCGCGTCCTGGTCTCGGTGCACTCCAAGTCCATCCCCACCATCAGGGGCTCTGTTGAACAAGTGTTCTGGGACTTAGATTCCGCGCTCCGGGGAAACCTGACCAGTGGGTTGCTAGAGGTGCCGCCAGGTGGTCCCTTACACTCTTACTCTATGTAGAATGTAAAAAAAAGTTGCCCTTAGTTACACTTTAAGCTGGCCATAGATGGATCTTTGTTTTTCTTTGATTAGCTAGCCAGCCGACCAATAAAACAAACAAACTGATTTTCCAATCCACACATTCGAGGTGGATGGGGGAATCATCCTGCTGTGCTACTGTATTCTGGCAGCAAACTCCTCTGCTGCCACAATACATTAATCAGTGCTGTAGCCGATTGGCTACAAATGATGATCAAGCAAAAATAAACTAACTAGATCAACTCCTCTTGAACAGGAACAGCCATACATGGATACATGATTCCTGCTGAACTGGCCAAATTTCAATCCATTTATGGCCAGCTTCAGACGATAATCATTCTGTAGTCTTAAGTCTAGTACACACGATGAGAAACTTGGACGAAAAATACCGCTTTCGAAGTGATCGTCCAATAATCTGATTGTTAGTACACAGCTTTTCAGAGCAGATCATGACAGTTTATGTGAAATTATCTGAAAGAACAAGCACAAAACTTTTTCTCGTATGATACCACAATGATTGATTTTCAATTATTCAGTACATTATTCATCTGAAAAAATTCAAGTGACCAAGACCATGCATGCTCAGAAACGAAAGAATACAATACAATACATTATATTACTTCAGAAATTGTATTCTATTTTACGAGAATTTCGTAACCTTAGTAAACTATTCATTTTTGATATGAGACTAGCATGTAAAAAAAAAAATAACGGACGTTCATCTATCCGATATTCTCATTGTGTGTACAAGGCTTTAGATGGAAACTAGGAGGGCTAATTAGACCTCTTGAGATAAGAGGGAGTTAATAAATATGCATAGGACAACTCTACATTTCTGACAAGATCGGTTCAGGGCAAAATGGCAGTGTCTGCAGATCGAACATACCCCACTCCGGCACTGCCAGAGCCCTTGCTAAAGAAGAGGGGCTTTCAGGTGGGATGGGGACATGATCTCTCGAATGTGACAGTGCTCAGGTCTAAGCTGCCAATCACCAGGCGCAAATCCTGTCTCATGGGGGCCAAGCTGGTTCATAGGGGAGGCAGAATCAGTAAATATAAAAACCTGGGGTGGGCTATCTGCAGACAGTGTGTATTAGCTGGTCCGGGCTTGGGGAAGGATCACAAGCATATGGTCGGGATCCACCCCAGAGTCTGGAGTGGCACCTGGCTCAGCCTCTCAGCGAGACGCTGAGAGCCTAAGCCAGCTGCTCCCTCCCCTCCACAGCTCAGCACTCCAGTTAGTGTGGGTGGGGGGCAAAGCAAAGATCCGGAGACTGACAGTCACCACTCTCTGCTCACAACTGGGGTGAGAACTCAGCAATCAGTGGTCATGTGATCTCGCCCTTAGCCTTAGAGCCAACGGGGGACAGATACAGCATTGGACTGATGCTGCATCCACCTAGGAAAGTATGATTTAAAAAAATATATATATATTTCCCATACTTCTCTTTTAAGCAGCTGTGTGCATTGTTCCATAGACAACAATGCACCTGTATTCAGATCTGTAAAAAAAAAAACACTATACAACCATGATGGTGGTGTTTTTTCTTGACTGTGTGCAACAGACCTATCAGTTAATCCAAATTACTCTTTGATAAATGGATCTCAGTTTTGTCTTATGTACAGTATCTATTATCCCATGTTACTGTGCTCACCTTCGTCTGGGTCATTCCTCAGGCAGGCCTCATGGAGAGTAACTCGAGAAGGAAAGGAAACTCTTTTGCTCCTGGTGGGCGTCTTCCTTCTGGATTTCTGCTGACGTCGCCTTCTGTTGTCTTCCTCCCTCTCATTTTGCACCCACCTCTTCAACTGCTGTTCTCTCCGTTTCTTTGCGGCACGCAGTCTCTCTAGAGTAGATGCTTTCTCTAAGAGCTGAAGTTCTGCCAGTAGATCCATAGGCTTTGTGGCCATATTTTACTGTCAGGGTAGCGAAAACTTCTCCTTTTGAACAAGCGCAGGAGTCCTTGACATATCTGGTGAATGAAGCATAGAGTGAGATCTTTAGGATAACTCAAGCTGTAAAGAAAACCGTTAGGCTAAACTACAGGCAAAAAGCTAAATATACACATAAAATACATATAAGGGAGTTGTTTTATCTGCCAAAGAATTTGTATTTCCCTTCATTCAGTCCTAAGCTACACACAGCTCTATCACTTAGCATTGCCAGGTAAGTGACAAAATTTAGACAGAGTAAAGGAGAATAAAGCACCTGGACTGGATGGCATACAACCACGGGTCCTTAAAGAATTGAGCTTTGTCATTTCAAAGCCATTGTTTCTAATTTTTAGGGACTCTTTAATGACTGGCATAGTACCACTGGATTAGGGTAAGGCCAATGTGGTGCCAATATTTAAAAAGGGGTCAAAATCTTTACCAAGTAATTATAGACCTGTCAGTTTAACTTCTATAGTTGGGAAGATACTGAAGAGTTTGATAAAAGGCCACATAGATGAGTTCTTGCTGGAAAAAAATATCTTAAGCAACAGACAGCATGGATTACTGAAAGACAGAAATTGTCAAACAAATCTGATTTCTTTTTATGAGGAGGAGAGCAAAACCTTGGACAGAGGGATGGCGGTGGATGTGGTATATTTGGACTTTGCAAAAGCGTTTGACACAGTTCCCCACACATGGCTAATCTGTGAGGTAAAGTCTACAGGCTTAGAAAAATCTGTATGTAAATGGATAGAAAACTGGCTAAATGATTGTATTCAGAGAGTAGTGGTTAATGATTCATACTCTGAATGGTCTAGGGTTGTCAGTGGTGTTCCCCAAGGTTCAGTATAGGGACCCTTACTTTTGAATACATTTATAAACACTATAGGGTCTGGGATTAAAAATCCCATTTCAGTCTTTGCAGATGACACCAAGCTGTGCAGTGGAATAACGTCCTTACAGAATGTCTTCAACTTACAAGCCGACCTCAATGCACTGATTAATTGGGCAACTATGTGGCAAATGAGGTTTAAAGTTGATAAATGTAAGGTTCTGCACTTAGGGGCTAAGAATATGCATGCATCATACATACTAGGGGGGTACAACTGGGGGAATCAATGGTGGAGAAGGATCTGGGAGTTCTGGTAGATCACAAGCTTAATAATAGCATGTAATGCCAAGCTGCGGTTTCTAAAGCGACCAAAATCCTCTCTTGTATTAAAAGAGGTATAGACTCCAGAGAGAGAGAGATATCATTTCCCCCGGTACAAATCATTAGTTATACCTCATCTGGAATATGCAGTTCAGTTTTGAGCAGCAATTCACAAAAAAAACATTAGGGAACTGGAGAAAGTACAGAGAAGGGCAACCAAACTGATACGAGGCATGGAGGAGCTCAGCTATGAGGAAAGAGGAACTGAATTTATTCTCTCTTGAGAAGAGGAGAGCAGGGGGGGTTATGATCAACATATATAAATACATCAGAGGTTCATATTGTGAACTCGGTGTAGTTATTCACCCTGTGGTCATCACAGAGGACAAGGGCGCACTCTACATCTGGAGGAAAAGAAATTTAATCTCCAAACACAGAAAGGTTTCTTCACAGTGAGAGCTGTGAAAATGTGGAATAGACTCCCTCAAGAGTTGGTTCTGGCCAGCTCAGTGGATTGCTTTAAAAAAGTCCTGGATTCTTTCTTAGATACACAGAATATAACTGAATATAACATTTATAGGTAAAGTTGATCCATTTGGATGACTGAGCATTAAAGTGAATCTATATATGGCCAAAGAACAAGTTCAATTTAAAGCAAAGGCATATTGAACTGGGTAAAATAACTAATACCTAAAAGTGTATTGTAAAGGCAAATTTTTTATTTATATTTTGGATAGAGTGGGGAGGGTTAGAAGCTGTGCCAAGTTTTTTGGGGTTTTTTTGGTGGTTTGTGTGGGGAAGTTATCCAATAGGAACAAATGTTCTGGGCAACTGCCTGAAGCTGTCCATGCACTATTAGATTTTCTTTCATTTAGCTTGTTGGCACTGTACAGCATAGATGGATGATTTTCCTACTGAAGCTTGAACCAGCGTCTGTCAGAATACCCAAACAGTGGCTGCGTGTGATTGGATACAGTAGTTGTTGGGTGAGCAATTTTATTATTTGGCTCCTTGTATTTTGAAGGCTGTTGAGCGGTTGAAGGCCAACAAGATAATTTCGGCCAGTTTATCAGGAACTTCTAACAGTGTATGGCCAGCTTTAAGATGGGAGTTCTCCTCTCCCTTAGGCTAGGTTTACACTAAGCATAACTCTGAAAAGAAATGTATGGTGGATCACTTTTTTGTCAGGGCAAGAGCTGTGGAACGGACAGGCAGGCCTAGTGGCAGGGTCACGCACTGACTGACGACAACCACCACCCACAGACCGGAGTCCCTCAGGGCGCGGAGTCTAAGTCCCAGGCTGTCCTTCACCAGGGCCCCTGATGGTGGGGATGGACTTGACGCAGCCAGGAACCAGGTCGCGGCCCCCGAGATACCTCCGCTGTGGTAATGGCCACCGCCAATGGCATGTAGCTGGTAGGAACCAGATCAGACAATAGCATAGTCGGGCAGGCCGGGTCGACAACAACTGGACAAATGGTACAGAACGGTAGACAAGAATAACAGGTCACAGGCCGGGTTCAGCAAAGGGAGGTCAGATCAAAGGAAACCGCAGAGAATGGTCTAGTCAAAAGCCGAGTCAGATTCCAGGAGAGTCACGAGAGTATAAACAGAGCTGTAGCAACACTAACACACAAGACATGAATGCAAAGAGTACGTGCGGACAACAGGCTTATATGTGATCAACCACACCCCTCTGGGGGATGGACCGCAGAGGCCTGAAGGCAAAAAAGACTCCCACAATGCTCTGCAGAAACCCAAGATGGATGCCAGCACATGGAGCAGCATAACCTCTGGGAAAAGGTAGGACCTTGACATTTTTAGAGTGCATCTACGCAGCCGCTGTCAGGGTTTCAGAAGGAGATCCTGCCACCTGACTGTCTGTTTTTTTTTTTTTGGTTGTTATTTTAATAATGGGGCTAATGCACTGCAACTGCCAGCCTGTCAAGGTCCTACCTTTTCCCTGAGGTTTTGTTACTCCATGTGCTGGCATCCATCTTGGATTTCTGCTGAGCATGGTGGGAAGCTTTTATGCCTTCAGGTCTCTGAGGTCCATCCCCCAGAGGGGTGTGGCTGAGTACATATAAGCCTGTGATCCGCACATGCTCTTTGCACTTGTGTCTTGTGTCTTTGTCTTGCTACAGCTCTGTGTATATACTCATGACTCTTCTGGTATTCTGACTCGGCTTGTGACTAAGACCATTCTCTGCGTTTTCCTTCGATCTGACCTTCCGTTGCTGAACCCGGCCCGTGACCTGTGATTCTCTGTCTACTGTTCTGTACTGTTTTGTCCCATTGTTGTTGACTCGGCTTGCCTGACTACGCTATTGTCATTCTCACCAGCTACACGCCATTGGCGGTGGCCATTACCGCAGCCGGGGTGTCTCGTGGGCCGCGACCTGGTTCCTGGCTGCGTCAAGTCCATCCCCACCATCAGGGGCCCTGGTGAAGGGCAGCCTGGGACTTAGACTCCGCGCCCTGAGGGGCTTCGGTCTGTTGGTGGTGGTTGTCGTCAGCCAGTGCCTTACCCTGCCACTGGGCCTACCTGTCCGTTCCACAGCCCTGCCCTGACATTACACAAGTGCCATGAATTCTGACGGTGCAGGTACGCCTTCGCTTCCAATGTTGGTCGCCAGACTGGAACAACAGGATCTCCTGTTGGATCAGTTCGCTCAGGCGTTGCAAACTCTGCTGGCACGCACCGCGCACCTTACTCCTGGTGTTATTAGGCCGGTTGTCACTCCGGTGGTCGCTCCCGCTGCTGTTCCGCTTGTTGCACCTACCGCCGCGACTGCTGCGGCACCCGCGGCACCCAGAGGTATGACTGGTTCAGCCCCTCTTCCACAGCGCTTTGGGGGTGAGCCGAGTCAGTGTCGTGGGTTCCTCAACCAGGTGGGGATTTACTTCGAATTAATACCCCACACTTTTCCGACTGAGAGGTCAAAGGTGGGTTTCCTAATATCGCTACTCTCAGACAAGGCCTTGGCCTGGGCGAATCCCTTATGGGAGAGGAATGACCCAGTGATTCACGAGTTTTCCGGTTTTGTCGATGCCTTCCGTAGGGTATTCGACGTACCGGCTCGCTCCGCCTCGGCTGCCAAGCTGCTCATGTCTATGCATCAGGGTTCACGGACCGTTGCCGAGTACGCCATAGAGTTTCGTACCCTGGCAGCAGAGGTGGGTTGGAACAATGAGGCTCTGGTGGCTGCGTTTTCTCAGGGTCTTTCTGATGCATTGAAGGATGAGATCGCAGCCAAGGAATTGCCTGTGGAGCTGGAGGCACTAATTTCCTTCCTGATCCTGATTGATACCAGGCTCAGGGAGAGGCCTTCACTCAAGGAACGCCTGCAGAGGCCTTCCAATCGACTGGCACCTGCGTTTTCTGTCCCACCCATTCCCCCCTCTCCTCCCATGCCTCCTGGGGATAGATTGTCTGGTGGTGAGCCCATGCAGCTGGGGTTTGCTCGCCTTTCCGAGGGGGAGCGGGTCGCTCGGCGTCGGGAGGGTCGCTGCCTGTACTGTGGTCTTGGTGGGCACTTTCGGCAGTCCTGTCCGGTCCGTCCGGGAAACGCTCGCACCTGAGATCCTGTCGGGGACAGATCTTGGGTGGAGTCTCCTCGTCCCCGGCGTTCCGCAGAGATAAGCCACTAATCACCGTTGTCCTCTCTTGGGCGGAGGGCTCAGTGACGGCCCAGGCGTTGGTAGATTCTGGGGCCGGCGGGTTGTTTATGGACAGCTCGTTTGCTGCCCAGCACTCCATTCCCCTGCAGGCTCGAGTTACCCCATTGGTTCTTGAGGCGATAGATGGCAGGCCCCTGCAACCACCGCAGGTTACCCACGAGACTATGCCAGTGGAAGTAGCTATTGGGGCTGTTCACAGGGAGTTGGCCTTTTTCCAGGTGATTTCTTCTCCGCACTATTCGGTGGTTTTGGGGTATCCCTGGCTCCAGATGCACAATCCAACCTTCAATTGGCAAACTGCTGAGATTCTCTCGTGGTCTCCACAGTGTGGGGCCGGGTGCATCCGTGGGCCGGTTAAGGTGTTGTGTGCCTCCTCGGACTCTGCGTTGCCCACTGATTATGGGGAGTACTAGGACGTGTTTGATAAGGTACGCGCTGGTGCCTTACCTGCTCATCGTCCTTACGACTGCGCCATATCCTTGCAACCCGGTGCCACTCCTCCACGTGGCAGGGTGTATCCTCTCTCGGTTGCGGAGAATAAGGCCATGGAGGAGTACGTTGTGGATGCGCTTTCCCGGGGGCACATTCGTAAGTCTACTTCCCCAGCAGGAGCGGGCTTTTTCTTTGTAAAGAAGAAGGGTGGTGAATTGAGGCCTTGCATTGATTATAGGGGTCTCAATCGAATCACCACTAAGAATGCATACCCGATTCCCTTGATTACTGAGTTGTTCGACCGCCTTAAGGGGGCAACAGTCTTTACCAAACTTGACCTTAGGGCGGCGTACAACCTCGTACGGATCAAACAGGGGGATGAGTGGAAGACCGCGTTTAACACCAGAACCGGCCACTACGAATACCTGGTGATGCCCTTCGGGTTGTGTAACTCGCCCGCAGTGTTTCAGGAATTTATAAATGATGTCCTTCGTGACTTGTTGCAACAGTGCGTAGTGGTTTACCTGGATGACATCCTGGTTTACTCTACCTCCATGGAGTCCCATATCCAGGATGTCAAGCGGGTGCTGCAACGATTACGGGAGAACGAACTCTTTTGTAAGCTCGAGAAGTGCGAGTTCCATCAATCCCAAGTTGCCTTTTTAGGCTACATCATTTCTGCGGAGGGATTCTCCATGGACCCGCAGAAGGTTTCGGCGGTTCTGCAGTGGCCTCGTCCCAATGGTCTTCGGCCCATTCAGCGCTTTTTGGGTTTTGCCAACTACTATCGGAAGTTCATCAGGAACTTCTCCACACTGGCAAAGCCTCTCTCAGACCTAACCAAGAAGGGCAGTAATCCTCACGAGTGGCCATCCGAGGCCATCGTAGCTTTCGAGGCTCTGAAATCCGCCTTCGCTTCGGCTCCGATACTGTCTCATCCCAATCCTGGATTGCCCTTCGTCCTTGAGGTCGATGCATCCGAGACAGGAGTAGGCGCTCTCCTGTCTCAACTCGGTCACCCGATGGACCCCTACTTCCCTGTGGGTTCTACTCCAGGAAGCTTTCCTCTGCAGAGTGCAACTACCAGATTGGAGATAGGGAGTTGTTGGCAATCATTCTGGCTCTCAAGGAATGGAGGCACCTGCTCGAGGGCTCCGCAGTTCCGGTCCTCATTCTTACCGATCATAAGAACCTGACTTATCTTTCGGAGGCCAAAAGATTGACACCCCGTCAGGCCAGATGGGCCTTGTTCTTGTCGCGGTTCAACTATGTGGTCTCCTATTTGCCTGGTTCCAAGAATGTCAGGGCTGATGCATTATCACGGCAATACTCTGAGTTGTCCAGGGAGGACTCTGAGCCAACCTCGGTCATACCTCCGGATCAGATCCTGGCTGCCATTCACACCAGTCTGACTTCTCCCCTTGGGGAGCAGATTTTGGCGGCTCAAACTGACGCTCCTCCCGAGAGACCGGAGGGTAGATGTTTTGTACCCGAGGGGTTGCGCACTCGTCTGCTGCGTACTTACCATAACTCCAAAACTGCCGGGCATCCGGGGAGGAACCAGTTGTCTTGGGTCGTCTCTCGGTTGTTCTGGTGGCCAACTCTCCGTGCCGACATCGCCTCTTATGTAGCGGCACGTTCGATCTGTGCCCAGAATAAATCTCCACGGCATCTTCCAATGGGTCTTCTGCAACCCATTCCCAATGGGGAGCGTCCTTGGTCACACCTGGGCATGGACTTTATTGTAGACCTTCCTGTGTCTCGGGGTCATACGGTCATTCTCATGGTCGTCGATCGTTTTTCCAAAATGTGCCATTGTATTCCACTCAGGAAATTACCAACAGCGCAAGAACTGGCCACGGTCTTTTCCAGGGAGATTTTTCGCCTGCATGGGTTGCCCAAGGTGATTGTCTCGGACCGCGGGAGTCAGTTCGTGTCCAGATTCTGGCGCGCCTTCTGCTCCCAGTTGGGTATTAGTCTCTCCTTTTCTTCAGCCTACCACCCGCAGTCCAATGGGGCTGCGGAACATTCCAATCAGGCCTTAGAACAATTCCTTCGGTGTTATGTCTCGGACCATCAGGACGATTGGGCCGATCTCCTGCCTTGGGCAGAGTTTGCCAGGAACTCAGCGGTCAACTCCTCCTCCGGGATGTCTCCCTTCATGGCCAACTATGGGTACCAACCCACGGTATTACCTGAGAGGTTCTCACCACAGGACATTCCGGCTGTGGAGAACCATCTTGCTGCCCTGCGTTCTTCATGGGGGCAGATCCAGAGGGCTTTGAGGGACTCGGCTCAGCGTCAGAAGTTCCAGGCTGATCGCAAACGGTTGCCCGCTCCTTCATACCAGGTCGGCGATCAGGTGTGGTTGTCTACTCGTAACCTCAATCTTCGGGTGCCCACACCCAAACTAGCTCCCCGTTTTGTCGGTCCTTTTCGCATTCTCCGCAAGGTGAATCCGGTGGCCTATGCCCTTGCCCTTCCACCTGGGATGCGGATCTCCAATACCTTTCATGTATCACTGTTGAAACCTCTGATCTGCAATCGCTTCACTACCTCTCTGCCTCGGCCCCGTCCCATTCGGGTTGACGGTCATGAGGAGTATGAGGTGAGCCGGATCCTGGACTCTCGATTGGTGCGCGGTCGATTACAGTTCCTGGTTCATTGGCGCGGTTATGGTCCCGAGGAGCGTTCCTGGGTTCCTTCCGCGGATGTCCATGCTCCTGCCCTCCTCCGCGCTTTTCATACCCGCTTTCCTCAGAAACCTTTTGTTGAGCCGCGGAGGGGGAGGGGCCCTTGAGGAGGAGGTACTGTCAAGGTCCTACCTTTTCCCCGAGGTTTTGTTACTTCATGTGCTGGCATCCATCTTGGATTTCTGCTGAGCATGGTGGGAAGCTTTTATGCCTTCAGGTCTCTGAGGTCCATCCCCCAGAGGGGTGTGGCTGAGTACATATAAGCCTGTGATCCGCACATGCTCTTTGCACTTGTGTCTTGTGTCTTTGTCTTGCTACAGCTCTGTGTATATGCTCGTGACTCTTCTGGTATTCTGACTCGGCTTGTGACTAAGACCATTCTCTGTGTTTTCCTTCGATCTGACCTTCCGTTGCTGAACCCGGCCCGTGACCTGTGATTCTCTGTCTACTGTTCTGTACTGTTTTGTCCCGTTGTTGTCGACTCGGCTTGCCTGACTACGCTATTGTCATTCTCACCAGCTACACGCCATTACCGCAGCCGGGGTGTCTCGGGGGCCGCGACCTGGTTCCTGGCTGCGTCAAGTCCATCCCCACCATCAGGGGCCCTGGTGAAGGGCAGCCTGGGACTTAGACTCCGCGCCCTGAGGGACTTCGGTCTGTTGGTGGTGGTTGTCGTCAGCCAGTGCCTTACCCTGCCACTAGGCCTACCTGTCCGTTCCACAGCCCTGCCCTGACACAGCCAAGCACTTGGAAAAAAGAAGATGATGGCCACACACCACAGACTTGATGAAGATAAAAATCCTTGATTCTTCTTATAGTGGAACAAACAGCACAATAGACTGACAAGCTGTTAACGCATTTCACACTATTAAGTGCTTAGGAATAACCAGTTAGTTATGACAAAGCACTTAATTGTGTGCAATGTGTTAACAGCTTGTCAGTCCTTTGTGCTGTTCCTTCCACTATAGGAAGAATCAAGGATTATCTTCATCAAGTCTGTGGTGTGCAGCCATTGTCTTCTTTTCTCCTGCATATATTGTGGCGAGCACCTGCATGGAACTTGAGTGAGTATACGTACCTGAGCAGTATATTGTTTACTCGATGGACAGCCAAGCACTTGGCTTGTGGTTGTGGTGCCTCATAGATCATAATGGCCGAGTTTGACAAGCAATGCCACCTGTCAACTCAGCGTGCAGGTAAATTTGCTGCGGCTGGGGGATGTCAACAGCCTCCTCCAAATGTTGTTTGGCCTTTAGATGGGTGGCTGGGGGAGGAGTGTAAGATTGCCCATTTTTACCGCCCCGACAATAAATGAAGAGAAAGATAGCGGTTTTAAACCTCCCGTGTCCAAAACTAATAAAAAAAAAACTCAAACTTCTATACATGATCCATGTTAGCTAAGGAAGGCTTCCCAGAAATGTTTCTATTACCAGGACAGAATTACATGGTCATTTTAGATTTCAATAATTCTTAGCTGTGTTCCGGTTAATGACACAATTCATTATAAAATAAATGCTGATATGTTGCTTCATCACCACATGATCTAATTGATAGCACAGGGGTTTAATCTCTGATCATTCAGCTATGGGGAGCTTCCTGTGCGGTTAACACAGCCAGATACGTCAACTGAAACCAAAGCAGGAAAGACAGAGACCGAGAACCGATGTGACTTCCTGCAGTGACACACGGCTCAATACCAGAGCAGCAGAGGATGAACACGGCACCAAATAAACACGCAAAGGATTTATACAAATGAAAAAAGACCGGCTCAGATAGTGTATAAAATGCATTCTAATTGTTACATAACATAGCATAGATATTTCTGTTCTTGCAATGCTCGTTAAAACACAACATCCAGCCTGGTAGAATTAATATTTCGTACATAAATAGCCAAAAATTAAGTCCATCAATAGCCAAAACTAAATTTTCAGTTCTGCCTGGCCACTGGCAAGTGGACTTGTTGGAGCTGATTACCTACCGGACTTGTAAGCCTGTGCCTAGGGGAGTTAGAAGGGCAGCACCAAGCTTCCAAACCCCAGGTCTACAGGTTATTTAACACTAAGGTGTGCATTTATAAAAAAATTTGCAAAGCTATTTGTTCTGCGAAACTGAATATACATCCATTCTGAGCAAATACCAGCAAATACAAATAAAAAAAAATACCAAAAAAGCTTCCTGGTGCCAAATCCTATAGATACAAAAGAAAAAGAAACCAAACTGCTAGGTACGGTAAAGGCTATGGATTCTTAGGGCACAGTAAGAGACCACACAGTAACATACATAACCATTTATTGACATAAAAGCGTCATATATCCATGATAGGACCCATAGTACAAACATGCTCCGCAAAAGAGGAGACAAGAGCAAAACAAGTCACAGTTGCGCACAATGCCCCCTCATGTATATTAAAAATAAAATTACCACTAAGCACATAGTAAAAACATGCAGTTATCAAAATACGGTCAACCTATACATGAGGGGGGCATTGTGCCCACATAACAATGGAGTGGCTACGGGCCGACTCTGAATGTCCTGGAGTGGCCCAGCCAGAGCCCAGACTTGAACCCAATTGAACATCTCTGGAGAGATCTGAAAATGGCTGTGCACCGACACTCCCCATCCAACCTGATGGAGCTTGAGAGGTACTGCAAAGAAGAATGGGAGAAATTGCCCAAAAATAAGTGTGCCAAGCTTGTAGCATCATACTCAAAATACTTGAGGCTGTAATTGGTGCTAAAGGTGCTTCAACAAAGTATTGAGCAAAGGCTGTGAATACTTATGTACATGTGGTTTTTTTTTTCATTTTCTATTTTTAATAAATTGCAAAGATTTCAAAACAAACTTCTTTCACGTTGTCATTATGGGGGTATTGTTTGTAGAATGTTGAGGAAAAAATGAATTTAATAAATTTTGGAATAAGGCTGTAACATTATTAGGGGCGGACTGCCAACTAATGAGGCCCCCGGGCAATAGGGGATCATGGGGCCCGTGTCCTTGCCCACACTCAAAAAAAGCCTATAAAAAAGGTACCAGGTGCATTTCATGGGGCTCCTACTGACCCCGGGCCCTTGGGCAGTGCCCAAGTTCTCAAATGGTCAGTCCGCCCCTGAACATAACAAAATGTGGCAAAAGTTAAGCGCTGTGACTACTTTCTGGATGCACTGTATAATAGAATAACACTCTCTTGCTATGGGTACAAAACCATTGTTCCTGCTCTCCTTCATGTGACCTTAACCCTAGGCATAGGATCACATGATCCCAGGCTACCAAATGCATACGGTGTGTCATTACAGACTGCAATTAGGGAGACTTGAGGTTAGATAAAAGATAAAGAAAAGCCTTTGTATGTAATGAGCAAACATGGCCACTCCTTTGTACATATATTTAATTAAACTATACTTAGAAATAAAGTTTGGGAAACAATATGACACACTGATAAGATTATTTACTTTAAGTTTATCACTTGCACTCGTATTTCTAAAAAAAAATGAAAGACTTCCTCCCCTTTAACTGTACTTGGCTGCATTGTCTGGCAGGAGCATGTCAATCCTAATATTGGATGAACAGAATTTTGGCAGGTAAAACAGTTTATATTGATGTATTTTAACTGTGTATGTAGCAAGAGTAGGTACAGCACAAGCGTTTTAAAAATATGGTGAGGAGGTAGAACACCTGTCAAGTTTTTATTGCTGTATATGTCCCCGATAGGCAGATTCACTTTTTTCCTGAACATCAGTGTCACCAGAACTGAAAATTAGGTTAAATCTAAAATTTTAAGCTGCCATCGGAACATAACTAGAAGTGATATCTTTCAATGGGGACACTTGTTCCTGTGTTAACTGTCTAAGTCTCAGTGGAAAGATATCCTCCTACTTTTGACAGAACGGGGTATCTACCAGGTCTATAGGATCCAGCAGAGACCTAAAGAATGTCTGCACAGGCATAAAATCCAGCAAACCTCCCACACACATATAGAAAGCAGTAGGTCTCTGCCAGTCTATGGGACTTGACAAAGTCGCATGGCTTGTCTGTGCATGCGCCGGGCTTTTGTAGGATCTCATGCATGCACAAACATGCCATGAGTCCCGATCCAAGATGGCAGCGTGGCAGTAGAGTGATGATGAAGAACTTTGGGCTGGAGGGAGGGCAATACTAGATTTCATGAAATAGTAAGTACTGTATGTCTTTTTTTTATTTATATACAGAAACAATTACCAGGGACTAGGTAGGGTGGCGTTGTTCTTTAATGAAACACATGACAGCCTTTTTAATCTTCCTCTACTCTTTACAAAATGAAAAAAAAGTTTTGACTTTAGATATACAGTACTTTGACTCTCCTGTTGTCCATCTATCCTACTTCTCTACCATGTGACATAAGGGCTGGTGGAATGACCCACACCATGAAGCAGAGGACCAAGATTCAGACAATTCTGGAAGTGTCAGATTCTGAAGGTTCCTTAGGCATACATATTGTCTTCAGATTGTAGGTGCAGGCAGCGGGAAGGAGAGAAAGGCATTAACTCTTCCTTATGAGGAAATTCTCTTTACATTTTTATTTTAATAATAGAGTGGCTTTAACCTCTACCCTGCCTAGTTGCACATATTTATCTTCCTTTATTTTCCCTCTCCTGTGTTTGGCAGCAAAGAGAGAAGAGAGGAAGTCCTGTGTAAGCTCCAAGTCCATCAAGTCAGAGCTCACATTGGGCAGAGGACTCTCTCCCAGCCACCTTGTGACAATTCTGGGTGCCTGAGTGACCAATTACCAAGCCCTAGTGTCATCAGGTGGGAGTGAGGGAAGGGGTCATATGCTCCCCATACCTGAAAGTACAGAGCGCCTGATGGGAGAAATGGAAAGGCAGTGGAGAGAAGGGAAAATGATTGTTTACATCTGGGAAGAAAGGCAGTTAAATTAACTTGTTGTTTTACTCTATGGGTAAAACATAGGTTCATGTTATAGCTAAACCTTAGACCACCCTTTGTCATCTTTTTTTAACCCAAAGGGTCCCCTAAAATAATTTTCAGGCCTCAGGGAATCTAGGTGAAATTAATTCATTGGGATCAGTGGGATGAATGTCCCTTACATTGGCTGTCAGTGGTAAGAATGCCGCCCAACATTGGTGGGCAATGGCAAGAATGTCCCTTACATTGGTTGTCAGTAAGAAGAATGCCCCCCAACATTGTTGGGCAATGGGAAGAATGTCCCTTAAATTGGTGGGCAGTGGGAAAAATGCCCCCCCCACCTTGGTGGATAGAATGCCACCCTGACAGATAGCTAAAATGATCATTGGTGTCATGCTGTTGGCATTGTCAAATGGCGTTGGACCCAGGGCCCTGACAAAAGGTAAGTAGGAGGGGAGGCTGCCCTGGGCACTTTGGTATTATGTGAGGGGCATCACGGTTCTTGACACTACAAGCTGAGAGAAGTAGTGACTGCAGCATCTCACCACTCCTATCAGCTTAGTGTGGGAAGTGACACACCAAATCTGAAGTGGAGCTGGGAGGAGGAGTGGGCCATGCTCTCTCTCCCCTCCAGCTTTTCCCCCTGCCGCAGCTGAGCTCTTGGATTGGGACTGCCAGAGCCAGACTGTGCAGTGTTTGCTTCCCCACACTCTATCTCCTTGCTCTTATCACGGCAGCAAAGAATGTGGGTAGGTGGCAGGTAAGTAAACACTGCACAGTCCCAATAAGATAGCCAGTGTTGTTTCCGGTGCCCCGTCCCATGCCTCTGCTGCAGCAGCCGGCACCTCTCTTGCTGGCTGTCTCTCAAAAGAGGAAATTATTTTTGCACACACCTGGAATAAAAAAAGCAAACTACACCAGTGATTAGGAACCTTGAAGCTCTCAAGGTGGCTGCCAAAGGGATATTTTGTTTTTCTATTCAGACCAAACTTGAGACCAAAGCTTTATCTGTAATACATTATTAGAGTTTGACAGACTTCAAACAGATTAGGACAAAAATGATGACTGCTAACATGTCTGGTGTAATGTCAAATCTTCTGTTATCCCATGAGTAAGGTCGGTTTCACAGTTCCTGCAGTGCAAGTGCATCACGGTGTACCCACGGTTTCCTATAGATTTCTATTAGATTGTGTGAAAGTGCAAAAAAAACATGCTGCATCTATGGTGCACTTTCAGAAAACACACCAAACACGTGCAATCTAATTGAAATCTATGGGAAACTGCAGGTAACCGGGGGTATCAACCCTGGACTGGGACAAAAAAATAGGCCTGGGCATTTAAAACTAAGCAGCCCCGAGCCCAGGGGCCCTTCTCTTGGAGCTTGGTGGTGAAACACCAGGGCCCGGTCGCAAGTGTGACCTTTGTGACCCTGGTATTTCCGCCACTGGTGTCAGTAGTTTTTTAATTATTTAATTATTTTTAGCCATTTTATTTTGTTTGTAAGGGGGACCAGGAGAGAGAACAGGGGCCCGAAGGCAACAGAAAGAAGATGGATAGTAGAAACATCAAACGACAGCATATAGAGGAACCAATCCATTCATTTCTCTCCTGCAGCCACTGAATGATGCAGGAGGGAGAGGAGGAGAAGCAGGCATTCAGCGGCTACAGGAGAGAAATGGACGTATAAGTTCCTCTATATGCTGCCTTGCCGATTCTACTATCCACACCACCCCTACTATCCAGGAAGCCCTGGTCTACAAGACAAATGCCCGGTGTGCCCTAAGGCCAGTCCGGGCCTGGCTGGTACATTCTGCTGCACCCCCCACTGCTGCCAAACCACAGCATGGAGTGTGAAACTGCCCTAATCCAGAAGTTCAGTTGGTTGCAAATGTATGGCTAAAGATGTTAAAAACTGGCATTGAGGTTTATGTTTATGACTGTAAATTTTATACTGTCTATATATAAACCTCACCAGAGAAGGGATTAAATCTTTTATAAATACAGTAATTGATTTAGCAGGCTTGTGCATTATATCAGTGGTTTCCAAACCGTGGCCCGGGGGCTGGATGGAAATATTTGCTTGCAAAAGGAAGCGGGGGGGGGGGTGGGATTTGTTCTAGGAGGAAAAATTTGGGTAGAAACTGGATTTGTGCTAAGGAAGATTTGGGGGGGGGGTGATTTGAGGAAGAAGGGGCTGTGGGAGGAAAGGGATATGACGGGGAAGAGGATTTGTGCAAAGAGAGGAGATTTGTGTGGGGGGTTGCGCTAATGGCAGTGATTTGGGGGTGAAATTGTGCTAGAAGAAGAGGATTTGTGCTAGGAAGGGGATGAGGGGGATTTGTGTTAGTAGGGGTGTTTTGGGGGGATTTGTGCTAGGAGGGGAATTTTGGAGTGGGGGGAGAATTTGTACTAGGAGGGGAGATTTGAAGGGATTTGTGCTGAGAGGGGGGATTTGGAGAAGGCAGAGGATTCGTGTACACAGGAGAAATTTTAAGGGGTAGAGGATTTTGCTGAGTGGTGATTTGGGGGGAGGGATGTGTAAGGATGGATGAATTGGGGGGAGAGGGTTTAAAATTGAAAGGGGGATTGAGTGGGGCAAAGATTTGTGCTGAGAGGGTGATTTCAGCAGGGGAGGGAGAGGATTTGATATGGGAAGGGGCATGGGGAGGGGAGATTTGATGGGATTTGTGCTAGGAGGGGAGATTTGACGGGATTTGTGCTGAGAGGGGGGATTTGGAGAAGGCAGAGGATTCGTGTACACAGGAGAAATTTTAAGGGGTAGAGGATTTTTGCTGAGTGGTGATTTGGGGGGAGGGATGTGTAAGGAGGGATGAATTGGGGGGAGAGGGTTTAAAATTGAAAGGGGGATTGAGGGGGGCAAAGATTTGTGCTGAGAGGGTGATTTCAGCAGGGGAGGGAGAGGATTTGATATGGGAAGGGGCATGGGGAGGGGAGATTTGATGGGATTTGTGCTAGGAGGGGAGATTTGATGGGATTTGTGCTGAGAGGGGGGATTTGGAGAAGGCAGAGGATTTGTGTACACAGGGGAAATTTTAAGGGGTAGAGGATTTTTGCAATGAGTGGTGATTTGGGGGGAGGGATGTGTAAGGAGGGATGAATTGGGGGGAGAGGGTTTAAAATTTAAAGGGGGATTGAGGGGGGGCAAAGATTTGTGCTGAGAGAGTGATTTCAGCAGGGGAGGGAGAGGATTTGATATGGGAAGGGGCATGGGGAGGGGAGATTTGATGGGATTTGTGCTAGGAGGGGAGATTTGATGGGATTTGTGCTGAGAGGGGGAATTTGGAGAAGGCAGAGGATTCGTGTACATAGTGGAAATTTTAAGGGGTAGAGGATTTTTGCTATGAGTGGTGATTTGGGGGGAGGGATGTGTAAAGAGGGATGAATTGGGGGGAGAGGGTTTAAAATTGAAAGGGGGATTGAGGGGGGCAAAGATTTGTGCTGAGAGGGTGATTTCAGAAGGGGAGGGAGAGGATTTGATATGGGAAGGGGCATGGGAGGGGAGATTTGATGGGATTTGTGCTAGGAGGGGAGATTTGATGGGATTTGTGCTAGGAGGGGAGATTTGATGGGATTTGTGCTGAGAGGGGGAATTTGGAGAAGGCAGAGGATTCGTGTACATAGTGGAAATTTTAAGGGGTAGAGGATTTTTGCTATGAGTGGTGATTTGGGGGGAGGGATGTGTAAAGAGGGATGAATTGGGGGGAGAGGGTTTAAAATTGAAAGGGGGATTGAGGGGGGCAAAGATTTGTGCTGAGAGGGTGATTTCAGCAGGGGAGGGAGAGGATTTGATATGGGAAGGGGCATGGGAGGGGAGATTTGATGGGATTTGTGCTAGGAGGGGAGATTTGATGGGATTTGTGCTAGGAGGGGAGATTTGATGGGATTTGTGCTGAGAGGGGGAATTTGGAGAAGGCAGAGGATTCGTGTACATAGAGGAAATTTTAAGGGGTAAAGGATTTTTGCTATGAGTGGTGATTTGGGGGGAGGGATGTGTAAAGAGGGATGAATTGGGGGGAGAGGGTTTAAAATTGAAAGGGGGATTGAGGGGGGCAAGGATTTGTGCTGGAAGGGGGATTTCAGTGGCGGGATTTGTACTGGGAGGAGAATTTCAGTGTTCAATTTTTTTGGGGGTGGGGAGAGAGGCGATATTTTCTGATACATGCTTATCACACATCATGGGTGGGGGGAGCCCAGTTTGGCCTGTTCACCCCGGGCACTAGATTACCTTGTCCTGGAACCAATTGGACCTAGAACTACGATTGGATGGGAAGTCAATCAGCCACAGCTCAAGGAACCTGGAGCAACCTCTGGAGGATCCCTAGGGCTCCATGGATCTCTGGTTGAGAATGGCTGCTCTAGACGAACAGCTAAATATAGTATTTAAATACATTTACAGAGCTGGTTTATCTGTGAAAGGATTAGTATTTCTGTATATGCAGTCCTGATGTATATAAAATACCAAACAGTACAGCTAGCTTGGTGATGTGATGGTTCTCTGCAGTTGAAACAGATCCATATTCACTTCTCCTTGCACCCTCATCGGTGCCAGCATCTTTGCCCGGTCTTTTTCAGGTTCAGGATCTTCTGCCATCCTGATTGGCCAGGCTGCAATGTTCATGCACAGCTCAGAGTTTTGTATATAAGTTTAAGGGCTTGTTCACACCAACCCCAAAGGGCTGCATTGGGCCGTGTTGGACAACACAGTCCCAACACATAGACAAGGCAATTTGCTTAATGTCCTATTGTTTCCATTCTAGTAAAAAAAAGTATGATATGTTTCATTTTTACGTAGTGGATTAAGATGAGCTACAATGTATTGCAACGTGCTGCTGTGCAGAGCTCAACAGTGAGTGATCTGTCAGTTGGTCAGGGTTAATAAAGTGTTATGCACACCTTAAATGGACTCTAAACTCTGGTTAAAAAAAATGAAAATTCTATTCAAATACTGTATGTAGTCCCTTCTCATCTAAATTCCTTATTTTTGGTGCTGTGGCCTGACTTCCTGTTAAAGGGTGGCAACGTTTGCTCTTCTTGGTCCCAATGTATGTAGTAGCGTAGTCACCCTCTCTCGCTTGCTCCTGGGGTGGACTATGGACTTTTTTAGTATGCACAGAGCAGTACACATGACCGCATCTAATGTGCGCTGCTTGTTCCAAACATGTAAGTGAAGGGGAGCTCACAGATGATGTTACAAGGAGGCAGAAAAACAACAGTAAGCAAGAATTTTATGAAAAGTAGATTACAGGACCATTAAGTAGTGGATGTGTATAGATTACTTTTGGGTAATAAGGATATCATTTTAGGGTCACTTCAATGCGCACCCGCTGGCATGAATGGGCTCTATTAGTTGCTATAAACAGCACATCGTATTCCAGATGATATTATAGAAAAAAACTGAAATTAGAAATCAAATGTTTCTACAAATAAAAATGCCATTTTACAATACGGGCTGGAAAAACTGACACCACCAGATTTCATTCCTAGACCTATCACTGCTCATTGCTGTCAGCGTGCCACATGACATCAGGAAGCATGGAAACCGATTAGCAGGAAGCGTAATCAGTGCAAATATGCACAAATGCCAGGAATTCTCAGCATCACCTGAGATTAACGTATAAGCCTCCAGCCTCCTGTGGTGACTCTGTGATCTGGAACTGAACTGGAACAGAACTAGTTAAAGCCTCCTTCTACAGCTCAAGATGCAGAGGCATCATGCGGTCTTCACACAGACAAGAAAGTCCAAAGGATGAGCTTTGAAATCTCATGGCAAACGTAATCCAGAAACGATACGCTGTCATGCCTTTTATTCCGGAAACCCTAGGCCGAATTTTATAGCGCAAATGAAGGAATTCGTTTTTGGCAGATTAAATACTGAATGCTTTGAACTGACAGCTATTAAATATAGTGTGCAAAAAATAAATACATACTATTCATATTGATCTTTAATTAACTATGCAACCCTGAATAGTTGAATAGATATCCCAGACTTATTTATAATAAATATTTAGGTAAGGTGTGTTAATTGGGTAACATTTTCCTATTACTTGAGTCTTACAGTATGGTTACTCTTCAGCAATTAAAAGCATAACTGTATAGGTCAAATTTTTTTGTTTTTATTCGGTGGAACAACTTCCTTCATTTGCTGTCTTACGGAGGTTCCAGCATAATGTGTCGGAGCATTGCTGAAGACACTCCAGATCCAGTTGAGCGATGTACCTTAAATAATGTTACCTTCAACTAGAGTCCAACTTTTTGGAATATATCCTGCTCACAGGCAACCACATGTTTAATGCTTCCATTCCAACACCTAATTGACTTGTTCCTGAATTCTGAATCCTATCAAAGGGTACACATTCTTAAGCCTTCATTGTCAGCTTTACATTTGTCTACTGCTTCAGTGTCACCTCTGTTATTAAAATCTTTTCATAAATAATAACTTGAGGCAAAAAGGGACAACCATCCTAGCATATGCTCTGAATATTCACTCCAAAGCCAGCCCTGCTATGGACGCTAAAGGCTCGGCCACCCACTGTTACTGTATACACATGCCATTGTAGATCTACGTTTTTTACTATTTTACTTATGTATTTATCTCTCTGTTTTATATCTTGGTTCTGGGACACATTATCTATCTGTCTATCAGAGCCTTTCTCAACCAGGGTTCCTCCACGGGTTGCTAGGGGTTCCTTGAGCTGTGGCTGATTGACTCCCCAATCTGGTGGTGCTTGCATAATTCCAGGATTATTCCCATTTAGTAGAGCCAGTAGGGGTTGTAGTCTTCACACTGACCACCAATGAATTGGTTTTAGGAAGGGTTCCTCAAAGACCTGAGAACTATTTCAAGGGTTTCTCTGGCATCTATCTATCTATCTATCTATCTATCTATCTATCTATCTATCTATCTATCTCTCTATCTATCTATCTATCTATCTATCTGATCTATCTATCTATGCCATTCTTAACCAGAGTTCGGACGAACCCCAAGGTTTCTTCAGGGGTTGCTACAGGTTCCCTGAACTGTGACTGATTGACCCCCTCATTTGATGGTGCCAGCATAATTCCAGGGTCATTGCCACTTGGTGGAGCCAGTAGGGGTTGCAATCTTCCCAATAACCACCAAGGAATGGGTTTTAGCAAGAGTTCCTCAAAGACATGAGAACTATTTCAAGGGTTCCTCTGGAGTAAAAAGACTGAGAAAGGATGATCTATCTATCTATCTATCTATCTATCTATCTATCTATCTGTCTATCTCTCAACCATGGTTCCAAGGAACCCGAAGGTTGCTACACGTTCCTTGGGCTGTGGTTGATTGACTTTCCATCTGAGTGTGTTGGCGAAGTTCTGGGGTCAACACCACTTGGTAGAGCCAGTTACATGAAGTCTTGAAGTCATGATTTGTTTTGCTGTAGGGGCTGCACGTTGACCAACACTGTAAGGGTTTCAAACTTCTCAATGACCACTAATGCAAGGAGATTTTTCTCACTGACCACCAATTAATTGGTTCTAGCAAGGGTTCCCTAGACCTGAAAACTATAAGGCTGATCTGTCTGTCTGTCTATCTATCTATCTATCTATCTATCTATCTATCTATCTATCTATCTATCTATCTATCTCCTGTTCCGTGAAACATTATCTCTCTCTCTCTCTCTCTCTCTCTCTCTCTCTCTCTCTCTCTCTATCTATCTATCTTTCTATATCCTGGGACACCTATATACTTTACAGTTCACCCTGGATGACCGATACATGTGTTCTGCTGCACAGAGCAGTGACAATGATGTATAGGTATTGTGTCCAGTATGAACACAGCCCCTATATATGCAGTATAGTCACACATGCTTTATGCCCCTACACTGTATACATTCATCCAATGCTGCATATACAAGATGT
Organism: Staurois parvus; assembly: GCF_062004578.1. Classification (NCBI taxonomy): domain Eukaryota; kingdom Metazoa; phylum Chordata; class Amphibia; order Anura; family Ranidae; genus Staurois; species Staurois parvus. The sequence continues at coordinate 8,192,601 of NW_028317933.1, forward strand.
AAGTATATGATGTGCACATTGCACCCGCTGCTGGTTCGCACTACACGAATACAATTGTATTAGAAAATTAGATCATTTCACATATATTTCAGGCAATGGGAACCATAATGGACATAGACATAAACATGTGACATGTACAGAATATAATTGAAGCTTAAAATCGAATAGATTGTTCTTTACCTGTGTGGGGACCACTGCTCTGTATGGGGATCACTGCTCTGGGACCAGAAGACAAGGCTCAGGAGAAGCAGGAGATCTCAGTGGTAGACAGGCTGACCACCGGGGCAGAACAATCAAGAAATTGGTAGCCACCTGACAGCATAGAGGGACTAATGCAGACAGTGCTGGGGGACCGGCGTAGAAGGCAGACTGCTGGCATCAGTGCACATTGCTGTCAGCTCTGCAGGCTAAAGAGAGGAGGCGTCTGCTGCAGCCTGAGAGCTCTGCGAGGAGGGGGAGAGAGTGCAGAGACGTCTCATTATACAACTCCACCTACAGCACAACCGCCACTGCTAATACACAGAGCACAGCCCGCATGTCTCATACATACTACCCTGGGTTTAATACACAGACGCATTGTAAGTGTAAAATACAGATACACACCACTCTGTGTATAATACAGATATACCCCGCTCTGTATATAATACAGACACACACACCGCTCTGTGTATAATACAGACACACACCGCTCTGTGTATAATACAGACACACACCGCTCTGTGTATAATACAGACACACACCGCTCTGTGTATAATACAGACACACACCGCTCTGTGTATAATACAGACACACACCGCTCTGTATAATACAGATATACCCCGCTCTGTATATAAAACAGACACACACCGCTCTGTGTATAATACAGACACACACCGCTCTGTGTATAATACAGACACACACCGCTCTGTGTATAATACAGATATACCCCGCTCTGTATATAATACAGACACACACACCGCTCTGTGTATAATACAGACACACACCACTCTGTGTATAATACAGACACACACCGCTCTGTGTATAATACAGATACACACCACTCTGTGTATAATACAGATACACACCGCTCTGTGTATAATACAGATACACACCGCTCTGTGTATAATACAGACACACACCGCTCTGTGTATAATACAGACACACACCGCTCTGTGTATAATACAGACACACACCGCTCTGTGTATAATACAGACACACACCGCTCTGTGTATAATACAGACACACACCGCTCTGTGTATAATACAGACACACACCGATCTGTGTATAATACAGATACACACCTCTCTGTGTATAATACAGACACACACCGCTCTGTGTATAATACAGACACACACTGCTCTGTGTATAATACAGATACACACCGCTCTGTGTATAATACAGACACCCCTCTGTGTATAATACAGACACACACCACTCTGTGTATAATACAGATACACACTACTCTGTGTATAATACGGACACACACCGCTCTGTGTATAATACAGATACACACACACCACTCTGTGTATAATACAGACACACACCTCTCTGTGTATAATACAGACACACACCTCTCTGTGTATAATACAGACACACACCGCTCTGTGTATAATACAGACACACACCTCTCTGTGTATAATACAGACACACACCGCTCTGTGTATAATACAGACACACACCTCTCTGTGTATAATACAGACACACACCGCTCTGTGTATAATACAGACACACACCTCTCTGTGTATAATACAGACACACACCGCTCTGTGTATAATACAGACACACACCTCTCTGTGTATAATACAGACACACACCGCTCTGTGTATAATACAGACACACACCGCTCTGTGTATAATACAGACACACACCGCTCTGTGTATAATACAGACACACACCGCTCTGTGTATAATACAGACACACACCGCTCTGTGTATAATACAGACACACACCACTCTGTGTATAATACAGACACACACCGCTCTGTGTATAATACAGACACACACCTCTCTGTGTATAATACAGACACACACCGCTCTGTATATAATACAGACACAGACCACTCTGTATATAAGGGTTTGCTCACACTAGCATTGCCAGATGGTATATTATATTGCTTCCCTAGAAGTCTGCACTATTGCACCACAACCACTTGCATTGCACGCAGTGGTGTCAGGCCTCATTTACTTGAATGGGTGACATTTGGGGGGCTGTACATGACAAGGAAGATCTTTTTTGCCATGCTGCAATTCTAAGCATCGTGGACATGGCATGTGTACACCCCTACTTGCTGCATCTGTGGTTGGAGGGTGGTTAAAATGCAGCTCCACTGTGTTTTATACCCCCCATCACAAGTGCAAACAAGGCCTAATACAGATGACTCTAATAACAAATCACTCTGTGTATAACAGACACAATTAATACCACATTCTGCAGTTTTGTGTGGTTCCAGAGATGCGTGTGTGGCAGAAGACAGAAGTGATGACGGTTGCCTGGCGATAGCAGGACGGAACAGTTCCCCTATAGAAGCGTCTGTTTTATAATGGGACGCCTTCTCTCTCTATTGTATCGCAGACACCTGTGGATGTGATTTCACATTGTACCCAGCAGATTCTGTACAGAGAGCGGCTGGCAGTTTCTGCATATATAATGTGAATCGCCTACACACTGTTTACTTTGATACGGCACAGTTGGGGGATAACATGTTTTGCACATCTCCCGTGCGTCTTCAGTAAAACCTAGGCCTCTTCCTCTGTCCATATCGGTAGTGCTCTTCCTCTCCGGCCTTCATTTGCAGTACATTCTGCCCACTTATCTGATAGATGTCTGTCAGCAAACCTCTGCCTCACCTCCTATAGCCATCTTCTCTGTGTATTAGTCATTAGTGACATTCCCTGGGATTCATAGAGTTGTGGTCACTCTTCTGAAATCGACATCATGGTTGTGCGTCAAATGGCCGAACTTGGCGCACATTCATGTATAAGATGTATGTGAATCTGTCGCAAACCCTGACTGAACTTTGCCAAGCATCTCTCCTGCAAAGTGGTGGAATTGTAGGCCTCGCTCACACAGGAATACTTCGAGGGGAACTACACTGAACCTGAGCACCACAAACCAAAAGCGCTATTTAATCCATTTATAACTTCTTCAATACCGGGTGCATTCACCCCCTTCCCTGCCCAGTCCAATGTTTAGCTTTCAGCGCTGCCGCACTTTGAATGACAATTGCGCGGTCATGCAACACTGTACCCATATGACATTTTTATTAATTTTTCTTTTGGTGGTTATTAATCACCGCTGAAGGTTTTTATTTTTTGATAAACGAAAAAAAAAAAGATTAAAAATTGTGGGAAAAAACACTTTTTCTTTGTTTCTGTTATAAAATTTTTAAAATAAGTAATTTTTCTTCTTCACTGATGTGTGCTGATGGGGGTGCACTGATAGGCACTGATAAGCTGCCTTGAAGGGGCTGCACTGATGGGCACTGATATGCTGCACTGATGGGCACTGATATGCTGCACTGATGGGCACTGATATGCTGCACTGACGGGGCTGCACTGATGGGCACTGATATGCTGTACTAATGGGCAGTGATATGCTGCAATGACGGGCACTGATAAGCTGCTCTGACAGGCAGTGATATGCTGCAATGATGGGCAGTGATATGCTGCAATGATGGGCAGTGATATGCTGCAATGATGGGCAGTGATATGCTGCAATGATGGGCAGTGATATGCTGCACTGATGGGCAGTGATATGCTGCAATGATGGGCAGTGATATGCTGCAATGATGGGCAGTGATATGCTGCTCTGATGGGCAGTGATATGCTGCACTGATGGGCAGTGATATGCTGCAATGACGGGCAGTGATATGCTGCAATGATGGGCAGTGATATGCTGCAATGATGGGCAGTGATATGCTGCAATGACGGGCAGTGATATGCTGCACTGATGGGCAGTGATATGCTGCACTGATGGGTAGTGATATGCTGCAATGACGGGCGGTGATATGCTGCACTGATGGGCAGTGATATGCTGCAATGATGGGCAGTGATAAGTGATATGCCTCTCTGACGGGCAGTGATATGCTGCAATGATGGGCAGTGATATGCTGCAATGATGGGCAGTGATATACTGCACTGATGGGCACTGGTATGCTGCACTGATGGGGCTGCACTGATGAACATTGATATGCTGCCCTGAAGGGGATGCACTGATGGTTCTGCATTGATAATCAGGGCACTGATGACAGTGAAAATGTCCCTGTCACAGGAAAGCTGGTTATTGGCTTTCCTTTCCTCAGTTGTCGACAGGAAAGAAAATGCCAATACCCAACATTTGTTTACATGTGATCAGCTGTGATTGAACACAGCTGATCACATGGTAAAGAGCCAACGTCATTGGCTCTTTACCCTGATCGGTGATGTGCTATGTTCAAGGGACACAGCTCAACACTGATTGCCACGCTGTGCGGCAAGAATGGAAGGACGTCATATGACGTCCTCCCAGAACAAGAGCGGTCCATTTAATATCCAAAGCAAACTCCCCCATCCATCTATGTCTCCATGCTTTATTTTGCTGAGAAATCACTTAGAAAAACACTCCTTGCATTTCTAGCTGTAGCCATCTTCAGTAAGGGTAGATGATTCATGTAACAACTACTTCCTGGAATCCATCTATCCTTAGCCCAGGCATACAGGCAAGAGGGCATGCTTAGATGAGAAAACCCCTCCTGAAGACTCCTGGGATGTATTTTGCTGAGAAATCACATTTCTAGCTGTAGCCATCTTGAGTAAGGGCAGATGATTCCTGTAACAACTACTTTCTGGAACCCAGTTAGGGACTGATGTGAATGTACAATATATATGTAAAGTGCTGCGTAAATTGATGGCGCTATATAAGTACCTGAAATAAATAAATAAATATCCTCTGATGCTGTGAAGCTTCTATGCAAGCCATCACATCTAAGACTAGGCTCATATTGTCGTGTCTTGTGCGGCTTGCGTTTGCGCAAGCACAGCATCCCAATTATTTGAGTGGGCTGTTGTACCTGCAGGAAAAAAGTCCCTGCACCTTTTTAAAATTACAGCCGCCCAGAAATCACATGGTGCACAAGCACCGTGTGATTTCCCTCACCGGAAAATGCACTGCCTTTTTTAGATGTGTGGGAGTTCCATTAAGAAGCAGTGTGTTTTGGCTGTGGAAACACGTGTGATTTACATGCTGTCCTGCACCAGCATCAACATGCAACATGCAACAGTGTGAACCTAACTTAGGGTCTCGTACGCTGCAATACTGTATACTATATTTTTGTTTTTGTGTTTAGATACACTTTAGCTCAGTGTAGCAGCTATTGTATAATATTTTTAACCATTTAGTATTTTACTGAGCCAAATACTATGACTAGTATACATCTTTTTATATATTATATGTTTAATTGTATGACCAATGTTCTTTGTTGTACAATAGATCTACAACATAGGTATACTTGCTGAGCCTTGTAGTTCCACGGCTGCCCAGCCCATGATATTTTATTTACTTTGGTAGTATATACTGTGTTTTTATTCCTTATTATTTGTTAATTATATATGTTGTGTACATTGGGGCCACTTGGATGCTCCATTATGCTATATACTGTATATGAGAGAAAGGAGTGCTGCTGTCAGTTGATACACAGTGCACATGCTCAGAAATGCATTACAAGTTCTCCAGTGACGTCATCATGCTTGGCACTGCGGTCCACGAGTGCTCCAGCGCTCTCTTTCAGATCCAAGACATTTCTTGGCCAGCTTCCTTGTTCGAGTAAGGCGGCAGCAATGACCAGTGGCATCCCTACAAGTGGTGAGCTCCCCGCCGATGGTTTTTATCTAGATGTGCCTTTATTCTCCACTTATATGTAAGTTGCCTACATTTTTAGCAATACATTTTTGTAGTGTCTACATTGAGAGGTGCTTCTCTTTTCTTCTCTTTATCTCATAAAGGTTAGTATACAGTATTTGTTAACATCTCCTCCACCCTCTTCATTATGGGGGCTACCACAGACCAAAACCTATTGTGCAAGTCTTGATACATATAGGCCCCTTTCACATGAGCAGACCGATTGGGTCCAGTTGTCCGTTTTTCAGGCGGAATCGATTGGATGCTCCATTGCTTTCTATAGAGCGGAGGTTGTAAATGGATATGTGTCTGTTCACACCCACCTTCATCCTATCCGATCCTGTCTGCTAAAAACAGATGGATGGGGATCCATTCTTCATCCATCTGGTGGATTGGATCAAATGACAATTGGATGGAAATGCACAGGCGGTCCGTTGCCATCTGACAGCCCATAGAAGACGGCGGGCTGTGTCTGTGTCCGTGCTACATACTGTAAGTGGAGTGGACATGGACCTGTCATTCACTTGCTCAAAGGGGATCAGCGGACAGATCCCCCCGCTGAGCAAGTGAATCTGCTGATGGGTCTGCCCCATATGAAAGGGGCCATACTCTTCACAAGAACAAGAACAATAAACAATTGCGCCACAGTGTGTATTTATTCGTACTCCTAAGTAGATACACAGGGTTGCACAATTGTTTATTTCTGTTATTGTTCTTTAGGATAGTATAGGCATCTAGACTTAATAACTTATGGTCTATGGCAGGCAATATAATTAGGAGGGTGGAGGAGGTGATTATATAGATCAGGGTTTCTCAACCAGGGTTCCATGGAACACTAAGGTTCCTCCATAGGTTGTTAGGGGTTCCCTGAGCAATGGGCAATTTCTGCCTCTCAGATAAGTTCCCACTGACACCAATGATCTTTTTTTAGCTATCTATGAGGTGGCAATTCCTCCCCATGACCACAAGTTTAAGGAGCATTCTTCCCATTGTAGAGGAAGATGAAAGAAAGAGCGCACAAAGCTTGCGCATTACCTCAATAAATAGTGACTAATTTTATTAATAAGGAAATATACTCACAAAATGATTGTATAACAGGCATAAGTAACCATAATCCAAACAGGGTTACAGGTAAATCAAAAAGGGGGGGGGGGGGTGAAGGCTAACGCGTTTCGAAGGGTGCTCCCTTCTTCATCAGAGCTGGGTTTGGCAGATAGAAACTTCAGTATGGCAGAGTTCCCATGGCAAGGAGATATTCAGCCACTGAGTGTCAGTATTACAGCAGTTCAGCCTCTTCCCATTGACCTTCACACTAACGTATCATGAGTGGTGGATATAGTAATTTTTATCAGGGGTTCCCTGAGACCAGAAAGTTATTTCAAGGGTTCTTCTGTGTTGAAAAGGTTGAGAAAAGCTGGTATAGATCAATTAGGGTACCGGGGGGTGGGGGGTGGAATGAAACTCCAGACCTGACTCATTCTTGTAGCCCCCATCTGGATTTTGGGCGTTTATAACACTGTGAAGCTTACATGTATTTGCAGCCTGGTGCAATGGAGACATTGCCCTTTATTCTTCTCTCTCTCTACTGAGATACTGATGTCATGCTGCACCATCCTCCTCCGGCCAGCATGGGAAGAGCTAAAGCCAAGCAAGCCTATAGACTTCTGTGCAGAGCGCTGAGAGTCTTGGGAGCTGTAGTTTGAGATCGCAGCTATATAATGGCTACACTATAATGGTTGCACTACAGATACCAATAGGCGCTGTGCGGTAGAAGTGGAGCAATGATTTTTTTTTCTTAAACTGCCTGGGAAAGTTCTTTCTCTTGGCACCAAGGGAGTTAGAGAGAGTGCACCTTTGTCTGAATATTCGCCTGCCAGCTGGAGACCATACCAGGGGAGATCCGAACCTGGAGCCTTCTACAGTGAGAGGTCACTGCAGCATCCTGGGGAATGATGAGAGAGCTATCCTCCTATTGCAGTGTGTAAGTGTACCCAATCCATACCGCACCCATATTGCACTTATTTCAAACCTAGGCTGTACCTATACCAACCCTACACCACATTATACTGAACCTTTACCGAATTGGAACCACATCTACCTTGCACCGGTGCCCAGACTATACCATACCTATACTGCATACAAATTAACTGGGACTGTCGTTAAGTGCACCAATGCTCTTAAATGGCCCCAATGATAGCCGGCAGAAGTATATAGTGCAAGACTGCCCCTTCTATAATAATTAGTCTGCAAGCTCCCTTTGCACCTGCCTTCTCTACTACCTTCTTCATTTTCTTTTGGACAGTGCATACCCAGTCAGTCTAGGACTAGCATCACCACCATAAATGCTCTCTGGCAGTATAGTTCCAGCACGCGGTAGATTAAACTCTAGCACTGCTGACTGCTGCTCTTGAGGTGACCTTGCTATTGTTTATGCTGATCTGAATGCCAAATACCATCTAATGCCTAGTCCTTGCTGTTAATCACTTTGTATGCTAAATTCTGTTCTTACCATTGCTAATCCATTTTATGCTTGTTTAGTTTCCAAACATATTGAGTGACAATATATTAAGTTGCCTATACTACTGGTTTGGTGCCTACTTTATTTGACATAGCGCTACTACTGGGTACTAAGTATTACTTTCAGTGATTTCTTGTGGTATTGTATGTTTATAATGGTAAAGATCTTATGCACTGGCACACAAACCAAATAAAAAACTAAACTACAAATAAAACAAAAAATCAAGAAAGCAGCAAGCACCCGTACAGTGTTCCACAACTATGAGAAATACAAGAAAAGAGAAAAAATAGTGCTGCTCTAAAAAACAAAATAATAATAAAATTAAATTCAATCCATATAAAGATGTAAAATTTAACGTTCTCAGGCAATAAACAAAATATAAATACAGTGACAGTGTATATTACACTATAATGACTGGTGTAAATGAGGTCCACATAAACTGAAACCCTTAGCACAGGATGTATAGCATACTGGACCAATAATAAACAGTGGATAAAATATATGTAATCAAATTACTTTAACATAAATATATTTAACATAAATAAAGTGCAACATAACAGTCCATAAAGTGCTATTCAGAGGACCCATCCTAATCAGCGGCTCCTATGGGTGTAGTGCTACATATTTTTATGCAAATACAGTATATCAGAAATGTACAATTTAAAGGTTGAACTCCGGGCACAAAAAATGTAATTTAAGTATATTCCTCAATAGCCACAAAGTATATAAATCAGCTGTGTGTGCACCAAATTGCTTTGAAATCCCAGATATTACCTTGCAAAGGTAATGGTGACATCTGTGCTGCACATTGCCTGTACAGAGATCAGAGCTGTAGGAGGTACCCAGAAGGATCACCCACCACAGGCTGTTTGCAGGAGGGGTATGAACACAAGACCAGTCCCCCTGCACAGTGAGAGACCAGTCTTTGTTACAGGAAGCTCCTACCCAGAGGCAATGTTTCACATTGGATTACTGCACAGATCTGGAAGAAATACAAAGGCACACCAAGAGGTGTATTTATAAAAAATATTCTCAGTGTTATTTGTCCAATGAAACTGCATGTACATTTGTTCTGAGTAAGTAGATTATTTAGTTCCCAGGAAAAATGATATTCGTTTATATTAGAGTATTTTAGGAAAATGCCGCATTATGGAAGGTCAGAGCATAGTAAATAAGTATTTATTTACTATGATCTTCTGCTCCATCTGGTGGCCATAATGCAGTATTTTCCTGATTCACTCTAATATTATTTATTTCTTTCAGTACTTATATAGTGCTGTCAATCTATGCAGCGCTTTACATATATATTGTACATTCACATCAGTCCCTAACCCTCAAGGGGTGTACAATCTAATGTCCCTAAACTTACATTCATACACATACTAGAGCCAATTTAGACAGGAGCCAATTAACCTACCAGCATGTCTTTGGAGTGTAACAGGAAACTGGAGCACCCGGAGGAAACCCACGCAGGCACAGGGAGAACATGCAAACTCCAGGCAGGTGGTGCCGTGGTTGGGATTCAAACCAACGACCCTAGTACTGCCAGGCGGGAGTGCTAACCATTTAGCCACTGTACTGCCCATAAGTCCTCATGCACACGGGATGTTTTTCCAGCGGTTGTTTTTGGCTTTTGACGTTTTTTTCTACAGCTAGTAAACCTCCCAGCATGTTATCCTATATGTCCATGCACACATAGACTGTAATCAACGATTTTTTGGCTGGAAAAACAACCCAGGACTAGTGGGTTTCTAGAGGAGTTTTGTAGTTGTAAAAACACTCTAATGCTGAAAAACGCGGCACACCGCGGTAAAACGCTGCACACCGGCATTTTTTGACCCCCCAATTTTTGTGGGTAACAAAAATGCTAGAAAATGCAAACGTGGGAAAATGCTGCTAAACACGGGAAAACACCGCTAAGGGCGGCATAACGCTGCTCAATGCTAATGCAAAAACGCTAAAAAAAAGCAGAAAATGTTTTTAACATGACTTTACACAGCTCACGTTACCAGCGTTATCAAAATGTCCCCCCAGTGTGCATGAGGGCTAAAACACATTCAACTTGGGGTGATCAAAGCCTAAAAACATTTGTTTTCGCCCCATTCGCAAAGAACAAATGTACCTGCAGTTTCACAAGAGGAATAACTGTGAATTTTGTATAAATACACCCCATATTGTTTACATCTACTTTAATGATTGGCTTCAAGCGGGGCGGACTGACAACTCATGGGGCCCCCAGGCAATAGGGGATCATGGGGCCCCTGTGTCCTCGCCCACACTCAAACCACACCCAAAAAAGCGTATGAAAGGGACCAGGGACATCTCGTGGGGCCCCCTACTGTCCAGGGGCGGACTGACCATTTGGAAACTCAGGCACTGCCCGAGGGCCCGGGGTCAGTAGAGGGCCCCATGAGATGCCCCTGGTACCTTTTTCATAGGATTTTTTGAGTTTGGCCAAGGACACAGGGGCCCCATGATCCCCTATTGCCCGGGGGCCCCATGGGTTGTCAGTCCGCCCCTGCTACTGACCCAGGGCCCTCGGGCAGTGCCCGAGTTCCCCAATGGTCAGTCCGCCCCTGGCTTCAAGTGATCCCAGGGAAGAGTTGGACTGAAGCCACTAGATGAAGCTGAGGACCATAGGAGATATGATTAAATACTTTTTCATATGGACATCCACTCCATCTAGTAGCCATGATGCAGTATTTCATTGATTGACTCTATTCTGTATGAAGAATAACATTCGATCCAAAAAGAAACTGTCCTGACAACATTCATTTTTGCCCGCCATTACCACCATTACCAATGCACATGCAGTTTCACAGGATGGAAAGTTCTGTAATTTATTTATTTTAAATATATACCCTGAAAATATAAGTAAGAATACAAATATCACTTGTATTTAGACAAATGTGCTTATTCCGGAGTTCATCTTTAAAAAAAACCCACCAAAACTGCTGACTTGGAACTGCCGATTACTCACCAGGTACACTTTAAGGACAGATTAAGTCGATCTAAAAGGGGACAGAATGGTCGGATAGTATTACTAACCTGGAAGCCCAAAGTTTATAGAAGCAATGTTTAAAATGACTATTACAAGTCATCATTTGTGTGATATATGAAAATACAGCGATGGTATTACGGAAAATGTTTGGCCAGAAAAGGCTCAGAAGCTCCGGGAGACGTTGTAAATATCACTTACACAATTGTCTGCTTTGGTTTACTCAGGTGACACGTTACCTTTCTTAATCCTGTTGAATGGCAAGTTATCTAAGTACTACTTAACAGAGAGGCATTACAGAGTTATAAAGTATTGGGTTTCCACATTGAATTGCTTTTCTAAACATCTTAAAAGAATAAGGGATAAAAAATTAACTGTTTTATTGTTGCTGATACCTAGCTGCAGAGCTATTTGTCCTATGAAACTGCATGTATATTCGTTCTGTGTAAATGGAGGAAAAAAGAAATGTTATTAGGCTGTGATCTCTCTAGGTAGAATGTTTTTCTTTCATAATAATAGAGTGAATCAGGAAAATACTGCATTGTGGCCACTAGATGGAGCTGGTGATCATAGGTCATAAATATTTAGGGCTCATTCAGACAGACAATCAGATGCATCCCCTTATCTGAGCTGTCTGCTTTGTGTGAATCCAGTGCAGACAGCCCATAGGAACACATGAAAAAAATGTTGTGGTGTCGTGGTGGACTTTGTTGTGATTTGCTGTACAATATATTGGGTTGCCATTCATAATGAACTGCAACACGCTGCAGGAAGAGTCAGTGCCTTGATGGTGACAACAGTGGGCCGAGTAATGTGTGTTAAAACAGCCACGTGTAGTTTTCATTGCACATTGTATGATAGGGTGACAATGCAGGAGCACAATCAGGAGAAACAGCATTGTAACACTATACCAGGAAGTACCTAGACAAAGACCTTCATGGCAGGATCACCAAGCTACACTCGGGTTTACCATGCGGCGCTGCTCCGGGATCCCTCGATCACCTACCTTGTCCTGCGCTCCCGCAATGTCCCTCCTGCAGTGTCCCCTGTAATGTCCTCCGGCGGATGCCGGCATCTGTCATCTGGGTTCCGTCCCCTGCGAGCGTCGGGACGTACGGAGGATGGAACTGGCAGGAAATTTGAAAATGACAAAAAGTGACATTCACTAAATTCACTAAAATCACATAGAATAACATTACTGTATCAAACCATTTCACATACATTTTGTCCCGAGTGCTTTGTCCTGCGCCCTGCCTGCATTTTTACTGTTCTTTCTGCCTGGAAACTGAGAAACGTCCATGGCGTCCAAAAAGCGTCCCTTTAGGTCAAAAGCGGTTTTAGACCAGCTAGAGAACAGTGATAGTAAATCAGAACCACTTGCAGAATTGAGTGATAATGATTTGTGGGGAAATTCGTCATCAGACACTGAAAACGATTTTGCGACTTTGCTCAGTGATGTGCGAACTTGGCGTTATATTTCAAATTTCAGTGTTTTTGGTTTGATTATATTATTGAATTAAATTTATTATTATTATTTTTTATGATTATTTATTAAATTATAATTTATTATTTCGTGTTTCAAATTTTAACATACCCGGGATGTTTACTAGACTCTTGTTCGGACAGATTTCAGTGAGTTATTGCTAAAAATTACAGGCCTACAATAAAAAAAATACATATTTCCATGCAAAAAAATTTACCGCTGTGAGCACAGAAATATGGACATAATCAGACCGCTAGGGAGGTTAATTACATTACACAAGAGATCTTAGTGATTGGATTTATAGATGCTGAAAGAGAATCTAAAGTCTCAAATTTTGAGGGGATTATGTACAGCATGGGTAGATCAGAGATCTCCACAGTTTTCAGTAGGAGAGCCACATTGTGTTTTTTACAAATAATTTGTGGGCTGAAAAAAAATCAGTTTTATAAATTCATGAATAAAGTTTAGATGAATGAGGTTTACTTGGAGCTTTTTTCTTGTAATCAGCCTGATATGATTTGGCACAACTGAGATTTTCAATAAAGCAAAAATAAATTCCAACTAATCTTGAAGCATTGATAAAAGTTGAACAAAAATATATTCAGTTTGCATCTTTCTCATCAGAGTGCCCCCTTATATCAGTTTCCTCATCAGAACCTCCCTCCCCCTTTCATCAGTGTCCCCATCACAGTCCCCCCTTATATCAAGAGTCCCCATTAGAGCCCCTCTCACATTAGTGTCCCCTTCAGAGTCCCCCTTACATCAGTGTCCCCTTCAGAGTTCCCCTTACATCAGTGTCCCCTTCAGAGTCCCCCTTACATTAGAGTCTCCATCAGAGCTCCTCTCACATTAGTGTCCCTATCAGAGTCCCCCCTTACATCAGTGTCCCCATCAGAGCCCCTCTTATATTAGTGTACCCATCAGAGCCCCTCTCACATTAGTTTCCCCATCAGAGTCCTGCCTTACATCTGAGCCCCCATCCCCTTACATCAGAGTCACCCTTATATTTGAGTCCCTATATTAGCCCCTCTTACATTATTGTCCCCATTGCAAGGATGAAGGCAGGAACCTCTGCTTCTGTGATGGAATTTGCACTGGTGGGATGGATAGAGGGTTGGATTTGGGAATGCTGTTGGGGGTTAGAAGCAGAAACTGTACACATTATCTACTGGGGGGAGGAAGCAAAGACTGAATCAGGTTTTTATTGTTGTTTGAGTCCCTGTTAGGGAGATTTACCTTTTGTATTTGTCCTGGGGACCATTTTCAGTGGGACAGAAAGTGATGGCAAATCCCAAATTTTACATTTGTCACCGCCACCAACAAAGGAAGGTGAGGGAAATCTTCCAATGGGGACAGCAGTTCTAGTGACAACTATTTGAGAGGTAAATTTCCCTTGATAGTGGAAAGATTTTCTCTTACTTCCTGTTGAGACTCTAGGACAGAAAGTGAAGGGAAATCTCCCCAATGGGACACAAACAGCAAAACAACCTGATGTGGTTTTGAGGCAGAAATAAAAGCTCTCCCCCACCACTGCAAAGTTAAATACTCATTAAGTCTAGGGGTAGAGGAATAAGGTGTAACCCTTATCTTACTCCTTCCACCCAGCAGCCTTCCTCCACACTGTGTGAACAATCCCCTGAAATCTCTTCTTTAATGTGTTTGGACCAGCGGTCACATGATGACGTCATCAAAGACGGTGCTGAACACAGAGACTTGCATTGTACATGAGGATGGCGAGGGCCTGCCCACAACTCAGAGAGAAGAGGAGCACCAGAGCCTGTGGGAGTGAGGTGTAAAGTTAATATTACACCTTATCCCTCTACCCCTAAACTTGAAAAGCATATAACCCTTTAATTATAGGGGGGCTTTTACCCTTTCTGCTATCCAAAAAAATGCTTTTAGATACAGTACACTTTAACAACACTGTTTAGAGCAAGAGCTCTATCTTAATTGACAACAGTGGCATCACTAGGGGGGTGCGATGCCGCACTGGGTGACACCATCACAGGGACTGACACCAAAATAAAAAGAAGAGCTGTAAGTGGCTGTCATCCATCCGAGTGGAGTGTCCCCCATCCTCTCCCCAGGTACCGGGGCTCCTCATCCCTCCTGCAGCCCCAGGAACAGCCGTGCCATGCGGGGGGTGAGATGTCGTGTCCCGGCGGGGGGTTGCGGGGGGGGGGGGTCCGATCCCTGGGATCACAGCTGCTGCTGCAGGCCAATTCACACCTAGCCTGTCCCCTGCCCTCTGATTGGCCGGCTCCTACTCTACTTGTCAGTCCATGACTGGTAATGACCCCACCCAGAGCCCGCCCCTCTGTATCACACATCACTGGCCAGTCCCTGCACAGGACATCCTTCCGTCTCCCAACACAGAGCCCGGGACCAGGGTGACACCACGTGTGTTACCGCACCAGGTGACACCAACCCTAGTGACGCCTCTGATTGACAGTGCTGCCGCCCTTCTAGTCTTCTTTGCTAGGGTCTACAGGAAGCCAGCAGAAAGAAAGTTTTGGGTACTTATACTAGTCCTATATAAAATACAAGAATGATTTATAGTGAATACATAACTGGATAAAATGGTGACCTTTTCTACCTGTTTGGAGGCTGGGTCCTTTTTGCCCAGCCCTGACATCCCTTTAAATGGGTCTTGACTGCTGGACTTGCAGAATATCGAGGCTAATACCTACCCCTAATCCATAAAACCACTACCACCCTTCAAACCTTCCCCACCTAAATGACCACGCGACTCTCTTTTTGGTGTAAAACCGGCCATAGCAGCCATTTATATAACATAACTCAAACACAACACTTCTTACAGTACGCTCAAATAATAACTGACAGTAATGATCCCAACCGGGACCAAGGTCTTCGAAGGCACCGTTACTCACATCACAAACTCGGCTGTATCTGACACCCAATGAAAAGGCCCCCAGCCGCTACTACACCGCCTCGGAGACAATACTACAGTTACGTAATCCCAAATACAGCCAATGAACTCCCACATTACCAACGTGACCTTATAATTGGTAAGGGACACCTATACCTACAATGAGCCCAGCCCATAATCCACCAAATTGTCACTCCAGCACCGCCTTCAAAGACCCATGGAACCCTTACACTCGTGTAGCCCGCCAAACCCGTAACGCTCGCTGTATACCATCCTGGAGGCCTAACGAGCACAAGTCAATGCCAACAGCATTGAGATGCACCCCATCCGCATGCAAATACCGCCAGGACTCCTCCTCCAACTCACGATGACGGACTTCTAGGCCACCATTCCGCACAAAAAACCGCGCCACCTCCCTATTCACCTTTATCTGGGCCCGGTTAAAATAAGTAATCCCAGATACAGCCAATGAACTCCCACTTTACCAACGTGACCTTACAATTGGGAAGGGACACCCATACCTACGATGGGCCCAACCCATAATCCACCAAATTGTCACTCCAGCACCGCCTTTAAAGACCCATGGACCCCTGCCGGCTGCCATGACAAAACAAACAGACAAACACCTAGGGACACAAAAGCCATTCCCAACAAGAAACAAACTCAAGGAACCCACACAAAACAAACAACAGGACAAACACAAAGAACAAACCAGAACCAAAACAGCAAAACAAAATACGAAACAGCTCCAGGGAGGGAGGGCAGGAGAAACCACCCCAGTGCTGGCACAAGCTCCGACTGACCTCCGACAAGACCCAACCCCCCTCCTAATCTTGGCAAGACCACCCCTCAATGTTGCGTACTCCAATCAGGTAAGTAACCACCCCCCTTACCTCCTGCATATACTCCCACCCAAAATACACGCTCCGCCTCGTCTGCACGCCATGCTGGCCCTCCCTTTTAGCTTTGCTTAGTCCAGGCCTTGTCTTTACTCGCAAAGGGCAAAATGGCCTTCATGATTACATGACCACTGTAATTGTTTGTCACGTGATCAGAAGGCTGTCTCTCTGGATCCAGACGAGAGACCGAAAACTATCTATGACAGCTCGGTCACTGTGCTGTGAACACGCAATTAGCGCACTCTGAAAACCATAAGCTCGTCTGTCCATGGGCACATATGTGCGGCGTGTGGGCATTAAAGCTCACCCTATTTGCCATCGCACATTCGCATTATATGGGTGGCAAGAGGTTAATATAATAAAAATCAACTTTACTTGGAAAGAAAATATTGGTATTTTGAAGTCTGTGTCTTTAGTGTTTCTCTAATGAGTAACGCTAAACATGAAAGTGTGTAATATACATGTACACAGCGAGTGGGTTGAAGACCTTGAGGCGTACATAATCATATGCTTCTGTTCTCTGGGAGAGGACACTGCTGTTTGAATGTTGGAGCTAATTATTAGGATTACTCAACTGCAGATAAAATTTCATGTAATGTCATCAATGCTAATGGCTGCTGCCAGCAAATTTCTCCCAAAAAATAATTTAAAGTGAATTTGGTTGTTTACAAAGCTGAAAGAAAAGAATTAAACAGAAAATGTTCCTGCTTGCAACTATTTTTTGCATTTTAAGATCATTTTTTCTTCTGAAAGGGTCTTTTATCATAATTATATGAATGGAAAAACACTAAACGCAACAAATTTAGTAATACATTTGTAAGATTAAGGTTATTTATCTATGTATAAAGCTTCAGAAGAAACGGATGGGGTGCAGACCCAACAAACTGGCTGTTATACACAATAAAACCTCATCCATGCGCCCTCTCTAATCCAGCGTCTCCAGACACCCCAGTCTAAAATCAAAAAATTGTAAATGTTACTTGTCAATGAGAAACCTAAGTTTGGGACAATGCTCACAACTGCCCTTTGAGGGCCAAGGGACGTATTTGTTCCATGTTTTTATTTGCGTGTATCATCTGATTAAGAACTTAAAACTCTTTTTTTTTTTTGGTTTGAGTCAAAATATTAGTTCTTATCAACAAACAACAAATGGATCTAGCTTTTTGCCAATTATTTCATGAAATGGCTTAGTTACAGCAACTGAAGTGTACGAACTTTAAAAACAAAAAAATGTATTCTTTTGGCGTTCCAAAATCTTACGGTCCTCAAAGGGTTAATAAAACTAACTTCACTTTAGAGTCCCCACTTCACATCAGAGGCCTCCTATGATGTCAAAGGTTCCATCATATCAGAGTCCCCCCATACATGAGTGCCGCCCATCACACCAGAGGCACCCCTATACTTCACAGGTCCCCTATCCATGCGTTCCCTTATCACATCAGAGTCCCCACCATCATTACCGAGCCCTCCAATCACAGAGTACCCCCATCACTGAGCCCTTCAATCACACAGTACACTCTTCACATAAAAACCCTACCTTATGGCTCCAGCAGTGCAGCAGAATCTGGAGGAGGTGGGCTTCCATCTTCTTCTGAATGCTGCAGGTTGCTCTGCATGCTGCCTGCACTAGATCAGAGTCATATGTTGTCATGGTGCAGGCGAACCAGCCGCCATCACCAAAGCAATGAATAAAGCTGTGCGTCCTAGTTCTAGAGTGTAATGATTGTTATGGTGATGATGGCCTGCCCACACAATGGCAGCTCTTGATGCTGATCCAGGGCTGACTTTGTCCTTTGCTTGTGGCATCCCAGGGGAACCCAGATGACACCCTGCTTGAGAAACACTGCTTTCATCTGCCAATGGAAACAGCTTCAGGCAACATAAGTCTGGCTTGGTGGGTGTTTTCATAGTGCATGTTATCCTAACTTACTTGTCCGAAGGTCGGTTATTTCCATGGCCATTACAGATCTGTGATGGGAGAATATCACAAAATCTTTATCACAGGTAACTTGGAAGAATGGGGGGTGCAATTTACTTGGTGGATGTTTGCAATCTGCCTATGTAGTAAACTAGATTATGGGGTTCTTTGGACCTCTTACTTGCTCAAACTTGAGTTGTTACTTTTGGACCCCTTATCAGTTCATCAGGGATGCCTTTGGACCACTAACTAGTTCAAATCGATATTCTTTTCAGTCCCTTAATAGGTCAGTCAGGTATTCGTTTGGATGCATTACTTGCTCATTTGAGTATTTCTTTGGATCCTTTACTTGCTCAAATGGGTATTTCTCTGGACTTCTTACTTGCTCAGTTAAGTATTTTTTTGGAACCTTACTTGCGCCATCTGGTATTCCTTTGAACCCCATATCAGTTCAATCAGGTATTCATAAAGACTCACTTTCTTGCTCAATACGGTATTCCTTTTGGACCTCTTACCAGTTTATTTACGTATTTCTTTGGACTGCTTACTTGCTCAGTTGAGTATTCCTTTGGATCCCTTTCTTTCTTAATTGGGTATTTCTTTAGACTTCTTACTTGCTCAGTTGAGCACTCTATTGGACCCCTTACTTACTCCAATGGGTATTCCTTTGGACCACTTACTTGCTCAGTCAAGGGCTCCTTTGGACTCTTTACTTGTTCAGTCACCATTCTCTACACACAGAATTAAACCTGCTCTCTTTAACATATTTGCCATAATAAGGAAGTCCATTATTATCGGGGTAGGCCTGTAAATGGCAGGCCTTGAGTCAGCTGTAATGGGTCTGAAGGATTCGTGGAACCTCTATGCCCACAAAAGGGGTTAAAGGACCCCTTTACCTGTTATTATTATATTATTATATAGGTTTTATATAGCTCCAACAGTTTGCTCAGCGCTTTACAATGTAAAGGGAGACAATACAACAACAATACAGTTCAATACAAGAGGGTTAGGAGGGCCCTGGTCCTTGGAGCTTACAATCTAGGAGGGAGGGGCTGGTGGTACAAAAGGTAATAAGTGTGGGGGATGGACTGGTAGGAGGAATAGAAGATTCCATTATTAGCTGAAGGCAGGATAGGCTTCCCTGAAGAGATAGGTTTTCAGAGATCGCCTAAAAGTGGGCTGAGTAGGCGATAGTCTAATAGATTTGGTTAGAGAGTTCCAGAGGATGGGGGAGACTCTGGAGAAGTCCTGGAGATGAGCATGGGAGGCAGAGACAAGAGAGCTAGAGAGCAGGAGGTTAAAAGATTTGTTTGCCCTGTGAAAATAGCAATTTGTGGGGACCAGCTGTTTGTTGTAGAATGGACCCATTCCACATTAATCTGCTTTATTACTAATTTGCATGATCCTCTCTTCTACATCTATGGATACTGTGAGGTGTTACCTTAAAGCGGAGGTCCACCCAAAAGGGGAAGTTCCACTTTAAAGATTGGTCCCCCACTCTCCATTAAGGATTGGCACCTTTGGGGAGGGGGGGAGCAATTACCCAAAATTGACAGGTACCCGCTCCCACTTCCACTGCAATCACCTAGGCGATCGGAAGCAGAAGTTGTCCTCTCATCCTCCCTCCCCGTAGTCTTGTGGGACACGTGTCAGGTCCCAGAAGACGACGGGGCCAATCAGGAAGCGCAGCGCTACTCGGGCATGCGTAGTGGGCACCCGACTGTGAAGCCGCAAGCTGTCACAGCCGGGTGCCCACACTGAAGATGCCTGGAATACAGGATGGCCGGTGAAACTTCTGGGGGGGGGGGGGGGCACCGCGGGATCGTGGGACAGGTGAGTGGCTGTTTTTTAAAAGTCAGCAGCTACAGTTTTTGTAGCTGCTGACTTTTATTTTTTTTACAGAGTGGAACTCCGCTTTAAAGATACTTTGGTTATTTTAATTTTCAAAATTGCTTTTCTTTGGCCCATTCTAAAACTAACATGATAGATTTTTATTCAAACTTGTTTCATGGCAACACTGCTAACAATGGTCAGGATTTCCCCATTCTTAATTACAAGTTAGCTGAACCCAGACTAGAGAGGTATTAGAAAGCCATCTGTTTAGTTATGGCCCTGCCCGTGGATTAACATATCAATTTCCAGGTCTATAGGTCTTTCAGGGACCAATATGTCACAAAATACCTAATATTCTGTAGGTATATTGTTAAAGTGGAACATCAGCTACAACTTTTCAATTTTGAACGGAGTTTCACTTTGCTGCTTAAAGTGGAAGTAAAGTTGTGCTATGATACACTGTGTGCAGGCAGGCATTTTAGAGCAGAAGAGACACGCAATGGTTCTTTTGCAATAAAACATACCTACCTGTCTGCTCACAGCATTCCCCGACTGTGAGCTGAGCTGCTCAGCTTACAGCAGCTGGGCCGATCCTGTGTGCCAGAACGTATACACAGGAGTGACGTCATTCCACTCTGGCCAATGAAGATGGCTGAAACCCAGCACACAAGAGAAGATACTAGTGGTGGCCAGGGGGTATTCCTTCCTTTAGTTCTACTTTAATTGCATGCTTCTTGGTTATACCATTTGTCCTTTTAAAGGAAATTAAAGGAAATGCCAATTCATTAAATGATCTAAAATGTTAAATTTGCTCCTTTGTTAGAGAAAAAAATGTCAGATTTGGGCAATTCAAAGAAGTCATGATGGAAATACACATAACCAGAGATGACTAGAAAAGTGCATGAGTCACGCACTCTCAGAATCTCTGCCAGGCCTTCCAGAACTCCTACTCTCAGAATCTCTGCCAGGCCTTCCAGAACTCCTACTCTCAGAATCTCTGCCAGGCCTTCCAGAACTCCTACTCTCAGAATCTCTGCCAGGCCTTCCAGAACTCCTACTCTCAGAATCTCTGCCAGGCCTTCCAGAACTCCTACTCTCAGAATCTCTGCCAGGCCTTCCAGAACTCCTACTCTCAGAATCTCTGCCAGGCCTTCCAGAACTCCTACTCTCAGAATCTCTGCCAGGTCTTCCAAAACTCCTACTCTCAGAATCCCTGCCAGGACTTCCAGTGGTACTCAGAAAATCTATGCCAGGACTTCCAGTGGTACTCAGAGAATCCCTGCCAGGGCTTCCAGTGGTACCCAGAATTCCTGCCAGGACTTCCAATGATACTCATAGAATCCATTCCAGTTCTTCCATTGAAACTTACAGAATACCTGCCAGGTCTTCAAATGGTACTTAAAGAATCCCTGCCAGGACTTCCAAAGTCCTTAAAAAAATGATCAGTGGGACCTCTGACCATAAGGGTGTTTAAGCTCCAGCCTTTGATGTGGCTGTTGCTGTGTCTTATAGCCAGCTACCCTTGTGCAAAGAGCTACTTACCTATAGGAATGCAAGACCATTGCTTACCAGGTTGGCCTGACTGCTCTCTTAATTGCTGCCGCCCTTAGACCCCCTGCCTGGAACTGGCTTTTGTCTGGTTTGCTGCCTGTCAAGGCCCTTGCCTGAACCTGGCTACTGTCTTGCTTGCCACTTGCTTTGACTTGAGTATTTTCCTGCCTGTTGCCAAGTGCTCAGTTTTTACACCACAGCCATTCGGTTTCTGCTATCCTCTTGATAGGAATATTTTAAGGGCTGCAAGCTAGTGACAGTTTGCAGCAAATTAATCTGGGTCCACTGGGGTCTCCTTCACATCTCCACCTTCAGTTATTCTGGTGAAGACCAACTGTCACTTAGATATCTTGGGTGAGCCTACCTCACTTGCCAGCGAGACCCATAACAGCATGTCTGCAATTATTAGTAAATTCAGAAATTAAAGTGTTACTAAACCCAGGATCCTGCATTCACTCTGCAAAAACTCTCTAGCAATACACATGAAACTGAGCATGTGCAGAGTGACTCCTACAGCTATGCATTATCAGAAGATGGATTGGGGACAGTAGAAAAAAGGGGAGGATCAGAGAAAACAGGATCAAACAGCCTTTTTACACAATGAGGAGGATTAACCCCTTAGGTTCCACAGTGATTATAACAAGCATGCTTTACCGCATATACAGACTTATTTTACTGTTATGAGTTTAGTAACACTTTAAGGAAGCTGAAATTACATACACATGTTGGCTTTTTCTGTAAAAATGGAGATGGAATCTGTCCCCTTTTACCTTCCAAGTCTTTTTATTGGTCAGTTAGACAATCCCTTACATAAATTATCATTCATGAATCTTGGTAGCTCAGAGGGGAGATAGCCAAATTAAATGCACTTTGACATAAAAAGTCGAGATTTGCATGGAACTACAGCTGCTCATACCTCTGGATATGGCTCATACCTCTGGATATGGCTCATACCTCTGGATATGCTGTTTACCTTGACATGTGGCTTTACTGTTCATTAAGAATTGTTCTTCTCTGTGTTTTGTGCATATCATGTGAGTCATAAAAATGGTTTATTTCTCTATCTTATCTCAGTACCAATATATTGAGATAAGTACTAGTATGACTGGTATGTACTAGTATCAGTACTCAGTACACGGCTGGTTTTCTTAGCTAATCACTTGCTTTGTGTAAACTTTTAGATGGCATAGTAATGTGTTTAGATGTCACCAAAGTATTTCCTGGAGCAGAGTGAGGTGGGGACACAAAGCCCAACCCTAGGCACGCTCATTTTAGAATGTTTACAGTTGTTAATATAGCCTAACCTCAGCTCAACACTATGTTCTTGTAGACGTTTTCCAGAGTTGTGTAAAAAAGTTTTCAAGAATAGTACAGCTGCCTCTATACTTCTCACCTGCTTCAGACCTGAGCACTGCAGGTCTTATAGTGTCCAGCACTGGTATCTTGCCTCTTCTCTGAAGAAGAAGACTACCATCAGGGCTCAAAATTTCAAGTCCAGAGCTACTAGCCAGGCCTTCAGAGTTACTCGCCACCAGTTGCCCCACCCAACCCCTACCCTGCCCCGTCCCACCCCTACACACATCCTTGTAAAATTATCTCATGAAATGACACTGTTAAATGTTTAATGCAGAATAAAGTTACAAAAATAAAAATGACCAACAACTTTAAGAATACGAACATAAAGGAATGTAAAAACTCCTCCGTCCCATGTCTTCCTCCTCCTCCATCCCATCTCCTCCTCCAGTCCCATTTATCCCATCCCATGTCCCCCTCTTCTCCAGTCACCCCCCCCCCTCGGAGTACAGTGATATGAAGGGTGAGTGAAGTAGAATTCCCAGAAGAATCACTCATTCGGGCCAGCTGCACCCCACTCTCCAGGTCCAGGGGATCTGGCTGGCTGGAGGAGGAGCCACTTCCACCATCAGTGCAGGACAAGAAGGAACAAACCACAAGGAAAAGCTGCAAAAGAGGGGGGTGAGCCAGGGTCTCCTGAGTCAGGGTGGAGGCAAATCAGTGTCAGGCAGGAATTCCCTCAACCAGCCAAGGTCTGGGAGGAACATGGGCCACTCCGTGCACCCCAAGATCAACTTCCCTCTCCTCCTCCACGTTTGCAAGAGCTGTGTAATACCCTGGTCCACCAGATCATGAGGGGTGTGGAAGAGGGAGCTCTGTATCGACACAACGGAGATCTACCTCTACTCTCTTGCCCACATGTTATTTCCACTCACCAAAAGCGAGCAGGTGAGTGAAAATTTTGAGGCTTGCCGCCATTGCTAACTACTAGGACCACAGTACTACACCAAGCTATATATAAACATATTCATGTTTATTATACAAAAACTTTCAAAGATATTTAAAAACAAAGCATTCCAACAGCGAAAGTGTAAAAAAGAGCTGCAGTTGGTATAATTAGCAGTTTACCAATAAACATAATCCCAGATGTCATGCAGATGTTTCCAACATGTTTCGCAGGGACAATGCCTGCTTGTTCAGGGAGAACTAACACAGGGTTCTGTCATGAATGCACAAATGTAAACAGTCTGGGCCAAAAGAGTAGAACTGCAACCACTGCTATAAGCTTATGGCCACTATAGCAGTGCAAACCGCCCTGCCCTCAATCTCCTGCTCCCCCTGATCCCTCAGCCCCCCATGCAGTTGGCACTTCCTCCTCACCGTCCCACTGGTTGCAGCTGGAGATCGCTGTCAGGATGGAGAGTGGGGGAGATGGTACACATGTGTTTACCAGCCCCCTTACTTACCTGAATGAATACCGACAGCTATTAGTACACATCGTTTCTGTATTCATTAATCACTGACTCACAGTAAACTGTGTTAGTTTGTGAATGAAACATAGTAAACACCATGTACTATGTTTCATTTTATAAATGAATAGGAGTCTGCACAGACTCCTATTCATTCATCTACAGTGCAGCTCAGGCTGCAGAGAAATGGACTGTCTTCAGTCCCTTCCTCTGTCTAAAAAAGAGACATTGGAGGTATGTTTAGACCCCTGATGTCTCTCCAAAGCCCCTCCCCCCAAAAAAATAAAATAAAAAATATTAAAAAGAAATTGTATTTGATTAAAAAAATAAATAAATACAATTGTAAGTAAAAATTAAAAAATTAGTAAGGGTAGATTTAGATATGCGTCTAAATCTCCCTTACCTGAAGCCCAAGGCTACACTCTAGAGGCTACTGACAGGTGGTGAGGAAGTGATGCAACGCCTTCTCACCACCTGTTTTAACCCCATTTTTGCAGACAAATGCCCTGCAACTGCATGCATTGAACATGGTTGCGTGGCATATGCGACACTTCTCCATTGACTTGAATGTGTAGGATTTGGCTAGTGGCATCGCTACAAGTCTGGTCAACTTTGCCATAGGCTTGAAGCATCGCAGTCCCAGCAGTTAAACAACACCCCTGTCGCTACCTATTGCAGCATAAGGGGTGGTGGTTGATGGGCGGCAGAAACACAGCTCAACTGCACATTTTTTCCACCCCCCAACCACAAATGTAAACAAAGCCTAAGGCCTCATTCATGCGGGGAATACTACTGCAGGGCCGTGTTTAGCGGCACAGGTGTTCCGTGCATCCCCATGTAGACAGTCCCATTTTTGTCAATTGGGACACAAAGTCTGCACGGGAATGTACAAGTGCTGTGTGCATTCCTGTGCAAGCAGTCCCATCCATAACAATTAGGATGCAGCTGCTGCATGTCCATGAACTCTCACTATTGGCATTTGGGGCCATACACCTATACCCACATGGATGTCAGATCTGTCTTTGCAGCTGCTGCATCCCAGCTGACATGAATAGGACTGCCTGCATAGGGATGCACAAAACACCTGTGCATCCCCGTGCAAGTAAACATGTCCTTCCATGGGCATACACTTTAGCACACCCCATTGAATGAGGCCTTAGTAGGAATTTAGCAGGAATTTTGTAATTTATGTTGTGTTTATGTGTGCTAATAAGGATTTTAGTTCTTAAGTGAAAATAGCAATTTGATAAACATTTGCGCAATTGTTGTGGGGCCCAAAAAATCACTAGAACCTTCTTTATATTCTACAAGTCATGTGCTTTCAGAAAATATATGCTTTTAGTGGGTCTTTTACAAACTCTGAAAACTGTAAGGGAAAAATAAAAAACCTCCAGATTTTTAGAGACATTTGGTTATTTACATTTTTGCACACATTCGATTTTCACCATTTTGCAAAAAAGTGCAAATTAAAATTTACAAATATTTGTTATTTATTAGCTCAGTAAAGATTGAGCATATATATTTAGTAGGAATTTAGCAGGAATATTGTAACAATTTTCTGTGTTTATATCTGCAAATAATGATTTTAGTGCATTTTTAGCAAAAATATTGCTTTGATAAACACTTGCGCAAATATTGCGGGGCCTTAAAATTCAGTAGCACCTTCTTTTTATTGTACTGGTCATGTGCTTTCAGAAAATATATGGTTTGGTGGATCTTTTACAAACTCTTAAAGCTGTAAGGGAAAAATAAAAAAGCAATGGGAAGTTTACAAAAATGGTCTGGCCACCTAATTTTAAAAGTAGAGTGCAGGGGTTGGCAGCGAAAGGGTTAAAGCAGGCAACTTCACTCTGTGTGGTCTCTCTTTCCAAGTCATAGATGACATTTGCCCATTCCAGCGCATGCTAGGATAGCTGTCAGGCTGTCTCTTCTCCTTTTAGAAACATAGAAAAGCAACGGCTGCAAAAGAGCACGTCCATAAGCAAAATGCATGGCACAACCCAGGTGGTGTTGGTGCACATTATCCTGCAGCAACATTAAACGTGAACTCTGGGATATGAAAAATATTGTGTAAACACAAAAAGCATCTGTATTCTTCCTTAAATCTTTACATTTTGTGTTTTTCATCCAGATCTATGCAGTAATCGAGTGTGAAATGTTGCCTCTGTGCCTCCTGTATGAAAGACTGGTCTTATATCGACCCCATCATGTACCCAGCCTGTACAGCATGGGCCTGCTGGTCCCTCCCACAGCTCTGCTCTCTGCACAGGTTATGTACAGCACAGTGATAATTTCACTGTTACTTTTACAAGGTAATAATTGGGCTGACAAAGGAATTTGGTGCACACAAAATAAATGTATATCCTTTGAACAGTGATTATTTCACAGTTATTTTTACAAGGTAATAACTGCGTTGGCAAAGGAATTTGGTGCACACAAAATAAATGTATATCCTTTGAACAGTGATTATTTCACATTTATTTTTACAAGGTAATAACTGCGTTGGCAAAGGAATTTGGTGCACACAAAATAAATGTATATCCTTTGTGGCTATTAACAACTTGACCTTATATATTTTTTTTTTTTCACAAAAATAGAGCTTTCTTTTGGAGCTATTTGATCATCGCTGTTTTGTTGTTTCATTTTTTTATTATATAAACAAAAAAAGACAAACAATTTTGAAAAATAAACAATATTTTCTACTTTCTGTTATAAAACATATCCAATAAAAAAAAATTAAAAATCAAATTTCTTCTTAAATTTAGGCCAAAAGGCATTCTGCTACATATTTTTGGCAAACAAAAAATCCCAATAAGCATGTATACTACTTCCCCTCTGCCCTATAGCAGAAATACTGCTACAAGGTGGCAGGGGAGTGCAGAATCACTTATATATATATGTGATCTTGCAGTTGCAGGTAGGGGGGACGCGTGAGCCGTGTGTGTGCCCTGCCCGCGCCGCTATTTGGGGCCTTGGCTGTCAATAACCGTGTCCCAGCCGGTGATTACTCGCCAGCACCCGGTGATCACCGAATATCTCCCGTCAGCTCTTGCACACTGTTTGTATGGCTCTGCATAGCAGTGTGCTTACTGTGAAACACAGACACAGCCCACGTAGTAAAACAGCACACAGTTAACCCCTTCCTGCTCAGTGTCATTAGTACAGTGGCAGTGCTTTTTATTAGCACTGACCACTGTATTGGTGTCACTGGGGACATCAGTGACACCAACTTAGTTTTCCCTAGTGTCAGAATGCCCACCGCAGTCCCACAGTCCCGCTATAAGTCAATGATCGCCACCATTACTTGTAAAAAAAAAAATTCCAGTCTCTATAT
The DNA here is from genome assembly GCF_062004578.1 of Staurois parvus. Lineage (NCBI taxonomy): Eukaryota > Metazoa > Chordata > Amphibia > Anura > Ranidae > Staurois > Staurois parvus. Next base: position 8,220,640 of record NW_028317933.1, read on the forward strand.
CGCCATTTGTAAATGCTATAACTTTCACGTAAACCAATTAATTTACAAGTATTGGAGGTTTTTTTTTTAGCAAAGACATGTAGCAGAATACATTTTGGCCTGAATGTATGATGAAATTTGATTTTTGACATTTTTTTACTTGACATGTTTAATAGCAAAAAGTCAAAAATATTGTTTTTTCTCAAAATTGTAGTGCAAAAAATAAAAAATGCACAGGCGATCAAATACCACAGAAAGAAAGCTACATTTGTGGGAAAAAAGGACGTAAATTTCATTTGGGTGCAGCGTTGCATGACAGCATAATTGTCAGTTAAAGTAACGCAGCGCTCTATCGCAACAAATGTTCTGGTCAGGAAGGGGGGTAAATCCTCTGGAGGGCAAGTGGTTAATTGGTTTGCGTGAAAGCTGTACTGGAATTTTTCTTTTTTTGATAATAGTGATGGGACTTATAGTAGGACAGTGATAGGACGGCAGGCATTCTGACACTAAATGACAGTTTGTGGGAACTGACTAACTGCCACCAGTGACACTAATACAGTAATGAGTGCTAATAATATACACTGACATTGTTCTAATGACACTGGCTGGGATAGGGGTTAATATCTAGGGGGCAGTCAAAGGGTTAACTGTGTACCTAACAAGTGTAAAGTGTTTACTGTGTTCTGCTTTTACTAAGGGATGTGCCGGTTTTTATCCTCTGCTTCCCTGCAGGGAGACAAAAACCAGTACAACGCCGTTGTCAGCAGAATGCTCTGTGTTGTTTACCAACACAGAGCTATCTCCTGTCCTCTCCTGACATGTGCTCTGCCAATCGGCAGGTCCCAGGCTATAAATCATGGCCCAGAACCCGGTGATTGGCATATGCTGGAGCTAGTGACAGCACAGCCAGGTTGACGGGCACGCATGCGCCCCCCTTACCCGCAAATGCAAAATTACGCATATGTACGTAATTCTGCGCAGCCAGCCCGCACTGTAGAAGGAATATATTCAAAAGAAAATTTTAAAGAATAACTAAAGGCAAAACCTTTTTTTTAAGTTTTTGATAAAGTGGGGAGGGATTAGAACACCTGACAGGTTTTTATTGCTGTCTCTGTCCTTTATGGAGATTCACCCTCACTGTTTGTTCTGTTTACTGTTATCACCGAGAATGAAAGTAAAATTAAATCCCAAATTTTGCTTTGTCACCAGAATAGAAATAGACTGAAATATTCCAATGAAGACCCTGGAGACAATCAGGGATGCCCTCACTTTGGAGGGATTTTCTGTTTTGGCTATGGGACAGGAAGTGAAGGGAAATCTCAGCATTGGGACACAAAAAAGTGACAGGTATTAAAACCCTCCCTTACTCTATCCAAAATGAAAAAAAAAGGTTTATCTGCTTTAGGAGAGGACACTCTTCTAGTTGGAAATTACTTTATTTTAGGTAGAGTTAATATTATTATTATACAGGACTTATATATCGACAGTTTACAATATAAAGCGAGACAGTCAAGACCAGTGCTAGACTATTTTGCGCCCTTGCACCCCCACCCCCCCCCCCAAAAAAAAAAATTTAAAACATGAAACTGCTACATTTCTTTTAATTTGTAAAAATAAGTGCCATAAGATGCCACCAGCACCAATATTAAAGTGTTACTAAACCCACAACAGTAAATCAGTCTGTATATGCTGTAAAGCATGCTTGTTATACTCACTATGTAGCCTAAGGGGTTAATCCTCCACATTGTGTAAAAACACGGTTTGATCCTGACTTCTCTGATCCTCCTCTTCTTCCAATGCCCCCCTATTATCTCCTGATAAGACATATCATATGGAGTCACTCTGCACAAGTTTGGTGTGTATTGCTAGAGAAGTTTTTTTTTCCTTGGAAGAGTGCATGTAATCAGCACAGGGCCAATCAGCATTGTCCAGGCAGAGGTCAGGGGTTCTGCATCCTCCTAGAGCAAAATGAAAACTCCTCCTACAAGCTTTAACCAGTACTCAGATGTACACTGATAGAAGTCACAAGACTACTCTAACTGCTGAAGAGAAAGGGTATTTAGCAGTTTATATTTACTAAAATAATTGCATTTCCATGTTCTGTGTACTGTGGGAGATCAGATATATTGAATGCAGGGTCCTGGGTTTAGTAACACTTTAAAGACAAAATCAGTGTCATGGACGGACTGTATCTGTGGCTGGCAGTGGCAGTTGCAGTGAGTGGAAGATGATGGATCCACACTCTGACAGATCCCAGGCTAGAATTCCCCAGGCAGACAGCAGGTAGGCCAGCCCCCACACACACACAGAACACCTGAACTGAGCGATCCCACACAGTGACAGATCCGACACAACACACCACCACCAACACTGACACAGATCAGCAGACCTAGCAGGCACTAGAAGAGCAAGCTGTGGGATCGTGTCATCACTCACTGATACATTGCACATGTGATGGATGGCTGGGTGAGTCACACTAACACAAACACGAGACATCAGAGTCAGACATTACCTTCCACTGCAGGTGTAGCTCCACCTCTGCTGATGAATGGGAAGAGAAGGGCTGGAACTACACAGTGATCGGCAGCCACCAGCTGGCTTGCAGTAAGGGACTGAGTCTGAGAGGAACACTGGAAGGCGCCGCAGCTCAGCTGTTACACTGGCCCCCTACACCAGGCATCTTCTTCTGCCCTTTCTTCCTCCCCTCTGCCACCCCTCCCCTCAGCTGAAGGATCATTCATGACATGGCAGTGTCCCACATAGAGAGAGTGCCGGCCTGTGCTGCGCCTAGGCGCCCCTAGATGGCAGTGCGTCCTAAGCAGCTGCCTAGTTTGCCTAGTGGAAGCACCAGCCCTGGAGACAGTACAGCTACAATGCAATCAAACAAAAGGATTAAGAAGGTCCTACTCATAAGAGCTTACAATCTAACAGAATGTACCAAGCAGGGGCAGACTGACCATTTAGGGGCTCGGGCACTGCCCGAGGGCCCGGGGTCAGTAGGGGGCCCCATGAGATGCCCCTGGTACCTTTCATAGGCTTTTTTGGGCGTGGTTTGAGTGTGGGCGAGGACACAGGGGCCCCATGATTTCCTATTACCCAGGGGCCCCATGAGTTGTCAGTCTGCCCCTGGTACCTAGAGAGAAAGGGGATGAATTCCCAGTTTTCATCCATCACCAACTGTATTTATATTCTACTTTGGAGAGTATATAGATCTATTCACCTCAGTCCTTGTCCCCCAAATAATCTCACAATCGAATGTTTCTACTACATTTATAGCAACTCTAGGGGATGATGCCAATTAACCTACCAGTATGCGGAAAGCAGAACTAAAGGAGCTAATGCTTACCTTAGATCTAACGGTCCGACGCCTGCAAGATTCCACACCAACATTTTCTCCCTTCCGGGTGCCAATCTTAAATTGTTTTGATTGGCCAATGAAGTGACATCAGTCCCATGCATACATGGGATTGCAGTCATATCGGCACACTGTCAGTGTGTGGGAATGTAAACTGAGCTGCGCATGTGCACTTCCCACAGCCTTCTAACTGGAGAGTAACCCTTGGTTCACACTATTTTGGGCCATGCGGCCCGCATTTGCTCAGGCAGGGCAGCCCATTTATTTGAATGGACTGCTGTGCTGCTTTTCCTGCAGGAAAAAGGTGCATGCACTTTTCCAAAAATGGAGCTGCAGGAAAACAGCATGGTCTTTATGACCATGTGGTTCCCCCACCCGCAATCATGCTGTGGGCTGAAATGCGTGGGGCGCAAATGGCAGGCCTGCACGTCTCGCAAGACCATAAAAACCATGTGGTTCCCACACTCACAATCACGCTGTGGGCTGACATGCGTGGGGCATGAATGGCAGGCCTGCATGTCTCGCAAGACCATAAAGACCATGCGGTTCTCACACCCACAATCACGCTGTGGGCTGACATGCGTGGGGCATGAATGGCAGGCCTGCATGTCTCGCAAGACCATAAAGACCATGCGGTTCTCACACCCACAATCACGCTGTGGGCTGACATGCGTGGGGCATGAATGGCAGGCCTGCATGTCTCGCAAGACCATAAAGACCATGTGGTTCCCACACCCGCAATCACCCTGTGGGCTGAAATGCGTGCGGCACAAATGGCAGGCCTGCACATCTCGAAAGACCATAAAAATCATGTGGTTCCCACACCCACAATCATGCTGCGGGCTGACATGCGTGGGGCATGAATAGCAGGCCTGCATGTCTCCAAGACCATAAAGACCATGTGGTTCCCACACTCGCAATGACGCTGCAGGTTGAAATGCGTGGTTTATGAATGACAGGCCTGCATGTCTTGCAAGACCATAAAGACCATGTGGTTCCCACACCCGCAATCATGCTGTGGGTTGAAATGCGTGGGGAACAAATGGCAGGCCTGCACATCTCACAAGACCATAAAGACCATTCCCACACAGCAATCATGCTGCAGGCTGAAATGCATGAGGCATGAATGGCAGGCTGTGGTCTGAAATGCATGGGGAATGAATGCACATCTCGCAAGACCAGAAAAACCATGCTGTCCCACACCCGCAATCACACTGCGAGTTGAAATGCGTGGGGCACGAATGGCAGGCCTGCACATCTCGCAAGACCATAAAGACCATGTGGTTCCCACACCCGCAATCATGCTGTGGGTTGAAATGCGTGGGGAACGAATGGCAGGCCTGCACATCTCGCAAGACCGTAAAGACCATTCCCACACAGCATTCACATTGCAGGGTGAAATGCATGAGGCATGAATGGCAGGCTGTGGTCTGAAATGCATGGGGAATGAATGGCAAGCCTGCACATCTCGCAAGACTATAAAGACCATGCGGTTCCCACACCCGCAATCACACTGCGGGCTGAAATGCATGGGGCACGAATAGCAGACCATAAAGAGCAGCGCGATTCGGCTGTGGGTGGGTGCAGGTGCGGGAACAGGTGTGATTTCTGCACCCGAACAAGCCCACAGCCTGCAGGCTAGTGTGAACCGAGCGTCAAACAGCAGCAGCAGATAAAGAGGTGATCACTGCTTTCCTATCAGTATATCAACACATCTGAATGCAGTACACCTGATTAGCTCCTAGTCCTACCCCCACCCCCTATCCCAGTCTGACCTGGGCTGTACAGGGGACGCACGAGGCTGATACCAAGTCAAATAAACTGATTTCATTTAAAAATAGATCTAATGGTATAGTGAAGAATGTAGAGATGCATTAATTTGTGTCTTATAGCTTGGGCTGGAGTTCAGCTATAAAACAAAACTGGCATATCAGCAGAAATTTGAATTGTGAATCCACCCTTTTTGTTTTCACAGTCTTCTCTTATAGCATTTCATATGCTACAAAGTCATATGGTGCACGTGGATGGTTATTACAAATGCTTTGTGGTACTTGTCTGTTAATTCACTGGATTTATTTATATATATATTTTTTTTTCTTTTTTTTATGTTTTATTTAAATATATAAAAAAAATATATATATATTTTATATATATATATATATATATATATATATATAAATAAATCCGGTGAATTAACAGACAAGTACCTGCTTTGCTAGGTAAAACATCACAGTATGATGGATCTCTGCTTATAGGCAGTGATGGCAAAAAGGAGGTTTGTTTTCTATATAGATAGCCATCAACCTCATATTTTTCCAGTCACCTTCAGAAATTCATTAACCTCCCTGGCGGTATGATTATGTCAGGAATTTTGTACCAAAAGCGGTACCATTTTTTTGCATGGAAATTTGGTGTTATGTATTGTAGGCCTGCAATTCTTAGTAATTACTTACTTAATAAATACTCATAAAAAATAATAATATAATAATAATAAATTTAATTCAATAATATAATCAAATCAAAAACACTGAAATTTGAAATATAGCGCCAAGTTCGCAAATCACTGAGCAAAGTCGCAAAATCGTTTTCAGCGTCTGATGACGAATTTCCCCCATGAATCATTATCACTCAATTCTGCTATGATTTACTTAGTAGTTATGATTTACTATCGCTGTTCTCTAGCTGGTCTAAAACCGATTTTGACCTAAAGGGACGCCGTGGACTTTTCTAAGTTTCCAGACAGAAAGAACAGTCAAAATGCAGGCAGGGCACAGGACAAAGCAGTAGGGACAAAATGTATGTGAAATGCTTTGACACAGGAATGTTTTGCTATGAAATAATCGTTTTAAAAAAAATGTAATTTTTTTTAAATCTTCAAATTTGCCGCCGGTTCCGGCGCCCGTACGTCCCGACATCACAGGGACCGGAACACGGAAGCCAGATGCCGGCATCGGCCGGAGGAGATGGCCGGGGACGCTGCAGGGGACGCATCACGGGAGCGAAGGACAAGGTAAGCGCTGTAGGGAATCCCTGTGCAACGCCGTATGGTATTCCCGAGTGTAGCTCGGGGTTACCGCTTTTGGTACTGAAACTTTACCCCGAGCTACACTCGGGAATACCGCCAGGGAGGTTAATCTTATATAAGGTTACACATTGGGGTTGATTTACCACAGGCAAATATGCTGTGCACTTTGCAAGTGCACTTGCTCTAGAGCTTAGTAAATGAGGTAAGGCTTCACTTTGCAAAGAATACCCAATCATATGCAAAGAAAAGAAAAACTGCAGTTTTGCTTGTATGTGAATTTAAGCTGGAACAGCAGAACTTCTCCGCATTTACTAAGCTCTGCAGCAACTGCACTTGTAAAGTGCACAGTCTATTTGCCTTTAGTAAATCAACCCCTTTTTCTTAATATGCTGAGGACAGACTCTATTGATGGAATCTGGTCTTGCATATCTAGGCTTCCAGTGTGTATTAGATTATGTAGGTGGAGCCATATTTTAAAATATTTATGTTGCTCCTAAATTTCCCTTTCCTTTTAATTTTTTGCTCACTTCCTACCATTCCATTACTTATACTTGAAACTCAGGTTTTATAACTTCTATAATCTTTGTCCATATTGTGTCTTATCTATGGAATTCAAAATGAGACCCTGCCTTGCACATTAACCTTTACATGCACCATCAAAGCATGGAGTTTTAAAGGATATGGTTTTATCTCATGAACAGCCACATCCTCTTAGAATTTCCTGATAGCCTAAATAAAAGGTTATCTGGGAGGAAATGGAAAATTGGTGCATATTTTTAAAGTAAAATTACATTAAAATCGCTAGTTGTTTATCTAATTGTACAACAATACCCAAGCCAATAAATCATTTGCTTTGTTATGCTTTTAGATTCTTTCAGTTTGAGCCCCGTTCACACCAATGCAATTTGTCATGCGATTTAACAGTTGACCCTCTTTGTGCCTATGGAACCGTTCAAATCGGTGCAACTCTGACTTGCATTGATTTGAAAAAGGTTCTTGCACTATTTTTGTTGATTTCATATGCAACTTGCATTCACGTGTGTGCATGAAGCTGCACAGGAAATCGCACTGATCAGCGGCTTTGAAATTGCATTAGTTCAGCTGAAGTAGCACGATTTCAAAGCCGTATTCGGAGTGAACCAAAACTTAGTGAACATGCCTTCTGTTATCACTTTCCCATCAATAATTTAGCGCATTCAGGGTCACATTCTGAACTGCGTGTTTCTAAGAGAGCCAAGCACTAAAGAGACCACTGGGATTCCTGTTGCAGAAGTGGAGTTAAGACACTGGCGGTGGACACTATGCTTTAAGAATAGAAAATGCGGAAGTGGGGTTATGCCGCTGACAATGGACACTATGCTCAGGGAAGCTGCATGCCATGGACCATTTGGGATCCTCCATGTTGTATCAGATGTGGACTGCAGCATTTTTTTCTCTGTAGCTGTTTGACACACCACCTGAAAACATTGATGATTGGAGAACTGTAGCTTCAACACATCCAGGGGCATTCAAAAACACTGCAGATTGGACCAATGCCCTCACACAGAGTGCCATTGTCTGACTTTGCAGTATACTGTGAAGAAGCACTCTTCTGCGACAATAGAGAGGCGATTTATGAAAACACCACAAAGGTGGGAAATATAGCAGTTTTCTGCACACATAGTTTATTTATACAATTTAGGTGGAAGCTTCAATTGGGCTTTAAGAATTAGGGAGCGCAAAGTATCCACTCTTGCTCCTTATAAGAAAAAGTATAGAAATATCCCCCTGGGACTTTGTAAGGCAAAAAAAAAACAGTAAGTGTACAAAAGTACAAAACAGTAAAAATAGTATATACAGTATATGTATGTGATGGGTCTTCAAAATGTTTACGCACTTTTATATATACAGTAGAGTAAAAAAAAGTGTGGAAAGTTTGACAAGAACGTATATATATATATATATATATATATATATATATATATATGCCAAGAACATCAGAAAGTATTAGTCCAGTTAGTGATATTATCATTATGTTGAGTTCATATATTTCCAGTGATGGGTACTGTTAATACTACAGCATACAAGGACATTTTAGACAATAGTTTGAGAAATGCCCTTTTCTGTTCCAGCATGACGGTGGCCCTGTGCACAAAGCCAACTCCATACAGACACAGTTTGAAGAGTCTGGTGCTGAGGAACCAACACAGAACCCTAACCTCAACCCTACTGAAAACCTTTAGGATGAACTGAAATGCTGATTGTGAGCCAGGTCTTCTCAATCCATTTCAGTACCAGAACTCAAAACTGCATTTCTGGCTGAATATGTAAATACTCCCACAGACACACTCCAAATCTTGTGGTGAATCCCTCTACAGTAGAGGCTGTTATAGCTGCAAAGGAGTGGTTAACTTTATAATAAAGCCTTTGGTTTTGGAAAGGGATTTTTTTTTTAAGTCCGCAAACGTGCAGATAACGAAAAACCCGTAAGTGAATCACAAAAAAAGTGCAAGTGTAAAACACCACACGAAAAAGTGCACTTAGGGGTGTGCATTGTCCTTCCCCCGAAGGGGATGGACCACTACCCTGATCCCCCGGGGCACGAAGCTCCTGACAGGGACAAGGTTCCCATTTGGTCCTCCTGGCCAAAAGGCCTGGTGGACCACCGTTCCTTGTGTCCAGCCGAAGCCAGACACCCAGTACTTGGTCAGGGGGCTCTCCCGAAGAGAAAACCCCCTAGGGACAGGGGAGGAAGGAACCAAAAGGCCACACATCCTCCCCCTAGACTTCAGGGCAGGCCCGAGGACCCACACCCTCCATCCTGTGAGAAAAACACACACATAAGTAAGAAAAAGTGACAAAACGTGGGAGGTGTAATAAATTAAATAAATAAAAAATAAAAAAGTGGTCGTGCCAAATAGTGCACAGACCAGGCCCTGAGGCCTGTAGCAAAAATTGCCCTGGTCCTAGCCAAAAGGCCTGGTCCTAAGGGCGCTGTGCAAGAAAAGTGGAAACAGTGACCATGTGCCATTTTCACACTGTGGGGTCCCACACCCAGGTGCTACTAGTGGCACCCCTGAGGCGACTACTCAGGGGCACTGGTTTGTGGACTTTCTGCCTTCCCGACCCCTGGCCAGACAAGGTAGATCCATCCAAATCAGGAGGAACTGGGTCCTTTCGGTCTCCTTGTGAGAGTTACTCACGGGCCCCAGCTACTACTCGTGGGCACCACGCTTTCTGTTCTCCCGGTACTAGCCGTCCAGACCCCATCATTCCAGCAGGGGTACTATACAACCAGCCATCCCCGCAAAGCTAGAATGGCCGTGGAGAACCCCCACTGGACACTGATAAGAACAGATACTACACTTGATCTTAGCCAAAAGCGGTTTTGTAAAGGGATACCAAACTCACTGAGGTGTGATGGTCAGGTGTCCACAAATCTTTAGCCATACAGTGTATTTGTCTTGACCTTCTGGCATGATTCAATCCAATTAGTGCTATTTGCTGGCCTTGTCCATTGGCAGTTGCTTCCTGAGCAATCTGCCAACATAAAACTACAATATGGTAAACCAATTGGAATCTCCGATCAGGAAGTGAACATAGTTATGCTCATAAAGGAACATCAACCATCCTTTATAGAGGATCAAAAAAAAAGACGTAATGTAACAATACAAATAAACCCATCTTCTAAGTCATTTGCAACATTGCTTGTCAGACCAAATACATGTTTTTATCACATTTTCATTGAAGTCACAAGGCATTCATGTTCAAGAGATCCAGGCATTGTCCATCAATAGAAGGAACGGATATGTCAGGAAAAGCATAGGTTGGATTGGCAAACAATAACCTGAAAGCCATTTGCTGAAATCTGTCTTGGCTTGTCTAGAGACAATTTCTACAGTCTTGCATATAGTTTCTATAGTTTTATATTTGTCTAAACTATTGGCACCATTTACCATGATCAAGCTATAGCAGCCAAATATGCAATTGAAATAGTTTTATGTGATGAGACTAATGAAAGCTGGTCTGTTGCTTTAGGTTACTGCACATTATTGCTCCTGGCTCTGTTATCACATAAAAGTCCTAATTGTTCATTTTCCCTCTAGGCTACCAGAAAGTAGCACTGTGATTTTCCATTAGGCTATACAGGATCAGCAAAATGATGATTGTAATAGGCTACCACTGACTGTATATCTACAGAAGTTACTGAGGCCTTATATTTGGTTACTGGGAAATATATTTTTACAATATTGTCGTTTCATTTTTTTTATTACATATCCAGTATATGTAAAAGAGATTGGCTTGCTGTATTCTATATGGCCAAAAGTGTGTGGTACACCCAGTACCAGCACAGGTTTGTCCAGCGCCCAGGGCAAGGATGTCGAATTGCACCTCTTCGCCCACTGCTAATGCATGGAGTAGAATAGGTGTAACACTCTGCACCCATTCACTGCCCCCTTGCTCCAGCTGCCCATGGTTGGCATGGCGTGTGCTGCACAGGCGTGGCCAATCGTTTGCTTTCTGGCACCTAGAAGGAAATTGCACACAAACAGCATCAAGGTGCAACCTGCTGGTTGCCATCCACTGGCCTGCAGCATGAGGTGAAGGGGCATGCCCCTTAACTCCAACATCACCACTGTGCCCAGGGCAGCTGCCCCTCCTGTCCACCCCTTTTCCCACACCTGATTACACCTACCTTCATGGCCTAATTATGTGAACACGCCACCACATTGCTGAGCTGAGGTGTGTCAAGTGAAAGACAGTGTTTGAGCTACAGCATACAAAGGCATTTTAGGCTTGCAATACATGTTAAGATTTCTCTCTTTCAGCCCTGCACAAGAGAAAACCATAAATTTCCTCATGCATACTATGCGTTGTGGATGGAGATATTCTGCCAGCTTGCACCCGCACCAACAGTGACTGCATCAACAGAGGAATGTCCATCTGGCTCCCTTGCTTTTCAGATTGAAGTTTGTCAAGCTGTGCGGTATCTACAGGGTCACCCATAGCTAGAAATTATTGCCTACCCTCCCCAAACTGTTGTCACCAGGGGCGGACTGACCATTTGGAAACTCGGGCACTGCCCGAGGGCCCGGGTTCAGTAGGGGCCCCATCAGATGATACCTTTTTCATAGGCTTTTTTGAGTTTGGGCAAGGACACAGGGGCCCCATGATCCCCTATTGCCCAGGGGCCCCATGAGTTGTCAGTCCGCCCCTGGTTGTCACATAAGGTTAAGCTTACAAATATACAACACTTGGTATAAGCAGCCACATATGGTCAGTGCTAACTCCTAGTCACTCTAGTTGGAGCTTAGGGTTTTCTCTCGCCATTCCATGTGACATATCTCAAAGCACCAGTGCTGTTTAAGGGGAAGGGGAGAAAGTCATATTCCCCCATAATGGATATTTTCCTTGACTTCAGCAGATAAACAAAGTGAAAGACGAGAAGAGGATTTGATGGAGAGTGTGATGGGGAGGGGGGCATTAAAATCACCCAGTTGTTTTACGTGGTATAGGGAAAGCACAGGTTTGCTTTAAAGCGGAGCTAAACTTTGCAATATTTACCTGTGCTTCAATAGTCCAAATCCCGCAAGCTCCATCCCTGGTATCATCTCTCTGGTTTCTTCTGAGGCCAGTCTCTAGCCATCTTGATTGGCTGGTACAAGATGACGTCACTCCCGCACATGCACAGGAGTGCAGTTTTCCTGAAACACAAGCACTGCTCCGGAATGTAATCTGAGCTGCACATGCACAGCTCAGTGTACATTCTACAGGAGACTGTGAGCAGGCAGGTAGGCTTATTTTATTGCAGAAGAGATATTGCATGCCTGCTTGCAGCTTTTTAACAGCAGACTTTACAACTGCTTTAACCTCCCTGGCGGTATTCCCTAGTGTAGCTCGGGGTAATGTTTCAGCACCACAAGGGGTAACCCCGAGCTACACTCGGCAATACCTTGCAGCGCTGCTCCGGGATCTGTTCTTCACTTACCTTGTCCTCCTGCGATGTCCCTCCTGCAGTGTCTTCCGGCTGATGCCGGCATCTGTCTTCTGGGTTCCGTTCCCTGCGACGTCAGGATGTACGGGGGACGGAACTGGCTGGAAATTTAAAAATGATAAAAAGTGACATTCACTAAATACACTAAAATCACATAGTAAAACATTCCTGTATCAAACCATTTCACATACATTTTGTCCCGAGTGCTTTGTCCTGTGCCCTGCCTGCATTTTTACCGTTCTTTCTGCCTGGAAACTGAGAAACGTCCATGACGTCCAAAAAGTGTCCCTTTAGGTCAAAAGTGGTTTTAGACCGGCTAGAGAACAGCGATAGTAAATCAGAACCACTTGCAGAATTGAGTGATAATGATTCGTGGGGAAATTCGTCATCAGACACTGAAAACGATTCTGCGACTTTGCTCAGTGATGTGCGAACTTGGCGCTATATTTCAAATTTCAGTGTTTTTGGTTTGATTATATTATTGAATTAAATGTATTATTATTATTAGAGATGAGCGAATCGAAGTATCTGAAGTGGAATTCGAGTCGAATATCGGAAAAATTTCGATTCGTGCCGAATCCGAAAAACAGCCTAATTCGGACGCGCGAATCGAAATTTTTCCGAAAATGGCGGCTGACATGTGCGGCGACGGAGCGGGGATGTCGGGGAAGGCGCGCAGACAAGGCGCGCTGCCCCATAATGCATTCCTCAACGACATGTGATCGCATCAGCCAATCAGCAGCCAGCCAGCCAGCACTGTGTAATGGTCGAGGTATATATAGCGGCCATTTTGGAAATCTTCATTTGCCTGCAGTCATTGAACAGAGGCAGACCGCTCTGTACTAGGGACAGGGACAGAGTTAGGGCCACAGAAACGAGAATTGGGGACAGAGAGAAGTTACTTAGGGACAGAGAACCATTACTCAGGGACACAGACTTGTTAATGAGGGCCACAGAATCGTTATTTAGGGACAAAGAAACGCTAGTTAGGGCCACAGAATTCATACTCAGGGACAGACAGAATTGTTACTCAGTGCCAGAGAATTGTTACTTAGGGCCACAGAAACGTTATTAGGGCCACAGAATTTTTACTCAGGGACAGACAGAATTGTTACTGAGTGCCAGAGAATTGTTACTCAGGGACAGACAGAATTGTTACTGAGTGCCAGAGAATTCTTAGGGCCACAGAATTCATTCTCAGGGACAGACAGAATTGTTACTCAGGGACAGACAGAATTGTTACTGAGTGCCAGAGAATTGTTACTCAGGGACAGACAGAATTGTTACTGAGTGCCAGAGAATTGTTACTCAGGGACAGACAGAATTGTTACTGAGTGCCAGAGAATTGTTACTCAGGGACAGACAGAATTGTTACTGAGTGCCAGAGAATTGTTACTCAGGGACAGACAGAATTGTTACTGAGTGCCAGAGAATTGTTACTCGCACAGACACAAAATTGTTACTTGCACAGACACAGAATTGTTACTCGCACAGACACAGAATTGTTACTCAGGGCCACAGAATTCATACTCAGGGATAGACAGAATTGTTACTGAGTGCCAGAGAATTGTTACTCAGGGACAGACAGAATTGTTACTGAGTGCCAGAGAATTGTTACTCAGGGACAGACAGAATTGTTACTGAGTGCCAGAGAATTGTTACTCGCACAGACACAAAATTGTTACTTGCACAGACACAGAATTGTTACTCGCACAGACACAGAATTGTTACTCAGGGCCACAGAATTCATACTCAGGGACAGACAGAATTGTTACTGAGTGCCAGAGAATTGTTACTCAGGGACAGACAGAATTGTTACTGAGTGCCAGAGAATTGTTACTCAGGGACAGACAGAATTGTTACTGAGTGCCAGAGATTTGTTACTCGCACAGACACAAAATTGTTACTTGCACAGACACAGAATTGTTACTCGCACAGACACAGAATTGTTACTCAGGGCCACAGAATTCATACTCAGGGACAGACAGAATTGTTACTGAGTGCCAGAGAATTGTTACTCAGGGACAGACAGAATTGTTACTGAGTGCCAGAGAATTGTTACTCAGGGACAGACAGAATTGTTACTGAGTGCCAGAGAATTGTTACTCAGGGACAGACAGAATTGTTACTGAGTGCCAGAGAATTGTTACTCAGGAACAGACAGAATTGTTACTGAGTGCCAGAGAATTGTTACTCGCACAGACACAAAATTGTTACTTGCACAGACACAGAATTGTTACTCGCACAGACACAGAATTGTTACTCAGGGCCACAGAATTCATACTCAGGGATAGACAGAATTGTTACTGAGTGCCAGAGAATTGTTACTCAGGGACAGACAGAATTGTTACTGAGTGCCAGAGAATTGTTACTCAGGGACAGACAGAATTGTTACTGAGTGCCAGAGAATTGTTACTCGCACAGACACAAAATTGTTACTTGCACAGACACAGAATTGTTACTCGCACAGACACAGAATTGTTACTCAGGGCCACAGAATTCATACTCAGGGATAGACAGAATTGTTACTGAGTGCCAGAGAATTGTTACTCAGGGACAGACAGAATTGTTACTGAGTGCCAGAGAATTGTTACTCAGGGACAGACAGAATTGTTACTGAGTGCCAGAGAATTGTTACTCGCACAGACACAAAATTGTTACTTGCACAGACACAGAATTGTTACTCGCACAGACACAGAATTGTTACTCAGGGCCACAGAATTCATACTCAGGGACAGACAGAATTGTTACTGAGTGCCAGAGAATTGTTACTCAGGGACAGACAGAATTGTTACTGAGTGCCAGAGAATTGTTACTCAGGGACAGACAGAATTGTTACTGAGTGCCAGAGATTTGTTACTCGCACAGACACAAAATTGTTACTTGCACAGACACAGAATTGTTACTCGCACAGACACAGAATTGTTACTCAGGGCCACAGAATTCATACTCAGGGACAGACAGAATTGTTACTGAGTGCCAGAGAATTGTTACTCAGGGACAGACAGAATTGTTACTGAGTGCCATAGAATTGTTACTCGCACAGACACAAAATTGTTACTTGCACAGACACAGAATTGTTACTCGCACAGACACAGAATTGTTACTCAGGGCCACAGAATTCATACTCAGGGACAGACAGAATTGTTACTGAGTGCCAGAGAATTGTTACTCAGGGACAGACAGAATTGTTACTGAGTGCCAGAGAATTGTTACTCGCACAGACACAAAATTGTTACTTGCACAGACACAGAATTGTTACTCGCACAGACACAGAATTGTTACTCGCACAGACACATAATTGTTACTCAGGGCCACAGAATTCATACTCAGGGACAGACAGAATTGTTACTGAGTGCCAGAGAATTGTTACTCAGGGACACCTAATCGTTGAATTAAATAGTATGTCAGACAACATGCAGAGGAGTGGCAGAGGAGGCAATGTTTTAGGAGCGAGCAGACGTGGCAGCAGAGGAAGGGGTCGAGGCAGCAGTATTCGCAGCCAGAGGCCAGTGCTCCCGGTGTCATCCAGCGGTCGTGTCTCCACCGACAACCCTGCCGTCATTGATTGGTTGGCTCGGTCGTCTTCCTCTTCCCAGGTCACCTCTGACACCTACAGCCAACGGTCGGTGGGTACGTCAGACACAACCGTTAGTTGGCATGGCCCGGGACCAAGCCCACTGAAATCACGTGTCCTCTACCTGCCCCTGTCCTTTGCTGTTCCCTCACCAAGCGAAGTATCGCATGCTGTGGGCTCAGCCCCACTGTACAGTGAGGAAGAGCTAACAGAGGGCGGTCAGGAACGGGGGGAGACATCGGCCTTTTCAGCAGCCAAGCGAACAAGTACTGGCGAGGAGAGTGGCTCGGTAGCCGGTCTAGAGACAGGTCTGTCTCCTGACCCAGACGCAGCCGAGGGGGCTAGTAGTGAGGCGGAGACCCTACTTGATGATGAGGAGGTTGATCGCACTTGGCAGCCTCGTCGTCATCAGGCAATTTCTTCCGCATCATCAGGAGAAGAGGGTGGCAGCTTGGCAGCGAGCAAAACAGTCGGTGGGTTGCCCAGGAGACAGCAGCAGGGTCGCATCAGTGTCAGTGGAGCCAAACGTCCACGGAGTAGAGCACCAGCTCCACTGCAGCCTACCACCACGGCCAGTAGTGGTGCCGTTGCGCACGGAGGAAGTAGCAGTCAGCCAGTGAAGAGTAGCGGGGGCAAAGTTTCCTACTCGGTGGTGTGGCAATTTTTCCTCAAGCCGCCCGAGGAAGTAAACGTAGCCGTATGTCGACTATGTGGCCAGAAATGCAAGCGTGGCCAGGGGGCCCATGTTGGGACTACAGCGTTGCGTCAGCATATGCAGCGTCACCATTCGGTGGCCTGGGAAAACCGTGATAAACATACGGCGGTTCTGCCTGCCCCAGCCCCCGCTCCATCACCCGCTCCGTTACTTGCTCCGTCACCCGACGTCGTCAATCGCCCTCTATCAGCCAGTCAAGGCTCCAACACCTCTGCTGAGGGGAGTTGTCGCTCATTGGCATCTTCCGCTCGTTCAGATGCTCCTTCTCCTGCTACTCCTCTTCTCGGATTCCGTCAACAGTCTTTCTTGGAATCCGTATCCAAGAGACAACAGTTTGCGAGCACGCACCCGACGGTGCAAAAGCTGAACGTCCTCCTGTCCAAGTTGCTGGTGCTGCAGTCCCTCCCTTTCGAACTGGTGGACTCAGCACCTTTCCGAGAAATGATGGCTTGTGCCGCGCCGCGGTGGAGAGTGCCAAGCCGTCATTTCTTTGCCCAAAAGGCAGTGCCAGCCCTGCATTCACATGTAGAAGAGATGGTGGGCCAGTCTTTGAGCATGTCGGTCTCTGCCAAAGTGCACGGCAGCGCCGACGTGTGGAGCTGTAACTACGGTCAGGGACAGTACATGTCATTTACGGCCCACTGGGTGAACGTGGTGCCGGCACAGCCGCACCAGCAACTTGGACAGGTCACGACGCTTTTGCCTCCACGTTTGCACGTCCTTGGTCCAGCAAGCATGTCCGCCTCTACCACCTCTTTTTCCGCCGTGTCCTCAGCCGCCACCCCCGTGCCAAGTCCCATTACCCGACCGGCATATCACATGTGCAGGGCGCAACGGTGTCACGCTGTGCTGCACCTGGTATGCCTTGGCGAACGTAGTCACACAGGGGAGGAACTGCTGAGTGTAATGAACAGAGAAATCGACAGATGGCTGTCTCCGCGCAAACTAAAAATCGGAACCATGTTGACTGACAACGGAAAGAACATGGTGTCTGCTCTGCGTCAAGGAAGGTTGTGCCATGCGCCATGCATGGCTCACGTGTTCAATCTGGTTGTCAAGCGGTTCCTAAAATCCACCATCCCACTGCAAGACATCCTTAAAATGTCACGTAAACTGTGCATGCATTTCAGCCATTCCTACACCGCAAAGAACACCCTCATTGAGCTGCAGCGGCAGAACGGAATTCCACAGCATCGCCTGATCTGCGACGTTGCAACAAGGTGGAATTCAACCCTACACATGTTAGACCGCCTTTACGAGCAGCGAAAGGCCATCACCGATTTCCTGATGTTACAAGCGGATAAAGGTACTCCCCTGTGTAACTTAGATGTCAGCCATTGGCAGCTCATGCGTGACACCTGCCGCTTGCTCAGGCCCTTTGAGGAGGCCACGCTATTCGTGAGTCGGCAGGACTATGGGATGAACGACGTCATTCCTCTGTTGCACGTCCTGGAACAAATGCTGTTAACAATGGCTGGTCAGGGTGCGGTAGACGTGGCGCACAGATCTCAACGCCACATGACCCCTGTGGGGGCAGGACAGGAAGAAGAGGAGGAGGTAGAGGAGGACATTTGTGCTCAGGAATTATTGAGTGAAATGGGTGGTTTTTCCACTCAGCGGACAGGAGTGGAGGAGCAGGAGCATCTGGTAGAGGAGGAGGAGGAGACAGAGGACCCAGACGCACCGTGGCAGTATGCTGTGGAGATGGAGGCAGGGAGTCCCTCGCATTCCTTGGCACAAATGGCCCATAGCATGCTCGGTTGCTTGCGTAGCGACAGCCGAATAATAACCATCAGACAGAGGGATGACTTTTGGCTGTCCACCTTGTTGGACCCTCGCTACCGGTCCAAAATGGTGGCCTTTTTCACACCTGCTGAGAGGGAGGCCAAAATTACGTACTATAAAAACCACCTATGTAGTCAGTTGGTCTCTGCCTTTGTGCGCCAACGTCCATCCTCAGACACTGTGGGCCCTGTGCGCTCGCGTTCCGCTGGCATGGCAGCAGGGGAGGGGTGGGGTGGTAGGAGCAGTGGCAGCTCCACCAGCAGCGGCTGCCTCAGTCTGCAGTCGATGATGAGTAGCTTTCTTCACCAGCGCAGTGAGGAAACTACTAACCAGCCGCAGCAGCAGCAGCAGCATCAGGTGGACCTGGAGCAGGAGCTCAAACAACAGGCTTGGGCCTACTTGGACAGCACCCTGCCAACCGAGGTAGACAATCCCCTTGACTACTGGGCAACGAAACTTGACCTTTGGCCCCAACTAGCTGAATTTGCCCTTGAAAGGCTGTCATGCCCGGCCAGTAGCGTGGCATCGGAGCGCGTGTTTAGTGCGGCAGGAGGTATTGTAACTCCGCGGAGGACACGACTGTCCACCCAAAGTGTGGAGAGACTCACGTTTGTGAAAATGAATCAGGCGTGGATTAGTCTGGATTTCAAACCACCAGTTCCTGACACAACTGACTAAATCCGCCATGAATCATGCCTCAAACATGTGCCACTTTCAGGTCTCCTCACACTGCTGGTGTGTTTAATTTTTTGACATAGGGTGCTGGCAGATTACGGGCCTCCTATAGCTGCTGCCAGGCCCCTAATCTGCCATAGGCCCCTATATACCGCCTCCTCATGCTGCTGCCAAGTCCAGAGTCTGTCATGGGTCCCTGTATGGCCTCCCATTGCTGCTGTCTCCATCGCCACACTCTGCTGCCATGTGCCACTTTCAGGTCTCTTCACACTGCTGGTGTGTTAAATTTTTTGACATAGGGTGCAGGCAGATTACGGGCCTCACATAGCTGCTGCCAGGCCCCTAATCTGCCATGGGCCCCTATATACCGCCTCCTCATGCTGCTGCCAAGTCCAGAGTCTCTCATGGGTCCCTGTACGGCCTCCCATTGCTGCTGTCTCCATCGCCACACTCTGCTGCCATGTGCCACTTTCAGGTCTCTTCACACTGCTGGTGTGTTAAATTTTTTGACATAGGGTGCTGGCAGATTACGGGCCTCCTATAGCTGCTGCCAGGCCCCTAATCTGCCATAGGCCCCTATATACCGCCTCCTCATGCTGCTGCCAAGTCCAGAGTCTGTCATGGGTCCCTGTATGGCCTCCCATTGCTGCTGTCTCCATCGCCACACTCTGCTGCCATGTGCCACTTTCAGGTCTCTTCACACTGCTGGTGTGTTAAATTTTTTGACATAGGGTGCAGGCAGATTACGGGCCTCACATAGCTGCTGCCAGGCCCCTAATCTGCCATGGGCCCCTATATACCGCCTCCTCATGCTGCTGCCAAGTCCAGAGTCTCTCATGGGTCCCTGTACGGCCTCCCATTGCTGCTGTCTCCATCGCCACACTCTGCTGCCATGTGCCACTTTCAGGTCTCTTCACACTGCTGGTGTGTTAAATTTTTTGACATAGGGTGCTGGCAGATTACGGGCCTCCTATAGCTGCTGCCAGGCCCCTAATCTGCCATAGGCCCCTATATACCGCCTCCTCATGCTGCTGCCAAGTCCAGAGTCTGTCATGGGTCCCTGTATGGCCTCCCATTGCTGCTGTCTCCATCGCCACACTCTGCTGCCATGTGCCACTTTCAGGTCTCTTCACACTGCTGGTGTGTTAAATTTTTTGACATAGGGTGCAGGCAGATTACGGGCCTCACATAGCTGCTGCCAGGCCCCTAATCTGCCATGGGCCCCTATATACCGCCTCCTCATGCTGCTGCCAAGTCCAGAGTCTCTCATGGGTCCCTGTACGGCCTCCCATTGCTGCTGTCTCCATCGCCACACTCTGCTGCCATGTGCCACTTTCAGGTCTCTTCACACTGCTGGTGTGTTAAATTTTTTGACATAGGGTGCAGGCAGATTACGGGCCTCACATAGCTGCTGCCAGGCCCCTAATCTGCCATGGGCCCCTATATACCGCCTCCTCATGCTGCTGCCAAGTCCAGAGTCTCTCATGGGTCCCTGTACGGCCTCCCATTGCTGCTGTCTCCATCGCCACACTCTGCTGCCATGTGCCACTTTCAGGTCTCTTCACACTGCTGGTGTGTTAAATTTTTTGACATAGGGTGCAGGCAGATTACGGGCCTCACATAGCTGCTGCCAGGCCCCTAATCTGCCATGGGCCCCTATATACCGCCTCCTCATGCTGCTGCCAAGTCCAGAGTCTCTCATGGGTCCCTGTACGGCCTCCCATTGCTGCTGTCTCCATCGCCACACTCTGCTGCCATGTGCCACTTTCAGGTCTCTTCACACTGCTGGTGTGTTAAATTTTTTGACATAGGGTGCAGGCAGATTACGGGCCTCACATAGCTGCTGCCAGGCCCCTAATCTGCCATGGGCCCCTATATACCGCCTCCTCATGCTGCTGCCAAGTCCAGAGTCTCTCATGGGTCCCTGTACGGCCTCCCATTGCTGCTGTCTCCATCGCCACACTCTGCTGCCATGTGCCACTTTCAGGTCTCTTCACACTGCTGGTGTGTTAAATTTTTTGACATAGGGTGCAGGCAGATTACGGGCCTCACATAGCTGCTGCCAGGCCCCTAATCTGCCATGGGCCCCTATATACCGCCTCCTCATGCTGCTGCCAAGTCTAGAGTCTCTCATGGGTCCCTGTACGGCCTCCCATTGCTGCTGTCTCCATCGCCACACTCTGCTGCCATGTGCCACTTTCAGGTCTCTTCACACTGCTGGTGTGTTAAATTTTTTGACATAGGGTGCAGGCAGATTACGGGCCTCACATAGCTGCTGCCAGGCCCCTAATCTGCCATGGGCCCCTATATACCGCCTCCTCATGCTGCTGCCAAGTCCAGAGTCTGTCATGGGTCCCTGTATGGCCTCCCATTGCTGCTGTCTCCATCGCCACACTCTGCTGCCATGTGCCACTTTCAGGTCTCTTCACACTGCTGGTGTGTTAAATTTTTTGACATAGGGTGCAGGCAGATTACGGGCCTCACATAGCTGCTGCCAGGCCCCTAATCTGCCATGGGCCCCTATATACCGCCTCCTCATGCTGCTGCCAAGTCTAGAGTCTGTCATGGGTCCCTGTACGGCCTCCCATTGCTGCTGTCTCCATCGCCACACTCTGCTGCCATGTGCCACTTTCAGGTCTCCTCACACTGCTGGTGTGTAGAATTTTTTGACATAGGGTGCTGGCAGATTATGGGCCTCCTATAGCTGCTGCCAGGCCCCTAATCTGCCATAGGCCCCTATATACCGCCTCCTCATGCTGCTGCCAGGTCCAGAGTCTCTCATGGGTCCCTGTACGGCCTCCCATTGCTGCTGTCTCCATCGCCACACTCTGCCATGTGCCACTTTCAGGTCTCCTCACACACTGCTGGTGTGTAGAATTTTTTGACATAGGGTGCTGGCAGATTATGGGCCTCCTATAGCTGCTGCCAGGCCCCTAATCTGCCATAGGCCCCTATATACCGCTTCCTCATGCTGCTGCCAGGTCCAGAGTCTCTCATGGGTCCCTGTACGGCCTCCCATTGCTGCTGTCTCCATCGCCACACTCTGCCATGTGCCACTTTCAGGTCTCCTCACACACTGCTGGTGTGTTACATTTTTTGACATAGGGTGCAGGCAGATTACGGGCCTCACATAGCTGCTGCCAGGCCCCTAATCTGCCATGGGCCCCTATATACCGCCTCCTCATGCTGCTGCCAAGTCTAGAGTCTCTCATGGGTCCCTGTACGGCCTCCCATTGCTGCTGTCTCCATCGCCACACTCTGCTGCCATGTGCCACTTTCAGGTCTCTTCACACTGCTGGTGTGTTAAATTTTTTGACATAGGGTGCAGGCAGATTACGGGCCTCACATAGCTGCTGCCAGGCCCCTAATCTGCCATGGGCCCCTATATACCGCCTCCTCATGCTGCTGCCAAGTCCAGAGTCTCTCATGGGTCCCTGTACGGCCTCCCATTGCTGCTGTCTCCATCGCCACACTCTGCTGCCATGTGCCACTTTCAGGTCTCTTCACACTGCTGGTGTGTTAAATTTTTTGACATAGGGTGCAGGCAGATTACGGGCCTCACATAGCTGCTGCCAGGCCCCTAATCTGCCATGGGCCCCTATATACCGCCTCCTCATGCTGCTGCCAAGTCTAGAGTCTCTCATGGGTCCCTGTACGGCCTCCCATTGCTGCTGTCTCCATCGCCACACTCTGCTGCCATGTGCCACTTTCAGGTCTCTTCACACTGCTGGTGTGTTAAATTTTTTGACATAGGGTGCAGGCAGATTACGGGCCTCACATAGCTGCTGCCAGGCCCCTAATCTGCCATGGGCCCCTATATACCGCCTCCTCATGCTGCTGCCAAGTCCAGAGTCTCTCATGGGTCCCTGTACGGCCTCCCATTGCTGCTGTCTCCATCGCCACACTCTGCTGCCATGTGCCACTTTCAGGTCTCTTCACACTGCTGGTGTGTTAAATTTTTTGACATAGGGTGCAGGCAGATTACGGGCCTCACATAGCTGCTGCCAGGCCCCTAATCTGCCATGGGCCCCTATATACCGCCTCCTCATGCTGCTGCCAAGTCTAGAGTCTCTCATGGGTCCCTGTACGGCCTCCCATTGCTGCTGTCTCCATCGCCACACTCTGCTGCCATGTGCCACTTTCAGGTCTCTTCACACTGCTGGTGTGTTAAATTTTTTGACATAGGGTGCAGGCAGATTACGGGCCTCACATAGCTGCTGCCAGGCCCCTAATCTGCCATGGGCCCCTATATACCGCCTCCTCATGCTGCTGCCAAGTCCAGAGTCTGTCATGGGTCCCTGTATGGCCTCCCATTGCTGCTGTCTCCATCGCCACACTCTGCTGCCATGTGCCACTTTCAGGTCTCTTCACACTGCTGGTGTGTTAAATTTTTTGACATAGGGTGCAGGCAGATTACGGGCCTCACATAGCTGCTGCCAGGCCCCTAATCTGCCATGGGCCCCTATATACCGCCTCCTCATGCTGCTGCCAAGTCTAGAGTCTGTCATGGGTCCCTGTACGGCCTCCCATTGCTGCTGTCTCCATCGCCACACTCTGCTGCCATGTGCCACTTTCAGGTCTCCTCACACTGCTGGTGTGTAGAATTTTTTGACATAGGGTGCTGGCAGATTATGGGCCTCCTATAGCTGCTGCCAGGCCCCTAATCTGCCATAGGCCCCTATATACCGCCTCCTCATGCTGCTGCCAGGTCCAGAGTCTCTCATGGGTCCCTGTACGGCCTCCCATTGCTGCTGTCTCCATCGCCACACTCTGCCATGTGCCACTTTCAGGTCTCCTCACACACTGCTGGTGTGTAGAATTTTTTGACATAGGGTGCTGGCAGATTATGGGCCTCCTATAGCTGCTGCCAGGCCCCTAATCTGCCATAGGCCCCTATATACCGCTTCCTCATGCTGCTGCCAGGTCCAGAGTCTCTCATGGGTCCCTGTACGGCCTCCCATTGCTGCTGTCTCCATCGCCACACTCTGCCATGTGCCACTTTCAGGTCTCCTCACACACTGCTGGTGTGTTACATTTTTTGACATAGGGTGCAGGCAGATTACGGGCCTCACATAGCTGCTGCCAGGCCCCTAATCTGCCATGGGCCCCTATATACCGCCTCCTCATGCTGCTGCCAAGTCCAGAGTCTCTCATGGGTCCCTGTACGGCCTCCCATTGCTGCTGTCTCCATCGCCACACTCTGCTGCCATGTGCCACTTTCAGGTCTCTTCACACTGCTGGTGTGTTAAATTTTTTGACATAGGGTGCAGGCAGATTACGGGCCTCACATAGCTGCTGCCAGGCCCCTAATCTGCCATGGGCCCCTATATACCGCCTCCTCATGCTGCTGCCAAGTCTAGAGTCTCTCATGGGTCCCTGTACGGCCTCCCATTGCTGCTGTCTCCATCGCCACACTCTGCTGCCATGTGCCACTTTCAGGTCTCTTCACACTGCTGGTGTGTTAAATTTTTTGACATAGGGTGCAGGCAGATTACGGGCCTCACATAGCTGCTGCCAGGCCCCTAATCTGCCATGGGCCCCTATATACCGCCTCCTCATGCTGCTGCCAAGTCCAGAGTCTCTCATGGGTCCCTGTACGGCCTCCCATTGCTGCTGTCTCCATCGCCACACTCTGCTGCCATGTGCCACTTTCAGGTCTCTTCACACTGCTGGTGTGTTAAATTTTTTGACATAGGGTGCAGGCAGATTACGGGCCTCACATAGCTGCTGCCAGGCCCCTAATCTGCCATGGGCCCCTATATACCGCCTCCTCATGCTGCTGCCAAGTCTAGAGTCTCTCATGGGTCCCTGTACGGCCTCCCATTGCTGCTGTCTCCATCGCCACACTCTGCTGCCATGTGCCACTTTCAGGTCTCTTCACACTGCTGGTGTGTTAAATTTTTTGACATAGGGTGCAGGCAGATTACGGGCCTCACATAGCTGCTGCCAGGCCCCTAATCTGCCATGGGCCCCTATATACCGCCTCCTCATGCTGCTGCCAAGTCCAGAGTCTGTCATGGGTCCCTGTATGGCCTCCCATTGCTGCTGTCTCCATCGCCACACTCTGCTGCCATGTGCCACTTTCAGGTCTCTTCACACTGCTGGTGTGTTAAATTTTTTGACATAGGGTGCAGGCAGATTACGGGCCTCACATAGCTGCTGCCAGGCCCCTAATCTGCCATGGGCCCCTATATACCGCCTCCTCATGCTGCTGCCAAGTCTAGAGTCTGTCATGGGTCCCTGTACGGCCTCCCATTGCTGCTGTCTCCATCGCCACACTCTGCTGCCATGTGCCACTTTCAGGTCTCCTCACACTGCTGGTGTGTAGAATTTTTTGACATAGGGTGCTGGCAGATTATGGGCCTCCTATAGCTGCTGCCAGGCCCCTAATCTGCCATAGGCCCCTATATACCGCCTCCTCATGCTGCTGCCAGGTCCAGAGTCTCTCATGGGTCCCTGTACGGCCTCCCATTGCTGCTGTCTCCATCGCCACACTCTGCCATGTGCCACTTTCAGGTCTCCTCACACACTGCTGGTGTGTAGAATTTTTTGACATAGGGTGCTGGCAGATTATGGGCCTCCTATAGCTGCTGCCAGGCCCCTAATCTGCCATAGGCCCCTATATACCGCTTCCTCATGCTGCTGCCAGGTCCAGAGTCTCTCATGGGTCCCTGTACGGCCTCCCATTGCTGCTGTCTCCATCGCCACACTCTGCCATGTGCCACTTTCAGGTCTCCTCACACACTGCTGGTGTGTTACATTTTTTGACATAGGGTGCAGGCAGATTACGGGCCTCACATAGCTGCTGCCAGGCCCCTAATCTGCCATGGGCCCCTATATACCGCCTCCTCATGCTGCTGCCAAGTCTAGAGTCTCTCATGGGTCCCTGTACGGCCTCCCATTGCTGCTGTCTCCATCGCCACACTCTGCTGCCATGTGCCACTTTCAGGTCTCTTCACACTGCTGGTGTGTTAAATTTTTTGACATAGGGTGCAGGCAGATTACGGGCCTCACATAGCTGCTGCCAGGCCCCTAATCTGCCATGGGCCCCTATATACCGCCTCCTCATGCTGCTGCCAAGTCCAGAGTCTGTCATGGGTCCCTGTATGGCCTCCCATTGCTGCTGTCTCCATCGCCACACTCTGCTGCCATGTGCCACTTTCAGGTCTCTTCACACTGCTGGTGTGTTAAATTTTTTGACATAGGGTGCAGGCAGATTACGGGCCTCACATAGCTGCTGCCAGGCCCCTAATCTGCCATGGGCCCCTATATACCGCCTCCTCATGCTGCTGCCAAGTCTAGAGTCTCTCATGGGTCCCTGTACGGCCTCCCATTGCTGCTGTCTCCATCGCCACACTCTGCTGCCATGTGCCACTTTCAGGTCTCTTCACACTGCTGGTGTGTTAAATTTTTTGACATAGGGTGCAGGCAGATTACGGGCCTCACATAGCTGCTGCCAGACATGTAATCTGCCATGGGCCCCCGTACCGACTCCTCATGCTGTGACGTTGCAACAAGGTGGAATTCAACCCTACATATGTTAGACCGCCTTTACGAACAGCTAAAGGCCATCACAGATTTCCTGATGTTAAAAGCGGATAAAGGTACTCCCTGTGTAACTTAGATGTCAGCCATTGGCAGCTCATGTGTGACACCTGCGCTTGCTCAGGCCCTTTGAGGAGGCCACGCTATTCGTGAGTCGGCAGGACTATGGGATGAATGAGGTCAAATCGGCCATGGGCCCCCGTACCGCCTGTTCACGCTGATGCTGGTCCCACAGTGTGACCTGGGTCCCTGTACGGCCTTCCATTGCTTCCACTCTGCCATGTGCCACTTTGAAATCTCCTCACACTCCTGCGGTTGTCCATTTTGTCATAGGTTGCTGGCAGATTACAGGCCTTCCATAGGTGCCACCAAGCCCCATATCGGCCATGGGCCCCCGTACCGCCTGGTCACGCTGCTGCTGGGCCCATAGTGTGACCTGGGTCCCTGTACCGCCTCCCATTGCTCCCACTCTGCCATGTGCCACTTTCAGGTCTCCTCACGCTCCTGCTGGTTTCCATTTTGTCATAGGTTGCTGTATGGCCTCCCATTGCTGCTGCCTCCACCGCCACACTGTGGCTCCAAACACTGGTTTTGGCCCCGTGACTGGCCAAAGGAGTGAAGTGTGCAGTGATTCTAAGATCGACGGCACTCATCTGCATGTCATACTGACAGACAGTATTATTTCTCTTCCCCAGCAGACTCCAAGGGCATTTAAATTAAAGGTACAGTGTTCTGCACTAATATTAAGTCTCTCTGAAGCCTAGAAACACCCTTTTTTAAGTTAAATTCACAGCGAATTTATTCGACTCGAATCGAATATTGTCCACGAATTCGCCGAATCAGTCGAATCGAATTTTTCATTTCTTCGCTCATCTCTAATTATTATTATATTATTATTATTTATGATTATTTATTAAATTATAATTTATGATTTCGTGTTTCAGATTTTAACATACCCGGGATGTTTACTAGACTCTTGTTCGGACATCTTTCAGTTATTCCTAAAAATTACAGGCCTACAATAAAAAAAATACATATTTCCATGCAAAACAATGTACCGCTTTGAGCACAGAAATACTGACATAATCAGACCGCTAGGGAGGCTACAGTGGTTGTAAAGGAAGAAAGGTTTTTTTCCTTAAAGTGATACTAAAGCTTTATTATTTTTTAATTACAAACCTATCATACTTACCTGCTCTGTGCAGTGGTTTTTTTATACAGCTGCCTCGATCATCTTTTTTCTTGGGTCCTCTGGCAGCGCTTCCTCCTTCCCTTGAGCAGTGCCCCCAGGGAAAGCTCCTTGCCCTGGGGACACCGATAGATGCTCATTCCTGAATCACTGCTCTATGCATCCATAAGACACATAGACCCGCGATTCGCCCCCACTGGCTCTCTCCTCATTGGCTCACTGGCTATGATTGACACCAGCGGGAGCCAATGGGGAGGGAGTGTCCCCATACAGCTAAGGCTATTGTGAACATCGTTGGATTGGATGGGGCTCAGGTAAGGATTGGGGGGGGAGGCTAGGGTCTGCTGCACATAGAAGGTTTTTTACCTTCATACATAGAATGCATGAAGGCAAAAAACCTTGAGTCTTTAGAACTACTTTAATGCATTCTCTGCATTAAGGTGAAAAACCTTGCGCAGTACCCCCCCCCCAACCCTCCCAAATATTTACCTGATCCTTATCTTGATCCAGCGCTGTACCCAAGAGCAGCAGCTCTCTCCTCTCTCCTCAGTGGATATGAAGGCAGCAGTGGGAGCCATTGGCTCCTGCTGCTGTCAATTGCAGCCAGGGAGCAAAGAGTGATGAACAAGGCCTGAGCCATGCTCTGCTTGTCAACACACACAAAGAACATTGCTCAGGATTGAGGCCACGCAAGTGCCCCCAAAGCAAACTGCCAGCTAGGAGAGAACAATGCAGGGGGATGGAGTCAAGACCGCTGGAGGGGACCCCAGAAGAGGTGAATCAAGGCTGCTCTGTGCAAAACCATTGCACAGAGCAGGTACGACATGTTTGTTATTAAAAATAAAAAAAAGTAATTGACAGTCACTTTACAAAAAACAATTGAATTGTCATTGCTAATTAGTTTTTAAAGGTTCATTCTCCAGGGCTGACATCCTTATCCATTGCTTACTAATGCATGATTGTTCCAGGTTAGTTGCCCACTAAGTACTAAAAAAGGATAAAAGCTCCAGGCACCTCCAAAAAACAAGTTAGCTATAGCAGCTACTCTATTTCTGTTATAAAACCTTCCCCTAAAGCGTTTTAAGTAAAGAACTTCCAGCAAAATGACTTAGACCCCCTAAAAATGTGAACAGGCAGGATCTGTAATGTAGAATATATATTACATACTATGGGGTTGATTTACTAAAACTGGAGAGTGCAAAATCTGCTGCAACTCTGCATAGAAACTGTAAAGGAAATTTGTAAATTCTGTATAAAATTGTATTCTGTTTGGTATGCAATTCATTTCCAGCTTTTTTGTCAAAGCTTAATTGAACAAGTTGACGTTAGAAGCTGATTGGTTACTATGCAGAGCTGCACCAGATTTTGCACTCTCCAGTTTTAGTAAATAAACCCCTTTGTGTCTTCAGCATTAAAATGTTCTTACTTGCTTGTTTGCAGTGTACTGTATGTGCATCTCAGTCAGGGGCGGACTGACCATTTGGAAACTTGGGCACTGCCCGAGGGCCCGGGGTCAGTAGGGGGCCCCATGAGATGCCCCTGGTACCTTTTTCATAGGCTTTTTTGAGTTTGAGCAAGGACACAGGGGCCCCATGATCCCCTATTGCCCGGGGGCCCCATGAGTTGTCAGTCCGCCCCTGATCTCAGTTTACAATTTTGACAACTGCTAAAAAGTACAAACTACCGCACATGCACAAAAGTGGCTTTATATTGGCCTGGCCATTCACAAATGGTCGAAGAAGACCAGTCAAAGATGTCAGTGGCCAGCGAGGGTGCTTGTGGACATCACATCACTGGAGTGAACATGAGCATAGTTCCTCTTGAGACTAATGAGATTAGTTCTGCTACAGCTAGCAGTCCACCAATCAGATTACAGCATTATTATTGCATAAATATGCAAACCTGACAGAATTTATGGCTCCCTTTGGGAATATACTGTGTTGGTTTACATCTTTTTAATATTCCGTTAAAAGATTTAGGCATTATTGGTAGGCGTGGGGTTTTTTTTCCACTGTATTTTATGCACTTGATTTACTCTACGGTTTAATTTTGAGTTTTGTTTACTAGCCCAAGCATGTCCGGCATATGTACACTGCATTCAGCAATGTTGCAGGTAATTATGGATAGGTTCGGGCAAGTAATTAGGTGACACAGCTGCAGAAAGTGATTTATTCACTGCTGTGTATAAATACCATCTCCAAAATGGCAGATTTTGCACTTTCTGATGACGATCTATTGATCGAAACCGGTCGAGGTTTGATGATGCAACATCCGCTGGCGTAATTTCCGCCCTTTGGAACGTACGCTGGGATGTGGTGGCCATCTTGGTTCCTATTCACAGGCAGCAAGGCTGAATACACCGAGTGCCAGGTTATGGGCACTTTGCTTGTGAGTTTTATTCTTATAATTTCTCCCCATCATTAAAGTTTTTTTTATGGTTTTACACTATGGGATGTTTGCTTTTGTTTCTGTTCACATGCTGAAACTTGGTTTACTGCCTGGGAGGACAGGAGAAAGTTTAAAAAGGCTCTTTTGAAACTATTTACTACTGTCATTTATATCCACGCTAGTCATCATCCTATTGGTTACTATCAGCCAGATCACATGATTCCCAGGAATGAATATTGGTGCCATTCTTGCCATCACACATTGGGCTAGTCCCAAACCAGGCGCTTAAGACAAACCTAGAGATAGGTGGTCCAAGGCTAACGGTGAGTGCACATCCATGTGGGGCACCGATTGAGCACAGAAGAGCACCTGTCATTTTTTTCACCAATTAGTATTCAACACCTGGGCACATTATTGTTCCGTATTGGGACTTATTATTACAATTATTCACTTTACATATGTGAAGCAATATTACTCACGTATTGTCAAATTTAATGCACTTAATTTATACGCGGTCCACATGGTATTTTGTTTGTTTTTGTGTTATTGGTGCACAAATTTGGACTGCAGCATATACTTATCAAAGTTGCATGAATATCTATTCCTAAGCGCAACAGCGCTATATCTTAATTATTATTGCATAACGGGTCCTATATTTGTTTACAGGAAAACCGTGGAAAATTCTCCCCATTATACCTCACCGACCTGATATCCAAATACCACCCAACACGTACGCTTCGCTCCTCACAAGACCTCCTACTCTACAGTTCCCTGGCCTCCTCCTCCCATGCCCGACTGCAGAACTTCTCCAGGTCTTCCCCCATCCTCTGGAACTCACTACCCCAATCCATCAGACTGTCACCTACCCTCCTCACCTTTAGGCGCACCCCGAAAACCCATCTATTCAGGGAAGCCTACCCTGCCCTCACCTAACAGCCGATCTCCTCCACTCCTCCTACCACTCCATCCCCCACAGCAATTTCCTCCTGTACCACTATCCCCTCCCTCCTAGATTGTAAGCTCCAAGGAGTAGGGCCCTCGAACCCCTCGTGTATTGTATTGTTACTGTATTGTCTTATGTACTGTCCCCCACTATAATGTTCAGCGCTGAGCAAACTTTTTGGCGCTATATAAATACTGTATAATAATAATATAATAATAATTATACTGTATAGGAGTGGAAGAAATCATTTGGCTTTTCTATTTTCTGAAATGTTAAAAATAAAACTAAAGATGTACAAAATGTCAATTTCAAAGAAAAATCTACTGATAGGAAAGTAGATTGTTTTCTGATAGCAAAAGTGTACCCTTCACCGCCCACAGACTTTCACATAGACCTGCAGGTAGTATTTCCATTCCTCACTTCCTGATGGTGTGACTGATGCTAAATAAAGCCTGTGTTCAGCCAGTCTTGTACTGGTTTCCACCAACTAATTGTCATGTGTTATTACACTCAACAGATACAGCTTTATAAACCACCTACTGGGACTAAGTTGTTTCTTATTAAAAATACAGGGTGGCAATATGGCGATCAACACATACATAATTGAAACATTCAATTATAATAACAGTAAGCAAGCCGTTTATGACTCTCCCAACATGTGCATTAAATGAAACTCATGTGACTTTGACTAAAATCAAATAGCTCTTTTATATAATAAATATAAATAATCCTATCCATGTGTGTACTCCCTGCAGTCACTAATGAATTGAAACACCCACAATGCATGTAGGAGCTTTAGACATGTAATTTTTTGCCTAGGCAACAAGGGCACAGAGCAGCATTCTTATTTATTTTTTTTTTTTTACCTAAAGTGTTACTAAACCCAGGACCCTGCATTCGCTAGTCTAGTCTTCCACAGTACACAGAACATGGAAATGCAATTATGTAAACTAAATATAAATTGATAAGCAGCACAGCGGTTAAGTGATTAGCCCTTCCACCTGACAGTACTTGGGTGTTGGTGCAAATCCCAACCACGGCACCACCTGCTTGGAGTTTGCATGTTTTTCCTGTGCCTGCGTGGGTTTCCTCCAGGTACTCCAGTTGCCTCCCACACTCCATAGACAAGCTGGTAGGTTAATTGGCTCCTGTCTAAATTGGCCCTAGTATGTGTATGTATGAATGTAATTCAGGGACCTTAGATTGTACACCCCTTGAGGGCTAGGGACTGATGTGAATGTATAATATATATGTAAAGTGCTGCGTAAACTGATGGTGCTATATAAATACCTGAAATAAATAATAAATACCGTTTCTCATCAGCAGCATATAGCAGTCTTGTGATTTCTATCAGTGTCCGGTCGAGCACTGGTTAAAGCTTGTAGGAGGAACTTTTCATTCTTCTCTGTTTTATGGGGCCCTATACCAATCACATGCACCCTCCCCCCCCCAAAAAAAAAAAACTGTCTACACACCAAATTGAGCATGTGCAAAGTGCCTCCTAGGGCTCTGTGCTATCAGCAGATGGATTGGGGAAAATAGAAGAAGGGGAGGATCAGGATCAACAGCATTTTTACACAATGTGGAGGATTAACCCCTTAGGTTCCACAGTGAGTACAACAAGCATGCTTTACTGCATATACAGACTGATTTTACTGTTGTGGGTTTAGTAACACTTTAATTAAAGTATGTTACTGGCTGCTGCATTGATTTACCTATAACACATGTAAAGGATTTAAACTCAAAGCTTTTTTGTTTTTTTATTTATTTTAGGTAGAGAATGGCCACAAACTTAACTTTTCCAACTGTATACTCCCTGAAGTCACTAATGATGTGAAACAGCCACAATGCACCTAGGAGCCATGTCATTTTTACAGTAAGGCATTAAGGGCACAGAGCAGCATTCTTACTCCAGGCAAGAACATTTGTTGTTACTTGGTGCCATATGTTCGATTGACTTATAACATTACATTTAAAGTATCTTGGGCAGCACAGTGGCTAAATGGTTAGCACTTCCAACTGGCAGCACTATGGTTGTTGGTTCAAATCCCAGCCATGACACCACCTGCCTGGAGTTTGCATGTTCTCCCTGTGCCTGTTTCCTCCCACACTCCAAAGACATGCTGGTAGGTTAATTGGCTCCTGTCTAAATTGTCGCTAGTATGTGTATATATGAATGTGAGTTAGGGACCTTAAATTGTACACCCCTTGAGGGTTAGGGACTGATGTGAATGTACAATATATATGTGTAAAGCACTGTGTAAATTGATGGTGCTATATATGTACCTGAAATAAATAAAATCTAAAGCCAAAACCTTTCTTTTTTTAGTTTTAGGTGGAGTAGAGAATGGTCAGAAACTATGTCAGGCTTTTTTTTTTTTTTTGCTGTATCCCATCAGGTAGATTTCCCTGCACTTCCTATCTAGGAGGCATTACAGACAGTCTCTCCAAAGTGAGGGAAATCATCTCTTAACCATCACCAGTACAGGCACCCCTATCGTAAGAATTCTGCTTACCTCCTGTTCTGGTGACAACTACTGGATTTCACATCACTTTCTGATTGGATGACAAAGGCCACCAAGACAAATAGGGTGAATCTCTCCATTGAAACAGCAATAAAAACCTGAGAAAAAAAGCTACAGCTTTCATTATAGCTTAATAAAAGGCAGCTTGTGTATGAACAGTGCTCCCTCTGCTGGCTACATTCTAAAATGCATATCAAATTCAGAATTTCTTACACTGGTACACAGTGCATAGGTACATAAATTGTAGTAGGATACATTTAAACCGAGTTAACCATTTATATTGGAAATAGATTTGTTTCTCTCCTTTTGTATTAAAATACAGAGTAATGAAAAAAAAATTATGATTAATAAAATTATATGCTCTTTTTTAACCCCATCTCCTTTAGCATGGGCAGGTTGTGGGACATTTTTTACCTTATTAAAGAAAATACATTAGGTAAAAAAAAAAAAAAGTTTAGACTTTACTACAGCTTTAAGATCTGTGAATACTTCTAGTGGAGGCAGCATACCAATTAGAGAATCGTAGGAGGGAAGAACCTTAGATATTACACTCTCAGTATTGTTGCCATGGTTGCATACTGTATTGGAAAATACATTTTTAAAAACACCGGATCGTAAAATGTATTGGGTTGCAAATAATAGGATTTTTGTTCTACCAGAAAAATGTTTTCCTTGGACTACATCACAGGATAGTAATTTTTGGACCAACGGGTTATGCAGCTGCCTTTACGTGATTGGACCCTGGCATTGCAAAGCTATAAGTACAGCCCTATATAAATTCTCCCACTTTCAGAATGCCTTCAGTTCTGTAGCCAGCAATAACTGAGTGGATGTACTTCAAGAAAAAGATTTTACAGGAAAAACAGAAATCCCATTTTCCTAATGGAACACCACAGGAGACAGGATTGTAGTTCTGGGACCAATGCGATGTCCAAAAGCAGACTGAGGGGTGTTCAATACAACAAACAAATGGATAACAAGCAGGGGTGGACTGACCATTTGGAAACTCGGGCACTGCCCGAGGGCCAGGGGTAAGTAGGGGGCCCTATGAGATGCCCCTGGTAACTTTTACATAGGCTTTTTTGAGTTTGGGCAAGGACACAGGGGCCCCATGATCCCCTATTGCCCGGGGCCCCATGAGTTGTCAGTCTGCCCCTGACAACAAGACAAATTACAAAAAAAAAAAAAAAAAAAAGCATAAGGGCCAACTGAAGAACCTGAGGCCTGGAAGTCCACCTGAAAATAAATGTGTGAACTGAAGAGCAGATGGCAACATTGCTGATCTGGGAAACTGAAGCCTGATGCTGAAAACCCCAAGAAGTACTTATAGATCTAGTAGACACCGCTTTGATTGGAAAAGGGTAGACTCTTCCCCAAAGGACTTAGGCCTGAATAATGAGTTGTTGAATCCACCTAGTAATAGTGGAAAAAGAAGCCAGCTGACCCTTGCTGGGACCTACAAGAAGGACACACATGGAGTCAGACTGATCACAAAAAGAGACTGTAGCTGAGAGGTAAACTCAAACAGTGTGAACCACATCCAACGGAGAGAAATCTGCTGTTTGGGAGCAGGAAACCAAAGTGATAAGGCAATGTTCTGGTTAAGGTGAAATGAAGAAACCACCTGGGGAAGGAAAGCAGTCCCAGGCCTCAAAATAACCTCATCTTTGTGTGACCCAAACAATTCTTTTACAGTTTAAGGTCGCCAACTCAGAAACACATTGTACAGAAGTAATGGCGACAAGAAGGGCAACCTTGCAAGCGAAGGTAGACAGAGGGAGAGGAATGTCCCTGATAGACATAAAAGCCCAACTCTGGGCAAATAAAAAAAAAAAAAAAGATTCCCTGCAGTGGGACTGTGCCTGCACTGCAAGGGTTTATTGCTTGTTTATGCCTAGGGGGACAATAAAAGATTTACTTACCCAATTATTTACTCCTCCCTGGAGCTGCTGAAACCCCACTGACATCACCAAGACCAAAGCAAGGTCCATATGCCTGCTCTGAATATGAGGACGCCGAGGGACAGTCCACTCCTGGTCGTGGGGGAGTGCAACCTGCTGGGAGCGCGGAGGACACCTGTCACGTGTCCTAGAAGACTAAGGGGAGGAAGGGGGGGGGGACAACTCAGAGGAAGTGGGAGCAGGTACCTGTCAAATTCGGGTACCCCCCCAAGGTCTGCAGTCTCTGGTCATCTCCTGTACTATGTCCACAGTCTCTGGTCATCTCCTATAGTACATCCGCAGTCTCTGGTCATTTCATTTACCACACTAAATGCCTCAAACGTCGCAGTCGTGCGCTGGAGAGACTATGGCGCAAAACCAGGTCCCCCCGTTCATTCTCCCTCTACAAATCTGCCTTCCTCACTTACACCTCCTCCCTCCACGCCGCCAAGCAGGCTTACTTCGTAAACCTGATTAACACCCTCTCCTCCTGCCCTCGCCGACTCTTCTCCACCTTCAACTCCCTGCTCTCTCCCCCCCCCTCCTCCACTCAGTACCTCACTCACCGCCCACGAGATTGCCACTCATTTCCACAATAAAATTGATGCTATCCGTCAGGACATAGTCAACTCGCAATCTACCTCCCCACCTAGCCTCCCCCCCCCTATCTCCCCCTCATCTCTTCCCTCCTCTGACCTCGCTACCGCACTGCCCCCCTCCACACCCAAGACCCCGCTTACCGTAACCCCACCAGCTCTGCACTCCTTCAGCCCCGCTACCACTGAGGAAGTCACCAGGGTCTTCTCTGAAGCCCGCCTCACTACCTGCCCCCTAGACCCTATCCCCTCTCGACTCCTCCAGTCACCCCCCTCTTCCCTCATCTGCTCCCTCACCCACATTTTCAATCTCTCCCTCTCTACCGGCGTATTCCCCTCCCCCCTAAAGCATGCGCACATCACCCCCATACTCAAAAAGCCCTCCCTGGACCCCTCTGACCCAAACAACCTCAGACCCATCTCCCTGCTGCCACTCACTTCCAAACTCCTGGAGCGCTTAGTCTACAACCGCCTAAGCGCCCACCTAACTGACAACAACCTCCTTGATCCACTACAGTCCGGCTTCCGTCCCCTACACTCCACCGAAACCGCCCTCCTCAAAATCACCAACGACCTACTTACCGCCAAAGCCAAAGGCGACTACTCTGTCCTCCTCCTCCTGGACCTCTCCGCGGCCTTCGACACAGTTGACCACCCCCTCCTCCTTAATAAACTATTCTCCCTTGGCGTCAGAGACACCGCTCTCTCCTGGTTCTCCTCTTACCTATCCCGACGCTCCTTCAGCGTTTCCTACAATGGTGCCACCTCCCCTTCCCTCCCCCTCTCTGTTGGGGTCCCCCAGGGCTCTGTCCTTGGACCCCTTCTCTTCTCCATCTACACCTCCTCCCTTGGCAAACTCATACACTCCCACGGCTTCAACTACCATCTCTATGCTGATGACACTCAAATTTACCTCTCCACCCCTCACCTCACCTCCACTTTCTCCGCCCGCATCACTCACCTCCTAAACGACATCTCTGACTGGATGTCGCTCAATTTCCTCAAACTCAACCTCTCCAAAACCGAGCTTCTCGTCTTCCCTCCTGCCCGCGCCCCCCCCCCCATCCTATCCATCACTACTAACATCACCACCATCAATCCCGCCCCTCAAGCCAAAGTCCTTGGGGTCATTCTGGACTCTAACCTCTCCTTCCAACCTCATGTCAAATCACTGACAAACACATGCAGGCTCCACCTCCGCAATATTGCCAAAATACGCACCTTCCTTACCCCAGACACCGCTAAACTACTTGTGCACTCCCTGATTATCTCACGCCTTGACTACTGCAACTCCCTCCTCACCGGCCTACCCCAGTGCAAACTCTCCCCGCTTCAGACCATCCTGAACTCAGCTGCCAGACTCATCCACCTCACCAGCCGCTCCACCTCTGCCACCCCCCTCTGCCTCTCCCTCCACTGGCTCCCTATCGCCCAACGCATCAAATTCAAACTACTCACTCTGACCTACAAAGCCATTCACAACACTGCCCCTAACTACCTCACCGACCTGATTCCCAAGTACCACCCTACCCGTACCCTTCGCTCTTCACAGGACCTCCTTCTATCTTGCTCCCTGGTCTCCTCCTCACACGCACGTCTGCAAGACTTCTCCAGGTCCTCCCCCATCCTCTGGAACTCACTACCCCAATCCATCAGACTGTCACCTTCCCTCCTCACCTTCAGGCGCTCCCTGAAAACCCACCTCTTCAGGGAAGCCTACCCCACCCTCACCTAACTGCTGCTCTCCTTCATTCCTCCTACCACTCCATCCCCCACAGCCACTTCCTCCTGTACCACTACCCCCTCCCTCCCAGATTGTAAGCTCGAAAGAGTAGGGCCCTCTTACCCCTCGTGTGCTGTTCGTAGCTGCTGTAATGTTTCATGTATTGTCCCCCCCTCTATTGTACAGCGCTGAGCAAACCCTTTGGCGCTATATAAACTCAATGTAATGTAATGTAATGTAATGTACTATGTCTGCAATCCATTGGTTCAGAATATTTTTCTTGTTTTTTTCCTCTAAAATCTAGGCGCGTCTTATGGTCAGGTGCGTCCTATGGAGCGAAAAATACGGTATTTGTAAAAGATTTTGAAAACCATGTATTATTTTCCTTCCACTTCACAATAATGTGCCACTTTGTGTTGGTCTATCACATAAAATCCCAATAAAATACATTTACGTTTTTGTTTGCAACATGAAAAATGTGGAAAATTTCAGGG
Source organism: Staurois parvus (assembly GCF_062004578.1). NCBI lineage: Eukaryota > Metazoa > Chordata > Amphibia > Anura > Ranidae > Staurois > Staurois parvus. Next base: position 8,259,068 of record NW_028317933.1, read on the forward strand.
GGTATGAATACTTATGCAAGGCACTGTAGCTGTAGAAAACTCGTTCCTAGATAAAAATGAGGAAGAGGGTGCCTCCCTCCCCTTTAGGAGGGATGTTATAGACCCCCTTTGAGCTGTTGGATGAGAGCTGGCAGAGCCTGCAGCCCCATACTCCTTCCGCCTATGATCCACAATGTGTGGTAAGGGATATACACTCACCGGTCACTTTATTAGGTACACCTTGCTAGTATTAGGATGGACCCCCTTTTGCCCTCAGAACGGCCTTAATTCTTCATGGCATAGATTCAAGGTGTTGGAAACATTCCTCAGAGATTTTGTCCCATATTAACATGAGTTACAGTTGCCTAACATCTCGAACCAGTCTGACCTCAGACATCAACAAGGCACTTTCATCCACACAACTGCCGCTCACTGGATATTTTCTCTTTTTTGGACCATTCTCTGTAAACCCTAGAGATGATTGTGCATGAAAATCCCAATAGATCTGCAGTTTTTTTTAAAATACTCAGACCAGCCCATTTGGCACTAACAACCATGCCATATTCAAGTCACTTAAATCCCCTTTCTTCCACATTCTGATGCTCAGTTTGAACTTCAGCAAGTTGTCCTCACCACGTCTAGATGCCTAAATGCATTAAGTTACCACCATGTGATTGGCTGTTTAGTAATTTGTATTACCAAGCAATGAAATAGGTGTACCTAATAAAGTTGCCGGTGAGTGTATATCACAAGTGGTACTCATAACCTTCATTGCGGAGCAGGAACGTTACATTGCGCCTTCTGAAACCAGTCACTGTAGGCAGATGGGTCCAGGGGTGGACTGACCATATGGAAAGTCGGACACTGCCCTAGGGCCCGGGGTCAGTAGGGGGCCCCATGAGATGCCCCTGGTACCTTTTTCATAGGCTTTTTTGAGTTTGGGCAAGGACACAGGAGCCCCATGATCCCCTATTGCCCAGGGGCCCCATGAGTTGTCAGTCCGCCCCTGGATGGGTCCAGGAATAACAAAGGTTAGCTGTTCTTGCATGTATCCAGGGAGCAGAGCAGCAGTTGGTCAGCGCTTGGGAAGAGAGAAAATGTTGCAGTACAGCCAAGCAAGGAGGAATAGGAGTGCCAAATTTAAAACTTTGTTACTTAATCTGAAATTTCAAACCTAAGATATTAGACTGGCCCCATCCCCAGGCTGCAGCAGAATGAATTGCAGCCATTACTCCACAGTTAACACTGAAGGGACTGGAGTATAATAGAACACTGGACTCCTGGGTAGGGCCGAAGCCCTGTTTTACCTTAAGACTCACAAGCCACTTGTATCAGTCAATGGTGAATTATAGGTGCAAGCTATATCCTGATCTTTGCCCTCCGAAGTCTAACCCCCTAAAGGGTCTTCAGGGACCCAGGTCCACCGTCAGATGGACTACAGCCCTGGACCCATATAGCACTCTGCTGCTAACTCAGCTCATCGCACTACATTCCAAGTGCCTAAAGCATGTACATGGACCACATTACAGGTCAGCTCCGCATCTTCTTTCCAGCAGGTTGTAGGTACAGTCCTCCAAGGCTCAGCTGATGGGACAACTGTTTGGAAAGCTTAATTTGTGGCAGTTGGATATTTTACTAGAAGAGTCTTGATAAAAAGTGATTTCGTTTTTACAGCCTGTGTAGTACACTTAAAAAACCGATACCATTTTTTAACCTTGAGATTAAGGCTTCTTTTACACTGGTGGTAATGCTTAGTGCCCTCTGAAAATTGGATTTTTTTTTTTCTACATACCTGTAAAATCAGTTTCTTGGAGTACATCACAGGACACAGAGCAGGCTATTCATGACTATGTGGGTTCTAGGCCACCTATAGGTGAATGGACATTGGCCGACTAATCAGAGAGGAGGTCCTCCTCTATGAAAATTGGATTTTTTTTTTCTACATACCTGTACAGAGCAGGCTATTCATGACTATGTGGATTCTAGGCCACCTATAGGTGAATGGACATTGGCCGACTAATCAGAGAGGAGGTCCTCCTCTATGTAACACCTCCTATACAGGAAGTATTTCAGTTTTTGTAGCAAGCAATGACAATTCCAGAGAGGGGCGGGACCTCTGTGTTCTGTTATGTACTCCAAGAAATGGATTTTACAGACAGGTATGTAAAAAAAATCCAATTTTCTTTATCGTACATCACGGGACACAGAGCAGGATATTCGTGACTATGTGGGATGTCCCAAAGCAATAAAATTTGAGGAGAGGGTGACATTATGATAGCCACCGTCAATAAACCCTCATGACCTACTCAGCCGTCCGTAAAGCACTATGGCCAAAAGCAGAATCCTCTGCAGCTGTGACATCCACCTGGTAGAACCTTGTGAATGTGTGAACCGAAGACCATGTAGCAGCCTTACAAAGCAGATCCACTGATGCCCGATAGCAGATTGCCCAAGATGCCCCCACACTCCTGGTGGAGTGTGCCTTCACCCAAAAAGGTGGGACTTTACCTTTCAAACCATTGGTTTGAATGATTAATTGGTGGATCCAATGAGAAATAGTTACCTTGGATGCCGCCTGCCCCTTCATAGGCTCCTCTGGCAGCACAAATAAAGCATCTGACCTGTGCTGTCCCCTTCAAGAAGACCCTTACAGCACGAACCACATCCAAGGTATGCAGATATTTTTCTCTGGATGTCCAATACCTCAGAGCTAGCCTCACTGCTCAAACTTCCAGGACATTGATGGGAAGAACCCCTTCCCGTGGAAGTCATGTTCCCTGAACTGTGCCCTCCTTCAGAACAGCCCCCCAACCTGAAAGGCTGGTATCGGTGGTTACCAACTTCCATACCACTAGCCGAAAGGATCTTCCCTTTTCCAAATTGTGATATATTAACCACCGATTCAGGCTCTGCTGCATCTCTGGAGACAGAGATATGTAGTAATCCAGGGCTGGACTCTTTTTGTTCCAAACAGACAGTACCTTGGCAGCCGTCTGGAGTGGAATTGAGCATAGGAAATAGCCTCAAATGAGGACACCATATTCCCCAGCAACCTCATACAGAGGCAAATTGAAGGCTACTTCTTGGCCTTCAAACTGCAAATCTCGTTCCTCAGTGCGCAGTGTTTCCCTGGAGGCAGAAATACCTTTGCCTGAATAATGTCTAGGACCATCCCCAAATATTCCAGGCTCTGTACTAGTTCCAGGGCTGACTTCTTGAGGATGAGCACTCAGCTCAGCTGTTCCAGGATCTGAATCGTAAAGGACCACATCCTGCTTCAGATCTGGCACTGACCAATTTCTGAACAAGATCGTCTAGATAACCTGTGACCAATACTCCCCTAATTCTGAGTAGCCCCAACACTGGAGCAAGAATGTTTGTGAAAACTCTGGGAGCTGTGGCCAGCCCAAACAGTAGTGATATGAACTGGAAATGCTGAGGCCCTACTGCAAACTGCAGAAATCTCTGGTGTGAAATGATTATCGGTACATGCAAGTATGTCTCCTTGATTTCTATGGACACTAAAAAAATCTCCCTCCTGGTGGGAGGCCACTACTGACTGAACCTATTTCATACGAAAGGACATTTAGAAACAGATTTAGCTCCTTGAGATCTAAAATGGGCCTTACATCCCCTTTTGGTTTTGGTAAACAGGTTTGAATAAAACCCCTAATATCTTTCGTCCGCTGGAACCTCCATGATCACTCCCCGAGACAATAGGTGATCGAGTGCCTGAAATAAAGTTCTTCTTTTCTCTGGATTTATCAGTACATTTGATCTTAGAAACCGGGGAGAGAGAAATACCCAAAACTTCTAGCCTGTACCCCAGAGAAATCGTAGAAATTACCCATTTTTCTTGGATTAGAGCACTCCATGCAGCCACAAAATTCAAAAGCCTTTCCCCCACCCGAACAAATGGGGTACCCCTTCATAAGGAGGCGGACTTTGGATCTGTCTGTCTGAAAAACTGTGGCCGCATCACTCATTCACAGTCCTCTGTGCATGAGAAAACTACACATCCCGACAGCCTTAGCATCTGTTGGCTTGTAGTTCTCAATTAACTACCACAGTACTGCCAGCGTTGTGGTAGTTCATTGATTCTTCCTGTCAGAGTGTATTGGCATTGCTTGCATTGTCTGCAGGAGACCTGCATGGCACCAGCAATATGCAGATCGCTGGTGCAAAGCTTTGCAGCCTCCTCAACAAAAGATAATAAATGCACATTTTTTTTTCCTGCTAAAAAAATGTGCATTTTTTTTTTTTCATCAAAAGGTGAACTTATCCTTTAAAGATAGAGTTCGCAGGTTATCATTATATCCTTTACTCCAAATGAGTCACTTTTCTGTGGAACAGCCACATAAACCCGTAAATGGCAATTCAGTGATCTGCCTTTCCCTACCTGCAGAAAATGTACAGTTAGTGTTGAGAAAAACCTATCAACTTAACACTGACGATTAGTTACTTTCAAACATTATATCTGTCAAGAACACACATCTCAAGATAGATATATTCGGACTAAAAGAGCAACATTTAGAAGAACTGTATGGGAGCAGTTGTGTTTAATCCCAGGACTGCAAATAATTTATTTTCCTTTTGATCAGCTTGAATAAACCATAGCAAAAGCTAAAATTCATTTGAATAAAATAATGACAAGTTTCTAATTTTGTGGTTTATTATAAAAAAATAAATATTAATACAAAAATAGCTTAGAAACACCAAATTTCAATAGTAATATTTTACAGATGCATGTAGATAATTCTAACCTTCTGGCAATATGCACCTTACATTGATGCAAAGGCTCCCAGAATGCTTTGTACTCCAACATTCAGTGTGTTTGCTCCAGTATTTAGACAGAAACAATTGAGTACAGTCCTTGATACTTTTTTTATTTGCACTAACTACTCCAGTATTTAGTCCTCTGCAGCATTGTCTCCCTATGGTGGAACAATGCCACAGCTGGTCTGTGGAGCACCTTCCATCTCCTGGCTGATGGAAGCCACAGTAGTACGAGGTGCTGGTTTGGGCAAGTGAATGGCAATGTGCCGGTTAGAGGCCACATGCTCCTTTAAGTACTCTCCCCCCATCTCCTCGTATTCCTTCCTCGTTATCCAGCCTTCATCCGTCTCCAAATTCTGAAGAGCCCAATCAGAAGCTCCATGCCAGCCATCAAGGACAGGGTTTGCTGCCAATGAGACCTGAAATGAACAGTAAAAACTAATTACATGGTGATCTGATCAAATGCTATACAGTTTACAGAGTATTTAAAATGGTTCTAAAGCAGCGGTTCTCAACCTGTAAGCCACAACCCCTTTGGGGTCACTTTTTCCCTTAAATGAAGGGACACATGTACATTGTCTCACCATTTTCTTTAGTGTTTGATGTGTATTTCTCCTTTATATATGTATATATTTTTGCAAATTATCACATGAGATTGTTCTTTTTGTATGTGTATATCTCATATATTAGAAAGTATTAGAGATGTATTATATCCATGCATTAATTATGCCATTTGAGCGTATTTAGGTACTGTGTATGGAAGCGCAACACCATTGTTTCTTTATATTTGCAATGTATTCAGGTGTATAGTCAGGTGATAGCAGCTTCCCGATTTCAATTTAATTCTATTTGGGCAGCGCAGGTGGTCTACATACTACAACCCAAAATATGGGGTTTCTTTTACTTTCATTTTTGATGACAACAGTACAAATGACGAATAGAGAGGGCAAATCTCCCTAATGGGAGCACACACAGCAATAAAAGCTAACAGGTGTTCGAATCCCTCTTCACTCCATCCAAAACGAAAAGAAAAATGTTTTGCCTTTAGTTATACTTTAAAGCAATACATAAAGTATAAAATATCTAATAAAACTGCCTAACAGCTCAAATGCACATAGCAGCATTTGGCCTAACAAACAGCACTATCTGAGCACTCATACATGAAAGGTGGAGCCAAACGGTCTCATCATCAGCAGCTCTTTCTCCATACGGGTCTGCATTCCAGGGTACATCATGTTACCTCCTGTCAGAAAGACATTTTGCGCCAGCTGCTGCTGCATTTCCTGGGGATACCTGACAGGTAAGACAATAAATCAGAATACAAGGCACTGCATATACATGCTAAAATACGGAGTCAAAAAAAAAAACAAACAAATATGACAACCCCTGCTCCTGATCACTGTGGTGTAAGTCATATGACCAAATGCTGCGGCAGCAGTCACATGATCTTAGCCAAAGGTACCAAGTGGACTGATGTGCAGGGATAGCTGGAGAATCAGCAGCTTTGAAATTTACTGAAGTTGTAAAAGTAAAAATCCTACTTAGGAGAAGATGCCAGAGAATGCCTGCTGTTACTTTTATTACCAAGAAAAACCTTTTTCTCTGATTTAGTGCATAAGCCCTGCCAACTGAAATTTGCTTTATCCAATGTGGTTACCTTTCCGGCCAGTAAGGGCACTCTCACTGGACAGGGGATGGTACTAGGTGGAGGTAGTCATTAAGTCAGCAAATGTAATATTAAGTGATGTAACGCTAACACAACATAAACACTATATAAACAATGAATAATGTGCATACACAGTGACCCCACATACTCTGGTGACTGGCAAGTAAAAATGGATAAATGTAAGTGCAGCCCGTAGGCTTTGAAACTACATGAGTATGTAAATCACACAAAAAATGCAAGTGAATCAAAAGTGAAGAATTTAAATGATAAATCAAACTCTGGTGATCACACTAATTCCCTCCAATTGATCTGAATAAGATCAAAAAAATATATTTGTGCTCTAAACAAATACAAGTGACAATATAAAAGTAATCGCATGTGTACATATACACTCAAATAGTCAAAAATAACAAACAAAAGTGAACACTACATGAACACATATACTGCTGCATGCGTATAAGTGAAAAATGGTATTTCCAACTTGTAATTATACAAAACTCCCTTCAAATCCCCACAAAACTCAAACCAATAAAATAGTTATAGAGTCCAAAAAAATGGTGTTATTTCAAAAACACTTCTTCCAATAAAAACACCCGTGTTCAAGTGAAATGATCACACGTATCCATAAGCGGCTGAATTCCGCGCTCACCTCAATACTTCGACCTACTAAGGGTCAAAACGCATTTGGATCACTCACTAGGATCCTCCATGCAAGAGACTCCTTCTGGGATAAGGACCCCTCTCTCCACAGCAATATCCCTTCGCGAACTGGTATTATGGCAAAGAACTCTCTCCAGGTAGGATATGGCCAATAATCTCATCAAAAACACAAAAGAACTCCCATAGTGTAATACTGCTTCAATGATGAGAGAATATTACCCCAAACACTTCATAAAATGCACTCACATGTTCTTATTCTTATGCAGAGCATTCATATTAGTAAACCTCATGTTTCTGGGTGTACTACATGGGTGTAGCAAGATGGCGTCTAAAACCGGAAGTACGTCACTGTGCTGCCGACGTGTTGCGTCACGTTATCACGTGACTTCTTCAGATCTGCTGTACAGATCTATGGGTATATCATTGGATGTGGGCAGCTGCACTTTACTTAGTTTAGTTTATGTTAGGAGGCAGAAGCGCAGGAGGTCTCACCTTTTAGTCATTAGGTCAGACCATGTCAAGGCACTGTAAAAAACAAAACTACAACCCCAATTTGAAAAAAAGTTGAGGCAACATCCTACATAAACAATCCTACATAAACCAAAATGCAATGATTTGCATATGGCATAAAGCCATATTTTACTTACAATAGAAAAAAAAATTATATCAAAATGTTTAAACTGAGAAAAATGTACCATTTTTGGGGGAAAAAAATTAAGGTAAGTTTTAAATTTGCAACAGGGCAAAAAAAACCCAAAAACAAAAAAAAACAAGTAAAGTACAACCCCAATTCCAAAAAAATTGGGAGCGGCCATGGTTACCACGGTGTAACATCTCCCCTAATTTTAGCAACACTCTGTAAACATCCGGGAATGGAGTTCCAGTTGCTGGAATTTAGGGAGAGGAATGTTGTCCCATTCTTGCCTGAGCATATGGTGCTCTAAAACCTAAATATATATCTTCCAGCATTGATAGTGTCTTTCCAGATGTGTAAGCTGCCCATTCTATACTGTGCTGATAACAGGCCGGAAGGTCCCTCTCCTCTTCAGTCCGGAGGATGTGGCGCCCATAGTTATCAAAAAGAATGTCAAATTTTGATTCACCTGACCACATAACAGTTTTCCACTTTGCGACAAACCATTTTAAATGGGCTTTGGCCCAGAGAAGATGGTGGCGTTTCTGGATCATGTTCAGATATGGCTTCTTTGCATGATAGAGCTTTACCTTGCATTTTTGGATGGCACAGTGAACTGTGTTCACAGATAGTGATTTTTGGAAGTATTCTTGAGCCCATACAGTGATATCCATCACAGAGCCATGCCTGTTTTTAATGCAGTGCCGTCCGAGGGCACGAAGATCAAGGGCATCCAACAATGCATTTTGGCTTTGCACATAGAGATTTCTCCATATTCTTGCGCGGTGCGGCTCTGCCAGGATAAATTGTGCTGCAAGTGCAGCAAATGGCATCGTGCAAAGCTTGTCACCCAAAAGAAGTCCCGGCACCTTTTTGGGCAACAAGCTTTGTGCGATGCAATTTATCGTGCAACAATCGAGGCAGTTCCACACTGCGCTTTTAGGTACCATTACTATAAATGGAAACTGAAATTCTCTTTATACGATTTGTCATTTTAGCAGACCGTTCTGAATGTTTCTGTCTGATCCAAAATGCCCATATGTGAATGGAGTCTATGCCTTCGTACACACTATAAGAAAATTAGGCGAATGATCTGTTTTTCCTTGATGTTTGACAAGTCGAACCCGAATATGGTACTAATTCTACGAAAATTCACGGACAAGAGCTTTTTTTTTTGTTTTGTTTGAAGTAGAAATGTTGTAGTGTAGATTATTGTCATTAATTGTTTCTTATGTCCAGCCTTTCGTATCTGATTAACCGAAAATCATTTGTTCTGTTCACATACGAGAAAATTTTGGCGTTTGTCCTTTCAGAAATTTTCATTTTGAATGTCTGAATCGGATGTGTAAATGTTGTTACACACTATACAAAAATTTAACAAATTGGTCCTCATACTGAATTTTTCTTCCAATTTTCTCAAAGTGTGTACCCTACTAAAGATGCTCTTTTTATACCCAATCATGTTACTTACCTCTTGCCAATTAACATGATTAGCTGCAAAATGTCTTTCCAGCTCTTCCTTGTTAGTACCACTAACTTTGCCAGCTTTTTGTTGCCCTGTCCCAATTTTTTTGGGATGTGTTGCTGCTGTCAAGTTCAAAATTACCTGATTTTTTTTCCTGAAATAGAACATTTTCTCAGTTTAAATACTGATATGTTTCCTTGTTCCCCTGCAAGAACACACGGGCCAGACCTTGCAGCTATTGTCATTAGATTGCCAGCTGTTTTTCCAGCATGCCTGTTCGACAGAAGCCAGATGTTCAGCCGGCTTGTGTTGGGACAGGCTGTGGTACACAGGTTAGAGGTCTACTGTTGAACCGGCTGATATCCCACCTGTGTGTACTAGGCCTTAGAATTAATGTCTGCCAAACAGCAGTGTGCTTTTTCTGCGGTAATGTGTGCGAATAGTGTGAACCTAGCCTTTAGGAAGATTAGAGATGTATTTTACTCTATAAAAGTATCACCAGCCAGGTTCTAAGGACTAAATGTTAAAATTAAGCTTTACTACTATGAACCTGGCTGGTGATAGGTTGTAGAACAAAATTATTATACAGTATTTATTATACTATATTATACTATAGTCAGAATCTTCCTATGATGCTGCAATCACCTCTAAATAGCTAAAGCAAATCAAGGTGTGATAATTTTTACAGCATACTACTGGTGTTCGCACTTACAATAAGTTTAATACATTTTTGTTTCCCGTTGTATGGAGGATTAGCAATTTCTGTATTGTTTTGATAAACTAATCCTTTTGTGCAGCTCCAAACATTTCCTTTAAGATTACCAGACTTACCGGTCTAGCATATACTGCATGGTCTCTGCCAGCCCAGCCTGGTCTTCCCCAATTAGCGAGGGCTGAAATAGCACCTCTGGCACACGAATCCTTTCTGTGCCCAGGTACATCTGGTGGTACTCTGCTATATTAAACATGGCCTGGCAAATGATAAAGATGGATTTAGCCAATTGTCAGAAATATGCCAATTTACAGAAATATATTTTTATTAACTTTCACTACCTGAACACTGGATGTTGTTTTCTCGGTTTCCACCTGATCCTCTGAATAAAGAGGGTCCGATTCCAAAATCCCTTCCATATCTTCTTGCTCTCCTCCCAGCAGCTCTGGTGTCTTTAATACATACATTAAAATACACAAATAAGGAATAAGCAAAGTGAAGTGAACACACAACCAATCAGCAATTGTCTCTCATACTGACAGCTTGGTGTGTCTAAAAGGTGAAAATTGATTGGTTTCTATGAAATAATGCAATGACAGGAACCAGAAGAGATTGATTCAATAGCAAAAGGTGGCATGCAAAGTGCTGTTTGGTAATAGGCCAATCTTAATTTATCTTTTAAATTAAATATTATCTGAGGTTTCAATCATAAAAACAATCTCAAAGCAAGCTTAGTCTGCAGTGATTTCTCTTTAGGTAGGCAATCGAACTCTGGAAATCATGTCATATTAAATGTTTTCGATTACTGTGACAAGAATGGGCCACGTCACTATGTAAAAAGATTGGCACCTAGCATTTCTCATCCATACAGGGTGAGGGGTCTCATAGGGAGGAAATCTGGATTTTCAGTTTCCCCAGGGATTAGCAAACCCTGGTTTGGATCCTGGAGCCCAGAGACTTTGTAGAGTCTTGGGTGGGATGAACCCTCCAGCCCTGGGTCCACATTTTTGCTAGCAACCAGCACACTGATTGTGCAGGGTTTAGGAAGCTGACTACAAATCAAGGCTTCACCCTCTCCAGGAGACCATGTGGCTACAAAGGAGCAGCTAGAGTAGGTGCTTGGGTGCACAGTTTTCAGTACTGTCAGAATGAAGAGATGAGGGCCTAATTTTGAGATCAGAGCAAGTGAAAGCCAGGAGGCCAATGAAGTATTTTGTTTGTCAAAAAAAAGAGAAATGCTGAATAACTCCTGTGATGGTAAGCCCTTTGTGTGCCTGGAACTTATTTTTAATATAACCACTTGACGACTGTAATACACATATACACTATATTGCCAAACGTATTAGGACACCCCTCCAAATCATTGGATTCAGGTGTTCCAATCACCTCCATGACAACAGGTGTATAGAATCAAGCACCTAGGCATGCAGACTGCTTTTACAAACATTTGTGAATGGGTCGCTCTCAGGAGCTCAGTAAATTCAAGCGTGGTACCGTGACAGGTTGCCACCTGTGCAATAAGCCCATCCGTGACATTTCCTTCCTACTAAATATTTCACGATCAACTGTTAGTGGTATTAAAACAAAATGGAAGCAACTGGGACCAACAGCTACTCAGCCACGAAATGGTAGGCCATGTAAAATGACAGAGCGGGGTCAGCGCATAGTGCACAAAAGTCGCCAACTGTCTGCAATAGTCAATAGTTAAAGACCTCCAAACTTCGTGTGGCCTTCAGGATTATTACAACAACAGTGCATAGAGATCTTCATGGAATGGGTTTCCATGGCCAAACAGCTGCACCAAAGCCTTACATCACCAGCTGCAATGCAAAGCTTCGAATGCAGTGGTGTAAAGCACGCCGCCACTGGAATCTGGAGCAGTGGTGATGTGTTCTCTGAAGTGGCGAATCACGTTTTTCTGGAAATCTGATGGACGTGTCTGGGTGTGGCGGTTGCCAGGAGAACGGTACTTGTCTGACTGCATTGTGCCAAGTGTAAAGTTTGGTGGAGGGGGGATTATGGTGTGGGGTTGTTTTTCAGGAGTTGGACTTGGCCCCTTAGTTCCAGTGAAGGGAACTCTTAAGACGTCAGCATACCAAGACATTTTGGACAATTTCATGCTCCCAACTTTGTGGGAACAGTTTGGGGATGGCCCCTTCCTGTTCCAACATGACTGCGCACCAGTGCACAAAGCAAGGTCCATAAAGACATGGATGAGTGAGTTTGGGTGGAGGAACTTGACTGGCCTGCACAGAGTCCTGACCTCAACCCAATAGAACACCTTTGGGATGAATTACAGCAGTGACTGCAAGACCTTCTTGTCAGACATCAGTGCCTGACCTCACAAATGAGATTCTGGAAGAATGGTCTAACATTCCCATAGACACACCCCTAAACCTTGTGGACAGCCTTCCCAGAAGAGTTGAAGCTGTTATAGCTGCAAACGGTGGGCCCTATGGACTAAGACTGGGATGGCATTAAAATTCATGTGCGTGTAAAGCAGTGGTCGCTAAATGGTGGACCTAGGTCCAAAACCGGACCGAGGGACAGTCCCATCCGGACCACAGCCATGACACCACTGAGTGTCCTCCCTCGGGACCCCCGCCCAGCCACCAACGTCATCCCCACAGCGGGCGGGGTTCGAGGAGCTGCAGATCGGGACCAAGGGGTGGGAGCTGCCCAAGTCACCATGTAAACAAGTGGGCACCGCCCGGCCCATCAACATGAAGACTCCCGCCCTCTGCCTCGAGCCGCAGAGAGCGGAAGTCCCCACACACCAACAAGCTGGGCAATCACCAGCTTCCACCCCCAGTTACAATATGCCTGACAACACCTTGACATGCCTAACCAGGCCTTTTTGTGTCATTGATGCAGTAAAAGCTTCTTTCTGGCACCTCGACCACACAGCTCATTTTTGTTCAAGTGTCTTCATATTGTGCGCTTTCAAAACAACCACACCATCTTTTTCCAGAGCAACCTGTATTTTTTTTGAGGTTGCCTGTGGGTTTTTCTTTGAATCCCGGACAATTCTTCAGTTCTGGCTGCAATCTTTCTTGGTCTACCTGACCTTGGCTTGGTATCAATAGATCCCCAAACTTTCCACTTCTTAATAAGTGATTTAACAGTACTGATTGGCATATTCAAGGCTTTGGACATCTTTTCATCTCCTTTTCCATCTTTATAAAGTTCCATTACCTTGTTACGCAGGACTTTTAACTGTTCTTTTCTGATCCCTATGGCTCAGTATCTAGCCTAGTCAGTGCTTCCACGTAAGAGGTAACAAACTCATTGGCTATTTATACACAGACACGAATTACAATTTTAAAAGCCACAGATGTGGGACATTAACCTCTAATAGGCATTTTAACCCGTGTGTGTCTCCTTGTGTGTCTGTACCAAGGCCAAACATTCCAGGGGATGTAAACTTTTGATCATGGCCATTTGGGTGATTTCTGTTATCATTATGATTTAAAAAGGAGCCAAACAACTATTTGGTAAGAAATGGCTTCATATGATCATCATCCTTCAATAAAAGAGCATTTTTTGGCATGATCAGTCATTTTCAGTATCAATGCCAAAATTTCACAATTTCTGCCAGGGTATGTAAACTTTTGAGCACAAAACTGTAATATATATATATAAAAATATAAAATATATGTTTGGGGTTTATAAGTAAGTTTATAGCAAAAAATACTGATTTAAACCTGTAAACAAAACGTGACAGAAACTGATAGGTCTTCAAGTGTATAAACAGACCCTTTCCCCCGCTTTCTCTAAAGATGCACATCTGCATGCATTTCTGAAATTGCACTTTTTAGCAAATGTTTTTGTTGTTTCTTTATTTACCTTTTTCATCTTTCACTTCCTGGTTTTCCTAAAGGGAGTGGTGATGTTGCCTTGGGTATAGAGAACCCCTGGGGAGGCAACATCACTACTGCCTTCAGGGAAATCTCATATACTGCACATGCGTAAGATGAAGCGCATATCATGTGCCTCATCTTGCACATGTGCCATTCGAAATGACACTCATTTGCTGGGAATTAAAAACTTCTCCTGAGATCTCTGTGAAGGAATTTTCTCTTTTAACAGATTGCATGTAGTATTGTACACTGCATGTGCAAGATGAAGCACATAACTGCGCATACAAAGTATCACAGAAATTTTCAAAAAACGGCAGCACAGAAATGGGGGCCCAGGCAGAACAAAAATTGGTAAATATGAAGAAAAAGTCACAAGGATATAGTATATGTAAGTATGGTTGTTTATTTTCTCCTTATTCATTACTGATTGTTTTTTAAAATCATACTTATCTAGGTGGATGCAGCATCGCATTGATGTCCCCCGCCTGCTGTAAGGGTGAGAACTGAGTGATCAGATACCACTTATCACTCAGTTCTCCCTGCTGCTCTGAGCAGAGAGTGGTGACTGTCAGTCACTGCTGTCTGCTCTGCCCCCCCCCCCCCCAGCAATCACTGGAGAGCTGGGCTGTGGAGGGAGAGACTGGCTCAGGCTGTCAGAGGCTCACTGAGAGACCAAGCCATGTGCCAGTCCAGGCATCTGGGTGGATCCCGAGTTTAGAGTTGGAATTTTTCCTCAGCCTGGACTGGAAACCTGGGCTTTATCCTGCTGTCAGCTGAAAATGGGTCACAGGAGTTCAGAAAGAACAGCCAAACGGGCTTTGGCTGTACTTCCCTTTTAAAACAACATCTAAAATAAACTATCCCCAAAACATTACAGCTCTCCTTTGAAGGGTATTAGTGAAAGGCTCTCACCTGTGGTTTGCCGTCTATGGTCTCCCCCAGGATCCTCTGTCTGCCTTGCTCAACAGCTGCATTTAATTTGTGAATGTATGATTGCAGCTCCTCTGCAGAGTCCATATTCAGTTCCACCAGAGCTTTGTGGAATTGGTCCACTTGTCCATCTTCCAGAAGCTCCTATTGAAAAAAGCCAAATGACTGTAAGAGCAACCTCAGGATGCCAGAATTTGAAGTGCACACCAACTCAGTTCTCCCATTTAGATCTCTAGAGATTGTAGTTGCACCTGTGCACAGAAACTAAGAGAAACATTTAAATGTAATCACTGCCTGGTGCAATGAAAAGTTAGACAATGTGCCAATTCATTTAGTTAGTGGTTTTTATTGTACTATATAAAGAAAATTAAAAAGGTATCATAAAAACTAAAATGAGATAGCAAATACAAAATTTAAAAAAGAAGATCAGTCCACTCAACAGTTGTATTTTAAGATGGAGACTGGTAAGCTTAGTCTGCACCTATTTTCTTGTTTTGGGTACTTCAACAGTGAGCTTCAAAGAAAGATTTTTAACTCTGTTCCTGTCCACTGGGCATTTTTCATGTTCTTACCCACCTTTGCATATTCCAGACCCTCCTGTTACATTTTTCATTTAAAAAAAAAAAAAAAAAAAAAAAGCATGCAGAGTGGGAAAAAGCTACAGAAAGCATGTAGACGCAGGAAATTAAGATTACACCAGACTCTCCAAAAGACAGTGGAGGATGTAAGGAGTTTTCTCTGTCCAATATTTCTCAAACAATGAATTATCAATAGTGAGAGGAATGACTCTTAATATCTATGGCATGTAGAGTCAGCATGTCAGAAATGAGCCAAAGGTACCAGAATTGTTACCAGCAATAGATACCTGCACATAGAGCAATCTCTCCAAACGTTCCTGATCCTGCTGAAGTTTCTCCTCTCGCCGTCGTGCATTGAGCTCTTGCAGGCGTTTAAGCTGCTGCTGCCTGCGCTCCTGCTTCTCCTCTGATGGGACCGCAGTGCTTAGAAGCTTGGAGGAGAAGGGCAGCTGCATCTTGTGCACATTCTGTTCATAGTAATCTGGACAACGCCATTTCTTCAGCTCTTTGATAGGCAGAGGGAAAAAAAAAAACTATATTTAAAAAACCTGCCACAGGCTCTATAGATTTTATTTACACAGGAATGGAGATGGGTAAACAATGCTTCAGAAAATAACAGCTAGAACATTTTTATTTTTAATTGAACCTCTACTTTATCTATCCAGGGTTTAGTAATGGGTTAGTGGAGCGCTATGATTCCCCCTCCCCCCAAAAAAAAAAGCCCTGCGTAAGGTCCAGGTCAGAGCACAAACAGAGCTGAGGACTTTGCCCACTGTGCAGAGGTCTGGCAAATGGCATTCAGTAGTTATGGGAGGAAAGTCAGAGTTCAAAGCACTATTTAAAGTGTTTTGAAACATAAAACAAACAAAAAAAACCCCATAGAAACACAGAAATGTTTTAGGTACACAAAGTGAGAGAATTAGAACCCCAGTCAGATTTTAATGCCATCATGGGCTACATTAAGCCTAGGTTCAGATTTGATGATGAGCAATTTAAACATGTGATTTTCAGTGTGCATTTGTGGTACGATTTGTGCCTTACAGCTGCAATTCGTATGCGATTTTATTGCGATTCTGTGGGGAGGAGGGGAAAAGTAAAATCTAGAAGAAAAAAAAAAAAACAAACTGCTGGATTCACATTATATTTGAACAGAGATGTGATTTGAATGTGGTTAAATTGAAATCTATGGAGCTTAAAAATCACACCACATGCACAGGACCCTTTTTTTAACCGCATCAGAATTGCAAGGCCTGCATAGAAAACAATGTTGTTTCATTTGCAATGCGCATCTATGCAATCTGGAGTGCATCTGAACCGCATCAGATTACCACCCTCTATATCATATGAACTTTCTGATGACGAATATAAAATTCCACTAAAGCGTTCCAGGTGTGCCTTGAGTATTTAGGCTCCAGTTAGATATTCCTGAAATTTTATCAGAGTTAGCTGACCTGCTGCATATGTACAAGAAGAAAAGCACATCTACATCAGCACTTCTGAAGAAGCTTATAGGAATTTCCAGGTCAGAACATTTCTCAGTCTATTGCAGAGCAAAATCTATTACAGAATCACAATTTCACTTCCTAATTGCTGTTCATCAAAGTGTGGCCAACAGCAAAGGCTTACCTTCTATATAGTCATCTGGAACGTAGCAGTGCTCATGAAGGATTTCCTCCATTCGACTGAGAGTGATAGCAGAGAGATGTCCAGGATACTTCAATTGCATCAGGCGGTGGAGATAGGTCACAGCCTGGAATCCTCCAATATTTATCCGTTTGCAGTTCTTGCCATCCAGTCTAAAGACAAAGCATTCAAGAAAGGTTTGTCAAGGCTAAGCTGTACCCTAAGAAATGTACCTTTTGCCTTAAATTTCTCCTGAAGAACAGCACTGCACATCCTGCCTCGTAGCTGTATATCTGCAGTATGAGATCATCTTAACCATTACCACCTCTGAATTCTAGTCCCAGAATCTGAGTGATTTCAGTGATGCCACTATTGTGCGGCTCAGGGTTTTCCTTGCTGGAGAGCAATCTGTACCTGGAAAAATACTTTACAAGCATCTCCCTGCTTCTGTGTCATTCATTCTGTGGACCTTCTCCACCCCTCCAACTGACTTCTGATGATGCCATCATAACTGCGTCTCCAGCAACTACAGAAACAGGTATGGCATCAGCAATCATCTATCAAGATGGCCACCCCCACACAGAGACCCAGCATAGAACAAGACCTGGTAAGCCAGTAATGCACAAAAAGTAAGCTGAAAGGTTACTATAGGAAATATTAATGAATAATCTCTTCAACTCTGGTTGACTTACCAGACACAGCCTCTACAATACAGGTCCTCTTCTATGAATAAGATTACTGTACTGTTTTTATGGCCTTTTCATTTCATAGCGTACATTGCATCAACGGTAAACTCACCTGCCATTCAACAAAGGAAGTATATGGGTACAATGGTAGCCAGAAGACACAATGATTCCAGAGGTGGGAAACGTATTTTTGTTGCGGTAGAAGCTGTACAAGCCATCAATGCCAAAAGACACTTTGGGAACATGGTAGCATTCAAAGAGAAGCTCAGACACCATCTGCCGGACATGAAGTGGGGTGCATGGCGTCTCCGTAAACACAATGGGATGGTCAACACAGCTCTATACAACAAGACAAGCACAGGAGTAAGTCAGCTGAACCCAACAGTTAACAGAATTTATTTATGTGCTGTAAATCATGACAAAGACAACTTTGGATATGTAAGGCAGTCATGAAACTATTTGATTTCCAAGTTTTGCTTTTTTTTTTTTTAATAAAAGGTGAACTCTAGCTGAATGGCTAAAAACACATACAGGAACTGTTTGGCCATCCATCAGATTTATTGCTCATCTGTCTGTGGCTTTCAATCCTTTTAGTCACTGACCTGGAACAAGCATGTACATCAGGAGGGTCAGAGTGAAATCAGAGCTCCTTATTTGCATACGTATTCTGTGTCACTGACTCGAAAGTACTAAACAGCAAGTGAAGTTATGCCACTCCATCAGGTACATTAATGCTGATAAAAAGATAGACACAGGTATTTTAGAAATCATACTTGGCAATCCATATCCCCATAAATGGCTCTCATTGGAGTTTTCATTGGACAACTCAGATCATAGTCCCAATGGACAGAGCCAATCAGAGTGGCTCTGTACATTTTAATTGCTCTGACTCAGTCACAGTCTTCACATGTGTAAACACTAGTAGTATTTACAAACTTTGAGCAAGAAAGATGATTGACAGATGGAAGGTGAAGATTTGGGAGAGGGGTGGGGAGGGTCTTAAAAGACCTTGACCACTAATGGCAATGATACTGCTTTTCTGAAAAGGTGTGTGCCACTGACTACCTGACCATTGCTTAACTCCAGGTTCCATTCTCTAGCCGGCCCAAACAAATTATTCTGTTACTTAAATACTGCCAAAAAGTTCTATCTGTCTCAGGAAAATTATCAGTCAAAACTATCACAGCACAACAACTGGCCTGGTAATGAAGAAGTATATACCTGATAGCACTTAAGTGGTTACAGGCCCATTTACACCTATTGGTTACATTGCATTTCAGTAATGGAACGTACCATGTAAACATTAGAGCAGTGGTCTCCAAACTGCGGCCCTTTGCTTGCCTTTATCCAGCCTCTTGGGGACCTATTCCTAGCAGTGATGTAAGACGCTATTCTGCCAACTGACATCAACAATGGGGCACCACTTCTCCCACTGACACCAATAATGGGGCACTATCCCTCCCAATGATACCAACAATGGAGCACCATTTCTCCCCCTAATACCAAATGTTGCGACGTTTGCTCCCACTGATGCCAGGAAAGTTTCCACTCCTGATGGCCACAGTCTGGCCCTAAAAGCCTGAAGGACAATAAACTATCCCCTTTTTTTGGAAAGCTTGGAACACCTACGTTAGAGCACTGTGGCACCATTCATTTTCAAGGGCACCCCAATAATGCACTAAGGTAATGCACAAACACTGCAGCACACCATAACGCATGGTAACACACAACTGTGCATTTTGGTGCATCATGATGGAAAAAATGCTGCATGTCCCTTTTTTGGGTGTTCCAATGCATTGGCGGCACATTCATTCACATTTCTTGTCTTATTGCAACTCACTAGAACAGAGGTCTCCAAACCTTCTAAAGAAAGGGACAGTTTATTGTTCTTCAGTGTTCTCCAGTGTTGACGTCGGTGGCAGGTACTATGCCCCAGTGTTGACGTCGGTGGCAGGTACTATGCCCCAGTGTTGACGTCGGTGGCAGGTACTATGCCCCAGTGTTGACGTCGGTGGCAGGTACTATGCCCCAGTGTTGACGTCGGTGGCAGGTACTATGCCCCAGTGTTGACGTCGGTGGCAGGTACTATGCCCCAGTGTTGACGTCGGTGGCAGGTACTATGCCCCAGTGTTGACGTCGGTGGCAGGTACTATGCCCCAGTGTTGACGTCGGTGGCAGGTACTATGCCCCAGTGTTGACGTCGGTGGCAGGTACTATGCCCCAGTGTTGACGTCGGTGGCAGGTACTATGCCCCAGTGTTGACGTCGGTGGCAGGTACTATGCCCCAGTGTTGACGTCGGTGGCAGGAACTATGCCCCCGTCGTGGGTGTCGGTGGCAGGAACTATGCCCCCGACGTGGGTGTCGGTGGCAGGAACTATGCCCCCGTCGTGGGTGTCGGTGGCAGGAACTATGCCCCCGTCGTGGGTGTCGGTGGCAGGAACTATGCCCCCGTCGTGGGTGTCGGTGGCAGGAACTATGCCCCCGTCGTGGGTGTCGGTGGCAGGAACTATGCCCCCGTCGTGGGTGTCGGTGGCAAAAATAATGCATCAAAGGCCAGATGAAGACAAGCAAAGGGCTGCTTCCGGCCCCAGGGCCACAGTTTGGAGATCAGTGCTGTAGAACATAAAAAGGTATAATTGGACCCTTAAGGATTTTTATCAAAGCCGATATAATATAGCTCTTTGATTGCGCTTCAATCAGCCACTATGCTCGAAATTGTACTGTGCATACCAGTGATAAAACCCCACTCCCAAGCCCACAGATTGGCTCACATTTACAAATGGGTCGCTCTAGTCAATTTTTCCAGCATTTCAAGAGAATGAAACAGAAGAAGTGAGACTCCTTGGATTATATAAAAGTTATAAATTGAATTTATGAAGTTTCACCACTGAGTTTCCAGTGATACATGAAACCAGAATAGCTGAAATACCAGCTCGGGTGAAATTAACCTTTGAAGCTGCCAGAGGATTTGTAGCCTCAACTGCAGACAACTGGAGTAAATACACCCGGCTTTGTAGATGCTTTTATTCAGATTAATTTATGAATGGATGAACTACCTGATCCATTTCTTGAGCCGCACCCAACTGTTCGTCCAGATCTGAGCTCAAAAGTGATTTGCACAAATTAATATTCAGTAGAGAGCTCATTGCAGAAATCCACCTAGATTATAGCACAGCTTGCCTGGCGGTAACGACCTGATTTATGGAGAACTGGTGGAGGTGGATGGTGAGTCACTGCAGATAACGTGGAAGGAGGTGCAACTAGAGTACTACAGCTGTCAATGTTCAATAAAAACAGTGTTGGACAGCGAAACTACAAGAGGCATGACAGCAACATCATCTATAAAAACGAATGACTTGTTAAATCATTACATAACAACATTGGATTTAAAGCTGGAGCTTAATCTGCCTATATTAAGCCTTTCTTGGTTTCTCCATCCCCCATCATTAACATGCTAATGAAACGTTTCTATATAAAAACATTTCTGGATTTATTACACAGCTTAATTTAGACCCAGTGGCACCACTGGGTCTCTCTGCTTCATTATGCAATGTGTGCAAATCATGGTTGGTGGGAGAGGTGGACAGGGTGCTGTATATACACTGCTCAAAAAAATTAAAGGAACACTTTGAAAACACATCAGATCTCAATGGGGAAAAATATCATGCTGGATATCTGTACTGATATGGACTGGGTAATGTGTTAAGAATGTAAGGATGCCCCATTGTTTGATTAAAATGAAAATTATCAACCTACAGAGGACTGAATTCAAAGGCACCCCGTTATTCAAAGTGAAAAAATTATGTAGCAGGCAAGTCCATTTTGCTGAAATTTCATTGCAGCAACTCAAATGGTCCTCATTAGTTTGTATGGCCCCCACATGCTTGCATGCATGCCTGACAATGTCGGGTCATACTCCTAATGAGACGAAGGATGGTGTCCTGGGGTAGTTCCTCCCAGATCTGGACCAGGGCATCACTGAGCTCCTGGATGGTCTCAGGTGCAACCTGGCATCGTCGGATGGACCAAAACATGATATCCCAGAGGTGTTCTATTGGATTTAGTTCAGCGAGCATGGGGGCCATTCAATGGTATGAACGCCTTCATCCTCCAGGAACTGCCTGCATACTCTCGCTACATGAGGCCGGGCATTGTCATGCACCAGGAGGAACCCAGGACACACTGCACCAGCGTAGGGTCTGACAATGGGTCCAAAGATTTCATCTGGACACCTAATGGCAGTCAGGATGCTATTGTCTAGCCTGTATTATTATTATAATAAAGGATTTATATAGTGCCAACAGTTTGCTCAGCGCTTTACAATGTAAAGGGAGACAATACAGCAACAATACAGTTCAATACAAGAGGGTTAGGAGGGCCCTGTGGGGGATGGACTGGTAGGAGGAATCGAAGATTCCATTATTAGCTGAAGGCGGGATAGGCTTCCCTGAAGAGATAGGTTTTCAGAGATGGCCTAAAAGTGGGCAAAGTAGGCAATAGTTGAATTGATTGGGGTAGAGAGTTCAAGAGGATGGGGGAGGCTCTGGAGAAGTCCTGGAGACAAGCATGGGAGGAGAAGACAAGGGAGCTAGAGAGCAGGAGGTTGTGCGGGAAGCGGAGAGGATGGTTTGGGTGATATTTAGAGACAAGATTGGTGATGTAATTTGGGGCAGAGTTATAAATGGCTTTATATGTTATTGTTAATGTTTTGAATTTTGTCCTTTGGGCAATGGGAAGCCAGTGGAGGGACTGGCAGAGAGGAGTGGCAGATACAGAACGGTTAGTAAGGTGGATGAGTCCAGCAGCAGCATTCATGATAGACTGAAGAGGGGATAGCCTGCAATGAGGTAGGCTAATGAGGAGGGAGTTACAATAGTCAAGGCGAGAGATAAAAAGGGAGGGTATAAGTTGCTTAGTGATTTCAGAAGTTAAGAATGGGCGTATCTTGGAGATGTTGCGGAGATGAAGTCTACATGATTTGAACAGTGATTGGATTTGGGGGTGAAAGGACAGATGGGAGTCTAGGATTACACCTAGTACCCTGGCATGAGGGGAGGGACTGATGGTTGTATTATTGATCTTGATGGAGAGTCAGGGGAGGGGGCACAAGCTGGAGGGAATAGTATGAGCTCAGTTTTGGAAAGATTTAGTTTGAGGAAGTGGAGTGACATCCATGCCGATATGTCTCTTAGTAGGTTAGTAATGCGAGAGGAGACTGAAGGGGTGAGGTGAGGAGAAGAAAGATAGATTTGTGTGTCATCAGCATAGAGATGGAACTTAAAGCCATGGGAATTTATCAAGTGACCAAGGGAGGAGGTGTAGATGAAGAAGAGAAGGGGTCCAAGGACAGAACCTTGAGGGACCCCTACAGAAAGAGAGGAAGTGGAGAGGAGACAGAGTTATAGGGAGCGCTGCGATGGGTAGGAGGAGAACCAGGAGAAAGCAGAGTCACGGAGGCCAAGAGAGTGGACTTTTTGAGGAGGAGGGGTGGTCAACAGTATCAAAAGCCGCAGAGAGGTCAAGCAGTAAGAGTATGGAGTAGCAGGGATGTTGAATTCCTATCGCCCGGGACATGTAGTTCCGGGTGCCGGGCAGGTAGTTTTTTTCCTCCTTTAGCCCTGCTCTGGGCAAGCAGCAGGCTCACCTGTCAGGTGAAGCAATCGGCGGCAGCGCTGCCGGCGATTGCTTCCACACAGTGACAGCCTCTCCGTGCCCCCCCCATGAGGTTTCCCGGGTTCCACTTGCCCATCTGCGGGCCCAGCTTGCCGTTGGCTAGAGGGGAGGGAGAAGAGCGGACAAATTTGCTCCCTTTCTTGTGCTGACCTGGAAGTGACGTTACAATGTCACTTCCAGGTCCCCGAAGAGAGATTGCAATACAATCCCCAGGAATTAATGTAATATGGTGCAGATGTGCACCACATTACATTCAGTGGAGCAGAGGGGAGACATGCAGGGTCTTTTAGACCTTGGATGTCTCAAAGAGAACCTGTCACCAAAAATCATCACATAGGGGACTTTGTCCCCTATGTGATGACAATAAAAAGTGAAAAAAAAATGTTTTGTTTGTTTTTTTATTATAAAAAATGAAAGTTACACCTATGCACATACCATCCCCCCCCCAAAAAAAAAAAATTGAGGCCCCCACCACCACATACGTTACATTTCATTCAAATACATGCATTGCAAAATGTTGCAGTATAGTGTAGTGCACCACAAGGTGCTGTGTAAAAGAAAATGTTTTTTTTCAGCATGTTGGTGTGAACATAACCAATAGGACAGAACAGAAAGTGCCTTGACTATGCACTGAGCAATGCTGCCCAACAGCGGCTGGTGTGAACAGGAAGTGGTGTGAAGCCTACTATGGGTTGTCACTGGGACCTAAAAAAGGTGAAATTTTCACACACTTCCTGTTGTGTCTCTGGGCCAGGAAGTAAAGGGAAAACTTCCTGATGGGGACAGAGAGGTTGTAACCCTTCCTTGCTCTTTATAGGCTTAGGGGCAGTAAAGTTAAAAAACTAAACCATGCTGGCTGCTTTTCTAAAAGTTTTTTACACCTAAGTGCAGAGTTTTTTCACATTTAATTAAAAAACTAAAAGCAAAACTTTTTTTTTCTGCTAGAGTAGACACTGTCTGTGCCCCTGTTAATGAGATTCATCCTTTTTGTCCTGTTTACAGTAATCATTGAAAAAGAAGCACACAGGTGGTGCAAACACCTAGCGCATTGTCCAAGGTGTATTTGAAAAGAAAAAAAAGACAAAAAAAAAAAAAACTTACAAAATGAAGTACTTGAAAAAGCCTAAAACGCCACAAGGATGGCCCACAATGATGGTAGAGTATCCGACTGGTGGTACGGGTGGCCACTGACGCATTTCGGGGACGTAGCTCCTTCCTCAGGCTCTCTCGTGTACTTCATTTTGTATGTTTTTTTTGTCTTTTTTCTTTTCAAATAAACCTTGAATAATGAGTTTGCACCACCTGTGTGCTTCTTTTTCAGTTTTGAGGATTTCCCAGTCTGAGGAGGGCTGCATCACCAAGAATTTATCCAAAAGGTTATCAACACAATGGACTTCCTGGCCTCTTCCTGACATGAACCCCTTTTGAGGTGCTGGAGAGATAGTGCTTTTCATGCACTTTGGTAATAAGTGAAAGTAGTTGTGCCGAAATGGATACTGAAAATTCAGAATGCATGTGACCGAAAACCAAACTGAAACCGAAATGTCTGCGTATGTGGGGGGGGGGGTTTAACTTATGATTGTATTGCTATCACATATATATGTGATAGCATGAGTGACAAGTCCTCTTTGAAGGGGGGGGGGGGGGAGGAGCAGTGGAGGGGGCAGGAGAGGAGCTGTCACTATATATCGGTGCCAATTTTGAAATGCAATTGCCGCCATTTTTTTTTTTCTTCACTATAGCTCACAGAATTAGCTGTCACTTTCCCAGGACTTAAAGGAAACTTTGTTTCTTTTATCCCAGGTAAGAAACTAAAAGGAAACATTACATAGTTGCATAGTCTGGCTGAAAAAAACCCCCAAAAGGTCATTCAGTTTAACCATAAAAGAAATAAATAAAAAAAAGTTATAATCCTACACCCACAGTTGATCCAGAGGAAGGCAAAAAACGCAGCAAAGTATGATCCAATTTGCTCCTGCAGGGAAAAAATTCCTTCCTGATACCCCGAAAGGCAATCGGATATTCCCTGGATCAACTTTACCTATAATTAGTAACCAGTTATAGTCTGTGTATCCAAGAAAGAATCCATGCCTTTTTTAAAGCAATCCACTGAGCTGTCCAGAACCAACTCTTGAGGGAGTCTATTCCACATTTTCACAGCTCTTACTGTGAAGAAACCTTTTCGTGTTTGGAGATTACATTTCTTTTCCTCCAGACATAAAGAGTGCCCCCTTGTCCTCTGTGTTTACTATATGAACCCCTGATGTATTTATACATGGTGATCATATCCCCCCTTATGTATTATACATGGTGATCATATCCCCCCTTATGTATTATACATGGTGATCATATCCCCCCTTATGTATTATACATGGAGATCATATCCCCCCTTATGTATTATACATGGAGATCATATCCCCCTTAATCTCCTCCTCTCAAGAGAGAATAAATTCAGTTCCTCTAATCTTTCCTCATAGCTGATCTCCTCCATGCCTCATATCAGTTTGGTTGCCCTTCTCTGTACTTTCTCCAGTTCCCCAATGTCCTTTTTGTGAATTGGTGCCCAAAACTGAACTGCATATTCCAGATGAGGTCTTACTAATGATTTGTACCGGGGGAAATTATATCTCTCTGGAGTCTATACCTCTTTAATACAAGAGAGGATTTTGCTCGCTTTAGAAACCGCAGCTTGGCATTGCATGCCATTATTACCCACTTGCCGCCCGGCCTATAGCCGTTTGGCGGCCACAAAAATGCATTACCTTTCCGGGGTGTACGCATTTTGATGTCCTCCCGCACATGCGCGGTTGCAGAGCTGCACGATCTGTCACCGGCCATGTACCTCGGACACGGCCGATGACAGATCTGAGTACCAGCCCCTGTTGCCGGTACCATCTGAACTGCTGTGGCCTGGGCAGGAAGGTGTAAAATTGCCCGGTATTGAATTGGTTAAGCTTGTGATCTACCAGAACTCCCAGATCCTTCTCCATTATCGATTCCCCCAGTTGTACCCCCCCCAGTATGTATGATGTATCCATATTCTTAGCCCCCAAGTGCATAACCTTACATTTATCAACACTGAACCTCATTTGCCACATAGTTGCCCAATTAATCAGTGCATTGAGGTCGGCTTGTAAATTGAAGACATCCTGTAAGGACGTTATTCCACTGCACAGTTTGGTATCATCTGCAAAGACTGAAATGGGATTATTAATCTCAGACCCTATATCGTTTATAAATATATTAAAAAGTAAGGGTCCCAACACTAAACCTTGGGGTACACCACTGACAACCCCAGACCATTCAGAGTATGAATCATTAACCACTACTCTCTGAATACAATCATTTAGCCAGTTTTCTATCCATTTACATACAGATTTTTCCAAGCCCGTAGACTTTACCTTACACATTAGCTGTGTGTGGGGAACTGTGTCAAACGCTTTTGCAAAATCCAAGTCTAAGGTAACAAAATATAACAAATATAGCAATGGTTGTTTCTTTTAACTCAGGGAAATAAACTAAAAGGAAACTTTGTTTCTTTTAGCTGGGGGAAAGGGACAGCTGATTCTCTGAGCTATAGTAAAGGAAAAAAAAAAAGCCAGTAATTACATTTAAAAACCGGCACTGACATATAGCGACAGCCAGTCACTGTATGCACTGCTCCTCTCCTGCCTTTCTTTGCTGCTCCCCTCCCCAGTACACACAGACCCCTGTATCGGCTAAATTTTTCCTATCGGCATTCACAATTTTTGGCCGATATGTTTTGGTGGTCAAAATTTCGGTACATCCCTAATTGAAACTTAAATTACTTACTAAATTTTGGATTATCACCAAAACAGGAAGAGGGGGGAAATCTTCCAATGGGGACATTAGTTCTGGAGACGCCTCAGGATTCCATTACTTTGAAGGGATTTCCTCTCACTTCCTGTTTTGACTATGGGACAAGCAGTGATAGAAAATTCCCCCATGGGCCACAGATGGCAACAATAACCCTGACAGGGATTTATCCAACATTTAAACAAAAAAAAGTGGTTTTCCTTTAGGGAAGCATGGACAGGGGGACACAGAGCAGACAAACAGGTCCTCATACACTACCTCTGACGTCACCCCCAGCCTCTGGAACACGTGGTCACACAGCAGCTCCTGTAGCTCGAGATTCACCGGCAGGTTCCTGTCAAAAGGCGTCCGGAGAAGCCAGCGTAGCGGCTCCAGGCTCGGAATGTCATTGCCCACCCGGCTCAGACTGCGGTGCCCTCCCCGGCTCCTGGCCACCACCGAGCGCAGTTGCATCTGCGGACCCACCCCGGCCCAGCCCGCCCGGAGCTGGAAGGAGCCATTATCCAGCACCAACACGGCCGGTCCATCCAGCGCAGGCTCACAGACGGGATCCGGCACGGCCCGAACGTCTCGGAACCTGAAAACATTGCCGGCCGGTCTGGGCGCGGCCATGTTGGACTGGAGGTACGTCCAGAAAGCCGTCCGCTGCAAGCGCTGCGCGAAGGTTCCGAGGAAGAAACGTTCCTAGCAACGGTGGCTTTGTTGATCCTGCACAGCGTGAAGGCGGACACAGGTAGGGGAGAAAATACCACAAAATGAAGCGCAGTGCTGACCAATTTCCTTTCTTCCTTCTTCGGGTATTTCTTCTATTTTAGTAGTACATTTATTTCCAGCTCAGGGACTATTCTGCTCTGTCCTTGGTGAGCAAATGTTTACTTTGTTCGCAGGTATCCACAGCAACCCTTTTTTTTTCTAAGGCTCCATGTACACTACAGCTGATAAACGCACGTTTAGGCGCTTTTCTGCGTTTTTCAGCAGCACCTGAACTCTCCCTCATGTTTTCCTATGTGTCCATGTACACATCATCATTTACAGGTAGTTATTATTATACAGGATTTATATAGCGCCAATAGTTTGCTCAGCGCTGTACATTATAATGGGAGACAATACACGAGACAGTACAGTAACAATACGATTCAATACACGAGGGGTGCAAGGGCCCTGATCCTTGGAGCTTACAATCTAGGAGGGAGGGGATAGTGGTACAGGAGGAAACAACTGTGGGGGATGGAGTGGTAGGAAGAGTGGAGGAGTTCAGTAATTAGCTGAGGGCGGGGTAGGCTTCCCTGAAGAGATAGGTTTTCAGGGTGCGCCTAAAGGCGAGGAGAGTAGGTGATAGTCTGATGGATTGGGGTAGGGAGTTCCAGAGGATGGGAGAAGTCCTGGAGGCGGGCATGGGAGGAGGAGACCAGGGAACTAGAGAGTAGGAGATCTTGTGAGGAGCGGAGAGTACGTTTTGGGTGGTATTTGGATACCAGATCGGTGATGTAGTTTGGGGCAGAGTTATGAACAGCTTTGTACGTCAATTAGCATTTTGAATTTTATCTGTTGGGCAATCGAAAGCCAGTGGAGGGATTGGCAGAGAGGGGTGGCGGATACGGAGCGGTTTGTGAGGTGGATAAGTCTGGCCGCAGCTCCTTAGTGGTGTCCGGGGTTAGGAACAGACATATTTTGGAGATGTTGCGGAGGTGAAGTCTACATGAGTTTGTCAGCGATTGGACTTGGGGCTGGAAGGACAGATTGGAGTCTAGGATGACACCTAGTACTCTGGCTTGAGGGGAGGGACTGATGGTGGAGTTGTTGGTTTTGATGGAGAAGTCGGGGGGGGGGGGGCACGGGCTGGGGGGAAAACTAGGAGCTCAGTTTTGGAGAGATTTAGTTTGAGTAAGTGGAGTGACATCCAATCCGATATGTCGCTCTGTAGGCTTGTGATACGGGTGGAGACCGAAGGGGTGAGGTGAGGGGTAGAGAGATAGATTTGCGTGTCGTCGGCGTAGAGAGGGTAGTTGAAGCCATGAGAGTGTATCAATTGGCCAAGGGAGGAGGTGTAGATGGAGAAGAGAAGGGGCCCGAGGACAGAGTCTTGAGGGACCCCGACAGAGAGGGGGAGTGAAGAGGAGGTGGTATCGTTATAGGTAATGCTGAAGGAGCGCTGTGATAGGAGGAGAGCCAGGAGAGGGTGGAGTCTGAGGCCAAGAGAGTGTAGGTTTTTGAGGAGGAGGGGGTGGTCAGTAGGAGCACTGAATAGTGGCCATTAGCTTTGGCGGTTAGCAGGTCATTGGTGAGTTTGAGTAGGGCAGTTTCGGTGGAGTGTAGGGGGCGAAAGCCAGACTGTAGGGGATCAAGGTGGTTGTTGTCAGTGAGGTGGGAACTCAGGCAATTATAGACCAAGCGCTCAAGGAGTTTGGATGTAAAAGGAAGCAGGGAGATGGGTCTAAGGTTGTTCAGGTCAGTGAGATTTAGGGATGGTTTTTTAAGTATGGGAGTGATGTGTGCGTGCTTCAGGGGGGAGGGGAATGTGCCAGAAGAGAGGGAAAGATTATAGATGTGAGTGAGGGAGCGTAGGATGGCGGTAGAGGGTAATCGTAGGAGTTGTGAGGGGACAGGGTCAAGGGGGCAGGAGGTGAGGCGGGCTTCCGAGAAGACCTTATTGACCTCTTCAGTGGTGGCGAGGTCGAAGGAGTGGAGTGTTGAGGGGGTTTTAGTGTGAGGACTGCTAGATGGAGCGGGAGACTGGGCAGTGGCGAGGTTGGAGGGGTGGAGTGTTGAGGGGGTTTAGTGTGAGGGATGCTAGGTGGGGAGGAAGTCTGAGTAGTGGCGATGTCCCTACGAATTGCGTCAATCTTGTTTTTTAAGTGGTTAGCAATCTCATGGGCGGTGAGTGAAGTACTGGGTGGGGGCAGAGAAAGGAGAAAGTTAAAAGTAGAGAAGAGCCGGCGAGGACTGGAAGAAAAGGTATTAATGAGGGTAATAAAGTAGGCTTGCTTGGCAGCGTGAAGGGAGGAAGTGTAGGTTAGGAAGGCAGATTTATACCGGGTGAACACTAGTTGGGATCTGGATTTGCGCCATAGTCGCCCCAGCGCACGACTGCGTCGTTTGAGATTTCTGGTATGGCCGGGTTCTAATACTTCGTGTTGTTTGGGGTGCTAGCGAGTCTAGGGCTAGCGAGTCAGTTGAGTTTACAGTCGTTTTTTTGAACGCACCAAACTTTCAAAAGTAGATTTTATCAGTGTTGTAAACACGGCTAACCGCGTTTAGAAAATGTTTTTAACTCTTCCATTTCCAGATGCTGTCCAGAGCCTTTCTACATCATGAAAAATGCATGCAAAGCATTTTCCCGGTACTCAAATAGACCTGGTACACCAAACTTTGAGGTTTCACATGAAAGAAAATATGTTAGACACTGCTGCAATAATTTCTGCACAGAAATGAGCTGGAACACATCCAAACACCACAAAAAAAAAAAAAAAAGACAGCTAATCTCAACACATACTGCTTTCTCTGTTTCTGTTCTCTCCATTTCTCTCAAAATGTCTGAAATAGTTAATTTTTTTTACTGTTTTTTTGGTGCATTCGGAACATGTGGGAAGGTCTCCTGAGGTTATCTTTAAAAAACATTTCTAAACGGAAACGCTCATAAACGCGGTATGCAAATGCGGCTAAACAGACGTTTTTTAACCTACATTTTCCAGCAGTCAGTTTCTATCGTTCAGAAGTGTCCTGTGTACATGGAGCCTTAGAACCCAGGAAATCATTTTCGGGCTCCTCTCGGGGAACCGTGAGATGATTTATACACAAAATAGAATTAGTTTAAAAAAAAAAAAAAAAAAGCCCAACTTTTTCCAATGCCTGGGTCAACACAGATGGTGTGTACAGCTGCCCCTCGAAGTGAATGGCTGGAGACAGCAAAAAGGGGCGTTTTTTGGAGCATTTTGGTGGGGGGGCGCATAAAACAAAAAAAAAAAAATGTTGATAATTAACCACCTGGGAAAAAAAAAAACGCAGCAGCTACAAAAGCTGTAGCTGCTGGCTTTTAAAATAAAGCCACTTACCTGTCCCTCGGTCCAGCGGTGTCCTCACCGCGGCTGGTTTGCCTGGCCCTCTTTTCTCTCTGGCGCCGGCATCTGTAGTGTGGCCACCCGGCTGTGACAGTTTGCGGCTTCACAGCAGGGTGCCCACTGCGCATGCACTTTGTGAATGGCCCCATAGTCTTTTGGGACCTGTCACGTGTCCCAGAAGACTACGGGAGGGAGGGTGGGAGGACAACTTCTGCTTCCGATCGCCTTAGACAATGGTAGCGAGTACCTGCCAAATTCGGGTACCCGCTCCCCCCCACTCCCCAAAAGGTGCCAATCCTTAATGGGGAGCAGGGGACAAAGGCTTAAAGCAGAACTTCCCCTTTTGGGTGGAGCTCCGCTTTAAGGAGCCGGTGCCCTCCAGCGTCCTTAACAACCAGTGAATAGCTGGTTGGTAAGGACACCAATGGGTGATGCCTCTGGTATTCACTGGTTGTTAAAGGATAAGTTCACCTTTGGGAACATATTACATTTTCTACCCTATAAATGGGTGGAACATGTAACATGTTCCCATAGTTGCAGCCGCACCTGCTGCCCCCTCCCTCTGACAGATAATATGGGGAGAAGTTTCGCCATACTTTCCGTCCGATTTGAAAACAGCATGGCCGTGCGGAGCTCCGCCCATGTGGCTGCGTCACTCATTCACAGAATTCTGTGAATGAGTGCCTACAAGTCCCGGCAGCTTTAGCAGCTGTGGGCTTCTAGTTTTCAATGAACTACCATGGTGCTGTGGAGCTCTGTGGTAGTTCATTCCGGTCGGAATATCTGCTTGCTCGTACATCTCAGAAGATATTCCGACAGGTGTGCAGGAGGCCTGCATGGCATCTGCGATCTACTGATCGCTGGTGCAATGCTTTCCAGGCTTCTGCAGACAAAATAATAAATGCATATTTTTTAACTGCAAAAAAATATACATTTATTACTTTTGAAAAAAAGGCGAACTTATCCTTTAAACCAAAAAGTCCATATAAAGATAAAGCCCATCTGGAGGTAGGGAGAGGTCACCGGAGCATAGGGGGTATCTGCAACTTTAGGGCAAGCCTGTGCTTGGAGTAGAAGTGTAGAGTATAAAGTGTAGACTGTGTACAAATTTTATTCCAGTAGAGGTGCAAATTAGCAACTCACATGTTTGAAAAGAAAGACATGCACATAGTAAATGGTCTCTGGTGATGTAAAGGGAGTCCCGAACGCTGGCCATGTCCTCTGCTGTGCAATAAGCTGCTCGTCTCACTCCAAAAGCCGGTTTGGTGTGGAGGAGGATAAGGAAGGAGTGGAAAAGTTTGACAGCTTAACAAAGGAGCGTGCCTGACAGGCCATCGCAGCGCACATGCTCAGAAACACATGTCGCGTAATGTCTGGTGACGTCATTACGCCCCACGTGCGTTCCAGCACAGATATTGTGCATGAGGGGCCGTGTACCCGTACTCGCATGACTGTCAGATTGGGAGCAGTGGTCGTATCCATGTAGCCGTTTGCATTCCAATTGACATGAATGGGACTGCCTGCACAGATGTTCTGTGCATTCCCATGCAGGCATATGCTATAGTACATCTGTGCAAATGAGGTCTAAGAACATCCATGTGCCTGAGGCCTAAGTAATTACACCTTCAGCTCATGGTAAATTCAGGCTTTTGCAAAATCGCTTTCAATGGGCCTGTATGCACCCACATGTAAATAGCAGTAAACTAGCACTGCATTTAGATCAGTAAAAAAAAAAAAAAATATCTGCATTACTGGTCAGTATTTTACACACAACTATGCACAAACACTGTGTGCACAATTATTAGGCAAGTTGTATTTTTGAGGATTAATTTCATTACTGAACGACTCCAGTGCCCTCGGTCAATCCAAAATGTTAAATAAACCATATTTAAGAAAATAAAATTAAGGTTTTGGCTTTCTTAGAATATCTATGTGTGCACAATTATTGGATTGCACAGATTTATTATGTAACGAAAAATGAAAAACACAAATGTTCCCATCTCACTTGTTTACTTCTGTTAAAGTAAGAATAATAAACAAATACCTTAAAATTTACAAATAAACACTTCTGGAATTTAAAAGAAAAAGTCAGTGACCAATATAGTCACCCTTCTTTTCAGTAACAGTCTAAGCCTTCCATTCATGGAGTCTGTCAGTTTCTTGATCTGTTGGCTTGGTTTTTGTGCAGCAGCAACCACAGCGACCCAGACACTGTTCAGAGAGGTTTACGGTTTTCCTTCACTGTAAATCTCCCATTTAAGAAGGGCCCACAAGTTCTCAATAGGGTTTAGGTCAGGTGAGGAAGGGGGCATGTCATTATTCTTTAATCTTTAAGGCCTTTACTGGCTAACCACACAGTGGAGTACTTCCATGCATGCGATGGAGCATTGTCCTGCATAAATATCATGATCTTCTTGAAAGATGTAGACTTTTTCCTGTACCACTGCTTGAAGAAAGTGTCTTCTAAAAACTGGCAGTAGGTTTGGGAGTTGATTTTGAGTCCATCTGCAACCCAAAAAAGTCCAACTAGCTCATCTTTAATAATACCGGCCTATACCAGCACCCCACCTCCACCTTGCAGGCATCTGAGTCGAAATGGAGCTCTGTGCCCATTACGGATCCAGCCATGGCTCCATCCATCTGGTCCATCAAGAGTCACTCTCATCTTATCAGTCCATAAAATTCTTGAAAAATCTGTCTTCAGGTATTTTTTGGCCCAGTCTTGACGTTTCAACATATGTGTCTTGTTCAGTGGTGGTCGGCTTTCAGTCTTGCTTACCTTGGCCATGTCTCTGAGCACTGAACACTTTGTACTTCTGGGCACTCCAGGTAGGCTACAGTTCTGGAATATGACAGCACTAGAAGATAGAGGGTTCCTAGTAACTTCAAGTTTGATTCTTCTCAAATCTTTAGCAGTTCATTTGCGTCTTTTTCTTTCAACAAGTTTCTTGCAGCCCTGTTGCCTTTTTGCAACCAAATGTTTGATAATTCTGTGATCATGCCCCAATATCTTTGCAGTTTCAAGAGTGGTGCATCCCTCTGAAAGACTTTTTACAATTTACAATTTTTTACTTTTCAGAGTCAGTAAAATCTCTTTTTTGGCCCATTTTGCCTGAGGAAAAGAAGCTGTCTAATAATTATGCACACCTTAATGTAGGGTGTTGATCACCTTAGGCCAAACCCACACTCATTACACAAATACACATCACCTGATCTGCTTAAATCCAATAAGCATGGAGTTGTACAATATCCATAAAAATGATGATTTGGTCAAAATACTCGCTTGCCTAATAATTGTGCACACATTTTATGTGTATAAATCACACCTCTCCCTGAAGAGTAGATTATATTAGAGCTAGAATAATATGTACACATGCAATATATCGACCATATGCATGTTATTTTGTGTAGGAACTATCTGAAGATGTGGTGTTCATACATCAGTACTATAGCCAAAAGACAACTACAGCACTGTCGTCTAGTTCTAGAAGGGCGTTCATTGATGTCCTCCCAGGACCCTGCCCCCTGTGCGCCCCCAGGGCACGCATCAGGCACGCTCTGTGACCGCTGATCACAAATCAGGGTAAAGGGCCAATCGCAGTCGTGCTTTACCATGTAATCATCTGTGTCCAATCACAGCTGATCATATGTAAATAGACTTGCCGGTTATTGGCAGTCCTTTCATCACCTGCTGTGTCTGTGTGAGGAAAGGAAACCTGAGCCTGCCCCTGCCTACCCTTTCACACTGGTTCCTGCCTGCCACTTGTTTCCTACGAGCCCTGGAGGGTGAAACACTTTGTAAACCACAAGATAACTCTGCCACCTGACCCACCGGGACTTCACGGCTCCTTGTGCACCCTGTAAGTCCAAGGTCCTGATTCCGCTCTGCCGGACCCCAGAGCTAGTTGCATCTTCAGTAATTTTCCTAATATATGATTTCGCCACCTCCAGCTCTGTATTGCAAACCTTGACACCCCTCGGAGCTGTTCTTCTTAACAACCACAACTGCCTCTGGGTGGTTCCTCTACCAGGTACCCCTGGCTCCCTCTGGGACCATGGGGAAATATTTCACTGCTACTCCGGCCAAATCAACCAAACCCATGGCTGGCTCATCTAAAACATCAGCCACTCCTGCTAAAAGGTCTCTCCGCAACCTTCACCTGAACATCCACTCTTGTCCCAAGAGCTTGAATCCCAACTGGACGACTCTTCCAGTGACAGTCTCTCTGCCGCACAAATTGCAGATCCAACCGTGGCGATGGTTCGAGATTCAGCTCTCCTTGAAAACTCCAACAGGAAGTGAATACTGTAAGGGAACAACTCACTACTAAGATCACTCGTGAAATAAGGGACATAGGATCTCACATCGATGATCTTGAACACAAAATGGACAATGCAATCTTATCGTGATCGACAACCACAAACACGACTGACATTATCAAACTGAATCTTGCTTCCGCCCTCCAGAAACTTGAGGACTTGCAACAGGAGAGGTAACTTCTGGATTAGGGGTCTCCCTGAATCCATAGAGGACTTACCACCTTATTATAGGAGCTCATTCCTAGTAATCCAATTGAAAGACTGGAATTCGACCGGATCCACAGGGCCTTATGCCCGAAAGGCCTGACTGTCCGCTCATGCGACATCATAGTCAAACTCACTTTTTACAATACAAAGGCGGCAGTCATTCAAGCGGCCTGGTCCAAGAGGGAACTGACTTTTCAATCCTACAAATATCAAATATTCTCTGATCTGGCTCCGTGAACACTCCTGAGACGCAAGGAGTTGAAGCCGTTTGTGCAGACGTTGCATCACCATCGTATAGAATATCGCTGGAACTTTCCATTCAAACTAACCTACACTTTCACCACGCCGAAAGAGACACAGAGCACAGAGAGCTGTTTTACAAATCCTAATACAGTTGCGCTGTGTAAAAGAATGAATTAAGTGATTTAAGTGTATTAAATAGTGTCCATAAATATTTGTAATGCAATCCAACACAAGTACTGTGTGAATACTAATAAATTAAAAATGTCCTCATCAGGCATTGAAGTGAATATATATATAAACATTGAAGTGTCCATTAAATCTTTAGTGAGACCCAATGATGTGTACCTGTGAGCCCACCACACAGGGGGAGATATGTTAAACCTGGCTTCCCAAGAACCCCATGCATGGCAGCCAATCAGCTTCCAACCTCAGCTTCAGCAATAAAACCTGGAAGCCGAACGGCTTCCATGCAAAAGCGCACGAGATTGTGAACGAACAAGCCCCAGCAAATAAACCCCACAGCCTCTTACTAAATTGTCAGACCCCAAATTATAGGAGGAGGTCTAACATAGGGTGTTATTCACAAAAGGCAAATTTACCACGCACTGCAAGTGCAGCTGCCCCACTTTCGAGGGGAAGCTCCGCCAACCCCACCACCCACCCAAGCATGTGCAAGAAAAAATGCTGTTCCCTTATTTTCCTTACATGTTCCCCCCAGATACAGAGCAAACGCACTCCCAGCAAACCCGCAGTGCACAACCCATTCGCCTCCAGAAAATCAACCCCATAGTGTGAAGCTGTGTGGGTCTTGCACCATGGATCATCCAGCACAGGAACACAGATGGCACCTCTGATGGAAACTTCTCTGTAATTGTCCTTTTCTGCTTCGCAATTACGCTAAGCAAGAAGAAGATAAGCCTGTAATGGTGCAGTACCGTTATATATTATTTATTAAGTATCGACCAGAAAACTACTTACAAACATCTTCAGATAAATGCATAAAACAATACAATACAAACACTGCTGGTGCGAGCTCCAGCCTAGTGTGAGTGATGTCAGCACAAGCTCTGCCCCACCCCGATGTACATTTTTTCAACAAAGATGTTGTCAAGGGGATCAGCACCTCAATAAGACCCATTTAGGGTAAAAAACAAAATCTGAAAATATTTAGTAGTTACACATGCAGCCAGCTGATAGAAATTGGCCAGTGGTTTGCTGAGGCTGTCTTTGCTGTAAAACTGTCCTGCCACTGGCCAATTCCCATCAAACTATCTTAAGAGACTGAAAATGACACAGAAGTGTAATACTGGCCAGTGGCAGTTTTTATTTTTTTTTATTAATTATATCTTTTATTAAATGTTTTCCCAATACAAAAAGAGCATCTAAAAACACACAAGAATGGAAAAAAGAAACTTCGCCAAAACATACATTTCATTTAAATCATCTTTTCCCTTGCCCCGCCCCCCACTCCTTCCCTCCCATTACCCCAGTCCATATCCGAATTTCTAGCATCTATCCTTTCTCGTGATTTTCTATCTATATATGTATCCCTTCCATCTTATCTTCTATCTATTGGGTACTCTATTAGAGCTCCTACTTATACTCTTCCCCCTATATTCCAGCCAGTTCCAAATATCTTTTAGATGTTATAAAAATTAACCAGCTACTCCATGTTTTCCTAAATATTTCTATTCGATCTTCTTCAATATGTCACAGCTCCTCCATCTTGTCGATATTCTCCACTCTGTTCACTCAGTCATTTATTCTTAGTGGATCCGGGGCTAGCCAACATTTGGGAATCAAGTCCTTAGCCACACTGATTAAATTATATAGTATCCTGTTCTTTTGTATTTTTACTGAGGCTTCAAATTTATAAAATAAACATACCCACGGGTCTCTCTGTACAATAATACAGTAATCTTGTACTTTCGGGCAATCCCACCATATGTGAACCATTGTTCCCTTTTGCCCACATCCACTCCAACATAAAGGTGAAACATCTACTTGTTGTTTATGTGCCTTACTTGGTGTGATATACCATCTAACCAAACATTTAGAATTAATTTCAACTGTGCTCATATTTGTCACCTCATGTGTTAATTTAAATATTTTATTCTTTTGCTGATCGTTCAGTTTTGTTCCAAGCTCCTGTTCCCTTTTTTCCCCATGAACTGAGGCGGATCTGTACTCTCCATATCCATGAGAATGTTATAGATCTTACCTGCCTTTGTGGCTTAGGAGAAGGACGTGCGTCGGCGAGCTCCTGCTCCCCTGGCCCCAATCCGCTGCCATCTGGGCAGCAGCGGACCCTAACGGGGGCCCCACGATCTTTCGGTCCCTGCTCATCAGCCAGGTAAGGCCACTGCACCTTTTCCCCGGACCTCCGGGACTTGCGGCCTACCCGGCACCCGAAGCCGCGGCCTCGATTTTTGGCGCGGCCGACCCGGATCGCCGGGCATCAGCCCGGGCCGCCGCTGCTCTGTTCCCCGGTCCCCGCCGATCAGCCAGCCTCCCCAGGGCCCCCCTCACTGGCCCTATCCCGACCACCGGGTACCAGCTCGCCCGGAGCAGCCACGTGCTCGTCAGCTCCGGCGCCCCCGCGCCCGATCCGCTGCCATCCGGGCCCCTGAGCCTGCTGCCGATGTCCCCACCAACACCCTGAAGGGGACACAGACACTCCGTCCCTCCAGCGGAGCTCCGGCGGTCCGAAGCGGCTTGAGGCCTACCACGGCACCCGAAGCCGCGGTGTTTCCTGCCGGCCGTGGCTGGAATCGCAGCAGGACGCCTCCGCTCCTCCGGGGAAGCTACCACCACCAGCACCAACGGTCCTCCTAACATAGGAGGGATCCACCTCCACCCCGACGCTCCAGGACATCAGGTACTCCACCAGGGGCACCCACTACCCATCAGGGAGCCCAACCACCATCCCACCGCCAGCCACCAGGGATCCCACCACCCACCAGAAACCCTAACCACCAGGGACCCCTAACCACTATCCCTCCAGGGATCGCTACTAACCCACCAGGGATAGCACGGCCACCATCCCACCAGGGATCCCCTGCCCTCCACCCCACCTGGGACTACCAGCCACCTCCCACTGCGTTTCGGACACTGCTTCGCCATCCCTGACCAGCACCCCCTCACCCACCCTGACCCTTCCTGCACCCCGCTCACCCCAACATGCCGCCCGCGCTCCTCCTCCTTGTCCTCCTCTCCTCCATCCCTAAAACCGCCTTCCTCTACCCACCCACCCCCGCTAAGCAGCTCTATATCGCCCCCTCACTTCTCCCCTCTCCCCACTACGGCACCCACCACCTCCTCCTGCTACTCCACTTCCCCGCTGACCCACTTGCCACCACTTTCAGACCCAAGCGCTCCTACACCTCCCGTTCCCACGCCACCTTCCTCACCCTCCTCCTTCTCATATCAGCTGGGGACATCTCCCCAAACCCTGGCCCCTCACCACCCCCCTAGAGCCCCCCCTGCTCACGCCAGCCGACGCGACCCCCTCAACCTCATACATGTACCCCTCCTCCCCATATCTATCCCCCCTCTCTCGGTTGCACTCCTGAATGCTCGTTCGGTTTGCAATAAGCTTACCGCCATCCATGACCTCTTCATCTCTCGCTCCCTCAACCTCCTAGCAATCACCAAAACTTGGGTACAGGCCACCGACTCCACCTCCCCTGCGGCACTCACTCATGGAGGTCTCATCTGGACCCATTCACCAAGACTGAGCGATCGCAGAGGTGGTGGTGTCGGCTTGCTCCTGTCACCGCTTAGCACCTTCCAGGTCCTCCCTAACCCACCCTCTCTTTCCTTCCCCTCCTTTGAGGCGCACTGCATCCGACTCTTCTCACCCACCCCCCTAAGGATCGCAGTGATCTACAGGCCTCCCGGACCCATAGCCCGCTTCCTGGATGACTTCGCCGCCTGGCTTCCCTTCTTCCTCTCCTCTGAGCTCCCCACCATCATCCTCGGGGACTTCAACATCCCCATCAATGACAACACCCCGGCTACTTCCCAATTCCTCCACCTAACCTCCTCTTTCGCGCTCACACAGCACACTCAATCCTCCACCCACCTCGGAGGGAACACCCTGGACCTCGTCTTTTCCCACCTCTGTACCCTCAACCAGTTCGCGAACACCCCCTTCCCTCTCTCCGACCACCACCTCATCACCTTCTCCATCTCCCCTTCCCCCAACTCCCCCCCTCAAAAACGCCAAACCATCACCAGCCGCAACCTCCGCAACCTGAACCCGGCCCCCCTCCACTCTGCCGCCGACTGCCTACACGACAGCATCCTCTCACTGTCATGTCCTGACATAGCCACCACCTTGTACAATGACTCACTGTCAGCTGCCCTAGACTCTCTGGCACCCCTTACCACACGCATCATCAAACCCAGACCGCTCCAACCATGGCAGAATGACAGCACTAAACGCCTCAAACGTCGCAGTCGCGCATTGGAGAGACTGTGGCGCAAAACCAGGTCCCCTCATACTTTCTCCCTCTACAAATCTGCATTTCTTATCTACACCTCCTCCCTCCACGCCGCCAAGCAGGCCTACTTTGTTAACCTAATAAACACCCTCTCCTCCTGCCCCCGCCGACTCTTCTCCACCTTCAACTCCCTGCTCTCCCCCCCCCCTCCTCCACTCAGTACCTCTATCACCGCCCACGAAATTGCCACCCATTTCCACAACAAGATTGACGCTATACGTAAGGACATCGTCAACTTGCAATCTACCTCCCCACCTAGCCTCCTCGCCCCCGTCACCCCTTCATCTCCCCCCTCCTCTGCCCTCACAACCGCACTGCCCCCCTCCTCTCCCAATGCCCCGCCCACCATAACCCCCCCCGCACTGCACTCCCTCAGCCCTGTCACTACTGAGGAAGTCGCCAAAGTCCTCTCAAAAGCCCGCCTCACTACCTGCCCCCTGGACCCTATCCCCTCTCAACTCCTCCGGTCACCCCCCTCTTCCCTCATCCGCTCCCTCACCCACATCTTCAATCTCTCCCTCTCTACTGGCGTATTCCCCTCCCCCCTAAAGCACGCGCATATCACCCCCATCCTCAAAAAGCCCTCCCTGGATCCCGCGGACCCCAACAACCTCAGACCCATCTCCCTGCTGCCACTCACCTCCAAGCTCCTTGAACGCTTAGTCTACGATCGCCTAAGCTCCCACCTTACTGACAATAACCTCCTTGACCCTCTACAGTCCGGCTTCCGTCCCCTACACTCCACTGAAACCGCCCTCCTCAAAATCACTAACGACCTACTCAACGCCAAAGCCAAGGGCGACTACTCTGTCCTCCTTCTCCTGGACCTCTCTGCGGCCTTCGACACAGTTGACCACCCCCTCCTTCTTAATAAACTACTCTCCCTTGGCATCGGAGATGCTGCTCTCTCTTGGTTCTCATCCTACCTATCCCGACGCTCCTTCAGTGTCACCTACAATGGTGCCACCTCCCCCTCCCTCCCCCTCTCTGTTGGGGTCCCCCAAGGCTCTGTCCTTGGACCCCTTCTCTTCTCCATCTACACCTCCTCCCTGGGCAAACTCATACAATCTCACGGCTTCAACTATCACCTCTATGCTGACGACACCCAAATCTACCTCTCCACCCCTCACCTCACCCCCACTATCTCCGCCCGCATCACTCACCTCCTAAATGACATCTCAGACTGGATGTCGCTACATTTCCTCAAGATTAACCTCTCCAAAACCGAGCTTCTCGTCTTTCCCCCTGCCCACACCCCCCCCCCATCCTATCCATCATCACCAACAACTCCACTATCACTTCCGCCCCGCAAGCCAAAGTCCTTGGCGTCATTCTTGACGCGAACCTCTCCCTCCAACCGCATGTCAAATCACTCACAAACACATGCAGGCTCCATCTTCGCAACATTGCCAAGATCCGCTCCTTCCTCACCCCAGACACCACCAAACTTCTAGTACACTCCCTCATCATCTCACGCCTTGACTACTGCAACTCCCTCCTCACTGGCCTACCCAAGTGCAGGCTCTCCCCGCTCCAGACCATCCTGAACTCAGCTGCCAGACTCATCCACCTTACCACCCGCTCCACCTCTGCCACCCCCCTCTGCCTCTCCCTCCACTGGCTCCCGATTGCCCAACGCATCAAATTTAAACTCCTTACCCTGACCTACAAAGCCGTTCACAACACTGCCCCTGACTACCTCACCAATCTGATCACCAGGTACCACCCTACCCGTACCCTTCGCTCCTCACAGGACCTCCTTCTATCCTGCTCCCTGGTCTCCTCCTCCCATGCACGACTGCAGGACTTCTCCAGGTCCTCCCCCATCCTCTGGAACTCACTGCCCCAATCCATCAGACTGTCGCCTTCTCTATTGACATTCAGGCGCTCCCTCAAAACCCATCTCTTCAGGGAAGCCTACCCCACCCTCACCTAACGGCCATCCTCCCTCATTCCTCCTACCACTTCATCCCCCCCAGCCACTTCCTACTGTACCTTTACCCCCTCCCTCCTAGATTGTAAGCTCGTAAGAGTAGGGCCCTCTTACCCCTCGTACGCTGTCTGTCTTTGTTGTACTGTGCCATGTATTGTCCCCCCCTATTGTACAGCGCTGAGCAAACCCTTTGGCGCTATATAAACTCGTAGTAATAATAATAATAATAATAGATCTTAGAGGTACCCTTCTTTGGAACCAATGTTACACTGAAAATTTTTCAGATGGATACAGATCCTCCGTCATACTCAGTGGTTGTGGGAGCATTGAGACAAAAAAAAATGAACTAATTGGCCATACCGCCATTCATCTAATTTATAAAAAAAAATTTTTTCCTTTTAATTCTAAAAAAGTGTGCAATTTCCCCTTATTCAGTATATCCTTCAAGCGTACATTCTTATCTTTAATCCATTTCCCTGAACACAGGTGGGATTTTTAATGCAGAAGAGACAAAGCATGTCTCTTCTGCATTAAAGTTACTTACCTGCTTTTCTGCCGCTTTTTGCAAAAAAATTATTTGCAGCACTATTTGTCCAGCAAGTACATTCATTTTGTGCAAATAGGGACAAAATCAAATGCTATTGGGCTATTTTCTCTCCAGGTGGAATGTTATTCGTTCAGAACAGCGTGAATCAGAAAAATACCAAATTCTGGCCACTAGATGGAACTTATAATAGGAAAAAGACTTCAAGCGGAGCTCCACCCAAAAGGAGAAGTTCCTCATTAACCACTTCCAGACCGGACACTTTTACCCCCTTCCTGACCAGGGCAATTTTCAGCTTTCAGCGCTATCACACTTTGAATGACAATTGCGCGGTCATGCAACACTGTACCCAAATAAATTTTTTACCATTTTTTGGAGACAGATAAAGCTTTATGTTGGTGGTATTTAATCACCGCTGGGATTTTTATTTTTTTTGCTATGTAAATGAAAACGTCCAAAAATTTTGAAAAAAAGTGTTTTTTTAATAAAATTTTTGGCCACAATTTATTCCATTACCTTTTTAGTAAAAATAAAATCCAAATTAGTTTAACCAAAAATTATAATTTTTAAACATTTCTTTTTCCATTTTTTATTTATTTATTTTTACATACTGTCACCCTAGCAGTACAGTGTCACCATGGTGACACTGTACTACTTGTGGGGGGGTGATGATTTTTTTTTTTTTTACACCGATTGCTTTTACATCCTATATGGGTGTAAAAGCAATCATTTCTCTTTCTCTCTGTCTGCATTCTTGCAGTCATTGAGAAGTACTGAGTGAGCTGTGATTGGTCACAGCTTGTCACATGGTGCAAGGCTGTTGTGAATAGCCTTGTACCATGTGACCTCTGTGATCATTCACAGATTTCACACGTAGTAAGCAATGATGTCACAAGTGACATCTTGCCTACTACTTTGCATGTGATCACTGATTGGCCAATCAGTGATCACATGATTGGGACCTCGTACAGAGGTCCCGTCCGACGATTGGTGTTTCACTGCGTCCAGAGGACACAGTGGGCACCGGAACGCGGTACTGCGCGCTCCCAGGGAGCGCGCACAAGCAGGGTGCAGGGAGGCAGTTTATAAACGGCCACCCGACCCTGCACTGCCACCGTCCGGCCGTTTATATACAACGGCCGGTCGGGAAGTGGTTAAGGCTTTGTCCACTGCTCCCTGTTAAGGATTACCACTTTTGGGAAGTGTGTGTGTGGTGGGAGGTAACCCAAATTTGACAGTTACTCCCTCTTTCACTGAAATCGCCTAGGTGATAGGAACCGTAAGTCTTCCTTCTCCCCTCCATCCCCATAGTCTTCTGGGGCACGCGACAGGTCTCAGAAGACTACGAGACCATTCACAAAGAGCAGTGCTACTCGCGCATGCGCAGTGGGCACACTGAAGATGCCGACACCAGGGACACGGGACAACTGGTGAACCCCGCCAGTGTGATGACACTGCGGGATTGAGGGACAGGTGAGTGTCTGTTTTTTTTAAAAAAGTCACCAGCTACAGTTTTTGTAGTTGCTGACATTTTTTATTTTGATTGGACCTCCACTTTAATTACTGTAATTTATACAATGGTCATAATGTGGTATTTTTTCAGAACCACCCCATTCGAACAGGAGAGAACTAGCCTTATAACATTCGATTTTG
This sequence comes from Staurois parvus, assembly GCF_062004578.1. Classification (NCBI taxonomy): domain Eukaryota; kingdom Metazoa; phylum Chordata; class Amphibia; order Anura; family Ranidae; genus Staurois; species Staurois parvus. The sequence continues at coordinate 8,303,611 of NW_028317933.1, forward strand.
CCCCCATATGTATAGAACGAATGTTCATTCAGTTTCACAGTAAATAAACATACCCTTGGTGACTCAAGTCCTTTGCAGATCTGTTTCTGGCCAGTTATTAAATTATACAGTGCTCTGTTTTACATCAAAACCCCAGTTATCACATCTCAGATGTACAAGGATGTGTAGACGTCAACAGACGAAGCAATTTCCCAGCTAACCTTGTCTTCTCATTCATTTATTGCCCAGGATGTCCTTGAACATTAAATATCAGAAGCTGTTTTTCACATCATTACCTTGATGCTGAAGGCATTACAAATGACATGAATCCACCAGATCACGGCTCACCACTTTTCCCTTGCACACTTCCTTTAATACCGCCATGTGTTGACTTACTACAATGGCATATAATAACTAACACGGGACAGGAAACTGGCGTTTGATGAGCCAGGGCTGTTTTTATACTTCTGTTGTAATAAGAAGAAACACGCACACTAAATATGTAGTTAGCCTGACAATGACCATCAACTGGAAACTTGTTTTTCCTGTGTTGTTTGGCTGATTGGAAAATCCACTCAAGTTTTCCTACCAATGTCAGTTCCTTGTGGCTTTTTGTGGTATAAAAATACAGGCGATAAAGAGCATCTTTATTCTGGTTCTGCATGTAGGTGTCAAACTAGTGACCTGTGTAAACTTATTTTAACTCATTAATAGTTTCATTTTTTTCTTTGTAATTATTCAAATGACAGTTTTCAGTTAGACAAGGTGCATACTAATGCAGGCCATAGATGGGTCAAAAATCGGCCAATTTTTCGGCCGAAAATAAAATCGTCCGATTTTCGCATCGTTAGTGGGCTATTTGTTCGGCCGTTTTTCGGTATTTTGGCAGATTTTTTTTAATCGGTAAAGTTGGAAAAAAAATTGGATGATTTTGCCGATCGGCCGATTTTCGCAGCAATGATGGGCAAATCGGCCGATCTTTTTACCGATAAAAAAATCTGCGCATGAGCAGTGACCTGCAAGAGGAAGACAAAAAGAAGGAGAAGAGGAAAAAGAAGAGGAAGAAGAGGAATTCCAGTCCGGCAAAAAATCTCCATGCAGAGAGCTCCGCTATTTCTTTGACAGTTCCTTGACATTTATAGCGGTTGCAACAATGTATCTATTTGTTTCCGAATAAAACCATCTGTATCCTAAATGGATACAAATACATTGTTGCAACCACTATAAATGTCAAGGAACAGTCAAAGAAATAGCGGAGCTCTCTGCAGGGACACTTTTTGCCGGCTGTAGACAGGATGAAAATCGGCCGATTTTTTTTTACCGTTGCTGGTAACGTCGGCCGCTTGAACGACCGATTTTTCGTTTTTTTAAAGAAAAAAAAAAAATCGGCCGATTTTCGACCCGTCTATGGCCTGCATAACTCATTCTCTGAAAAGATCATTTTTCAGAGTGCAGGCATTCAAGAGGTGATCGCTTGAATTCCTGTCTTTTATTTGCCAAATTTGCAATTTACATTTACTGCCTTACAATTGTGAGCCAAGCATTTTGGTACGGCCCCATTGACCTGAATGGCCAAATTTGACAGGAAGTGCTAAAATCTGTCAACTGAACTTGCTGTGCATGTGAACACTCCCCTCAATCTGAATTGGGAACTTTAGGTTAGGGGGAATGGGGCAGTAAAACTGCACCTCAGCCACCTGTTTTCAACACCCCCCCCAGGCTGTACATGTGAAAGAAACAAGGATAATAAGTTAAAAAAAATATCTTATTTAACATGTGAATTAGAGACCTTAGATTGTAATCTCCTTAAGGAAAGGGGCTGGTGTGAATGCACAATATATATGTAAAAAGACGGCGCTCTAAGTGTACCTGTAATAATAACATACATGATAAAAGGTGTAAAAGTTAAAAGAATTAAAGTATACATAAACCCAAAATGTAATATATTGCAGCTTTCTAGTCGTTGGTGTGGCGAATGCATTAGTTTCCTTTTTTTTTGTTTTATTTTCCCCTAGTGATCCTGCAAATAACACTCTTCCTTTCTCTGGGTGGCTACATCACTCCTGCAGTGTATCTAAGGAGGGAGCCATGCTCGTCACCCTAGGCTGCTCTCCTGGTATGGACTACAAATACGAGGGGCATTCAAGTCAAACCTGGACTTTTAATTTTAGGTATAAAAAGGGATGCTGGCGTGGCGGTACTACATGCAGTAGTCAGTAGCAAGTGTGTCCTATTACTGATAGATGGTGCACATGTCGCGGGCCAGTCCAGAGACTGTTAATCAAGATGGCAGACAACAGTGTTAGTGTGTGCATGGAACAGTGTGGGGTGATGAAGCTGCTTCTGAACGAAGGAGTAAAACCTGCGGATATCTACAGAAACCGTAAAGCACAGTACGGTGATGAGACGCTCAGCCGCAGTAAGACATTTTAATGGTGTGAATGTTTCAAAGATGGCCGTACGCCCGCCATTGACGATCCTGGCTGTGGTGGTTCTCATCCCACTGCAGTCATTCCTGTGAGCATTCAGCGTGAAATTGGACCCCTAAAAGAGTTCCTCGGGTGTCATTATTTCAGTACTGATGACATGAAGCAGGCTGTCCTAGGATATTTCAGGTGTACTGACAAATCTTTCTATGCTGAAGCTTTCCAGGCATTAGTTAAACGCTGGGATAAGTGTATAAATGTAGCAGGGAAGTATGTAGAAAAATAAATGCAGTTTCCACTCCTTGAAATTTATTTTATTATATAAACTCAGATGTCCCGGTTTGACTCGAACACCCCTCGTATGATTTATGTAGTGCCAGAGTTCCACTTTAAGAAATAGCATGATTCAGTTTGTTATTATTCTCATGATTTTATATATATATATATGTTTGTGTACACTTAGGTATGTGTGATTTGTATAGTTCCAATTTAGATTTTCCATGCAGGTGGATTATGAGAAAAATATGTTTGTTTTAACAGGTCTAGATGGTTTGATGTCTGCCTACAGATAACACCTTCACAATCTTTGGATTGGAGGAAATATGTAAAGAAAATATATTGTGTGGGAGACAAAACTTCCTGGTATTTCAGTCTAAGGAATAACCTACAAGTGTGTGACAGACTATCCATCTCATTTCACTGGACCTTGGAGCTTAAAGCAGGTAATGTCATGATTTTGGAAGGCTTGGGATCTCTATTGAAGTGACTTTGTGAGATATGTATAGGTAGACACTGGAGTAAATTGCTTCTGGTTTGGGAATAGTTTTACAATGTGGGAGTCATTTTCACTGTACTAGTTAGTTTGGGATCAGATCATTATTCTAAAGGATGGAAAAATACTTTCATAATTAAATGGTCCAGTTGGTCCTCTGTATTTATCATACAGCCAGAAAAATGGCCATACATGATCGAAATTCAGCTGGTTCAGTAGAGAGCAGAGCAGTCGAAATTCAGTGTATGGGTCATCTAGTTGTACACAAGTCAATCTCTAGCCTTGTGTACAACCAGCCTGTTGGGTTTCTCCTGAAAGATCTGTGATGCTGGCTATAGCCAGCAACACTGACCATTGTATTCTGCAAGCAGAAAAGGCTCCCCACTGGCAGAATACAATATCTAAGCAGGAGTGATTCCCCAATCCACATCGAACGTGTGAATGGGGAAAACAGTTCCTTTTTTTTTTTTCATTTAACCTACTGGTTGAACAAAAAAAAAACAAAAAAGAATCATGTGTGGCCTGCCAGAGATTTAATCCAATGGAGAAGTCAGTTTTTTTATTTAGGTATAAATGGCTACTGGACTCCTTGGAGTTTTTTCCAGCCTCATTCTATGGGAATCAGATCCAGGTAACAGATTCTTATAGTGCTGGGAAACAGATGCTTGAGCTGGGGTCGTACTTTCAAATTTTTGAACACACACTGTTGCATGTTACTGCAACCATATTAAAGCATATTACATTATAGTGTTACTAAACCACACAACAATAAAATTAGCCTGTATATGCAGAAAAGCATGCTTGTTATGCTCACTGTGGAACCTAAGGGGTTAATCCTCCACATTGTGTAAAAAGGTTGTTTGATTCTGTCTTCTCCGATACTCCCCTTCTACTGTCCCCAATCCATCTGCTGATAGTACAAAGCTATAAGATTCACTCTGCATATGCTCAGTGTAGTGTGTATTGCTAGAGAGGTTTTTTTTTTTTTTTTTGGGAAGGTGCATGTGATCAGCACTGTCTACACAGAGGGTCAGGCGCAGGCAGCCTCATAGGACAGTCAGAGCAGAATGAAAACACCTCCTACAAGATTATCCAGTGCTCAGCCAGGCACTGATAGAAGTCACAAGACCACTATATACTGCTGATTGGAAAAAGGTATTTAGCAGTTTATATTTTTATATTTACTAAAATAATTGCATTTCCATGTTCTGTGTACTGTGAGAGACCAGATATGGTGAATGCAGGGTCCTGGGTTTAGTAACACTTTAAGGCAGCCCATACATTTTGAATGGTCTGCAAACACACCCCAAAATTCACACCTGGCCCTCTTTTGGAATGAAACACATAGGAACGCTCTGCTCCTGACAGTAGGGAAGTGAAAGAGTATGTGCAGCTAGGCAGAGCAGCAGTTAAAGGCATAGGGCTTGATTTACTAAAACTGGAGAGTGCAAAATCTGGTGCAGCTGTGCATAGAGACCAGTCAGCTTCCAGTTTTTTTTTTTGTCAAAGCTTAATTGAACAAACTGAAGATATAGGCTGATTGGCTACCATGCACAGCCTCACCAAATGTTGCACTTTCCAGTTTTAGTAAATCAACCCAGTACAAGGACAGGTTTGTTGAGCACCCAGGGCAAGGATGCCAAACTGTACCGCTCTATGCCCATTCTCAGCCCCCTTTGCACTGGCTGTCTATGGTTGACCTGGATTGTTCACCACACATTTGGCCAATTGCTTGCTTTCTAGCAAATAGAAGGTAGTTGCATACGTCCAGCTTGTTTTCTGTGTCAGCTGTGGGCAGATGGGGTTGAGAGTGGGTGATTTGATTGGCACATGTGTGGCATCAGTAGCTGACAGAGTGGATATGAATCTGCACCTTGCTGGTTGTTAGCCACTGATCTGGTGAAGTGGCTCCCTCCCTACCACTGCACCCTGGATGGCTGCCTCTCTTGCCCACCCCTTGTTTTGGGCCATAGTCTACCCTTTGGACCATGTTTCATGGTAAACCCAAATTTAGGGTGAATTATGAATGCGTGCAGAATTTTTTTTAAAGCACATACCAATGCAATGCGGTGGTGAAAACTGACCTAATTGCAAACAAGGCATTTGTCTTGTCTATGAGTTCAGACTGCACACGGCATTGGCGTTTGCTGCTGTCAATCAAATGCAGTGAAGAGGAAGTGGGGAGGCAAGGCTAAGTCCCGCTGTGTGTGTCTATGGTACGTGGCTCCGTAGACACACAAGTCAGGAGTGGGCATGCTGCGTGTGTCCCCATAGCAAACGGCTTGCTTTGGGGACACACAAAGAAGAGGAGGAGCCAGGATCACTGATGGGGAACCAGAGAAGAGGTGAATCAGGGTCGCTCTGTGCAATACCACAACACAGAGTAGGTCAGTATAATTTTTTTTTTTTTAAATTAAAATAAACAACTGCCTTTAGTAAAACTTTAAATACACAGCTAAGATATCGCATGTAATTATGTTCAGCCACTTTTCTGATTCAAACACCTCTGCCAGACAGCACAACCAGGAGAGGAGACACCACTCTCTTGGTTAGATTTATGAAAACATTGGTGCCTGCTGCTTGGCTATTGTGGGATCAGCAGCACAGTGAAAAGTCTTCAAATCTACTCACTCTGCTATCTCCTCCTTAACTGGCGCCAACATGGGAGCATATATGTGGTAGTATGTTGCCATGGATTGGCGCAATGAAAGGAAAAACTATGGTATGTAGTTGATAAAATTCTCCCGTTTTCTTGGTGCCAACATTGCAGCATACTTCCACATGTATGCTGACATGGATTGGCACCACGAAAGAAAAATTACGGTAAGTATGTTACAATTTTTCATTATCTGTATGTTCCCTATCGGCACGTGGGCATGCAGTAGAGCCTGACTGGGTCCTAGTGCTAACCTGGTCTGCGTGCTGCTGCGCAGGGGATGACAGAAGCTGATATCAAGGAAGCGTTAGGTACATATGCGAATTGTATATAAAATAATACATATTTAAATAAATACACAAGTGCATGCAATTGTTTTTTTTTTTGTTTTTTTTGCCTGGCGTTTAACTTTAAGGATGGTTTCCCTTTTACTTTGGTAGGGATGAGGCTTTCATTGTTGTCTGCCAAGAAATGTAACAGGCAGCTTTCACAATCAGAGTCTCTGAGAGATACATGAAGCCATGAACTGATTCAGCTCAACACTAATCACACAGAATCAGTTCTGGCAGAGTTACCCTTTAACAATAATCATCTTTGCTATGATAAAAAGACTGAATTACGATGGTTCAAAATCATAAAGTTACCAATGGATATTATATCCTGTAATATTGTGAGTTTAGGAGAGAATCTTCCTTTATAGCATGTGATATATCTGCTTTTGCATTGCACAGCATTCCTGAGCAAGCTGTGGCTTTGCAGTTGTTGTGTAATTGCAGGTTCTGGCATGCGAGGCTCTGATATTTTACATTATCCCAGGAGACATGGTGATGCCTATGTGTGGTTAAGGTCAGTGGTCCTGTATCTAGGAAGTGACCTCCTGTACTCCAATTTGTGAAAGATGTTTATTATTTTATGGTGCATTCACATGAACTTGGATACACAAGGTCTTTAGATGGCTTTGGCCGGTTTCAAACGAGCTTTAGCTTGTATAAGAGCAGCATGAACAGCATGCTTTCCCAAACCACTTGCAGAGCTTTAAGCAAGCTTTGTTGAAGCTCTTAAAACTCCAGTCAGTAAATGTTGAACACAGATCCTAATAGGAGTGCTGATTGTCACTTTAAATAAGCTGCTAGCAGGCTTCAGCACTACTTAGGCCCTGTTCACATCTGGCATTTTGTGATCTCAGGCAGAACCACTGTGCTTCTGCCCGTGATGCCAAATCACTCTGTAATTATGACAAAATACACAACACCTGTTCCGGTACTCCTGCTCCTTTGTGGAAAACAAGCATCATGTGTTGCAGTTTGCCCCAAGATTTATTGCTGCAAAATCGCACTGAGTTTAGGTGCCGTTGATAATGAATGGCCCCCTAAAGGCGTGGTGCGTTTGGTCATTACTGCAGAGCAAACTGGGATCTCTGCGATTCTGTCCGAAACCACAAAACGCCAGATTTGAACAGGGCCTGAAAGCTTGTTGAAAGCCTGCTGAAGCCTTATAGCAGCTGGTTTAAAGAAACAGCCAGCATTCCTATTAAGGTCTGTGTATAATATTTCCAAACAGGAGCTAAAGGGTGCTTAGGGAAAGCTGCTTGAAACTTGCCAACAGCTGTGCAAAAGCTTGCCGAAAGTTTCATATGCGCTCTCTGTTCACACAGCTCTTATGCAAGCAGAAGCCAGTGTGAAACCAGCCTTTGTGACTTCAACTGATGGGTGTACAGCAATTGTTTCTCTTTTAAACCCGCATGAACAAGAAACTGCTGACTTCACAAAAAGAAATCCGTTAAGATTTTCACTAACGGGAGAGAAGATCTTGTGAAGTCTGAGACCTGACACCTTCAAAGGAAGACTCAGAATTAAGGAGGCAGCTGTTTCTGACCCGTTCTGAAAATGCCAATTGCCAGGCTGTTCTTCTGATCTTTTGTCTTCAGTACCTGTTCAAGAACTCACATGAGGATCTGGAGTCCTAAAATTACTTCATTGGCTTTCAAAGCCATAAATCCAGGGGATTGGCATAACGCTGAGGCAGCTAGCATTTGCAGAATAAGTTCACCAATTACAGCCTATATATTTCCCTGACAAGTTTCTTTTTAGGCCCCTTTTACCCTATAGATCAGTGGTTCTCAACCTGGGAGTCGAACGACCCTTTCACAGGGGTTCCCTAAGACCATCAGAAAACACATATTTCCGATGTGTAAAGAGCAGCTACTGTGTAGAAAGCAGCTACTCTGTTAAAAGCAGCTACTCTGTTAAAAGCAGCTACTCTGTTAAAAGCAGCAGTATTGGAGGTAAAACGACACTCATGAATTAGAATTACTGGGTAAATAATTTTATAGTTGGGGGTCACCACAACATGAGGAACTGTATTAAAGGGTCACAGCATTAGGAAGGTTGAGAACCACTGCTATAGATTATGTTAATGCACCTGCATGCTGTGCTGTGTAAATGCAGCCCATTCATTTTGAACAGGATGCCATAAACATTGGACATACGTCTTATTTTTAGATGCAAAGCACTGCAGTGCATGGCATGTGCATTTTGGTGTGCTGTAGTGTGGGTGTGCTGCAACAAAATATTGTGGTGCCACTGTTTTACCGCACAATATGGTAACACATGAGGCCTTAAAGTTTTATGTCTATGTCCTCAACTGTCACCACATCCTACCAAGGCTGCATTTACACTTCACGATTCGAAATTGCAGGCAGAATCGCCGCTCTTAATGACACCCCATATGCCATGTGATTCTGCCATGCGAAAGCTCATCTTTAAAATTCGCGTGAAGCTTGTAGCCCAAAAAGAAGCTTCTGCAAACAAACCTGCATTTAAAATGAATGGGCCGGGCCCTGTGCAACACGCAAAATTGCGCGCAAGTCACTCAAACAAATCTGCAAGCTGGGATGCTTGTTCCCAATTCGCTACAGCGTGAATTCAGCCTAAAGCCCTTACAAGAAGCAGAGTGAAAATATCCCGTGCCATCGTGGAAGCAGAAGATTTGTAATGTTGGGCTGTTAAGACTGAGGATATGATGAAGCTATACATAAAGCAGAGGTTTCCTTTAGTGGAAACTGTAGATCTGATGATCAGTAGAACCAGAGACGTAGGGAGCTGAGTTTATATAAAAATATCCACTTTTAAGTTGAACTTGGGTATCTCCCTTACTATATATCTCCCACGCCTCCCTATTGACTCTTTAGGGCCCATTCACGCTGCATTAGGCATGTGTGTTAATGTGGGTTGCTCTAAGACAGCCTAATTATTTGGATGGTCTGCCTAATGATGGCCATACACACGGATTACTTTCTTTTATGATCGATTTCTTACGATAGGATTAATCCATCCCATTTGATTGATATGCCACACGTGGGAAAATTGATTTCAATCAAAATTGATTAAGATCATAAGTTAGGATTGATCGTATGTCATCGGTCACAGCCTTGTTTCCATCATGTAATCTGATTGATCAATTCTGATTGATGAAAAACAAACAATCGATAATTCCACCTTGGCCAATTGACTCAATCTGAGTCATACTAGTTAAATAACTAGTTATACTGTGTTCCTTGTCTCAGAATTATTACTACCTGGACAAAAGGCTCCCAGGAGTCTGCAGGCAGTGCGTTTAGCATAATAATAGTGTACCAGAGGCATTTATTTAGCAATACACACACTAGGGCCAATATTGACAAGAGCCAATGACCCTACCTGCATGCCTTTAGAGCATTGGAGGAAACTAACACAAGGAGAACATGCAAACTCCATGCAGATAGTGTCCTGGCCAGGACTCAGGAAAAAGGACCCCAGTGCTGCAAGGCAGAATGCTAACCACCAATCCACTATTCTTTCTAAATCATTCAAGAATCAAAAAACAATCACTTTGAATGAACTGCACATCAATCATATAATATCAAAGCACCTATTGGTGTATTTAGGTTTTGTGCTGCCCTAGGCAACACAAAAATCATCTGCCCCCACAGACATCACAACCCCCCCATTCCCCCTCCTGTGGAGAGAGCCTGACATTGACCAACAACACCCCTGCCCAGGGGCGGACTGACCATTTGGAAACTCGGGCACTGCCCGAGGTCAGTAGGGGGCCCCATGAGATGCCCCTGGTACCTTTTTCATAGAGTTTTTTGAGTTTGGGCAAGGACACAGGGGCCCCATGATCCCCTATTGCCCGGGGGCCCAATGAGTTGTCAGTCCGTCCCTGCCCCCCACCCGGGAGAGCTTTCCACTAAACCCTGCCCCCCCCCCCCGGTGATAAAGAGATGCTCATCTTCACAGCTCTGGACATCTGAACGAGAGTCAGGCTCCATATATACACCATGAAGCACCCCGCAGTCTCTCGGATCCCACCTGGTTCCTATGGTGTGCATGTGCCTCTTCCATCCCTTCTTCTGGGGGGAGGTGCAGCTCCCCTGAAAAATGCCACCCTAGGCAAGTGCCTTGTTTGCCTTGTGGTAAAATACGCCCCTGCCTATGGCCACATTACACACCAGCACGTCTTTCGGAAACGTGCAATGAATAAATGGCTCTACATTGCATCGATGAATGTTACTGCAGCGCTGAGGTGTGAATAAGCTAGACTCAACTTTCACAGGAGAAGTTAAGATCATTTTAACATGCTGTTTTCATTAAGGACCCATTTAGATGTAGGTAAGTAGAGGTGCATTTTTTGTAGCATTAGGCAGGTTTGTTGTCATGCATTAACATGGGTTTCCTTTGTGATTTTACATGCGTTTTGACATGCTTTGACAGTGCATTTTTGAATTTAGAATTTGGTGTGGTTAGGATTAACAGTCATTGAGCAAGGCTTGTTAAAATCTGTTTCTGATGTATTCACTGCATTTTGCTATGTACTTCTATAGGCCAAAGACATGCTGGTAGGTGAATTGGATCCTGTCTAAATTGGCCCTAGTATGTATGAGTGTGAGTTAGGGACCTTAGATTGTACGCCCCTTGAGGGTTAGGGACTGATGTGAATGTACAATATATATGTAAAGCGCTGCGTAAATTGACGGCGCTATACAAGTACCTGAAATAAATAAATAAGCCTCCTAACGCATTAAAATACATAAATAAATCTAAACATGTCATTTTCAAAATACAATGCACTGCAGCGCTAAGATTATTACAGTCACTATCTCTATTATAGGGAACCACAAGACATGTGAGAATGTGCCCTAAAACGTTATGTCTGTATATTCATTTTTGTCATCCTCTGCTTTGTTAAGGACAGGTTTACCTGCTTAGATGTAGTTAAAAGGTGACTGACCACACACACACACACACACACACACACACACACACACACACACACACACACTTTACAAAGACAATGCCATGGGGGCACCATATCAAACACAATTGTATCACTGGAAGGATTTCTTTCCTTTTATATGGTAAGGTTATGCGGTCATTTTAGCCTGAACTGGGAATTATTTAAAAGTTTCTTTGATCCAGTACTATAATGTGTTAATATTCTAAAACATTATGTAGAGCATGCTGGATCTTGGCAAGAACATGACCTTTGTTTTACACTGTTCAGTGCATTGTTCTTTCTGGTAAGATGTGTCATTCCATTTTTAGCTCCTCTTGTCTTGTGACTATTGCCTACTTTGTTGACCAGCTAATCTGTTTTTTTCATATTTGTTTAATATCTTTTTTAATTTTGTTCACGTGTCCTTGATAGTACACAGCACAATAGTAACTTTTATTACAATTTTTTCTTCAAATCTACGTCTTGCAAAGTATCACTGTTAACGTTTTTTGTTTTTTTTTTTAAATTCTGTCTCTAATTGGGACAAAGTGTGTGCCACAGTTTGGGATGAGGCTTGGAGGGCAGTAGCTGTATCAGTTCATGAGTATTCAGATGAAAATATACAAGCAAGTCCGCCTTCGGCAGTAGTGGCGAACCTATGGCACGTGTGCTGCAGCAGGCATGCAGATCCCGCTCTGTCGGCACATGAGCCAAGTCGCCCCAGCAGCCGAGCATTGAATAACAGCACACATAGGGGCCATGCACATGCTCAGAAAGGAGTAGCAGCGCCAGTTGATGACGTTATGAGCCACGACTCATTAGCTGTGAGTCGTCTGAGCTTTCGCATGGCCAGTCAGTGCGCTGTCAAGGATACATTTGTTTTCATTAATACAAGATTTTAGTTTGTGCTGGTGGTTAGTGAAACTTTGCCCCCTTTGGGCTGGTGGTCAGTGAAACATTGACCCCTTTGGGCTGGTGGTCAGTGGAAGCTCTGTTATTGTGTTTTTATTTTAAGACAAAATATGTTAATGTATGGGTTGTTTTTTTATAAACTAAAAGCTCAGTATTCAGGGTTAAATGCAGTGTTGGCACTTTGCGATAAATAAGTGGGGTTTGGGTTGCAGTTTGGGCACTCAGTCTCTAACAGGTTCGCCATCACTGCCCTAAGGGATAAAGCAGGCTCAGCTGATCCCCTGCTGAATAGAAAGTGTCCATGCACACTTGTGTGACTTGCCGTGTGACTTTGGACATGACCAATCTCATGAGAGGTTACAGCCCATTGTTTTCAATGGTACCTATTCAGGTCGGTGCCACTTAAAGACGCAGCAATTTTAAAAAGGTGCTTGCACTACTTTGGTGGGACTTTGGTCCAGAGAGTGTAAAGTCGGATAAAAGTCACACCAAAAGGTGCATCAAAGTCGCACTGGAAATCAACTTTAGAGATGCACTAATGTCAATGGAGCCCATTGATCAGGCATCAACGGCAAGGCTCCTACTTTCCATTCATCATACATCAGCATCAGAGGTTGGTCATCAGCTCTGAGGAAAGGGATGCGTCCCTGAAACGCGTCAGCCATTTGACCACACTGACAGTGAGAACACCTTGCCTGCCGTTGTGGCCATTGTCATTTTTCTATGCTTTTTAGATACACGCTTCATCTGTGAGTATGTTTTTATTATTCTTTCACTCCTACAACAAACCTTGGATAATGCACTAGTTGTGTGCGCCACCTGTTTTCTCTCTATCCAGTGGCTGATTTCCCCGTCTGAGGAGGGCTGCACCCCTGAAGCATTTCCTTTGGTTGTCGTTGTCCTGGTACCCTTGGCTTCCCTTTGGCTGTGCATATCCTGAGGTTCTGGAGAGTACATACTATATGCAGCACTAATGTTATGCAGGCAATTATTCCAAAAACTCTCTACAGCTGCTTCAAGCATTTTGGTCATCATTAGTGCAACCTATGGATACCATGATTCTATAGTATTGGCCTATACATGTTTTTGGATGCACAGATAGTCCCAGGGCAAAGAAGGAGGTATTTGCATTGCAATCTAAAATTGCAAATTTCTCATTTTTGAGAAAGTGAGACATAATGGAACTTTGTTTTAAGAAGCAAGGTTTGTACTTTGCTGACCATCAGTCACAAAAACTTTCATTTATATCCGTTCCTCAATAACCACAAAGGATATACTGTACATATACGTTCTGTGCACCAAATGCATTTTCAAACCAGATATCTTGTAATTGTGGGGGTGACATCATCACTGTGCTGTAGATAGCCTGAGCAGAGCTGTGGGAGGGACCACATCAGTTGAACCCACTTCAGGTTGCCTGCAGAAAGCTAGAGGAGGAGGCGAAGACAAGACCAGTCCCCGTGCACAAGGAGAGAGCGGCAGTGACTGGTCTTTATTACAGGAAGCCCCTTCACAAAAGGTAAAGTTTTACACCTGATTACTGCACAGATCTGGAAGAAATACACATGTTGAATGTATTTAGACAATTCGGGCTTTACAAAATTACAGTTTTTTAAAGCCATCTACAAAGTGGATTGTAGAAACTTTTCAGTTGCGCAAGGATGTTTACTGGAATTTGTTACCAGGTTGTGCCAGAATAATGCAGCCATGTATAATATTACCTTCTGTATGCTTATTTAAGACGTCATTATTCAAATAAAAAATACTTGAGGGGCTGGGTGGGATAGTAAAGAACCTAAAGAATCTCTAATGTTCCTGTACTGCCCCTTTAATAGAATGGTTATGGGATAGTGCACCACTGAAGAAAAAAGGAAGTCTGGAAACCGAAGATCACCGCTTTGTTTTGTACAGTGTGGGGGGAAGGTCTGCATCTACTTGTACAAGTATGAACGTATACAGCATTCTTTGAGTGTTTTAAAACAGCATGCTTGAAATAACAATCTCAGTTTAAGGCCCAACTCCAGCCCAATTAATTATATTGTTCTGGATAGAGTGGGGAAAGGTTAGAAGCAATGTAAGGTTTTTATTGCTGTCTGTGTCCCCGTTAGGGAGAATTTCTCCTCACTTCCTGTCTCAGTGATCACATAGGAAATGAGAGTAAATAGCAAGGAAGGCGCCTCTAAGTGCAGTATGCGGCAGTTTATTGAGTAGTAAAGGTTAAAAGCACTTACAAGATAGCAGTCAGGTATAATGCCAGGGAGATACGCTGAGCCGACCAGCGGTAGTGAATGTGGTGGAACGCACGGGCAAGATGGCCGCCATACTTCCAGGAGAGGTGTGGAACACACACACGTCGGACATCAAGGTGTTGGCAACACGTTTCGGAGCATGTGCAGACACTCCTTCCTTAGACCATAAACCCCTGTGATAGGAGCCACTACTTATAGTAAGTAGGGGTGGGAAGTGAAATAATTAACAAAGCGACCAATCAAAATGGGTACATTGAAAATAATTTGAAAAGAGCAAATGTGTCCTCACAGACAGAAATAAAACTTGGAACAAATTTGAATTCTTCGCAGCCATATTTCAAAACTAAAATAAGGGTTTTGGTTAGAGTTGGGTTTTAGTAAAACCTTTAACCTCCTTAGCGGTATTCCCGAGTGTAGCTCGGGGTAAAAATTTCTATACCAAAAGCGGTAACCCCGAGCTACACTCAGGCTTACCATGCGGCGCTGCTCTGGGTGTCCCTGCAGCACTTACCTTGTCCTTCGCTCGCGCGATGTGTCCCCTGCAGCATCTCCGGCCGATGCCGGCATCCGGCTTCTGTGTTCCGGTCCCTGTGACGTCGGGACGTACGGGCGCCGGAACCGGCGGGAAATTTGAATTTTTTAAAAAATGTCATTTTTGCTGTCATTACTATTTCAATGCATTTCACATACATTTTGTCCCTACTGCTTTGTCCTGTGCCCTGCCTGCATTTTGACTGTTCTTTCTGCCTGGAAACTTAGAAAAGTCCATGGCGTCCAAAAAGCGTCCCTTTACGTCAAAAGCAGTTTTAGAACAGCGATAGTAAATCAGAACCACTTGCAGAATTGAGTGATAATGATTCGTGGGGGAAATTCATCATCAGACACTGAAAACGATTTTGCGACTTTGCTCAGCGATGTGCGAATTTGCCTCTGTATTTCAAATTTCAGTGTTTTTGGATTGATTATATTATTGAATTAAATTTATTATTTTTATATTATTTTTATGATAATTTATTAAATTATAATTCATGATTTCGTGTTTCAAATTTTATCATATCCGGAATGTTTAATAGACTCTTGTTCGTACAGATTTCAGTGAGTTATTCCTAAAAATTACAGCCTACAATAAAAAACTACATATTTCCATGCAAAAAAATGGTACCGCTTTCAGCACAAAAAAAAATTAAAAAAATCGGAAAGAATCATACCGCCAGGGAGGTTAACTAAACTCTGGACAGAAAACCTTTCATTTATATGTTCCTCATCAGCTTGAAACATAAATCCACTTTGTGTGCACCAAATACCTTTGCAAACCCAGATATTACTTTGTAAAAGCAGTGGTGACATCAAGGCTGTTCTGTACATATGCTGTGCAGAGAGCAGAGCTGTAGGAGGGACCCAGCAGGCACCTGTAATGAGTGGGTGGAGACAAGACCAGTTACCCTGCACTAGGAGAGAGAGCAGCAGGGACCAGTCTTCATTACAGGAAGCTCCTGAACATAGGAAAAGTTTCACATTGGATTACTGCACAGATCTGGAAGAAGTACAAAAGCTCAGCAAGATCAAGTAGGAATAGATATATTGCAATTGATACAGTCAGGTAAATGGCATTTTTCAAAGAAGAAGTCAACAATGCAGCTTTAAAAACAAACAAACAGTAAATCTATGCAACTGAAATTATATCCAATTATTAGTTATTTCCTGTAATTGTTGACTTTTGGCCCCTTTGTGAACTTTCATGGGATGTGTTGCCTCTTTCACCAAGAGGGAGGCTTCAGAAACAGATGGAAGTGTGGCCAAGAGTAACTTTTAGGGCCAGTTCACACCACAAAAATGTACTCCGGCTGTGTTCCGGATACGTTTTTGCTTACGGTTCACACTACACTCCATTCTGATGCATTTTGCTAGGTTCCAGTACAGTTCTGTACAAAAAAAAATTGCAACACGTTCTGCTTTTTTTTCTGCACCAGAAACTGACTGCACTGGTGTGAACTAGGCCATTTGAATACATGGAAAACACTAGTGGGAAAAAAACAAACAAGGGCGCACTCTCATCGTGCATTACCGTGGTAATCCACGTATTTATTGATAAAAAAAGATAATATACTCACAAACCAACGTGATAAAAAGCAGTGCAGGTGGTCCACAAAAACAGTCACAATATGGCTGTGTCTGATGATGCGGATATGCTAACGCGTTTCGGGAGCTGTACCCCCTTCCACAGGGGGTACATGCATTTTTTGATGCAGAAAAAAAAACAAAAAAAACCGCACTGGACTGCATCTGGTGTGAACTAGCCCTGAGGGAGACATTTTACTTATAAATTTTAACTGCCCATATCTCTGGATCTACTGATTGTTAGGGTTTTTAAAGTAACTCGTTCTTTTCTGTAAGGCTGCTTTCACACTGATGCATTTTTTATGGTGTTAAAGACACAGCAAGAACACAATCCCTTTAAATCCCATGGGACTTGTCACATCATTGCAGTGCATTTTGAAAAGTCTTGCATGCTGCATCTTCGTTTTCAAAACTGCACCAAAAATGCAGGTCTCCATTGAAATGACATGTGAAATACATCAAAATATATAGCTGCGTTGCATTTTGGTGCGTTTTTTGAGTCTTATGTCCAAGTTTCACAGGTGCATGCTGGGTAATAGCGCAGCAAAAGCACTTATGCATTTTTACTGTTTTTGCAGTTGCATCAGTGTGAAAGCAACCTTAGGCTGCATTCACACTTTAGTCATCGGTCACACTGCTGCGATTTAAAATTGAGCAATTTTGTGTGCGATTTCTGAAGACTTTATGGAGACTTGTGGAGATTTTGAATGATCTCTTGCGATTTGCTTTGCAATTTCCATTATATTCTATGTATTTAAAACTGCAAAAAAAGTAATGCAAGAACTACTTTAGAAATCGCGCTGCAGCAAACAGCACATTTAGACATTGACATTCACTTTCATTAGGTGCCATTCAATTCACAAATCACACTAGTATGACCGGGCACTTAATTGCACGTTTCTGACCACAATTTTCAGAAAGGCAGCAAAATGCGCAACATACTTGCAGTACCAATTTTTTCTTAAAGGCACATCAAATGCAGTTCGATTTTGGCACATTTGTCGTGGGACAAAATGCACATCACCAAATACACCTGGCATAGTGCAACAATTTGGTACATGAGCTTCTTTGGCGTGCATAAGGCAGCCCCTTCAAGTGAATAGGCTGCCCGTGTGTGACGCACATAAACACACAAAACAATTGCATGTGGAAACACGTTTTCCCGCTACGCTAATGCCATACACTAGTTGAATTATCATTCAGGCTCCATGCACACTATCGTTTTTTTAATCTCCTAGAAGCTGTTATTAGTATTTTTTTCTGCTTCTAAAAGCCAAATTGTGTCCTATGTGCTCATGCACAATACTTTAGGCTATTAGCTTTTTTTTGAGCTTCAGCGTCTAGGAGCAGAAATTTTTTTTTTCGTTTTTTGGAGCATTTTTCCAGCAGAAAAAACACTAAACGCTATTAAAACAGCTTTTTTCCAAACCTAGTGTAAAAACGCTGATAAAACGCGAACGCTCCTAAATACTTAAAAAAAAAAAAAAAAACACACACCACGATTACCAGCATTTTTTGAGCTTCTACAACCACTAGTGTGCATGGAGCCTCAAGTAAGTTTTTGAAAAACGAACATATGGTCATGAGCGCAAATGATATTGCCAACATGTAATGACCAAATTTCAAACCATAAGTCATTCAATGGACATAAACGAATCATTTTTTGCTTCTAGATCACATATTTGCAGTACCAACAGTTTGATTTGTCTTAATGGGCAAGAAACAGATTAACATTTTAATTTATCGTCTGTTAAGCAGAAGTTATGCAAACTTTTCCTTCAATTTTTTTACTCAAACATGTCTCTACCAATTTTCGATTTGTGCCCATTAACTGGACAAAAAATTAACAAACTCTCTAAATGACAGATTGTCGATTGATTTTTCATCTAGTGTATGGGCACCATTAGTGTCAATGGTACCAAAATAGCTACAGAGCGCAGTTTGACTATGCACAATACAGTACCTTATAATAGCCAATCAAAATACAAATTTGGCTGATCTGACATCAATAAACTGAAACCTGCTTTCTCTTGGTTACTGTACTTTGCACATCCACATTGTTATGGAATAAGCCTTTGTGGGTGTCAGATGGAACTCGCCATTTGGTATGGAGGTCAGTAATAATAGTCCATAGCACTACTGCAAAGGGGGATCATGCATTGTCCGTGGGAACAGCTGCAGCTGAGAAGGCTTAAAGGATCTCCACTGCTCCGCCCCCTCCTCCCCCTGCCAGCTGCTGTAATCAGTGGGACAGACAGACAACAGGCACTGGGGTGTGCAAGAAGGAAAGGAAGGAGGACTTGAATGCTTTGTGACATCCTCGTGTCACCATATAGATACGTGTGCAGGTATTGTGCCATCATGCCACTGATCACACCTCCTCCATGTGGCTCCTTTAATTGAGTTGGTGCCTTGGGTAACTTTCTGTGCACATTACTTCATTGGTATTTTTTTGTGTTGTCCACGATTGCTGTACATTTCCCCTTTGTTCTCTCATCTGATGTGGATTTTTTTTTATTTTGCTGTCATGTTTTAGCAATTCAATGGGAATGTTTTTTAATCTGTTTGTTTTTGTTTATATGTCTTTGTTTATAAACTGCTAAAGTTCAGAAGTACAGTAACTGTCATTAACAAATGAGTTTCTGGTTTTGTGTTCACTGATGGCAGTTATGATTTGTGAATGTATGTATGTATGCTGGATGGGAAGGCTGCTTTGCTTGCACAAGAAATCCTCTTAAGCATGGAGTTAAACCTGTTTCTATAGAATGCGTCTATTGACATTAACGTTCCATATTTTGTCTCACAGTTATATATAGTTCTTGCTATAAAAGCAGTTTCTCTGAAGGCATTGGGGAGAAAGATAGATAGATATTTGTAGTGGATCTTGTTTGACCTTACAAAAAAAAAATTGAAATTGTAAAAAGGCAGCCTATTCATTTTGAATGGGTTCTCCATGTATGAAGTGAAGGAACACGGTGCCATGTTGTGGTGCACTTTAGCACCGGGGCTTTTAGGAGTACCATGTGTGTGGTTGGGGTGCCATTCTGGAAGAATAGAAGCACACTGCAATGCACTTTACCTTGGATAGTGGTAATGTGCATTATAGACCCCATTCAAACCTTTTGATCTGATCTGCGTTTCCTGAAGCATTTCAGTGTTCAACATCAAGATTCCTATTAGACCCCATTCACAGGGGCCAGGCTATCCATATACCCGTGTGATTGGTCGTCTTTGACCACATAGATGCACAAGTGTTCTGTGCATCCACATGCAGGTAGTCCCATTCAGGTCTACTGGAATGCAGCGGCTGCACAGAGACAGCTGCTGGTCACAATCTGACAGCTGTGTGGGTGTGTATCTGCAAACGCAGACAGTATACATTCGAAGTCACACACCCGTACAGCTGTCCATGCAGCCACTTTGTTCCAATAGGAGCAATGGGACTGCTGGCATGTAGACGCATGGACCACCTGTACATCCCATGCAGGCAAAGATGGTCCTTCACTTGGGTGTACAGATGGGAACAGCCATGTGAATGAGACCTTATATGTAATGGTGCCCATTCACACCTGAGTGTTGTGTGGCTTGAAGCTTGAAAAAGTACATGAGCTTATTTGGAGTGGTGCGTTTTTGGCCCCTATGTAATTCAGTTTGGAGTGAAAATATGTATTTTTTTTTTTCCAGTGTCTAAGACAAGACTAATGAAGCCTGAGAATGCCCCCAAACAATGAACAAGTAAAGCTCCACAATTACTGAAAATGCTCAAGTGTGAATGGGGGCTTAATGTGTGCAGCCCTCCCACTTACCTGAGCCCAATCTTAAGCACTGTGCCTGAGAGCAGCGACTCTCTCTTCCCACTAGATATGGAAGCAGGAGCCATTGACTCCTATTACTGTCAATCACAGCCGAGGAGGGCGGGGCTGAGCTGAGCTGAGCCGCTCTCTGTGTCAATGGACACAGGTACTCAGGAAAGTATTATTTAAAAAAAATGTACAAACTTGTGTTACTGTAACACAGATGTGTTGAGCCAGCCTAAGGCTTGGTTCACACCTATGCAGTTTGCTTTTGATCCGTTTCTGCGGTGCTACTTGCGGCTCATTTTGCGTTTTTAACACGTTTTTCATGTTTTTTTTTATGCGGTTTTCATTTTTATTTATTTCAGGTACTTTTATAGCGCCATCAATTTACGCAGCGCCTTACGTGTGTGTGTGTGTGTGTATATATATATATATATATATATATATATATATATATTATTTATTATTATTATACAGTATTTATAAAGCGCCAATAGTTCGGTCAGCTCTGTACATTACAAAGGGGGACAGAACATGTGACAGAACAATACCAATACAATGCAAAACATGAGGGGATCGAGGGCCCTGCTCTTTCGAGCTTACAATCTAGGAGGGAGGGGATAGGGGCACAGGAGGAGATAGCTGTGGGGGATGGGGTGGTAGGAAGAGTGGAGGAGGTTGGCAAGTTAGCAGGGGGTGGGGTAGGCTTCCCTGAAGAGATGGGTTTTCAGGGTGCGCCTAAAGGAGAGGGAGTAGGTGATAATCTGATGGGTTGGGGCAGGGAGTTCCAAAGGATGGGTGACACCCTGGAGGCGAGCATGGGAGGAGGAGACCAGGGAACTAGAGAGAAGGAGGTCTTGTGAGGAGTGGAGTGTGCGTGCTGGGCGGTACTTTGATATTAGGTCAGTGATGTAGTTCGGGCAGTATGGTAGATGGCATATATACACAATGAGGAACAGAAGTATTTGAACACCCTGCGAGTTTGCAAGTTCTCCCACTTAGATATCATGGAGGGGTCTGAAATTCACATTGTAGGTGCATTCCACTCTGAGAGACAGAATTTAAAAAACAAATTCAGGAAATCACATTGTTTGATTTTTAAAGAATTTATTTGTCTTGCACTGCTGAACATAAGCATTTGAACACCTAAGAAACAGCAAGAATTCTGGCTCTCAAAGACTTTTTACTGTGGCTTTAAAAAGTCCACCTCTACTCCACTCATTAATCTAACTTATTAGCACCTATCTGAGCTCTTTAAAGACACCTGTCCACCCCACAGTCAGTCAAACGCCAACTACTACCATGGGCAAGACCAAAGAGTTGTCAAAAGACACCTGAGACAAAATTTTGGACCTCCACAAGGCTGGAAAGGGCTACGGGACAATTGCCAAGCAGCTTGGTGAAAATAGATCAACTGTTGGAGCAATTGTTAGAAAATGGAAGAGGCTAAAGACGACTGTCAGTCTCCCTTGGGCTGGGGCTCCATGCAAGATCTCACCTCGTGGGGTATCACTGATAAGAAAGGTGAGGAATCATCCCAGAACTACAAGGGAGGAGCTGGTCAATGACATGGAGAGAGCTGGGACCACAGTTTCAAAGGTCACTGTCGGTAGAACACTACGCCGTCATGGTTTCAAATCATTCATTGCACGGAAGGTTCCCCTGCTCAAGTCATCACATGTCCAGGCCCGTCTGAAGTTTGCCAATGACCATCTGGATGATCCAGAGGAGGCATGGGAGAAAGTCATGTGGTCAGAAGAGACCAAAGTAGAACTTTTCGGTCTAAACTCCACTCGTCGTGTTTGGAGGAAAAAGGATGAGTGGCATCCCAAGAACACCATCCCTACTGTGAAGCATGGGGGTGGTAACATCATGCTTTGGGGGTGCTTTTCTGTGAAGGGGACAGGACGACTGCACTATATTAAGGAGAGGATGAATGGGGCCATTTATTGTGAGATTTTGAGCAACAACCTCCTTCCCTCAGTCAGAGCACTGAAGATGGGTCGTGGCTGGGTCTTCCAACATGACAACGACCCGAAGCACACAGCCAGGATAACCAAGGAGTGGCTCTGTAAGAAGCATATCAAGGTTCTGGAGTGGCCTAGCCAGTCTCCAGACCTAAATCCAATAGAACATCTTTGGAGGGAGCTGAAACTCCATGTTGCTCAGCGACAGCCCCGAAACCTGACAGATCTAGAGGAGATCTGTGTGGAGGAGTGGGCCAAAATCCCTGTTGCAGTGTGTGCAAACCTGGTCAGGAACTACAGGAAACGTTTGACCTCTGTAATTGCAAACAAAGGCTTCTGTACCAAATATTAACTCTGATTTTCTCAGGTGTTCAAATACTTATGTTCAGCAGTGCAAGACAAATAAATTCTTTAAAAATCATACAATGTGATTTCCTGAATTTTTTATTTTTTTAAATTCCATCTCTGAGTGGGAATGCACCTACAATATGAATTTCAGACCCCTCCATGATTTCTAAGTGGGAGAACTTGCAAAATCAAATCCTTCTGTTCCTCACTGTCTATATGTATGTGTGTGTATATGTGTGTGTATATGTGTGTGTGTGTGTATGTGTGTATATATATATATATATATATATATATATATATATATATAATTTAAGGTCCCTAACTCACTTTCATGCATATCCATACTAGGGCCAATTTAGACAGGAACCAGTTAACCTACCAGCATGTCTTTGGAGTGTGGAAGGAAACCGGAGTACCTGAAAGAAACCCATGCAGGCACAGGGGGAACATGCAAACTCCAGGCAGGTGGGGCTGTGGTTGGGATTCATTTTACTTTTCTTTTTTTTTTTTTCCCAGTTTGTTGTTGGCCAGATTAAAAAAAAAAAAAGCAAAATGCATCAAATGCGCACTACATTCTTCTGCAGTGTCTCCATTGAACTCTGTTGAACCAAATTCACACAGTTTTGTGATTAAAAAAAGTTTCTGACCCTTTCCAAACATGCAGCAGCTGAAAAAAGCATTCATATGAACATGTCCCATAGGAAACCATGTTAAATGGATTGTGGTGCGTTTTCTGCAAAAACCAGGCCTTTACAGATCATTGGCACTGCAGCTTTTCCAAGAGATGTTTGGGTAATTGGCAGGCAGGTCCTGCATGGCCTTGAAGAGTGTCATTAGCAGCACAGTGGCTAAATGGTTAGCACTTCCGCCTGGCAGTACTAAGGTCGTTGGTTTGAATCTCAACCACAGCACCACCTGCCTGGAGTTTGCATGTTCTCCCTGTGCCTGCGTGGCTTTCCTCCCGGGTACTCTGGTTTCCTCCCACACTCCAAAGACCTGCTGGTAGATTAATTGGCTCCTGTCTAAATTGGCCCTAATGTGTATGTATGAATGTAAGTTAGGGACCTTGTAGATTGTATGTCCCTTGAGGGTTAGGGACTGATGTGAATGTACAATATATATGTAAAGTGCTGCGTAAATTGATGTTGCTGTATAAGTACCTGAAATAAATACATTTGCTATTACTGTATGTAGTTATAGAGCAACAGTACATTTTTACATTGAAGTGCTTGCCTGCATTGGATAGTTCTGATGCCTCCAAACACTTGGTGTAAAGACGTGTACTGACCGGAATGACTCAGTTGACACTTCGGGGTTTATTTACTAAAGCTGGAGAGTGCAAAATCAGGTTCACTTCTGCATAGAAACCAATCAGCTTCCAGGTTTTATTTCTAAAACTTAATTGAACAAACTGAAGTTAGAAGCTGATTGGTGTTTAGGCAGAAGTGAGCCTGATTTTGCACGCTCTAGGTTTAGTAAAGAAACCCCTTCATGTCTGCCCACCCCGCAGCGTTAATATAACCTATGCCCATACGGTTTCAGCGGTCTAAGGCTACTGCCTGTAAAAGCACATTGTATGCTTCTCCATCCACTGCTGTGTGATCTCTTCTTGTCCTGGTATGGTATAGCATTGTACCAGCTTAAAACGGAGTTCCACTCACCCGTCAAAAAATAAGTCAGCAGCTACAAAAACTGTAGCTGTTGACTTTTAAAAAACAGCCACTTACCTGTCCCTCAGTCCCGTGGTGTATCCCCCGCAGTCCGTTTCACCGGCCGTCCTGGATTCCAGGGGGCCGGCATATTCAGTGTGGGCACCCGGCTGTGATAGCTTGCGGCCTCACAGCTGGGTATCCACTGCACATGTGCAAGTAGCGTTGCGCTTCATCAATGGTCTTGTAGTCTTCTGGGACCTGTCACGTGTCCCAAAAGACTACAGGGAGGGAGGACACCTTCCGGTCGCCTAGGCGATTGGACCGGAAGTGGGAGCAGGTACCTGTCAAATTCGGGTACCCGCTCTCCCCCCAAAGGTGCCAATCCTTAATGGGGAGCGGGAAAGCAGTCCTTAAAGCGGAACTTCCTCTTGGGTGCAGCTCCGCTTTAAAGCAACACTAAACTCTGCTTTGAGAAAATTTAATTCATATTCTCAATTCAAAACAGGCCCTTCTATTGCACTCAAGATTCCCAAATTCTTCTTTTTTCTGATCTCCTGTTAGAGAATGGCTATGTTCATCCTCCATAGTCCCATGGTACGTAGCTACCTACTCCTTGCTCGCACTTGAGATGAGCCAGGGACTTTAGACTATGGAATTTGTAGTGTACATAGGGCAGTGCACATAACCGTAACAAACATGCACTGCTCAATCTAAAGAAACAGAAGTGAGGAGGGAAAAGAAAAGGTTTAGGAGCTCACAGAGGACGTTACAAGGGGGCAGAAAAACACAGTAAAAACCGATTTCATGGAAAATACATTACAGGGCCAATAAGTAGTGAATGTGTATGGATTATTTTTTGGAGAATAAGGATATCCTTATTTTTTTTATTTCTTTATTTTTTATTTTCTTTAAGTAATCATTTAAAGGGAATCTGTCACAAGAGTAAAGTAGAATCTGCCATCGCTGTGCTCTTTTCTGAAAATGCTGGATGTCCAGCTGTCTAGCTCTCAGTCTTACTTCAATTAAACCTTTAAGAGAAACACAGGAGCTGTGTCTGTGTCTATCTACCTGAAATGCCATTTACCCGGCTGTGACAGTGTTGACTCTGGAACATGTGTGTATCAGGAAAGTCAAATGTCCTTATGTGTATGTTCAGGGTTAGGAACTCTAAATATTGAAGCAAGAGGGCTGCCATGACAGCCAGATCACTAGCATTTGGAGAATGAAAGGTCAGCAATGACGGCATCCATGTTTCTGTTTTCCAATGAATCTTATGTCTTGTGGCTTAGTGGTTAGCACTCCTGCCTTGCAGAATTAGGGTCCTTGGTTCAAATCTGATACCACCATGCCCGTTCTCCCTGTGCCTGCACGGGCTTCCTCCTCTGGGTACTCCGGCTGGTAAGTTACTAAATCCACAACAGTAAAATCAGTCTGTATATGCAGTAGAGCATGCTTGCTATACTCATTGTGGAACCTAAGGGGTTAATCTTCCACATTGTGTAAAAAGGCTGTTTGATCCTGTCTTCTATGATCCTCCCCTCTTCCGCAATCCCCTATCCATCTGCCATCAGCTCTAGGAATCACTCTGCACGTGCTCAGTTTGGTGTGTAATGCTAGAGAGGGGTTTTTTTTTTGGGGGGGGGAGGTGCATGTGATCAGCACAGGTCCAATCAGCACAGATGGTCTGGAGTTATGCAGCCTCATAGGACAGTCAAAGAAGAATGAAAATTTCTACAAGATTAACCAGGGCTCAGCTGGACACTGATAGAAGTCACAAAACTGCTGTATACTGCTGATGAAAAAAGGTATTTAGCAGTTTATTATTACTAAAATAATTGATTTTCCATGTTCCGTGTACTGTGGGAGGCTAGACAGAGTGAATGCAGGGTCCTGGGTTTAGTAGCACTTTAATGGGCCCCTATCTAAGTTGGCCCAGTATATGTGTGTATGTATGGGAGATAGGGACTTTAGATTGTAATATCAATGAGGGTAGGAACTGATGTGAATGGACAAATGTAAAGCGCTGCATAAATTGCCAGCACTATATAAATACAAGTGATAAATAAGTAATTTCAATCACTGACCTATAACAAGTATGCAGATAAGGAAGCCTGACTTTATTGGTGGACACACTTATTCCAGTTCAATGACTCAGAAATCATAGAAGCCACAGTCAGCCTATTCAGCGAATGGCAGCTTCTATATTTCTCTCTGGTTGCCAGACTTGTGGTTTTATATTCAATTGTACAGACTTCATAAACACTTTGGGCCCATTCACAGTATTGAGCTTCAGTAACAAACGCATGGTTATAGCATGTTACTTCAACACACAGTAATGTATGAAATGAACAGTATTGTATGAATTATATCACACACCTAGGATGAACCACACAATCTCTATGCATTCACTCTATCCAGTCTCCCACCGCACACAGAACATGGAAATGCAATTATTTTAGTAAATAAAAACTGCTAAATACCTTTTCTCATCAGCAGTATATAGCAGTCTTGTGACTTCTATCAGTGTGAGTTTTCATTTTGCTTTAGGAGGATGCAGAACCCCTGACCAGTGTCTGGACAGTCCTGATTGACCCTGTGCTGAACACATGCACTCCCCCAAGAAAAAAAAACAAAAAACTTTCTAGCAATACACACCAACCTGAATATGTGCAGAGTGTCTTCACATGCTATGTCTTATCGGGAGATAAGAGGGGGACACTTGAAGAAGGGGAGGATCAGAGAAGGCAGGATCAAACAGCTTTTTTTTACAAAATGCAGAGGATTAACCCCTTAGGTTCCACAGTAAATATAACAAGCATGCTTTACTGCATATACAGACTGATTTTACTGTTGTGGCTTTAGTAACTCTTTAAGTTAGTGTATGTTCCAGGAACACGTATCACATCTGCAAAATCTTCAAAAAAGACTTGATATTCCAGTTGAGCTTTTTTTTTTTTTTTTTTTTTTGCATAGATAGCCCTTGAGTATACTTTTTATTTCTTTTAACACCATTCTACAAACACGTGTCCCTGCAAGGCACGTACATAACAGTTGGTCAAGATCATCAACAAATCCAGACGTGTTTTCTGATAGCAGAAATCTGTAGACGTCATAAAGTCATCACACTAACTGGATGCTGTTCAGGGAACTTATTGAAGACTTGTATAGCAAAGCCTGCACCTGTGGGATAACTTGGTTTTTAACAGCTACAAATCTCTCCCCTCCAGTTTCTGGGTCTGAACAAGTGTTGACCGAAACAACAGAATGCATATGTCTGCCACTCAATGTCAGGCAATGCTGTTCTAATGAGAGTAAAAAAAAAAAATCATGTAGTGCCCTCTGCAGCTTTTTTTTGTAAAATGTTATTTCTTTTATAAGCAATATGGATGAGGTGTTTGGTGTGCTGTTAGTAATGTGGACCTTTCTTTTCTTTTTCATTGAATGTCAACTCTAATGTACAATGTGCTTTTTGTATTTTGTTTGTTTTTGTTTTTTGGCCCAGTTGTTTATCCACACTAAAATAAAGTACTAACATCTGTATTAATTGTGTCTACAGGAGCCATTGAATGTAATTGGCTATACAAATGAACACAAGAACACACATAGATAGTAGTTTTTAACTTTTTTTTTCAATGTTTATTTTATATAATTCAATTTTGTCATGTTGGCTTGCACTCATTATTTCCCACCATGCGCTGAGATATATATATTATGATTTGTTTGACTAGTTCACTTTAACCCACCAGTGTCCACCCAAACAGTTTTCTATGTATTGTTCCATGTATCAGGTACTGTTAATTTATACTACATATATTTATACTATGCTTTTTTCCTTTTTTTTTTTCATTAAAATCCACTATTACGTTTCGGTTCTCTATTTCCTTTAGCTCAGGTGTTGTGGTGCTGGAATTTTTTTTTTTGGTCATGAATCTGCCTTGCCTGTCTGAAGGCACAAAGTCAGCAAAAAAGACTTGTTCAAACTGTTTTCTTTAATACTCAGTCCATGCAGTTAGTTTGCCATTATTTTTTTGCGTATATATTCCAATATGTTGTGCTGACATATTTCATCAGCTGAGGTTTACAGTGTTTTTCTTCAGAGGTCCTACACTGTAATATCCTCAAAAAAAAGCAAAAACTCCAAACGACTATATACAAAGTTGAAATACATTTATGCAAACTGTCTGACCTGAAAAATAATTTAGAATTTTGACAAGTTAGTCTGGCGATCCAGACCCCACTGTCAGACAACAGAGCCAGATTAAGTAACTTTACTTTTCTTGATTGCTGTTAGAATCTGTCATACAGCAGTAAAATGTTATGTTTTGAAAAATACGCTTGTATGCATGCACGTATATTGGAAGTGCAAATATTGGCATTTTTACACACCTAGCTGCATACTGTATTTTTTTTGTAATATATCTTTATGAATAAATATACTGGCTCCCAGGAGCCACAACAGCAAGCATATTTTCCACTGTACAGCCGTACACTTAATATGGAGAGCCCTAATACTGTACATTAAATTTGGATTACCATCAGAGTAGTATAGACGTAGTATGACATCCAAAATAAATATACTAGGGTATCAAGCACATTTAGCTCAAGGTATGAACAGGGGCTTATGACTGAAGGGGGATGAATGGAGATTAGTATTTGTACATCCGACTATACCAAAGAGACTTGAAAAGCCTAGGTTGCCTTCTGGATTTGTAGACATAGGGGAATTTACCAAGAGTGGAGAAGTTGTGCATGGAAACCAATCAGCTTCTAGCTTTCATTTTCAAAGCTTAACTTCAGCTGAAGCTAGAAGCTGATTGGTTACTATGCACAGTTACTCCAGTTTTAGTAACTATTTTAGTAACTTGCCCCCATTGTTTCTTTAAACCAAGGGTCCAGAGGGACAGTTAGTTCTTGTAGGATACATCTAGTGGGGCTTTCCATGTCCAGATGCTGTAACTGTCCAGCTAGAAAGTAAACATATGGTGAGGCACAGCTAATCCTCCCTTCATCTTACACCTCTACAGTCTACTCTGGGCAATCCTGGGTCATTTTCCTTTCCAAATAAAGGTTTGAAATAAGGATTGCAATTTGGTAAAGTCACTTTTGGGGAGCCATACTGATTTGATTTGGGTGCTTATGCAGCAGTTGGAGCTAAGCTAGGAACCTTGTTCATAGAAGGAATTTAGTCAGGAATAAGTAAAGGGTTCATAGGTCGCTTCTGCATAGGCAAGACCTCTGGAATGCTGTTACCTCTGGTCACCAAGAAAGGAGAAGAATATGCAGGAACCAAGCACTAGAGCAGGTCTTCAGTGAGTGGAAGCAGACTCCGACAAGGAAGATAAACAAACAAGGACGGCGCTCCCAAGTTCAGTAGTTAGGCAATTTGATAGGACAAATGGTTAAAAACACTTACAAGACGGAGCTTCTGAGTATGCTTCGAAACGCGTTACCACTCCTCTTCTGATGTGACATCTGGTGCATACACTCCATGCCAATCCCAGAAGTGTGGCGACTATCTTGCCATTGTGTTCCACCACCCCCACAGTCGCTGGTTGGCCGATTGGGTTCCTGCTGACACAGACAGAATCCTTGTTTGGATTTATTTGAAGTAAGTGTTTTAGAAGTAGAGTTGTGACAGCCTGGTAATGGGAGTATGGGAAACGGCATGTTTCCAAAGACTCATTGAGAGAGATCTATAAATCAGGCGAAGAATAGGTCCATAGATTTTAGAGACCGCTATGGCAAAACAGTTTGGCCCTGGAGCTTTTTATTGGGAAAGGCAGAGACCAAAATCTGTTGTTCTTCTTAAGTTATTGAGGAACTGAGCATAGTTCCCCCGAAAGGCATTGGCTGTCATTTAACACTATCAATAAATTAATTTGGACCCTTATCTTTTGGTCTGGCACTCCTTCCATGTATGCACTGGAGGGTAGACCTGTCTGTTGTGAGCTTTTGGGGGTCAAAGGAGCTCATCAGGGCTTCAGATAGCAATGAGAACTTTTTGGTGGACCCAAAGTAAAGGCTTTCCTGTTTGAATCTGTGCAGGAAAGCTGATTTCTGGATTAGGATTCATGGCCAACTACAGTAAATTCAGTAAAAGAACCTGTACTCTTATCGTTTGGTCTGGTGCTCCTTCCATATATGTATGTTATTTTTAAATATAGCAGGCTTTTGATTGGCTCATCTTATAACTGGAGCATTATAAACAGTCATAGAAAGGTTATAAGTCTGACCGTTGCTTAAAGGAGCCCTCCATGTTACTGCTCAGTTCCCGAATAGTTTTTTCATATTGCATTCTTTACCTGGAGCAAACAGTAGAATCATGCTGTGCCCCTTCTGCTTACTAAGGGAACAGAGAATTGCCTTAGGCTCATAATGTGAAGAGAGAGGACACAGAAACAAAGCAGCTTTGACTGACAGACCAATCACTTACGCATCAGTGCCCTCTTGTATGGAGTACCATGCACAGATGGGCTGAGCTAGTGAACCTACTGAAATGATAAATGCATATTCATGAGTTATATAAATGCAGCTATGATGGCAGCACTCACATAATTCAAGATCAACGCAGCCCAAGTAAAGCAGAAAAATATATCTACTTGCTTACAAAGTCAAAGCAAAGAATCTGCGGTTTAGTGCCAAGTACTGTCAAATGTGCAATTATTTGTTCATCTGCCCTCACTCATCTGATGTCCGCCTCCTTCTTTCCCTTTCCAACACTGGAGCCTCTCTGACTGCAGTCACTCTTCAGCATTCAACACTTTTGGGAGTGTCAGATTTTTAGTCCCCGTTATGCCCATTATGCTTAGTGATGCAATCTGCTGGCCCCCATGTCACTACAGGACACAGTAGTTATTTAGGAAGCACAGAAGTGGGCCAGATATCCAACATCAAGATTTTAAAAAATCTTTTTTTTCTGTTTTTGTCATCTTCAACCAAAAAATGTTTGTTTTTAAGTTTTGGATAAGTAGAATTGGAAACTGTCTTTACTGCCTCCTGTGTCTTCTTTTCCATTAACCAAAACAAGCTGACGCTGTTAAATTTGGCCTAGGCATCTAGGCACCAATGACTTTGGGTCACAAGAGTTAAAAATACCACCGTGTGTTAAATAAAATGGAAAAAAATGCATACACTGAGGATTTTTATTGTAAAAGTGGCATACTATTTTTCTCCTGCAATAAATGCTTCTTGCCTTCCTTTAGGTCAGGGGTGTCAAACTGGCGGCCCTCCAGCTGTTGCGAAACTACAAGTCCCATCATGCCTCTGCCTTTGGGAGTCATGCTTGTAACTGTCAGTCTTGCAATGCCTCATGGGACTTTTAGTTTGACAACAGCTGGAGGGCTGCCAGTTTGACACTTATGCTTTTAGATTGTACACTGAAGCTTTTCAGAATGTACACAGAGCTACACATGTATAGCTCAGTGTATATTCTTGGCACGCCTTTGTGCTGGGATGAATTAACTCCTGTACGCATGCGTGAGAGTTGCACCATCCCAGGCTGACTAGCCAAGATGGCTGAAAAATGCCCATCTTGGAAGATGACCGGTTTAAGATATTGGTGCCGGTGAGGGAGCTTGCTGGAGGGGAGTATAGTGGATTTTAAATAAGAAATGGGTCTAAAGGTAATCTCCAACCAAATCCGTTATTGGACAGAAAATAAAACATAAATAGAGCAACTGTTGTAGCTGCCCCCTTTTTACTTTGGCTATTGCTGGAAATTACTTTTAGTTGGTAGAAATGACCACTTTTAAATGAGCAATGTGTTGAAATTGCTGGCTTTACAATGGCGGTTGATGGCATGATCCTCTCCTTACATTGATGGTTAGTATAAAAATACACACTTTACATTGGTAGTTGGCAGAAATGCTCCCTGTTACAGTAACAGTTGGTGGGATTTTCTCCCTTTCCATTGGTGGTTGGTGAAAAAGCCCCCCTCTTAGGCTGCTTTCACACTGGTTCACCTCAAAACGCTTGAAAAATGATTAGCGTTTTTGAAGCGGAACATCCTGGACATGTGACTTGTCGCTCAAATTGGGCAGATTTGCACATTTGAATTCACTAAAAAAACACTACTAAAATACTGCATGAGTTATTTTATCAAGTCCTGTAAAAGAAAAAAAATTGCCGGCAATTAAATAATTTTAAAAAACGGCATGGGGTCCCCCCTCCATCCATACTAAGCTCTTTTGGGTCTAGTATGGGTTTTGAGGGGAACCCCCACGTCAAAAAAAAAAAAATGGCGTGGGGTCCCCCCCAAAATCCATACCAGACACTTATCCGAGCAAGCAGCCCGGCAGGTCAGGAAAGGGGGGCCCCCACCCTGAACCATACCAGGCCACATTCCCTCAATATAGCAGAGGTGCTTTGGGGTGAAGGGCTTCCCCCCCCCCAAAGCACTTTGTCCCCATGGTGATGGGGACAAGGGCCTCTTCCCCACAACCTGGGCTGTGGTTGTGGGGGGTCTGCGGTTGGGAGGCTTATTGGAATGTGGAAGCCCCCTTTTTAGCAAGAGGGCCCCCAGATCCCACCCCACCTATGTGAATGAGTATGGGGTACATGGTAACGCTACCCATTCACAAAAAAAAAACTAGTGTGAAAAAGACAGACCTTTATTAAAAAGAAAATAAAAGCATGTCCCCTGAAGTAGATCCAACGTCAATCACGATGCCCGGCAACCGTAAAAAAGAAAAAAAAAAAACGAAGGCTCCGCTCCCGATGCTGGCTCCTGGCTGGCTGTCTGCTCCACTGGCTTGACAGTTCTTAAATATGTAAAGGGCAGGGCCATCACATATGAGAGCCTGCCCCCGTGTGACTTAATTGACCCAGCATGCACGGGTCGATGAGGTCGCATGGGGGTGGGGTCACGCTGGTGATGTCATGGGGGTGGGATCTGGGGGCCCCCTTGCTAAAGATTCCAGATTCCGATAAGCCCCCTGCCCGCAGACTCCCACAGCGCAGGGTTGTGGGGAAGAGGCCCTTGTCCCCATCAACATGGGGACAAGGTGCTTTGGGGGGAGCTCACTTGTCCGTTCCCCCCCAAAGCACCTTGTCCCTAGGTTGATGGGCTGACTGCTCCACTGGCTTGACAGTTCTTCAATATGTAAAGGGCGGGGCCATCACATATGGGAGCCTGCCCCCGTGTGACATAATTGACCTAGCATGCACGGGTCGATGAGGTCGCATGGTGGTGGGGTCACGCTGGTGATGTCATCGGGGCGGGATCTGGGAGCCCCCTTGCTAAAGATTCTGATAAGCCCCCTGCCCACAGACTCCCACAGTGCAGGGTTGGGGGGAAGAGGCCCTTGTCCCCATCAACATGCCATTTTTTTTCTTTGGCGAGGGGGTTCCCCTCAAAATTCATACCAGACCTGAAGGGCTTTGTTATGGATGGAGGGGGGGGAACCCAGGCCGGTTTTTTATTTTTTAGTTGCTGGCAATTCTTTCTTTTACATTTAGCTGTCAGTGGGGAACCCCGCTGACAGCTGAAACAGCCAGACCTTCCCACATGTGCGTTAAGCATTCTTGGAGTGTTTTTGAGGTGGTTACCATTCATTTCAATGGGAAGAGGCATTTTTGAGGCTTTTTTTTTTTTTTTTTTTTTTTAACTCCCCAAACATGCAGGGAAGCAGTTTTCTTGAGCTTTTCAGGTTTTTTTTTTTAAATGCAAAAAAACGCTTCAAAAACTCCTCAGTGTGAAAGCAGCCTTACAATGACAATTGGTACAAAAGCCCCCTTTTACATTAGCGGTTAGCAGAAATGCCTTCCTTTCCATTGGTGGATGACGGAAATGCTTTCTGTGCAATGGAGGACAGTGTAAATATCACTGTTTACGTGAGAGTTTGAAACTTTGGCGAACTACGTGGCCTGTGATGACAAGCTGACTGCCCCATCCCTGCCTCCAGGCCCCATAGCAGCCACACACACTGCTTACATGATAGTTCTATTGATGCCATTCTATGCTGAAAAACTATTTTAACTGGAGTTGTGCTTTAAATATATACATCTGTAGCAAATGGTAGGGAAGTTTCCCTGTCCCAGACAATACCACTTCCACTTGCCTTTGTCTTTGTATCTGTTGTGATCCTGTGAGGTCTGACAACAGAATGAGGAAATCCAGTAATTCAGATAAAACATTTAAAGTGTAGCGTCAGTTCCTCATTCTCCCCATATTAAAACAGCTGGGGAATTCTCGAACAATGCTAGTCTCGCCTGAAGTGCTTGGCTGTTAAATATAGGCCACCTTTATATCCAGTCATCTTGTATGTTTTCCAAGCCTCACAACACGATTCATCTTTTTATTTTCAAATCTTTTACTCTGATTGTTGAGCTCTTGCTGCAGTGAAAAAGTTAGTGTCTAGGTTCACACCTAATGTGTTTTCCGCTGCGTTTTGCATAAATGCAGAGCAGTCCATTTTAACATGATTTCCTATGGGACAGGTTCACATCTCCGCCTTTTCACCGATGCGGTTTTTGGAAAGGGTTGGGTACTTTTTTAAACGCAAAACCTTGCGTTTTTGGTTCTATAGACTTCAATGGAGACGCTGCAGAAAACCATGTAGTGCGTTTTTGATGTATTTCACGTTTTATTCTGCCCAGCAACAAGTTGAAGAAAAAAAAATGCATGTACAAAAACACAATGCACCACATAAAGCACTGCAGAAACGCATCAAATGCAAACTGCATAGGTGTGAACCTAGCCTTAAGAAGCATGTGTTCACCCAAATGATAAATGGAGCTTAGCATTTCACAAGCAAAATGTCATGCAATAAATGAAACCTATGGGCTATAGATGCTGTCTAACATACAGTGCTCTGAAAAAGTATTTGCCCCCTTCCTATTTTTTTTTTTTTCTGCCATATTTATCACCCTTAAATGATTCAGATCATCAAACAAATTTTAACATGACACAGATAACCCACGTAAATACAAAATGCAGTTTTTACACGATGATTTAATTTATTAAGGTAAAAAAGCTGTCCAAACCTGCCTGGCTCTGTGTGAAAAAAAAATAATTCATGAATGAATTGTGATTACCCAGATTTTTGGAATGCTAAACTTCCAAAAAATGTAAAAGTTTAATTTCACTTGCCACACCCAGGCTTCATTACTATCAGACCTGTTGAATCAAAAAATCACTTAAATAGAAGCTGTCTGACAAAGTGAAGATAAAAGATCCCAAAAAGCAAACCATCATGCCGCGTTATCAAGAAATTCAAGAACAGGTGAGAAACGAAGTAATGGACATGTATCAGTCTGGAAAGGCTTACAAAGCCATTTCTAAGGCTTTGGGACTCCAGCAAACCATGGCGAGAGCCATTATCCACAAATGGAGAAAAATTGGAACAGTAGAGAACCATCCCAAGAGTGGCTGGCCTACCAAAATTACTCCCAAGAGCACAACCTTGACTCATCTAGGAGGTCATAAAAGAACCCAGAACAACATCTAAAGAAATGCAGGCCACACTTGCCTCAGTTAAGGTTCGTGTTCATGATTTGACATTAAGAGACTGGACATGACATCCATGGAAGAGTTCTAAGACGAAAGCCACTTCTAACCAAAAGGAACACACAGGCTCCTCTTACACTTGCCAAAAAACATCTTAATTATCTCCAAGACTTTTTGGCAAATATTCTGTGGACTGATGAGACTAAAGTTTAACTTTTTGAAAGGTGTGCATCTCGTTACATCTGGCGTACAACTAACACAGCATTTTATAAAAAAGAACATCATACCAACAGTCAAATGTGGTGGTAGTGTGATGGTCTAGGGCTGCTTTGCAGTTTTCAGGACCTGGACTTGCCATAATTGATGAAACCATGAATTCTGTGCTCTACCATAAAATAGTGAAGGAGAACATCCGGCCATCATTTTATTGACCTCAAGCGCACTATGCAGCAGGACAAAGATCCAAAACACACCAGCAAGTCCCCCTCTGAATGGCTCAACCCCCCCCCCCCCCACCACCACCACCAAAATTAAGGTGTTGGAGTGGCCTAGACAAGGTCCGGACTTAAAGTGGTTCTAAAGCCTTAAGGATTTTCAGCTTAATGCATTCTATGTATTAAGGTGAAATACCTTCTGTGCTGCAGGACCCCCCCAGCACCCCCTTATACTTACCTGAGCCCGATCCAATCCAGCGATGTGCACTAAAGCAGCAACTCTCACCACTGTCTCCCTCCTCCCTGGTCAAATTGAGAGCAATGGCTCCCCCTGCTGTCAATCAAATGCTGTTCCAATCTACGGGGGGGGCGAGTAGCCTCTGTGTTGATGGATGCAGACATGGCGGCATTGGGGTGAGCCTGTGGAAAGCGGCTTTCCACAAGGGGCACCTGCCGAAGAGGAGGAGCCTGGAGCGCCGTCAGGGTGTGAGATGGGGAAACAGCTCTCATTGTTTAAACACTGTTTTTGTCTGGAAGTAAATTAATGTTTTGACTGACATTCTGTGGTTTAGCCACAAGATGTCACTGTTTTTCTAACACCGCCTCAGACTGCATAGATATTTGTATATTCATGAAGAGGTGGGGTTTTGCACTCAGAGTTGGAGAGAACAGGAAGGCGAGAGAGAAGCCATGTTCTGGAGAATGGTGAATGAGGGGGGCCGTGTGAGCTGAGAATCTGATGACATCCAGGTGTGAGAGCGTCCCTCCGTAACCAGAGCTGCAGCTAAGTGAAGCTGATGAGATTGCTGCCAGGAAGCTGAATTGCTGCCAGGAATGCTGATGAGAGTAGAGGAACTATGCAACATATATGGCGAGACCGCATGCTTGTTGGAGAGACATTTGTTCTGTTCAGAGTCACCAGTGGATACAAAGCAGACCCGGGTCGGTAAGATCGTGCACGCACCTCATTTCAGTGTTGGCGCCTAGAGACTGAGGCCAGGCCTATAGTTAGCTAGGGTCTCTGTTTGTGTCAGGCCACAAGTGTTGTTACTGATTATTGGAAGGACTCCACAACTTAAAGTTACATTTCACATTGGAGAGCTGATAAAATCCCACAAACTCAAGCCAGACTGGCGTTTTGCTCAGAAGGAATACTCAGGCACGTGCTACAGGACCAGTTATGGGAGGAGGAATACTGTAGAGTTGTGTAAGATTGTAAGCTGTTGTGCTGAACCTCAGGCTAGCCCATACTGTACACCCATACACTGATTCCTGCTCTTTTAGGGTAATAACAGGTAAGGTGTGGCAGATTAGTTGTGCCCGCCAGTAGGTAAATTCCTTCACTTTCTACCTTCATCCATCAGAAGGCGCCGTGCTGTGCAGCACAAGGGTCTCAGCCTTTGGGCTGGGTGTATGTAAATTTATTGTATGTTTCCAGCATTTATGGTTGTGTTTATTTGCCACATCTAAGTTAAAATTCTGTTGTGGCAAAAGCTGGTGTTGGGGTTGCTTTCCTCGTTTGTGACTTCACTGTATCCTGGGGAGCCCACCCCCGTACACGGCTTACAAGGGGACCCCAGAAGAGGAGGATCCAGGCTCCTCTGCAATAGTATTGGTAAGGTAAGTATACCATGTTTGTTATTTTAGTAAAAAAAAAAAGGTTTAAATTATAAGTTCACCTTTCGTTACATGTTACACCAATATTTAGGGTGTAACATGTTACGATCAGACCGCCCCCGCTCTCCCCCGATCTCCGCTTTGACAGCTAGCGGTGGATCATTTCCCTCTTGCAAGCTGTCAACTTTTTTAAAAAATGTGGTCGTGCAGGGCTCTGCTCACACGGCCACGTCACTTATTCACAGTCATCTGAGAGACAAGTCCTGACAGCCTTAGTGGCTGTCAGCTTGTACTCCCAATGAACTACCATGGAGCTGTGAAGCACCGTGGTAGTTCATTCATTCTTCCTGTCAGTATATCTGCTTGCTCTTACATCCCGTATGAGGAAGCAGATACACTGACTGATCTTCAGGAAATCTGCATGGTGCTTCAACAGCACCGTGGTAGTTCATTGAGGACTACAAGCTGACAGCAACTCTGCAAAGAAGAATGGGCCAAAATTCCTCCACAGCGATGTGAAAGACTCCCCGCCCGTTATCCCAAAAGCTTGATTGCAGTTGTTGCCGCCAAGGGTGGCACATCCAGTTATTCGGTTTAGGGGGTGATTACTTTTTCACAAATGGCCAGGCAGGTTTGGACAGCTTTTTCCCTTAATAAATGAAATCGTCATTTTCAAAC
Organism: Staurois parvus; assembly: GCF_062004578.1. Lineage (NCBI taxonomy): Eukaryota > Metazoa > Chordata > Amphibia > Anura > Ranidae > Staurois > Staurois parvus. The sequence continues at coordinate 8,341,918 of NW_028317933.1, forward strand.
CTACATTTTGTATTTACTCTGTTATCTTTTTGTGTAATATTAAAATTTGTTTAATGATCTGAATCATTTAAGTGTGACAAATATGCTAAAAAAATAAAATCTATCAGGAAGGGGCAAATACTTTTGCACAGCACTGTATATTACAATTGAAAAGTTATAACATATTTTACCTTAAAGTTTATGCAACCCAAAAATCTATTTTTTAAACTGTCAGCCTTTTGGTTGCCTATTTGATAAGACCCACTAGCCAGCCCAATGGCCAACTGAAGAAGTGCATTTTGTTGACTGACAACTCTACGGCTAATTGAGAGGCAGTGGCTCAGCACTGTCTGCTCACAATGGGAAATGTTATTGGCACAATCTCAAAATAAGAAAATGTAATAACTGATTCCCAAAAAACTGCATACAGGGAAATATTTTACATATTTTGAAAAATATATTTGGGCTTTACATACACTTTAATGTCTTATGCAGTTAGCCGAAAGGAGGCTGTGCAATGTGCAAGGTCCTACAGAACCCATGTTTAATCATCCCTGGGAGTCCTAGCTGCGGGGTACAGATACCCATAGAAAGCATTTACAGCATGCAGTTGTATGAAGGACTTGTGCAAGTATGCGCATGAACATACAGCTGCTCAGTGCACATGTGCAGGCTTATGTAAACACTGGCACTTGCCCGTATACAGCTGTAACCTGTAATTGCTTTCTGTGAATGGCTGTACACAGCAGCTGGGGCTCCTGGGGATGATTTTACGCAGGTTCTGCACACTCTTGCTCGCTGTAGAGCCTCTTTGTTAGTACGCTTGAGCCCCAATAGAAGTTCTGTATAATTCGCTGATCCAGGATTCCAAAGAGCACTTCTCAAGGTCCCTTTGGGGCCTGTTTGTAAAAAAAACATATTTTGGACAAATTAGACAAGTATTCATCCATCCTGGACTTCTCTCTCTGTTTCTTGTATCGCCAATCTACCTTATACTTCAGGACCAGTTTAATTTAATTGAGAGAAACTTCTAAACTACTTCTTCTGCAGTGGGTGTGTTGGAATATTTGCTCTGCATCATAGGCAGGGGTTATTTTACTGTGGACATTTGTTCCAGTAACAAATGTCCAAGAGAGGATTTCCCTCACTTCCTGTTAGGTCTGCTTGACAGGACGTAAAGGGAAAATCTCCCTAATGGTACTCTGCAAAAAAACCGAAAAAACAAATCTGAAATTATCCATCTATTTTTAATGAACACTTGGCTTTAGATATACTTTTGAAGTATGAAATTGCAAGGAAAAAATATGTATGCAACACAAAAATGTTTAGGTTTCAGTGATAACCCTCAATATAAAAAGTAAAACATGCCATAATTTGCATGATCTCTTTGGCCCATCCAATGGTGAAATGACACTGCTGTTATTGTTTGATGACAAATATCTAGTTACTTTCTAACCCTCAGTCTTATACAAAACCTGATTATTGGCAAAACGTTTCTGTTGCCTTTAGAGACACACCTTCATTCTTTTTCACGTTTATATCTGTTTGCGATATCAGTTACATAAGGATCTTTGGTGTCACTCTAGTGCCAGTTCTGTGTTGAAACTAATTACAGGTCTTACCCTGAGGTGCAGCTATATATAGGTCTGATTATTTACGTATGTCCATTGTTTGCCATTGCTAACCATGATAGTATACTGGGTATGTGGGTCGCAGTGTGAGGTATTCTTCAGCATGCTTGCTTAATGACCCATCCATATCTATGAATACTAATGCTGTGGTAGATTGCTACGTCATCTAAAATAAATATTTACCAGGTACCATAATGTCTTATTAAGTTACTAGTTTTATTGCTCACAAGGTATGGGCCCCACTTTCAGGGACAGAATTTTATATGCCACCTCATTCCTGTTACTTGGCATCGGCCATAAGGCAAGCCAATATGCAGAGGACTTTTCTTTCAAACTAATCTTGTGTTTATGATGTATATGTGATGTGCCAACTGACCATACCATAGTATTACTTTAGGCTGAAGGGCTTCCATTAATTCTGTCTTTGAGCTCTGCAGGCAGTTCCTTTTGACCTCCATGGCTTTTGCTCAGCTACAGTATGCTTTTTTCAGCTGTGAGGCCTTTTATAGAGAGGTGTGTGCCTTTCTAAATTATGTCCAATCAATTTAATTTACCACAGGTGGACTGCAATCAAGGTGTAGAAACATTTCGGCAACAATCAAGAGAAATGGGAGACACCTGAGCTAAATTTCAAATGTTGTTGCCAAGAGTCAGAATACTTGTGATATTTGAATTTTTCTTTTTACTAAATTCACAGATATATATATACACACACACACTCTGCATTCATAGAGTATTCAGACCCCCTTCACTTTTCAATCAGTACCCTATAATGACAAAGTGAAACAGGATTTTAGAAATGGCTGTGCAATTGTTAAAAAGAAAAACCTGAAATATCACATTGGCATAAGTATTCAGATCCTTTGCAACAACATTCAAAGTTTGGTTCAGGTATCTCCCATTTCTCTTGATCGTTGTTAAGCTCTGGTTCACATATTTGCGGTCGTGATTTGCATGGGCACAAGAGCCTATTTATTTGAATGGACTCCCGTGCCTACGGGACATGCAGGAAAGAAGTCCTTGCACTACTTTGGAAATCACACCCCGCATGGGAACCGAGGTTCCCAGTAAGATTACGATTTCCAGTGTGGGCGGCGTGCCATTAGAATTAATGGAACCCACCCGTGGGTCCCGCATTCCTGTGTTGGTGGTGCGGCTGTAGGCATTTGTCTGGGTCCCGCAGCGGCACTACCTGCACAGATGTGAACCGAGGGCAAGATGTTTCTACACCTTGATTTGAGTCCACCTGTGGTAAATTAAATTGATTTGGCATGATTTGGAAAGGCATACATCTCTTTATAAAATGCCTTACAGCTAACAAAGCACAGCTAACAATGCAAAGGAACTGCCTGCGGAGCTCAGAGGCAGGACTATTACAAGGCACAGATCTGGGGAAGGATACAAAAAAATTCTGCTGCACTGAAGGATTCCAAGAGCACAGTGGCCTCCCTAATTCTCAAATGGATAGATCTTTGGCAAACCCAGGACTCTTCCAAGAGTTGGTCACTTAGCCAAACTGAGAAATTGGGAGAGAAGGACCTTGGTAAAAGAGGTGACCAAGAATCTGATAGTCACTCTGACTGAGCTTCAGAGATCCTGTGTGGAGATAGGGCAAAGTTCCAGAGGGACAACCATCACTGCAGCCCTCCACCGATCTGGGCTTTTTTGGCAGCGTGGCTAGGCAGAAGCCTCTCCTCAGTGTAAAACATATGAAAGCCTGCTTAGAGTTTGCAAAAAATCACCAGAAGGACTCTCAGTGGGCTTTCATGTGTTTTGCACTGAGGAGAGGCTTCCATCTGTCCACTCTGCCATGAAGTCCAGATCGAAGGAGGGCTTTAGTGATGGTTGTCCTTCTGGAACTTTGTCCAGGCACTGGTTTGCTGCACCAGTTCACCCTCCTGGGCCTCACCTTTTGAAAACAAATTGAAGTGAATTGAACTAACTTGTGTAGTTTCTTAATAATTCACCCCTCCCCCCTTTATTTTATCCCTCCCTCTATTCACAAAAGCAAAAAATTGAAATTTAAAATTTTTTACCTTTTTTTTTATATCTCTTTCCGGTCTAGGCTGGACCCTGCTGCCTCCTGGAATAGTTACGTCACAGGTGTCCCAGGGGGCAGTGCGTTACCAAACCACAATTCTGCGGGGTGTGTGTGTAGGCGCAACAGATGTGTGTGCACAAACACTGCCGGGTGATATAGTGGCAATCTGCCAGAAGCCGTGCACACACACATATGTGACGTCAGTCTATGCCAGGTCCTATATACCATGGAAGATACCGGCGGCACATATGTGCACACGCTGGGGTTTTTAATATAGCCACTTGGAAGAAGGGTGGGGGGGGGGGGGGCTTTCATTTAGCAATTTAGTTCTGCTTTAACCCATATCCTAACCTTGAAACACTTAATGCAGAACTTGCACTTCGTGGTCCTGCTTTTCTAGTGTGGCCCCCTCCCTTTTGCTGAAATGTCAAAGATGAAAAAACATGTAAGGAAAAAAGTTAGATAAATCACTTTACTTTCCCTGGCTTCCATAGTATAGAAGTGACTTCATCTTGCTAACGAGATTCTGGAGAATGCTGAGGACTTCAGATTTGGCCAGAAGATGCAGCACAATGTTGGATCCTCTTCTCATGGGATTTGGTCTACTTACCACTATTCACCGGATCTTGGTTAAAGGAGGATGACATTGCCTTTGCCTATGCATCATGAAAAAGACAAGTATATTATCTAACTTCTTTCCCGCCACGGAAATTTTTTTTTACGCTTTCATGGAGTGAAGGGGGCCACAATAGAAAATCAAACCTTGCTATTTAGGTGCAGTGTGCGCTTTAATCCTAGAACAATACAAGCAAGTATATGTAATCTGTATGTTTTTAGCCAAAGTGGCCTCTTGGAACCCCTTTTGTCTTGTTGTACTTAACTTTTGTTGCAAAGTTATTTTACAATGGGATTAATGTTGGTTATTCCTTTTGGTTTACATTGTAGGCTTTTTTTTGACCTTTCTAAAAGATTCATACTTCATTATTCTGAGAGCTCTCAAGACTCCAATCACCCTAAAGTGTGTTTTCACAATAACACATTTTTCTTTTGTTAAGAAGACCTTTAGGCTTATTTACAACAGCAGTAAGCAAAGAATTGTAACATGGGGCTGGACAGATCTCTGATGTAAAGGACTTTTTGCAGCTCTTCTAGATAGGGTCTCCAGACTTTCTAATCAAAGGACCATTTGCCCCATCTTTGGTATTAGGGGGAGAAATGGTTGGTGTCAGTGAGAGGAATCATGCCCCATTGTTGGTGTCAGTGGAATGCATTATGCCCCATTGTTGGTATCAGTTGCAGGAATAATAGTTCAAGGGCCAGATAGAGGCAAGCAAAGGGCTGCAGTTTGGAGACCACTTCTAAAGATATTCGTAAAAACACATACTAAGGCTAGGTTCACGCCTATGCAGGTTGCATTTGACCCGTTTCTGCATTGCGTTTTTTTTTTTTTTGGCCATGTTTTCTTATTTTTCCTCTTGCTAGTCCGATTTAAAACATAAAAAACTCACTACATGCTTTTCTGCAGCGTTTCCATTGAAGTCTATAGAGCCAAAAACGCAACTTTTTGTGTCTTAAAAAAAAAAAAAAAAAAATTCCCTGACCGTTTCCAAAAAAACGCATCTGGTGAAAATGCGAAGATGTGAACATGTCCCATAGGAAATCCTGTTAAATGGATTGTACTGCGTTTCTGCAAAACGCTGCAGAAAACGCTTAGGTGTGAACTTACGGTTATGTAGAATTTAGGAGCCAGTCAGTACAACTTATGAGCCATTAGACATTGGAGAGACAGAAAGCAAGTCCTGTTTTTAATAGCCGTAGAAAAGGCTTTAAAAATATAGTTTTCAAACGCGTTTTTACCCCCTTCCCCCCAACTGCTCCTTATTGAGCTGTAAAAGCAGTTGCATGTAAAGTCATGCTAGAGACATGGATGTACACATTCTGCAGCTGTGATGCTTTGCAACACAACAAAAAAGATCCCCCCCCCCCCCCCATTACATTTGGTGGGTAGTATACTGCCTGCCATATGTGATGCATTCAACTTGATGGGACCACGTTGCAGCTGTGTGCAATGCCACCGATCTCTCTTCAGAGCGCTCATGCTAATGTAAACGAGCCCTAGACTGTGGACATACTTTTTATATGCTGTTAGTATACGACAGGTTTATGTTAATTTATATCGCTTTTACATAGTACATTACATTTTTTTTCTGGTCTGGCTGCATAGTTCGGTTAATAGGCAGTATGCTTCTCTATCAGGATAGTAACCAAGTTAACGAGTATCCAAACCAGGGGCGGACTGACCATTGGGGAACTCGGGCACTTCCCGAGGGCCTGGGGTCAGTAGGGGGCCCCATGAGATGTCCCTGGTACCTTTTTATAGGCTTTTTTGGGTGTGATTTGAGTGTGGGCAAAGGACACAGGGGGCCCCATGAGTTGTCAGTCCGTCCCTGATCCAAACACTTCTGTAATAAAAATGGTTTTTTAAAACACTCTTTCAACTTCTCTTTTTTAGTCTTGGGACAAAAATAATAAATTATGTTCTATGCATTCCCTGAACAAGGGTAGCAACACTTTCTTTGCCCCGCACACAGCGTTGTCACCAGGGGCGGACTGACAACTCATGGGGCCCCCGGGCAATAGGGGATCATGGGCCCCTGTGTCCTTGCCCAAACTCAAAAAAGCCTATGAAAAAGGTACCAGGGGCATCTCATGGGGCCCCCTACTGACCCCTGGCCCTTGAGTTTCCAAATGGTCAGTCCGCCCCTGGTTGTCACTCTGACGCATGCTGCTGCAGCAGCCACTGTTTCCTAACTGGGACCATGTTTCCAGCCTCAGGACCGCCCACCAGCTCTGTGATTGGCTTTAGAAATCATATACACCAACAGCTGTGATGCAGAGAGTAAGTGGAAAAACACTGAACCATGAGCAGCACAAGAGTTTTAAAAGGATATAAAAATAGAAAAAAAAAAAATTACACAGCTCTCAACACTTTGTGCTTAAAGTGACACTTTTTTTTCTACAAAAGGTTTAATTACAGTATACTTTAAGACATTTAATACCATTTGAAAGCATATTATGATTTAGGGGGGAAAAAAAATCCCTGCCCACTACATATGTTTCTTTCACATGGATTTAAAAAGGTTTTCCCTTCTGGAACCCCCGCCCTCTAGCATGTAGGCATGGCAAGCGCATTGCCCAAAATGGATAGGTTGCAGAACCAGTATGTCAGGTTTAGCTGTGGTCTAAGCAGAAACCAAGGAGAGAAAGGGACAAAACAGTTTACAATTGAAGATCTGTAGAACTCTTTGTTTAAGATGGGACTTTAGTAGACGGAAATACTGGAAAAATGCAATGGGGTAAAACTGGCAGCCTTGCTGGATGTTTGCAACGCTTTGGAGTGGATTCTGTATTGTCTACCTGCTCAGGATGTATCCTCTGACCTTAGCACCTGCACATTTTTCATATGAATTCTAATATTACCAGGATGCCATTGCCGTGTGTGAACTATACCGATCAAATGGAAGTTACCTTTATTCCTCTCACTAGGATACCCAGACCTCAAGTCTTACTTTCTAGGCACTTATTCCCTTTATCATGCAGGTAATCATCTAAATTGTTTCCTGTGATCACATGTTCTGCTTTCCAGTCCAGGCTAAAAATTATTTGTATTTGTTAACTAGGAGAATAGGACTGGCATGGTTTTTTGCTGTCAAAAACATGTTTCGGAAATTTAGTAAACCTAAATCGGAACTAACCAATCATGTTTTATTGATGGCAAGTGTTTGAGTGCTAAATCCTAGTTGCTTGTTATGGACAGTGTTCCCTTTTTTTTTTTTTTTTTTTTTTTTTTTTTTTTTTTCCCTTTGCTCCAATTTCATAAATCTTCTTCTGTGCCAGGGCAGATTGAATTTTGTAAAAAAAAAAAAAAAAAAGCTGTAGATGTTTGCTTTAGTTCTTTATGTGGAAGAGGGAAGTGGATCTGCTCTTTAAACTCATATCTGTGTATCAGTTACCATGCTCTGCAGCTTTCAAAACAACAAGAAATAGATGCAGGTAGTTGTTGGCGCCAGTCATGCTAAGAAATTTTTGAGTGACATTCTTTCGTGAAGATTAAAATCTGTGTAGGACAGGGAGGATTGGAACTGACAGCGGTAGGTGTTGGGTCAGCACACGGCGTGTGGTAATCAGCAATCGCTACCTGTGCATTTAGAGAAGACCGAGAAAAAGAGTAACAGCGGTAAGTGATCAACTTTCATTTGTTTAACTGTCAGTTTAGAGATGTGCACCATGTTTGCACCCATAATTGTGTATTAAAATGCCAATATGTAGACAAGCTTGCGTGCAATATAGATTATTATAGTGACCATGTGGAATGGTTGTGTCTTTCCTGGCCAACAGATGGCACAATATAGTATGTGCTCAGATATTGGATGACCAACAAGGTTGATGTAGTGGGATGAAGCCTGCATCTGTGCATGTTTACTGACTTCTAATTTCCTCTTCTGTTATTTCCCACACTTGCTAGGTTCCCATCTATGCAGGTTGCAGTTGATGCATTTTTAGGGCGCATTTTGCGGTGTGTTTTTCGTTTTGAAACTTGCATTTTTGATTAACTTGTTTTTTTGGGGGGTTTTTTGTCAATAGGAAAGTATGACAATTCTGGGTTAAGGTTAGTGGTAACCATTGGGGTTAGCAGTAATTAGGGTTAGTGCTGTAACCCTAACAATTGCTGCTAACCCTAATGATTACCACTAACCCAAAACTGTCATACTTTTCTATTGACAAAAAAACAAAAAACATCCAAAAACACAACCCTTGAAGTTTTGGTACAGTTCTATTGATTATACATTACACACAAAACACAGCTGCAGGAAAAAAAAAGTCTCTGACCATTTCCAAAAAACACACTGCTCAAATAGCACAGATGTTAGCTAGATCCATAAGAAATCATGTTAAATGAACTGTAGTGTGTTTTTGCAAACCAGAAAACGCTCTGAAAAATGCTCAGGTGTGAGTTTAGGGACAATGTGGAGGTTTAGCAAAGATCTCCCTTGGTCAGTTGTGGTCATACTGGTGCAAGACCAAAATGGTTAAAAATTGAGCCTCTAGAGCCCTGGTGCGTAACCTGCAGCGCAAGGACCACATGTGGCCCCTTGGTGTTTGAAGGGTGGCCCTTGGGCCTCGATAGTCAGTAGAGGAAGCATTGAGTTGTAAAAGGTCCCTTAATTTTAAGAAGCCAGTGGTCTCATGCAACATGTCCCCAGTCTCTGACGGTCTCCTATAGCATGACTTCAGTCTCCAACCATTCTAGTAGAATAATCCTTGACCATTTCCTCTAGTATGTCTTCAGTCTGTGAGAGTTTTCTGTAGCATTACATGAAATAAATTTTATATGCGGTCCTTTTTAGACAGGGGTTGTATTTGAAGTCCCCTTTCACTTGCAAGTTAACAGTGTTAGAGGGACAGGGAAGTAGGCTGTGAGTGCTAGAGAGATCCCAGCAGCGTACGTAACCAATGATTTTTCTACAGTTTTCAATGTCAACGTATTACCTGGTCATTTTCTAGATTGGACTGCCTGGCCTCCATGACCTCCTATTGTCCACCAATGTACTAAAACATGGTGCACACATTTTATTCAGGGGGAAGAAGCAAGTGCTGATAGTGAAAGGAAGACAACAACAAATGAGTGGTAGGACAAGGGAGCAAGTAAAGAAGGGTTGGGTGTCAGAGAATCCATTTGGTTCTCGGAGAATGCGGGACATCTATGCTGTGTGCGGAGGTGAGGAGAAGGGAAATGGAAGATGAGTACAGCCAAGATTTTCCTGGCAATCTGAAAAGGGATGGTGTAAATTATGTGTAGGATGGAAACCAGAGGAGGGCATTTTTTATTAGATGTACAAAAAATTGTATTGCTCGGATCAGCTGGATTTTGTGGTCATTGTCTTTTTGTGACAGTTACTGCACAGGTTACCACTTTTTAAAATACCATCTAGCTAGCATTAAAATTGGACTGAAATTATCAGAACTTTGAAAGCACCATTCACCCTCTACTTACACCCCATGTATAGCTTATATACTAAATAAGAATGCAGACTGGACTAGGACTGGATGCGGCTTCATTCATCCCAGAATTGCAGGGTTTTTTTTTACATTGTTGCTCAAACAGCTGATTGTAGTACTGCACTTTAATGCTTCATAGCTTTACATCTGGACCAGGGGCGGACTGACCATATGGAAACTTGGGCACTGTCCAAGGGCCTGGGGTCAGTAGGGGGCCCCGTGAGATGCCCCTGGTACCTTTTTCATAGGCTTTTTTGAGTTTGAGCAAGGACACAGGGGCCCCATGATCCCTTATTGCCCGGGGGCCCCATGAATTGTCAGTCTGCCCCTGATTTGGACCTTTCAGTAACGTTTAGTCTGTTGAAAATAAATCTGTACATTCAGAATATAAGCAACAGTCTTTTTTTTGTTAAATTTAATTCTTAGTTTACCATTAAAAAGTGACATTGCTGGTGTTGATCTTCTGCAAGCAGAAGGAAGCATTTCCACAGTCTCCTGTCCCCCATTGAGATTTGCACAAGAGTTCATATGTGTCAGATATTTGTGAACACAGTCAGGCCTGGTTCACACTCATATGAATTCAGAATCGTAGGACAATGGAAATCGCATTGATTTCATTGGTGCTTGTTCACATCAATGCATTGCGACTTTAGGGAAGGTACCTGTGCCACTTTGGTGCAGTGCATTTTTTTCCCCCATAGACTTCAGTGGAAACACATCAAAATTGCATATACATGCATTTTGTTTGTGTTTTTGAATTGATTCCAGTGCGTTTCCCCCCCTCCCCCAACTATTCTGCTCCTTCTTGCCCCTGCAGAAATCGCACCAGTATGAAAATTGCTTCAAAAACACGTCAGAAGAGCTCTGAGTCGCACTGCAATTATACTACATAATCGCATTGGAAGTCAAATGAAATCGCAGCTGCACCAGTGTGAACTAGGCCTAAGTGCACAGGCACCAGGATTTACATGACTGTGCTACTTAGCTTGCATGTGCTTGTCATGACAAAGGTATATCTAGTACAAGATCCATTTTAACTGTAGGATTCCATGGGCATCATTTTGAGGAGAGGAGAAATAGGAGAAATCTAATAGGGCAGAATCTAAAGATGTAAACCAAACCATACATCAAAATCCTGGGCCAAGCACTGGTTGCATTTAAACAAAAATGAACTGCAGTAAGTAGTATATGAAGACCCCATTAAAACCAAATATGCGCAGGGAGTCCTAAAATAATCTGTATTGCAGTGATTTTGAATGCACCATTATCATCTTCTATACTAAAATTCTCAGTTTTTAAAATCTGCAGATTGGATTGAAATCTGAATATTTTCAGTTAGGGTGAATAGGTTGTTGCCCTCAAGACCTGTTTTGGGGCCTGAAATTGCTACAAAGGGGAAGGGGGGGTTTGGCTCAATATTCCACCCCTTCAATCATTTTTGGGGGTAGTTTTTAAATCTGTGATATCAACGCCATTAAACTGATTGATTGTAATGCAAAGTCTAGTAAAATTTATTTTTTGATTTGTAGATTCTCACTTAAACACTTCAGCAAGTGCGCATTATTCATGAAGATCCAGAAGATTTACACTTTTTAAGTTAAATCAATCTTTTTTTTGCAATAAGCGCGGGGGGTGAGCAGACAGCGGTGACTGACAGTCTGGCTCTTTGCTCAGAGCAGCCATGAGAAGTCTGCGATCAGCAATCATGTGATCACTGACTTCTCACCCTTAGAGCCAATGGGGGACAGCTGCAGCATCCAATTAGGTAAGTATAAATAGGGGGGGGGGATAGCCCTACTTCTCTTTTTAAAGCAAGTGTATTTTTTATGTTTTAAAGATTAGGGAAAGATTAGAACCACTCATATGCTAATAGAACCACTTAAATGAATAGCTTTTAATTTTGGCAGTGTCAGGGTCACTCTAATGGAGCTTATTAAATGAAAATGTAAATGGATACATATGCAGGACTGGATAGAACATGATTCCTTAAAGGAGTAGTATAGCCAAAGCATTTTTGTTGATTCTGCACTCCTGTGACCTGTTTTCAGCCAACAGGCTAAAGCCTGCTGTTTGACTGACATCAATGAGCTGGTCCAGGCTCTAAAAAAAAAATCCCAACCATATGGTTGGGATCCACCCAGAAGCCTGACCGACAGCTGGCTTAGCCTCTCACAATGCCACTGAGAGCCACCCTCACTGGTATGATGGGGGTCCGGAAGGCTAGTACCGGAGGGACAGAAACCGGGGAGCGCCTTGAGTTAAGCTGGGGCCCCGGGAGTAATTCCTCTGGGAAGACTGGAAAGACCCAGTACCTCCTGATTTGGACGGATCTACCTTGGTCTGGCCAGGGGCTGGGGACGCAAAAAGTCCGCAAACTCAGTGCCCCCTGGGGAAGACGCTCTCAGGGGTGTCACTAGTAACACTTGGGTGTGGGACCCCACGGTGTGAAGATGACACATGGCCACTGTTTTTCACCTCTTTTTGCACAGCGCCCTAAGGACCAGGTCTTTTGGATAAGTCCAGTGCAATTTTTGCTACGGGCCTCAGGGCCTGGTCTGTGCACAATTCGGCACGGTACCACTTTTTTATTTTTTCTTTACTTTATCTTTACCTTATTTATTACGCACTCCCACGTTTTGTCACTTTTTACTTTACTTATGTGTGTGTTTTTCACGGATGGAGGGTGTGGGTCCTCGGGCCTACCCTGAAGTCTAGGGGGAGGATGTGTGGTCATACGGTTCCTTCCTCCCCTGATCCCTAGGAGGCTCTTCTTCGGGAGAGCCTCCTTGCCTAGTACTGGATGTCCGGCTTCGGCTGGGCATAGGGAACGGTGGTCCACCAGGCCTTTTGGCCAGGAGGACCAATTGGGAACCTTGTCCCCGTCAGGAGCTTCGTGCCCCAGGGGATCAGGGTAAGCGGTCCAAGCCCCTTTAGGGGTAGGACACAGCACACCCCTAAGTGCACTTTTTCGTGTGGTGTTTTGCACTTGCACCTTTTTTGTGAACACTTACGGGTTTTTCGTTATAGTTGCACGTTTGCGGACTTAAAAAAAAAAAAAAAATGCCACTGAGAGCCTGGACCAGCTCCTCCTGCCCCCTCCACAGCCCAGCACTCCAGTGAGCACTGGAGGAGCAGAGCAGAGAGAGGTTTACTGCCAGTCACCGGCTCTCTGTAGACTGGAGACTGAGAACTGAGGATTTATCTGTGTTTGATCACTCCATTCCCAGTCTTAGTGGCAGGGGATAGAAGCAGCATCAGAGTGATGCTGCATCCACCTAGGTAAGTATAATATTATTTATTTTTTAATGAAACCCATATTTCTCTATTAATATACAGAATTTATATACCACCCACAGTTGCACAGTGCTTTGCCAAATGGAGGGAGACTGTATAGATCCAATACAATTCAATACAAAAGGGATCCAAGGGTCCTGTTTGTTAGACTTACAAACTAAATGAATGAATGGGTGAACAGTTCAGTTTTCATTTTGTCTTTCTCCCTAATTTCCCTAATGACATCACTTGCGTGTCAGCATGTGGTTTCCTAATGCTATAGAGGAAGCACATGTTACCTCACTTAGTCCTACATGGAGTTTACATTATTCCTTTCTGATACAGTGTGGTGGCCAAGTAGTGGTGGAAGAGGCAACAGGTTTACAATTGACTTTAGAAAAAAAAAATTAAAGGTAGAACAAGTTAAACAACATGGTTGACAGGAATTGTTTATGGTACATTTTCTCTGCATTTCTAGTTATTTTAAAAGCTGAAGGTCAAATATGAAGTTGAGATATGTATAACTTCTTGGCATAACTCTGTGTATTTTGTGTGTTAGTGCTGTGAGACTGAACACAGGAGACAGTCTGCTGCTTTGGGCATCAAACTGCATTGATAAACCTAAACTAGCTTCCCTCAACCTGGGGGTCTCTGCATACCATTATACACATTAGATCATACTTTCTCAAACTTTTTTACATGGATGAACCCTTGAAATAACTTTTCAGGTTCAGTGGACCATTATTAATAATCTATCTACAGCTTGCATTGCAATAGCGCAATGGTCACTGGTAAGAATGCTCCTTACATTTGTGGTCATTGGATAGATAACTAGTGATCCTTAAAGATCACTAAAAAGATCATTGGTGTCAGAGGTTCCTTATCTGAGAGTCAGGAATTGTCCATTGCTCAGGGAACCCCTTGCAAACTCTGGAGGAACCATAGATAAGGATAGCATTAGTGAACCATCGGTTCATGCTAGAGTTCATTACCGTACGATACATGTATTTACACTTACCGGACACTTTATTAGGTACATCTGTTCAATTGCTTGGTAACACAAATTGCTAATCGGCCAATCACATGGCAGCAACTCATTGTATTTAGGCATCTAGACGTGGTGAAGATGACTTGTTGAAGTTCAAACCGAGCATCAGAATGGGGAAGAAAGGTGGTTTAGGTACCTTTTTAATGTGGCATGGTTGTTGGTGCCAGACAGGCTGGTCTGAGTATTTCAAAAACTGCTGATCTACTGGGATTTTCATGCACAATCATCTCTAGGGTTTACAGAGAATGGTCCAAAAGAGAAAATATCCAGTGAACAGCAGTTTTATGGACAAAAAAGCCTTGTTGATGTCAGAGGAGAATGGGCATTCTGGCTTAAGAGCATACAAGGGCAACAGTATCTCAAATAACTCATCGTTACAGCCAAGGTATGCAGAATACTATGTCTGAGAACACAACACATTGAACCTTGATGCAGATGGGCTAGAGCAGCAGAAGGCCACACTGGGTGCCTCTCCTGTCAGATAAGAACAGGAGATGAAGGCTACAATTTGCACAGGATCACCACAATTGGACAATAGAAAATTGGAATAACGTTGCTTGGTCTGATAAGTCTTGGATTCAGCTGCGACATTCAGATGGTAGGGTCAGAATGTGGCGTAAACAACATGAAAGCATGGATCCATCCTGCCTTGTATCAACGGTTTATGAATGTGCAGCTGACAAATCTGCAGCAACTGGGTTATGCTATCATGTCAATATAGTTACATCGTTAGTCTGCCTGGAAAAAGACAAAAGTCCATCCAGTTCAACTATTTAAATTAATAATCCTACACCCACAGCTGATCCAGAGGAAGGCAAAAAACCCAGCAAAGCAGGACCCAATTTGCTCCTGTATGGGGAAAAAATTCCTTCCTGGTCCCCTGAGGGGCAATCGGATATTCCCTGGATCAACTTTACCTATAAATGTTAGTAACCAGTTATATTCTGTGTATCCAAGAAAGAATCCAGGACTTTTTTAAAGCAATCCACTGAGCTGGCCAGAACCAACTCTTGAGGGAGTCTATTCCACAGTTTCACAGCTCTTACTGTGAAGAAACCTTTTGGTATTTGAAGATTAAATGTATTTTCCTCCAGATGTAAAGAGTGCCCCCTTGTCCTCTGTGATGACCTTAGGGTGAATAACTCTACACCGAGTTCACTATATGAACCACTGATGTATTTATACATGTTGACCATATCCCCCCTTAATCTCCTCTTCAGTTCCTCTAATCTTTCCTCATAGCTGAGCTCCTCCATGCCTCTTATCAGTTTTGTTGCCCTTCTCTGTACTTTCTCCAGTTCCCCAATGTTCCTTTTGTGAATTGGTGCCCAAAGTTGAACTGCATATTTCAGATGAGGTCTTATGATTTTGTACCGGGGGAAATGATCTCTCTCTCTCTCTCTCTCTCTCTCTCTCTCTCTCTCTGGAGTCTATACCTCTTTTAATACAAGAGAGGATTTTGCTCGCTTTAGAAACTGCAGCTTGGCATTGCATGCCACTATTAAGCTTGTGATCTACCTGAACTCCCAGATCCACCATTGATTCCCCCAGTTGTATTCCCCCTAGTATGTATGTTGCATGCATATTCTTAGCCCCCAAGTGCATAACCTTACATTTATCAACATTAACCTCATTTGCCTCATAGTTGCCCAATTAAATAGTGCATTGAGGTTGGCTTGTAAATTGGAGACATCCTGTAAGGACATTATTCCACTACACAGATTGGTGTCATCTGCAAAGACTGAAATTATATTTTTAATCCCAGATCCTATATCGTTTACAAATATATTAAAAAGTAAGGGTCCCAACACTGAACCTTGTGGTACACCACTGACAACCCTAGACCATTCAGAATCTAGACCAGTATAAATCATTAACCACTACTCTCCGAATTCGTTCTTTTAGCCAGTTTTCTATCCATTTACATACAGATTTTTTCAAGCCGGTAGACTTTACCTCACAGATTAGCTGTGTGTGGGGAACTGTGTCAAATGCTTTTGCAAAATCCAAGTATACCTCGTCCACAGACACCCCTCTCTCTAAGGTTTTGCTCACCTCCTCATCAAAAGAAATCAGATTTGTTTGACAACTTCTGTCTTTCATGAATCCATGCTGTCTGTTGCTTAAGCCCCCAGTCATATCGGGTGTTATTTAGCATGCGATTTGCATGCCAGGCAACTTGCAAATCGTATGCCAATTCGCACCCTATTGTCCTTTATTAAAGCGGTCATATCATTGTGGTTCAGACTTGGTTGGAGCCGCACCGATTTCTAAAGTAGTGCATGCACTACTTTTGTTGCGATTTGCATAGACACCTGTGTCAGATGTCTTGCAAATCACAATCAAATCAGTAGGTCACTCGATTTTGAAATTGTGCGACTTCACTGTAAGTTGCATGATTTCAAAATCGGCTTTGATGTGCCCAGGTGTAAAACATTTTTTTTCCAGCAAGAACCCATCTATGTGGTCTTTTATTAAACTCTCCAGTATCTTCCCAACTATAGAAGTTAAACTAACAGGTCTATAATTACTTGGTAAAGATTTTGACCCCTTTTTTAATTATAGGCACCACATTGCCCTACACCAATCCAGTGGTGCTATGCCAGTCATTAGAGTCCCTAAAAGTTAGAAACAATGGTTTTGAAATGACAGAGCTCAATTCTTTAAGGGCCCGTGGGTGTATGCCATCTGGTCCAGGTGCTTTATTCAACTTTATTATATCTAAATATCTCTGGATTATATCAGTTGTGAGCCAATGTGGATCATCTGGAGCTGTTTCAATACCATGCCCATTATTATTATTATTATTATAATACAGTATTTATAAAGCGCCAATAGTTCGCTCAGCGCTGTACAATACAAAGGGGGACAGAACATGTGACAGAACAATACCAATACAATGCAAAACATGAGGGGATCAAGGGCCCTGCTCTTTCGAGCTTACAATCTAGGAATGGACAAGAGCTCCCTCATGCTCCTTTTGTATACACAGAGCTGAAGAAGGTATTTAATACATTTGCCTTTTGTCCCCAGTCACCCACTTTAGATTATTTTTAAAGGGCCTACATGCTCAGACCTGACCTTTTTTACTATTAATATTTTTAATTTAAATAACTTTTTGGGGGTTTGACCTGCTATCTTTTCCAATCTGTCGTTCGTTTTCAATTTTTGCAGCCTTTATTTTCTTTTTGCATATTCTGTTATATGGACCAAAATCTCTGAGTAATATTTTCAACACCTTATTGAATCTATGCTACAAAAGAATTAAGGCAGTTCTGAAGGCAAAAGGGGGTCCAACCCGGTACTAGTATTATTATTATTATACAGTATTTATATAGCACCAAAGGGTATGCTCAGCGCTGTACAATAGCAAGGGGGACAGAACATGAGACAAGAAAGTAACAATACAATACACGAGGGGTTCGAGGGCCCTGCTCTTTCGAGCTTACAATCTAGGAGGGAGGGGAAGGTGGCACAGGAGGAGATGGCTGTGGGGGATGGAGTGGTGGGAGGAGTGGAGGAGGTTAGTTGTTAGGTGAGGTCGGGTGTTAGGTAAGGTTGGGGTAGGCATCCCTGAAGAGGAGGGTTTTCAGGGTGCGCCTGAAGGTGAGGAGGGTAGGCGACAGTCTGATGGATTGGGGTAGGGAGTTCGAGGATGGGGGAAGTCCTGGAGAAGTCCTGCAATCGGGCGTGGGAGGAGGAGACCAGGGAGCTAGAGAGTAGGAGGTCCTGTGAGGAGCTGAGGGCACGGGTAGGGTAGCAATACTAGTAAGATGTGTACTTAATTGAGTGGCTGGTGAGTGTATGTTTTTGTGTACTTTTATTGGCATTTCCCTTGTCCATCAGCAGATCATAAGACGGCCATATATAGCAGGAAGTGACCAAAACAAATGGAGACCCCATGAGCAGTCCCAGTTTCATCAACGTGCACATATAGTATTCAATGTATTTTGGGTATTCTATTTTATAGTACAATGCTGTCTTAGGTCTGCTGTAGTAAAATCCTCTGCAGTGTTCAATGCATCCAGGCTGTGCTAAAGGATTATGCCAAAGTTATCCGTTCGTATAACTGTCTGTACTCATGGCCACCTTCAATGGCACCTGTGCTCAGACAATGGACAGTAAATTATTTGCATATTGTTAATAGCAGCAATAGAGAATTGAAACAAGCCATCCCTGACCTCTCAAGTCTGGCATGAAGATATTTCTTCTTGACCCCATAATCATGAAGGTGAAACAAATCTTAACGCCTGAATGCAGTTTTGCAACTTTAGCATGTTCGTAAACCTGTACGTATCTTTGCAACTATTTAGTGTACCCAGGTGAATTATATCTTTTTTTCAAGATAAGTTGGACTTTCTTCTGGAGGTAAATTTTATTAGATATATCATATTTTATTATTACACAAGTAAAACTAACAAAAAATAATTTATTTTTTGTTCAACTCGGCTGCACCAGAGTTGAAACGATATACAGTTGTGTTTGTCTGCCTCCTAAATTATGAATTAAAAATATATTTTTTTGGAACTGCACGTTGCTCACACAAGACATTTTTCTATCATTTTGACAGAAATGGTCTTGTAAAATGGTCTGACATGTTTAGCCACCGCAAGTGTTTGAGTGTTAATTAATTTATTGGCCAGAATCATTATTTAGCATTAAATCTAGCATTAATGCACGTCTATGCGTGTTTACACATGTTTTAAAAGTGTTAAGCATTTGTTCTGCCAAAACTCTGCTGCTCCTGGACTCACTGGCTGTGTTTTGTTCCTGCCTCTATATGTCTATGTGTGCATGGACACATAGGCTAACATTCAGATGTGTTTAGAAGCAGGAAAAAAATGCTAGACGCCTCTAGGAGCAGCTGAAAAAACATTAAGGTTCCATGCACACGTAGGGCATGGGCATTTTAATAACGCTGGTAACGTTAGCTGTATAAAGTCACGTTAAAGACATGAGGT
Organism: Staurois parvus; assembly: GCF_062004578.1. NCBI lineage: Eukaryota > Metazoa > Chordata > Amphibia > Anura > Ranidae > Staurois > Staurois parvus. Next base: position 8,360,911 of record NW_028317933.1, read on the forward strand.
TTTTTTCAGCATTTTGCTTTAGCGTTGGTGCAGGTTTTTTTCGCATTTGTGTTTTTTAGTCTTTTGCTGCATTTTTGTTTTTTTTTACCAAAAATTTTTTTTTTCGCTTAAAGTCCATAAAAAGCTGGTTTGCCGTGTTTTTACGGCTATGTCTGCATATTTCTCTCCAGTATCACAAACCAAAATAAATTCTACAACTCCTGACATTCATGGACCACGATCTGCTAGTCACCTGGCTGCGATCTACTGGTAGATCGTAATCTACGGGTTGCTGACCCCCAATATAAAGCAAAGACAGAATCACCCAGTCAAACAATAAGTTAATAGAACATTAGTAGGACAGCATAGCAACCCTCAGGCCATAAGGCGGAGGGGTGGCCTACTTTTGAATTGCTTGTTCAAAGTATGCTACATACTGACAGTGAACAATGTAAAGGGTTCCAGGCATGAAAGCGTAATATAAACAGGTAAAAAAAAGTACTAAAATATAGTCTACGAAACATGAACCTCAATGAAGGTAGAAGAAAAGGCCTTTTATGTAGCTTTTGTACAGTATATAACAACAAGGGAAAAGGAAGGCAAGAAGAAAGTAGAATAGCTTAAGAGGGGGAGAGGGAAAGAAAGGAGCAGGAGTGAGAAGGGAATGAGTGGATGGGAAGGCTGTAATGGTGGGTGGTGTGTGCCCCATCCATAAGTTAACAGATGGAATATAAAGGAGGTCACCAAGCACCAGGCAGGAGATTCATAGCAGATAGGAATGTATGATGATACTTGGATGTACCCTAAAATTATGGCAGTGAAGCATGTACGTTTTTGTGTATTATATGAAGGTAGGTCCATGCCTGTAGGGTAGTAATGGTGCCCTAGGGTCCTAAGATGAAACCATCCCTACTGATAGAGAAGGCAAATTATGTTTTTAAAATAAGTGTGTCTCAGTTGTGAAGGAACACACCAGACAGGTCAGGGAAAAAATTGTGGAGAAGGTTAAAGCAGGGTTAGGTTATAAAAAAAAATATCCCAAGCTTTGAACATCTCACGGATCATTGTTCAATCCATCATTCGAAAATGGAAGGAGTATGGCACAACTGCATACCTACTAAGACATGTCCTTTCACCTAATCAGAGGTGTCAAACTAGTGGCCCTCCAGCTGTTGCGAAACTACAAGTCCCATCATGCCTTTGCCTTTGGGAGTCATGCTTGTAACTGTTAAGCTTGCAATGCCTCATGGGACTTGTATTTTGGTAATAGCTGGCGGGCCGCCAGTTTGACACCTGTGACCTAAACTGACAGGCTGGGCAAGGAGAGTATTAATCAGAGAAGCAGCCAAGAAGCCCATGGGAACTCTGGAGGAGCTGCAGAGATCCACAGCTCAGGTGGGGGAATCTGTCCACAGGACAACTATTAGTTGCGAACTCCACAAATTTGGCCTTTATGGAAGAGTGGCAAGAAGAAAGCCATTGTTGAAAGAAAGCCATAAGAAGTCCTGTTTGCAGTTTGCGAGAAGCCATGTGGGGGACATGGCAAGCATGTGAAAGAAGGTGCTCTGGTCAGATTAGACCAAAATTGAACTTTTGGCCTAAAAGCAAAACACCATGTATGATGGAATACTAACACTGCACATCACCCTGAACACACCATCCCCACCGTGAAACTTGGTGGTGGCAGCATCATGTTGTGGGGATGCTTTTTTTTCAGCAGGGACAGGGAAGCTTGTCAGAGTTGATGGGAAGATGGATGGAGCCAAATACAGGGCAATCTTAGAAGAAAACCTGTTAGAGTCTGCAAAAGACTTGAGACTGGGCAGAAGTTCACCTTCCAGCAGGGCAACGACCCTAAACATACAGCCAGAGCTATAGTGTAATGATTTAGATCAAAGCATATTCATGTGTTAGAATGGCCCAGTCAAAGTCAAGACCTAAATCCAATTGAGAATTTGTGACAAGACTTGAAAATTACTGTTTGCAGACACTCTTCATCCAATCTGACAGAGCTTGAGCTATTGCAAAGAAGAATAGGCAAAAATTTCTCACTCTAGATGTGCAAAGCTGGTAAAGACATACTCAAAAAGGCTTCCAGCTGCTGTTGCAGCAAAAAGTGGTTATACAAAGTATGGACTCAGGGGGTCTGAATACAAATGCACACCAAACTTTTCAGATATTTATTTATCATTTTCCTTCCACTTCACAATTATGTGCCACTTTGTGTTGGTCAATCACATAAAATCCCAATAAAATACATTTTGTTTTTGGTTGTAAAATGACAAAATGTGGAAAATTTCACTGGGTATGAATACTTTTTGAAGGCACTGTATGTAAATGGCAATTGCACCACACATGTGACGTATCACCGCAAACGTCAGAGCAAGAACAATAATTGGAGCTGAAGACCTCCTGTGTAGCTCAACAAAATGTTTGTTACATGCAGGAGAGGAATGTCGGAATTGGCCTGGACCTGGTTAAGGGCCCATTCACATTTTCACCTTGCAATAAGGTGGTAAATTCCTCATTGCGCAAAATATGGTAATGGGTGATTTGCAGTGTGCTTCCATTCATCTTGTATGCCACTCCAGTACATTACGACCACTCCAGTTCCATTGATCTTGTATGCCACTCCAGTACATTACGGCCACTCCAGTACATTACAACATTCCTGTGCTTCACTGCATCACACAGTTTAGTATTTTGCTGATGTGATCAGACTAATGAAATTACCACATTTTTTTAAACAATTGGTTTGACATGCATGGATCTCTCACTTTTACCATTTTGTTTGGTCAAAATCTAAGCTAGATAACCTTTGCATTATTTTTCTGTGTAGAAAGGAGTTTGAATAAAAGTTATTGTTGGCATGCATCAGTAAAGTCTGATGTTTTTTGGTGATGTCAACACAAGTTGGGTAATTTCAAGACTGTACTTGCGCCAAAGAGTTATAAGAGTGAAACTCTGCTCCATTTGGCAATTGTACAAAAGTAAGTGTGTATGTGTATGTATGTATGTATGTATATATATATATATATATATATATATATATATATATATATAATCTCACATTTTATTTGTTTTTTTTTTTACGTGGTCATAAGCGCTATGTACTTTGCACGACCCCACCATGAATACTGCCCAGTGTCTTTGCTGCTTATTTATCCTTCATGTGTCCTTGTCTCCCACAGTTTGCAGTCTTACCCTTGCGAAATGAATCTGCCTCCAGCCGAGTCAAGCCCCAGGGAAAACTCTGACCCTCTTTCAATGAGTGATTTTTGGCTAGAGGTGGAGAACATCAAGCAGATGCGTGGATCTGATGGAGAGGAGAGCAGTTCCTCTGAACCCAGCACCCTAGAAGGTATATGATGTTCTATATGATCTAACTGTATCCTTCTAGATTAATGGAGTGAATTGTTACAGAACGATCATTCTCCACTGCTGCATATATTAGAGGTTACTATGTGATTACAGCCGTGTAGATAGCCCATGTACATCATAAATCCAAGTGATTTTAAAATGTTCATGTATTTTATGCTAGGTTTCTACACTTTAGAATTTACAAGTATTTGTTTTTTAAAGTGTGCTATATGTAAGGCCAAAAGTTTTACAGAAGTAAGGGTGAGAACCCCATCAAGTTTTAACTGCTGTCTGGAGCTTCATTTGAGAGATTTTCACTGATGGTTGTTTTACCAAACAGGAAGTGAGGCAAAATCTGTAACAGGAACAGACAAAAATAAAAATCTGACCAGGGTTCTAGCCAGGGTTGGGACAAGGGGTGGGCAGGAGGGGCGGCTGCCCTGGGTGCAGTGGTTACTGTATGGATGGGGCCCCAGTGAGCTCATCCTGATACCAGGCATTTTGACAAGCAGATGACTACATGGGAGTAGCATTCCCTAAGCGCACATAATAAAAATGGGGGGAAGAGGGTGCAGTTTTGCTTCTTTGCCCTAAGCACTAGAAGACCTTGTCCCAACAATGGTTCTCTTTCCCCTGATCTCCTAAAAAAAAATACAGGTATATATATTTTTTTATTTGTCTTTTATTGCAGCTGATGATTTCCCTTCATTTCCAGTCTGGTAAAATGCTGACAGGAAGTAAGAGAAATCTCCATATCTTCTCCACTCTATCTGAAACAAAAATATTTTGCTTTATATAAACTTTAATCAAGTAGGTGACTTTCTTTTGATAAAATTCCCCCCATTATGCATTTATTTAAAAACTAGAGCAGACAGAATCTGGAGCAGTTGTGCATGGCAAGCAATCAGCTTCTGTCCTCAGCTGGCTTGGGTAACTGTATTTTAACCACTTGACTATCAACCACGTCATCGCTGCAGCAATGATTGAGATATCATTTTCTTCTGCTTGCAATTCCCTTCACTGTAAAGATAATGCTAGCGGCTAAGAAGCTGCTGGATTGCTTTAATAGGCAGTGGAAGGGGGTCCCACCCCCCTTCTAACATTGCCTTCACTGGACTCTCCGGAGCAATCAGGGAGCCCAGAAAGGATACCACCAGCGGCATCGACTTCCCCGAACACAGTGAGATTGTTCCTCCCACTGTGTGATGTCAGAAACCAAAAGTGACTACGATTTTGTCACTTCCTTTTTCGGTTCCATTGTTTACAAGCCATTGTCGGCTTGTCTAGCAGCAGATTAAACTGATCTTGGCTGCTTTAGACCCCATATCTCTCCATAAAGAGGACCTGTCATGGCCTATGCTATCACTAGAAATATTGTTCATCCCTTGTGATAGCAATAAAAGTGATAAAAATTTAAAGGTACAGCGTAAATATAAAAATAAGTGCTCGCTTGCATAGGCAAATGCACATGGCAGTCCTGCATGCATATGTAAACAGAGATCACACCTCATGTGAGGTATCACTGCAAACATCAGAGTAAGATAAATAATTCTGGCACCAGAACTGCTGTGTAAATGTAAAGTGGTAACCTGTAATGGCTTTTAAAGCATTGCCTATGGATAATTTAATGTACAGTAGTTTTACACCGTTCCATGGGCATGCACTATTTTAAAGCATGACACGTTTAAAGTGCATTTATTATTTTTGTCTTCAGGAGCCTGTAAAGCATTGCACCAGCAATCAGCAGATTGCTGGTGCCATGCAGGTCTCCTGCACACCTGTCAGTATGTCTGCTTGCCCGTATGGGATTTACTGACAGGAAGAATCCATGAACTACTACAGCGCTGCACAGAGCCATGGTAGTTCATTGAGGACTACAAGCTGACAGCAGGTAATGCTGTCGGGACTTGTAGTCTCTCATTCACAGAGGACTGTGAATGAGTGATGCAGCCGGACGGGCGGAGCCCCACATGGCCATGTTTAATTTAAATTTGACAGCTAGCAAGGGGGGAGAAGATCCCCTGCTAGCTGTCAAAGTGGGGGCCAGTCTGATCGTAGCATGTTACACCCTGATTATGGAAAGGTGAACTTATCCTTTAAGCCCTTCTACAGCCAAAACCTTTAATGTAGTCCTGAATAATGTGGGTAAGTGTTAAAGCCTGTGTCATATTTAATAGGGAGACATGCTTGGATTAATGTCTGGAAGTCAGCTTTAAAGCTGGACCCTGGGAAAACCAAAAAATTCCCATTGCATACCCTTCAAAAACACACTGCAAGGGTTAAATGCTTAATAATGCCTAGGATACCAGTAAAAAGGACCTCTGCTTACCTAATCCTTCCCTCCTGCAGACTCCTTCCATGCAATAAGGTTGGCTCCCTCAGGCTCCTATCTAAAGTGCCGCAACAGTTGTGCACACTCTGATGTCATTATGTGCAATGCAGTGGCCAGTCAAGGGACTGCCCACAAACCAGAGCTTCAGAGAGAAGAGTTGATTGGCAGCTGCCTGGAAAGGGAAAGATTATGCTAGTAAAAATCTGTTCCTGGTACCCTATGCATAAATGTGCATTTAACCCTTGCAATGTGAGGGGATCCCGACTGCAAAGGTTTTTTTTTTCTTTTAAATTCGTCCTTAAACCTGTAAAGAGTGATTGATTTATTGAGTCCCCGACCAGGAATAAGAGTGAAGATTAGAACGTCTGCTGTCTGTGTAATTTTATTTGTTGTTAAGTGTGTTTTAGGTGATTGTTATCGGTATAAATCAACTCAGCTTTATGTAAACTTTGTTTTAATGTGTGTTGATGTCTGTTTTTATGCACAGTATATATATATGTGTGTGTGTATATATATGTGTGTGTATATATGTGTGTGTGTGTGTGTATATATATGTGTGTGTGTGTGTATATATATACAGTGGGGATCGAAAGTTTGGGCACCCCAGCTAAAAATTTGTATTAATGTGCATAAAGAAGCCAAGGAAAGATGGAAAAATCTCCAAAAGGCATCAAATTACAGATTAGACATTCTTATAATAGGTCAACAAAAGTTAGATTTTATTTCCATCATTTACACTTTCAAAATAACAGAAAACAAAAAAATGGCGTCTTCAAAAGTTTGGGCACCCTGCAGAGTTAATATCTTGTACTGCCCCCTTTGGCAAGTATCACAGCTTGTAAACGCTTTTTGTAGCCAGCCAAGAGTCTTTCAATTCTTGTTTGAGGTATCTTTGCCCATTCTTCCTTATAAAAGTCTT